>NC_031673.1:0-600000 GCF_001640025.1 Sugiyamaella lignohabitans
TTCCTTCTGTTACTCTTCTTTTAATTTTCCTTCTGTTACTTTTGATATCCCTACTACAAATTTTAGGCTTCGCCAAAAATTTGTTTTAAGAGCGTTAACGCTAGTAGAGCGAAAATTTCTTCGAAATTTTCTACTTACAATATTTAGGCTTCGCCTAGATATTGTTATATAAGAGCGTCATTTTGCTTCGCAAAATGTTAAGAATGTTAAAGAGCGTTATCGTCCTAACCCTATTCTCCCAACTGCTATACACAACCTATTCTCTCTCTATATATCCTATCCTACATCCACTGTTACACTGCACTGCACTCTAATTCCAACCTAACTATTCCACGAACCCTATCCGAACAACTACACTCATGCAAACATCAAATCAACTTTGAAAACACTGTGAAAACCTACCTGAATTTCTTGAAAAGAACCCTACCCCACTGTTCATCTGCGCGCGCTATATTGCTCTTCTATACCCCTGACTTCCTATTCAACTACCAAGAAACCACCAACTCCATTATGTCCCCGACTAAATACCACTTGCTCCTCTAATCACTCCATCAACTACTATCTCTTACGCCGAACACCTACCATAATCTGTAGCTGAACTCGCGCCTGATGTCCTTAACACGAAATCCGCTAGTCTTACCTCTAATGAAAAAATGCTAATAAACCAAAGCTTTAAATCCAACGCATAATCCAACTGACCGTTCAATCCCTGCCTTCGCATTGCCTCTATGGAACACGACTGTATTTGTGTCTGAAGCCTAATTGTTAGGTGGAAAGGGCAAGTACCAAATCGCAACACAGCGATGGAGACCTGGTAACGTGTAAATAATTATGTATAGTATAGGACTTTATTATTGCCGCGAAGGACGCTGCCCGAGCACCCCAAATTCCATCATCCACTATTCTGCATTATCGCTCTACATCTATTTAAGATCCTCTGCAAGAAATTGTGATACAAGCCTTGACTCATTGTCTCTATGTCTTGTTCTAATACAACTCTCTTCGTATATTATTCATTTCTTCTTCTCTGGATCCTCTAGATTAATCGAAAATCCTGATTGTTGCACATAATGAAAGTTGCTTTAGCTTTATTCCATCCATCGTTCGTCTGATATGTTATACTATTGTGATCAGCCTGAAAGGGACTACCTCTTATAAGGATTAAACCTATGTTAACTAGTATTCTTTGTCCGGTATATTTATCAAATACGTATACTTGATGCAATTGACGTAATTTCAAGGAGGGAAAAGTTTGTTGGGACTCTTCAACTACCATGAAAACTAGGCACTCATATGCAATTTTACTACTGGACGGTTATTATTATCGGTTTCAAAGATTAGAGCAAACAAGTTTGTATATGTTAGCCCTCATCACCCTATCCAACATAGATCTTACTTCGATTTATTCACCTCTCGTGATCCCCTGCCATGTTTTAGATTTCTTGACCTGTTGGCGTAGGAAACGGGAGTGCTAAATCGCCATTCTTTGGACGGCCCTGGCAGAATATAATGTCACACGGGTTGATGACTCATCAAACGATAATATCAAGCCGTTATCGTATTTTCATTTGATTTATGACTATCATCGTAAACATATCCATGGAGCTTACTATACGTAGCAGGCAATTGATACGTTTATCTTCCTGACCTCCTCGGTACCCTATTCTTCACCTTGGCTCAGTGCCACAAAACAATTCGCTCTGATTCAGCTCATGTCTTAGCTGTGATCACAATTTCTGAAGTCAAGTTCTTCACTCCAAGCACTACATAACGAAGTACCTATTGGAATGTTCACTCATCTCCATATTTATTGATACACAAACTCAGAAATTAGAAAATCTAGTGGTGTGGATCGACATGTCAGGAGCTAGTCAAAATGCTTTGTTAGCCACAATCCATGTTAAATGGTAGTAATGAAGCTACAAAAATAGCCTATTTCTAGAAGCTAAATCATCAAACTTTAGTATCCAATCGATGAATAAATAAATCATGTTTAAAGACTTACACTATACATAATTAATATAATTCAGATAATTTCAGATCCTCTCATTCATGTATCAATAAGAGGACCACCCTCGTAACTACCTAAGTGCAGGAAGATTACTTTGGCTATTATAGACTATAAAATATTCAAATCCACTGGATTCCTCATTAAAATACAAAGAATTCCTCCGCTATTTTTATGAGTACACAGAAAACGATGACCAAAACCGGGTAAAATTGCATTTCAACCGGTTTTTGCTTATTTTTGAGTCACTCAAAATGTTTATACCACACAATCGGTATTTTCGATTGACTCTATGAGTCTTCAAATTCCAAATGCCTCATTTAGCATTTTTTGACTTGTAACAAGGCCATGGGTGGGATACTTGTACAACTGGAGACAGTGATTGTGAAAGCATAGTTGCCAGAAAATTTCAATAATTGCCTTGCTAGCTCAATCGGTAGAGCGTGTGACTCTTAATACCAGCAATGGATGAAAGTCATCACAAGGTTGTGGGTTCGACCCCCACGTAGGGCTTCTTTTTTCTATCGCAAGTAAACAATCCATCGTAGACTAAAATGAGCCGAGTGCTTACTAGTAATATTTATTTTTTATATAAGACAATAAAGTACAGTACTTCCAATATTAGGGACAATCTTTGATAACTAACTTGAAGGGAGAGAAACAAAACAAAAAGATGAAATTAGAGCATGAAGCCAAAGGTAGCCATAACGGCTAGAATCCCAACGAATGCCTTGGAGACATTGAGACCACTTCCAGAACCTGTATCTGGGCTAGACTTAGCACTGCCAGTACTAATAGTGGAGTTACTTTTTGTGACGGTAACCGTGACCTGACCATTTCCAGTCCCCGAGGCAGTAGCAGATGCACCCTTTCCTGTCTCTGTTATAGTTACAACAGATCCAGCGCTGTTTGTTGTCGTGATGACGTTAGCACCACCCTCTGTAATAGTAACCACCTTTCCAGCACTATTAGTGGTAGTTAACACCTTGTTGTCTGCTTCAGTGACAGTCACAACCTTCCCATCGCTGTTGGTGCTAGTAACTACAACTAGGCCACCGTTGTTTCCAGCACCTGTTTCGGTTCCAGTGGGCTGTGCATTAGTTCCTGTAACTGTCATACTAGCACCACTATCAGTTTTGAGTACAGTGTCAGCATGGGTCTCGCTACCAGTTTTCGTAACAGTAGCAACACTAACAGAATCGCCCTTTGCAGTAGGAGAATTACTGGCATTGTTCTTTGTATTAGTGTCAGCTCCAGTTTGTTGCGATTCTGATCCTGCAGCTGAAGTGGTCACAGTGTTGGTCTGAGCATTTGACTGACCATTTTGGTCACTATTTTTAGGAGATTGACTAGCACTTGCGGGAACTGTTACAGAAGTAGGAGAAGTTGTGACAGCAGCAGAGGCAGAAGCAGCAGCAGCAGTAGAAGAAGAGGCAGCAGCAGCAGCGGCGGCGGCGGAAGCAGATGAAGCAGAAGCAGCAGCAGCAGAGGCAGAGGAAGCAGAGGCAGCGGCAGCAGCTGCAACAGAAGCAGCAGAGGCAGAAGCGGCAGAGGCAGCCTCAGCAGCGTCGACAGATGCTACAGCAGCATATGAGTTGATAATACCTTGCAAACTGGCAAGATTTGTAGGTGTTTGACCAGCAGGATAAGTGATCGTGTATCCTGGTACAACAACAACAGACATTTTTGCTTCGCTAGTAGTAATGATTGAAGATACGGTAAATAAAAAAAACCAGACCAGGCAGCAGATACTTGCCACTTATATAAATTTGCGACAACGCCTCCCATATTCTAATTATTCAGTTACCATTGTTCAGATTTACTTTTGCCAACCCCACCAACATCAGGTCCACTCTTCATTGATCCTGCAGGCAGAGGCCGCATCTCGGTGACTGTTACCAGTCACAACAGGTAGGATCAAAAGTCTAAATTCGGAAAACATCAAAGGAGTATGCTCAATGTACTCAAATGAAACTCTAGGCGCTAAAAGGGCATATACTCAAGGTCCAGTCATGGGCTCCTTACAATCGTATAGCATATCACGTACGCTTCAATGGTAACGTTTTAAGAAGATAAAAAGATTAAGTTGGATGGTAAGCTCGTGTTTACGTTTATCACTTCCTGGATGAAGATTACATTGCGCCTTAATTGAATCAAGCAAGAAGAGCTAATGAAATTGCTTGTGTTGGGGTGATCTTCTCATTATGCCAAGAAGCTCACCGTAATATCGTGAAAGTGCATAGTATATTCATTTTTGAAAAGAGAAACAGTGTATGATGGGAAAGCTTTCACTGATGAGACTCTTCATCACTGCGCATGGAGGCTATGTGGAGATTGGCTGCCGCCCTAATGAATCTGGTAGAATCTGAAAGCCTTACCATCTAGAATACGGTACCAAGAATCGGAAGTATATGCGGCACCAATAGAAAGTATACGGATAGAGGCGTATGTATGGAGACATAAACATGTGGAACCTGATGCTCTAAATAATATCTTGGAGATACACTTCTCAGCGTTCTGCAAGTCAAGGTTTAGAAAATAATCAATCGGTATAGCTGTTGACAATGTTTGTAGATAGTGAAACATGTAGTAAATTAAAGGGTCCTGGGATATGGTGTTTCATTCGGGCGTTCTGAGATGCAAATGTAACAGTTCAGAAGCGATATAATCTGAGAAGCACCGAACATTGTTTAATTAGAGATGGTAAGTTCCGCTCATAAAGAAGATGAGCTCGAGAGGGTAAGAGGACGAGTGAAACCGGTGTAGGGATTTACACAAATGGTCTTCATACCCTTTTGCGTCTTAAAATGAACTAGCATTTCTTTCAGAATGCTCATTTCAGAGTAAAGATTAGGGTATTTGAATAGAATGTATCTCTCTTCTCAACCTTCATAGAAGAAAGTTCCAAAGCATTAAGTTTTAGCGTTTCAAATATGTACATATTCCTGTCGCAAATTTATGTTTTAAGTTGAGTTCGTAGTGCATGGTTGCTTACGAAGCCATTGACGTACGGAAACGGACTAATCGAAAACAATAATGCAAATCATGATTATCATCCAAACAATGGAGATGAACGATATGTTTCGAACGAGCAGAAAGACCTTTCAACTTGTGATCAGGTAACAGTGACGCATAGTCAACTGATTTGACCCTACATGCTCTAAGGCGGTGTAACCAACTTGCCGAAATATTGACTTTTAACAGTGGCAAAGCATGATGAAGGCTAGAAGTACTTATCTGGATAGGGGGCTATACACACATAGTGTAGCTCACATCAGTATGTGATATACATTATTAGGCATGAACTACGAATATGCGACTGGCGGACAAGCAGAAGGAATCTAGTTAATAATATAACTCTTTGAGCATGCCGTTATTATGAAGAATAGTCTTCCCCCCTGAATTCAAGCCTTAGCATATCTGGGCCATTTCGGAGAAAAGGATCCTATCATATAATACATTGAAAATAAGGCGTGCCGTGGCTACGTCTTTACATGCGACCATAATCAAAATGTAGTCTTTAGCGACTTAATATCTAGATCGTCATAGGACGCTGATTACCGTACCAGGGTGGCGGTACCAGCTCAGTTCTGAACTGTTATTTGAAAATATTATGACAACTACGAAGGCCGTGCATACGCTCAAATACCGGGACAACTACCCCATAGTGGGAAGCTGGTGTAGCTGGGCACGAAATTCATATCCAACCGGGCACAGGCAGAGTCGTTATTATTTTCTACCAAAAAGGTTCCTAGGAGCAGACTGTATAGGGTGATAGTGGTAGCTAGCTATCATGATCTGTCACATGACATCCGATGCCTGAACAACCAATCATATCGAGACTAATGAACGATAGTCAGCGCAAGGCCTGGTACGCAAGTCTACAGACAGCCGCAGAGGGTGCCGCACATGAAAATTGAAAAATTCGGTCTCTCAATAAATCATATCAAGTGCCTGTAGTAAGAAGTTGTTGAACCCCTTTTGACGTCGATTGATTCGATTTGATTTGAACAGGTATCTGGATACAACTGCTCAATAGAAATTAAAATGAGTAGCGGTGACAAACTTACTAGGTATGATACAACTATCTGAGTTCTACTGCTTGTTCTTGTGGCACGCGTATTCGATCATAACAATATAGACACATCAAGGCCAATTGACGAAGACTAACCGATTTAGAATTGCTATTGTGAGCAGTGACAAGTGTAAACCCAAGAAATGTCGTCAAGAATGTAAAAAATCGTGTCCTGTTGTAAGAACCGGTAAACTATGTATCGAGGTATCACCCGAATCGAAGATCGCATTTATTTCTGAGACGCTATGTATTGGTTGTGGTATCTGCCCCAAGAAGTGTCCTTTTGGCGCTATCAATATTATCAACTTGCCCACTAATTTGGAAAAGGAGGTCACTCATCGTTATTCCGCTAATTCATTTAAGCTTCATCGTCTTCCCACACCACGTCCGGGTCAAGTTCTTGGATTAGTTGGAACGAACGGTATCGGAAAGTCAACTGCATTGAAGATTCTTGCCGGTAAGCAAAAGCCTAATTTGGGCCGTTTTGATGACCCTCCTGACTGGCAAGATATCTTGACATATTTCCGTGGTAGTGAGTTGCAAAACTATTTCACCAAAATTTTAGAGGATAACATCAAGGCTATCATCAAGCCTCAATACGTTGATAACCTTCCAAAGGCTATTAAGGGTCCTAAGAATCATGTTGGAGAGTTGCTTACTGCTAGAAAAGATAGGACTGAGGAGTTTGAGCGTATTTTAGACATTTTGCAATTACGCGGAGTCCTGAATCGTGAAGTGGCACAACTATCTGGTGGTGAATTGCAAAGATTTGCCATTGGTATGACTTGTATTCAAGTCGCAGATGTTTATATGTTTGACGAGCCTTCATCGTATCTCGATGTTAAGCAACGTTTAAATGCTGCCAATATGATTCGTCAGTTGCTCCATGAGCTCTGCTACGTTATTGTAGTTGAGCACGATTTATCTGTGCTGGATTATTTGTCCGATTATGTGTGTATTTTGTACGGTGTTCCTTCTGTCTACGGTGTCGTTACTTTGCCTGCATCTGTGCGTGAAGGTATCAATATTTTCCTTGACGGTAATATTCCCACTGAGAACTTGAGATTCAGAACTGAATCCTTGCAATTCAAGATGGCTGATGCTACTGAAATTCTTCCTGCTGATAAGGGTAGAAGTTACTCTTACCCTGGTATGGAGAAAACTATGGGTGATTTCCACTTGAAAATTCATCCTGGTGACTTCACCGACTCTGAAATCATTGTTATGATGGGAGAAAATGGTACTGGTAAGACCACCTTCTGTCGTCTTTTAGCTGGTGCTATCACTCCTGATAATGGCAAGAAGGTGCCTGCTCTCAATATTAGTATGAAGCCCCAAAAGATCGCCCCTAAGTTCACGGGAACTGTGCGTCAATTGTTCTTCAAGAAGATTCGTGCCTCATTCTTGCTGCCTCAGTTCCAGACTGATGTCTGTAAGCCTCTTCGTATCGACGATATTATCGATCAAGAAGTTCTCACCTTGTCTGGTGGTGAGTTGCAACGTGTGGCTATTGTTCTTGCCCTTGGTGTCCCCGCTGATATCTATGTTATCGACGAGCCTTCTGCTTATCTTGACTCCGAGCAACGTATTATCTGTTCCAAGGTCATCCGTCGTTTCATTCTCCACTCTAAGAAGACAGCTTTCGTTGTCGAGCACGATTTCATCATGGCTACTTACCTTGCTGATAGAGTTATTGTATTTGAAGGACAACCTTCAGTCAACGCATATGCTAACACTCCAGAGTCATTGTTGACCGGATGTAACAAGTTCCTCAAGAACTTGAATGTCACTTTCCGTCGTGATCCAACCTCGTTCCGTCCTCGTATTAACAAACTTGATTCACAAATGGACCAAGAACAAAAGTCTTCAGGAAACTACTTCTTCTTGGAGTCTGTTGAAGCATAATAGTGCATTGCATTGTCCCGTTCCTATTGCATTGGGTCGGCTATGCCTATAAAAAAGTTTTTTGAAGGTGTGATTTTTTGTTTTTTGATAATTTATAATGATTTGATTTGTTAGTTAGTACTATAATAGACTGCTTAGCTGCTTAGACACATGAACCAAGCCTAGTACTCATCTGCCCCTGAAATTTCAGTTAGCTTTTTATCTCAAGGGTGCAGATATATATAATTATACCCCGTTTGTAAAATATATATACCCCGTTATATCGATCATATTGTCCCAACCCACCAATCGAGGCCCGCTATTTTTCAACTTCATCATCATATTGGTGCGCGATTCAATTCGAGCAGGACAGACAGGACTACATTCCAGTGTACTCTCTCTTTCATAGCATATCACAGTAAAAAAATGACGAGAAGTAAGTAAACAGATACCAGTAGATACATGACTTGAAGGAGTGTTTTTGAGACAACGTAAACTAGAACGGATAAGACGGTCGATAGATGGACAGAGTTGCTGTGAAATCAGTTTGGTCTCAATAAGAGATATAATCTTAAAAGATGACTTAGAAAGTTTCTGGGCTAGAAGTCAGAAGAACTAACATACAAAAGGTAATGTGCACGAAAGACCCGAGCTGGTCTCATTTGACGACATTGACTACAACGACCATAAGCAAGTCCGTGCTGCTCAAGACACTATGCTTCGTGAACAATGGATCCGTGTCAAGGCTTTAGGCGTTGTTAGAAAGGCCCTTGAGAAATGCTTTGAGACCCAAGGACCCAACCACTACGAAAACTGCAAGGAGTTGGCTGAACGTTACTTAGACCTATTACCAACAAGCGAAGTTAAGGGCTATCTTGGCTACCAACGTAATGACCCCACCAAATAAACAGTATATATATATTAATGCGATGAGTGCTTGTATTTTGTTTTAACTCTAGTGTGTTGTAGTTAACCTCACAGACCGAGGAGTTTCTGAATGTCTATTAGGCACACTGGGTTGGGGGCAGAGCCCTTCCTCCGAAATCAATTTTCATAATAAATATGTATATTAGAACAAGTATCTAAGCCTACAGTTCACTCTTTTTGAGACCGAGATTTACGTTGACGGACAGATTTTTGTGATGTCTTTCTCTTTATGTTCACTGGTTCATTGGGGTAGTTTGCTTCATCCTCTGATCCGTTACCTTCTCTGTATTCCCTGTAACCATTTTTAATGTCTATTTCAGCGTCAACTTTCTTGGTAGATTCTTGTTCAGATCTACCCTCATCTGCTTTAACATTTTGGCGGCCTGCCTCTTTAGACTCTTTGGGATCATCTTCAGGGTGTTCTTCTTCGCCGTTTTGCATGCCACAATGAGGACAGTAATATACAACAAACTGTGGCTTCTCGCCGAACTGACACAAGCCGTTGTGCATGCGACAGTTCTGGCAGATGAGTGCATAGCGGGAGTTGGGGCTTTGTTCATCTTCGCCCACAAGAAGGTCCAGTATCCGGTCATACCACTTAGGCTCATATGGAGTATATGGAGGTCGAGTTGGGATAAATGTTGAAGGCAAACGCTGGCCTTGAGCTTCCAATCCAGGTTGTGCTGTGCGTTCAAACTTGTTTGCAGTCACCCCCGGCACCGAGTCCTCTTGGCCCTGATAGCTGTCCTCTTGATTCTCGGGCTGACTCTGACCACTTTGCTTCTGTGGGTGTCTTTTCTTCCCTTTCTGCTCTTTAGATGCATCCGAGGCCTGATCTTTACTTTTAACATTCTTGGTATCACCGTGGCTTAATCCAAATCTGTCCAGAATGGCTTTTGCCTGATAAAAACTCATATTTTCTTTGATTTCTTCGCCAATCTTTTCTTTCTCGAAAGTCAGTCTTTTGAAGGCCTCTTCGTTTGACTTACTGACCCAGTTAAATACAGCCTGGATACAGTATCTGACACACCATATCAGAAATGGAGCAACGACAATAGCAGAAACGTTGATGACAGACCATGGGACTTTGCCAAACAGTAAATAAATATTGTAGAAAATATACAATAGGATGGAGTAGAGAGTAACCCACCCTTTGACTCTACGAAGCCGAATACTCCATGACAATTGCGCAGTCTGATATGAAGCAATTTTCTTGTCAAGAGCAGCTAGCACTTTTTCGTAGCTTTCGGCACTTTTGGGCTGAATTGTTAGTACTTATCAATTGGATTCTTAAGGTTCTGTGTTTGAAGCCATTTCTTGGATTTGTCTTTTCATCTACTTCGACACGAATCGCGTATTTCAGTCTCAATTATATTAAGTTGCTCTGCGTCCTAACATGAAGAAGAACCAGGATATTAATTTTACCGGACTATCAACTCACCCTTGAGAAAGGCCACAATAATGCCATATCTATAACCTGTTCAGATTAACCACGAAAACCCTTTTCCTCAACTACACTCCTTTATGCTTTTAACTTCAGGAATGAGACTATTTGTAAGATCCGTTTGTTTATTTCAGGCGCAATCTAGTAGACACGCACGATCAACAAGATCGGCTAAAGCATCCTAACCGCTATCAAATGTCACGTGATGCATTACTCTTTGATACGCTCAAAGCTCAAAAAATACTATTTAAATAATAATAATAATAAATCTTGTTTAAAGTCCTATACTATACATAATTAATACAATTCAAATAATTTCAAATCCCATCATTTACACATTACCAGGAGGACTGCTCACTTTTTTACCTGATTACAGGCTGTTTACTTTGGCTTTTTTGAATTCAATATTTTGACGCCACTGGATTCCCCATTAAGATATCAAAATGATTTATAATATTTTAATGAGTACACGGGAAAACGGTTCAGCTACCAGGTTTACACCTTTATTAACGCTTACTGGGAAAAAACCGGTACTAGTCATCTCTACCATAAGAGAACAACGTCTAAAGTAATTGCGGAGCTTTGGCCAAAAAAGCCAATACCGCTTTTAAGCCCTTCTTGGAATCAAGTAGGACTTTTAGATCTAGCGTCGCAGAAGCATCACGTAAGATCTGACGATGATTTTCAGTGACTGGGCACTCACATAATAGATGTTTAACATCTTCTTCCTCTCCACATTCACATTGATGGGGTCGGTTGTTGATTTTAAACCTCTTGAAGAACATTCCAAACGCTCCTTTGGCTGTTCGTAACTGCACCAGTTTACTGAGTTCATTCTTTGAGCATTCATTTAAGAAATATCTCAAAGGGTTTTTGTGGTCTGCATTATATAACCTTGGAAGAGTATATGACCGGTAAAACTCTCCTTTTGCAGACGTCCGGTATTGTGTTTCCCATATTGTGTGATGTCTTTGATAAATCTTTTTCTTTAGTTCACTCTTGACCTTCCAGGCTTTACTTTCACATTCCATGTCCTCTTTCTTCCACGGCGGTTTCCGTCGTCGAATCCGGTCTTGAAAGATTTCCTCTTTGGGTAGAACCTCATAGAGTCGTTGGACCAACTCATTGTGTTCCATATGCTTTCTCCACCATGTAGACTCAGCATTAACTGGGTTCTCAGGATCCACATTACGATGTAGTCGCACGATATAATTATCCTGTAAGGTATCATATCGTTGCTCTAAAGGCATGATGTCAGTATCTCTATGGAGGCAATCGATGGGTGTTTGATGATAACCACCCAATATGGCTCGTAATCCCGTATTTTGAATGCGTTGAAGCTGCTCCCGTTCTTGTTTGGTTATCTTAGGATACCACACTGGACTTGCATACTCCAATATGGGTCTTACACAGCCTTGGTATAGGTTGCGCATCGAAGCCCCTGTGACACCCCAGGTTATTCCCCCCAATCGGCGTATAATTCCTAAGACCATTTTCCCCTTTATCGCTATCGCGTCAACATGTTTGGAGAACTTCCACTGACTATCTAACGTCACTCCCAATAATTTGAGCGTGGGTGAAGCCTGTCGTCGCTCCCCAGAAGGTAAAACCAACCTTAACTGTCGTTTCTTTGAGGTTCTTTGATTGTCTACATGCATGAAGCCCAGCTTTTCTCCGTAGTCGATAGCGGTATGTGCTGACGTTGCCCATTCATGACACTTCTGTAAGATGTTACTAAGTCGCTTGGTGTTCTCATCTCTGCTTTTGCCTGTAACGTAAATTGTAATGTCATCTACGAAACCGATAACTTTGCCGCCATTCTCCTGTACTATAGAGTAGAGAGGACTCGAGTAGATTAGAAATAGCAAGGGTGAGATCGGTGATCCCTGAGGTATCCCAGTGTTTATCTTTCTCTCCCTTGTTACCTTCCCATCAACCATGAGACTTGTACGTCTCCCACACATAAAGTGATAGACCCAATTCTGTACAGGTACAGGAAGGTTCATCTGTTCCATGGTGGAGAGTAGACTATCTCTATGCACGTTATCAAAAGCTCCTTTTATGTCTATCGCCAAGATAGACGTCACTTTCGACCTGCTCAAGTTATACTGAATGTCTTCCGACAATTTCGTAAGGGCGTCAACAGCTGAAAAACCATGACGTCCTCCAAATTGCTGGCGTGGTATGCACGTAGCCGTGAGTGCTGTTAGTCGTCTTTGGAATATTTTCTCTAATACTTTACCAAGGGTACTTAGTAGAGTGATTGGTCGATATGAACGAGCCAACGTTGGGTCTCTCTTCGGCTTAGGCAACACAACCGTGAGACCTTTACGAAAGATCTTTGGATGATAGCCCACGCGAAGACAGTAAGAAAATAGTCCTTTGACCAATTTTCGAAAGGATTTTTGTTTCCATGCTTCTTTAATGGCCTTGGTTTTGACTCCGTCAGGTCCAGGTGCCTTGTAGGACGCCTGGTCTTGTAACGCAGACTGCACTTCCTTTTTGCGCAATTTTGGCCAATTCGCACTGGCTTCGACTGGCTTGACCCCCTTAGTGGAAGGCGGCACCGAAGGAAAGAGGCTGTTAAATAACTCACTAATCTGTTCCCCATACGTCTGCGTATGTTTATCGTCATCAATACGCAGAGCGGGCAGGAGGGATACTTGGTTTTCTGTTGGTTTCACCAGCTTGAGAGCCAGCCAAACATTTTGAGTAGTCACCTGTGACAAAAAACCATTCCAGTTCTTCGCCTTAGCTATCATGAGTTCTCTTTTGTAGCGTGCATTAGCCTCCTGGCGCTCTTTTATGTGAGCTTCAGTAGGATAACGCTTCGCCCGCCTCCTCAAACGTTGGACTCTGAGCTTGAGTTGTTTGAGTTCTGGCGTCCACCATCTCTTGCTTCTAAATGTGATGTTAAGCTTAGGCGTACTGATCTTCAACGCTTCCTGGAGTATTGCTACTATCCTCTCAGCGAATTTATCAGCCGACTTTAGACAATTCTCGGTTGTCTTACTCGTCGTGAGACTGCTTGGGACATCCATTTGCTTCGAGAGTCGATTGACTTCCTCAGCAAAGACCTCCCAATCGGCCTTTTTATAATTGAAGCCTTGAGTTGGTGTACACACTAGCTCGGCTTGCACTAATTCAGTGTGTAGGTTCCACTTGAGCATGAAGTGGTCAGACCCCACATCCAAGCTTTCCCTCATAGTGGTATTGATTCTGCTGTCTGTAAACACCAAGTCAATGGTGTTCCCTGCCATGTGTGTCGCCTCATCTGCCCTAGAGGCTAACATCAAGTCATGATCAGAAGCCCAATCAACCCACATTTTCGAGTCCCTGCTAGCCAAAGCATTAGTTTGCCACAATGGGTGGTGAAGGTTGAAATCGCCAGCAATAACCCTAAGGTTCCCACTGTCGTCCCCTTCGACCCTATGGCACCACTGCTTAAGCGGGTGTAGTTCCTCGCTTTGCCTGTTGTAAATGTTGGTGATCGTTAGATTACCTAAAGTGATACTCACCATGTTTTCATTTGTCAGGCCACGATCCATGATAACCGGGAGTCGCCCACGGAGCTTGGCGCTGATATATGTTATTGCATTCGTCCTCTGCTTACCTTCCCCAGAATGGACTGCTACCCAACTAGAGTGTTGGATTACAGTACCCCCTTTGTTAAGGCCTGGCTCTTGGACCAGGATAATATCCAATTCACTCATGTCAAGGATGTTATGAATGATGTCTTTTTGCTTTTGGCAATTCACCTGGCCAATTCGGATGGTCCGAATTGGCAAGCTATTGATCCTCGGTCGTGATTCCAGCATCATTGGATTCAGTTGGCAACTCAGGTCGCCGAGAGGGGGTTTTCGCATTTTGTTTTCTGAGGATTACAGGTTTCCAGGGGACTGCTTCGCGCCGTTGATCTAAGCATAAGACGCGTCTTTTCCTAAGATAGGAATAGTCATCGCGGGCGACCACGCTCAAGACGCACGAAAGTGCCTTCTTAGTCGGGTCGTCCGGTCTGTTAGGTGTGAGGAGCTGCGGGTTGCAGGCTAACTTCACACCATTGGCTTCTTCGATCTCAGTTCGAAGCTCCTCCATATCTGTCTCCTTAGGGATACCATGAACAACCAGTTTGTGCCACGGAGTAGTGTCGATAATTTCGCCAATGGGCTTGATTATCTCCTCAAACTCCCTCGGGATATCCCGCTTGAAATGGACGCGTAGGTTGTTCTTTTGAGTCAAAGTAATCGCGACGACTTCCTTCGACTGCATCTTATCATTTAGGTCTTTCACCAAGTCTCTCCGAGAAGGAATCTCTCCTTGAGTTTTGATGATTTTGACCATACTAGGTCGGTTAGTAGTATTGGCTGCTGCCTGTTGTGCTAACTGGTCTAATTGGATGTCCTGAAGGCCAGTGACCTGTTGGCCCACCCATTTTCTAGTTTTTGCATTGTCGCGGCGTACGACATCAGCGTACGTTTGCATTTGTTGCTTGGTGGATTGTTCAGAAGCATTTACGGACATTATATGCCGTTGCACCTGACTAGCGACCCTCTCGTGACGCTGCTCCCACATTGAATCGCGTTTCTGAGTTTCAGACTTGGCCTGGGCATCGAAATCGTCCAACCTCTTTGTCTGTTTGTCGACACGACTAGTGACTTTCGATAATTGGCCTTCCAGCTGTTGTTGTTTTTTCTTTAATTCAGCCTGAGCTTGAATTGCCTTAGCTACATCTTTGGTGGCAACGGCGTTGCCTGTAGTACCCCCGTTATTCTGTTCTTTCAGCTCTTTCAGCTCTTTCTCCATGGACTTCATTTGGCCTTGCATGAGGTACTTCTCACTGCTGAGCCGGGCCACTTGCATTTCTAGGTTCGTCGCCTTCCGCTGTACCTGTTCATAGTCTTCGACCTTTCTTACTAATATCTGTACTTGTGTCATCATCCACGATACGACATCGCTCTCATCTTTTTCAACTCCATCGACATCAATTTGACGTCGTGCGCGTTTGTTGGGCGATGGGCTACGTGATACCCCTTCCCAACGCCCCTTGCTTCCATTTTCACTTCGCCAGTCCGGCAAATTGAACTGGATTCTTGCTGGCTTAGGTTGTCCTATGCCAGGCCCAACCTCTTCCTCAGACTCGTTGACTTCTTTATCCTTTGTTTTTTCACTTGTGGTTGTTGTCGCTTTTTTTGACGCATGTACACTTTCGATGGCAGAATTTTCATTTTGGCCCAAAATCATCAAATCTTGGTCGTTTTCTCCCGGACTTGGCTCTACAGAGTCACCAGGCGGGCCTGGATCATGCTGAGAGTAATCAATCGAGGAATCGTCGTCTTCCATCAACAGTTTTAGCACTTTTCACTTTTTACGATTTACCCTACTTTCGCAGATCGAAAAAGTTTTAATACTATTTAAATATTCCCTAGAAGTATATGAGATTCTGTAGAGAGAGGGTACCCAACGATTGCTTTTGGAGATCGGTATAGCATCTTCCTGCCTGGTTATGTATTCTGAAAGATCTGCACTCATATTATTGATTCGAATCATTGATACTGAGCCCACAAAATAGGTAAAAATGTATTTATTCTTTCCTAAACGAACCCTAGTAAGATAGAGAGAAAATATATGTTAATAATTGCTTTATACCAGTTATTAATCCGATGACAATATCATGGATATTTAGCTTTGTATATTTCTAGGAAATAAAATTTTCAACAAATCGGTTGCATGGTGTAGCGGTTATCACATCAGATTTTGATTCTGGGAATCCCGGTTCGACTCCGGGTGCGACCTTTTTTAGCTTCTAACTTCGCTGAATGGCATATTTTTTTGTACTGCTTGGATCAGCTTAGCTTTGAACTATATCCAGATAGCTATACGTATGTAATTAGATTATATCAGAACGTTAGGTGCTGAAATACTGCTGTCAAATTTGACAATGCTGTGGTGTCCGTGCTCACGGTTAATGCTGTTCCCTGATGACTATCTGAAAGGAAACAGAAAAAAAGATGACTTCACTGTAAACCTAAAATACCAACGAAAGGAAAAGTTACAAGTAAAAAGAGTCTACTTATTTTGTTACACCTACATTACCTTATTTCGCACGTCTTTTAGCTGACCCTGCATACGGCATTGATAGACGGTGGGGTTAGGAGTCAATGACTATGAGTCTTATTGATCCCGCCAAAATGTACAACCATATTGGCTACAGATCATCGGCATTACGGTTGAGCAGTAGTTGATATAGAAAGTGGGGAGAAACCTAGAGTCAACCTTACTTCTTGCTCATACACTTTTCATTTTGGGTTTCATTTCTTATCATGCCTTCTATAGATTCTCCACCAACTGCAGTTGGATGTCCAATCCCTTCCAACACTCCACATGCTGTCAGTGTAACACTTCCTTCATGGGCGGCCAATGTGGCTTATGAAGAAGGAGAGAACTGGGTAGCATCCAAAATGAGCTCTGGATATCCTCGTTTTTTTGTTCATCACAGGATTCAAGCCTTGAGTGACGAAATTGAGAGTTCATATGGACGAGAAGGTGAAAAGAGTCTGATTTTCCCCAGTTATGCCACTGCGTGTAGATGCCGAGACTTTATCAAAAGATATTCAACCTTACAACCATGCCCTGTTCGTATTGTTCAGTTATCCACACCAAAACCATCTGAGGGTCAAGATGACGGATCTTCTATACAAGCCCATATCGCTGTGGTGTTTTTCCCTCAGTCAGAATACTCAGTAGCTAGAAAGTACTGGCAGCATACTGGAGAAGGTGTTTCCTCTAGGCTTGGAGAATACTTCTTAGAGCACTGGGGCGACAATAATCCTCATAATGGTGGTGGTAATGGGGCGAATACTAGTTCAGGTAAAGGCTCATACAAAGATTTTCATCGCCGTAGCTCACAGAGTCCAGTTCTAGAAGGACTATCTGAAAATTCAAACAGTAATGCTGATTCTAATAAAGAACAGTCTACATTTGTTGAAGAAAGATTCGGTCGTAACCTGGACTTGTCATTTGCCCCAGCTGCCAAACTGGCCCTTCGTCGTAGAATCGCTGGTAAGATCACTGAAAGTGGTACAAGTGCTTCTCGGCATGGAAATTTCGAAGAACTGAGTGAAGATGATGTGTATTTATATGCAACTGGTATGACGAGTATTTACAGTGCTCACCGGGCGGTTTTAGAGGCTTTAGGAGACGGGAAAAAGAAGTCTGTGTGTTTTGGCTTTCCTTACACTGACACCTTAAAAATCCTAGAAAAGTGGGGACCAGGCGTTCACTTTTATGGAAACGGTGAACAGCCAGATCTGGCCGCGCTAGAAAAGCTGCTAGAGGATGGTGAACAAATTGTTGCATTATTCTGTGAGTTCCCTTCAAACCCATTGTTGAAATCTCCCGACTTGGTTAATATCCGTCGACTGGCCGACAAGTACAATTTCGCCGTAGTAGTTGATGAGACTGTAGGAAACTTCGTTAACATCCATGTCTTGCCGTATTCCGATATCGTTGTTTCCAGTCTGACAAAGGTGTTCAGTGGTGAAAGTAATGTTATGGGTGGTAGCCTTGTGTTAAATCCTCGAGGAAAGCATTTCAAAGCTCTAAAGGATACTCTTGGCCGCCAGTATGAGGATAATTTCTGGGCAGAGGATGCTATCTATCTTGAGCGTAATAGTAGAGACTTTGCCAAGCGTAACGAAAAGATTAACATAAATACCGAAGCTGTTACTGAATTACTTCGTCAATCTCCAATTATCAAAGACCTTTTCTATCCTAAATATGTTTCTACCAAGGAGTACTACGATACGTGTAGAGTTGATGGCGGAGGATATGGTGGTCTCTTCTCGATTGTGTTTCACAATCCCCAACACGCTAAGAACTTTTTCGACAGAATGGTCATGGCCAAGGGCCCTAGTTTGGGAACAAATTTCACTCTCTCGTGTCCATATACCATCATTGCGCATTACTTGGAACTAGACTTTGTAGAAAAATTTGGTGTTGACCGCCACCTTGTGAGGATTAGTGTCGGTCTTGAAGAAACCGAGGAACTTCTCGAGCGATTCAGAAAAGGTTTGGAAGCATGTGTAGAATAAGCAATAGATCGATAGATAATCTACTATGTAGATCATGTGTCAGTAGCCTCCGGCGTCTCAGTAGGATCTGAGAGAATGTCAACGGAACAAATATACTGCCAGCCCACAATAGGCTAATCTCGCAGATACACAATTGATCTTAGGTTTTGTTCTAGCGCAGATATATTATTTTTATAGAATATGTTCACTCATTCTATATCGGTCTGCCTATGGAGAAGACAGGCGACTCAAACAGAGGGACCTGTAAGGGATCGTTCTAGCCGCCAGAAAGCAACACATATCCAGATAAATATGTGCTATAGCTAAAAACTAGCTGATTTCCGGCTGCAACAGATGAAGAGTCAAAAACTAACTTGGAGACATTCAACTGGTAACTAAATCAACAAATAATTTCGCTTCTAGCGTCCAGTTGAGAATCTCCAAGCTAGCCATTGACACAATAGAACTACTATCAATCAGTCAATTGGAAAAAACCCGATTCTTAACGAGAACAAAATTTTTCGTTAAATACTTTAGCAGTTGAAAAGCGTGCTAAAGGGTTGATGGCGAGAGCCAAATTTTCCGTAACGCATGGAATAATCGGATCACGTGATAGTTTCTAAGGATTGAAAATCTAGCCGTGCGCTCCTCAGCCAATGAAATTCTGCAAGCGCTCTTCCCAAAAGACTGTGAAATATTGACAGGTTTGTGAAGCACACTTTGGAGGAGACTCGAGACTCAGTTTTTCAATCCATTTAAAACAAAAGAACATAGACAATCAAAATGGCTCTCAAGACTTACGCCACTCCTATCTGTAAGTACTCAATCATGTTGAAATATAAAAAAAAGCTAGCCGGTCTGAATGGTTTGAGGATATGTAACAGTGAAGTTGAACTACACGACTCCATGTTCCAATCCAAACTAATATGAGTCAATGATTCCTGGGAATAGCAGTTTAAGGAAAGATTTTCGATATCGAGCCTACGATTCATGAGTCGTTACGTGACGAACTGGCAAAAAATTAAGACATCAGCGTTCGACCGGTTTGTAGGGTGGATAATTCAACGACATCAGTTTTCTAGTCTCAAATACTAACGTATGGCAGTGCGTCCTCTCTGGCCCTTTTTTATTGGTGGTATGTATTTAATGAAGATTTCAACTGCTTAGTTGAAGGACGGAACTAAGGAACGGCCTTAAAGCCGAAGAGCAGCTACAGACATTGCTGAAGGGAATGGTTGATGTTGTATGCGTAGTCATACTAGAACGAGAAGGAGTAAACCCAAAAACAGAGTGTATTGAGGAGTTTCAATTCTCTATTTTATGGATATCTAGTTGATTATAATGAGGCAGAGTATATCAGAGTATATCATAGGCAGGCGACAGTTAAAATCTCATGTTCGAATTTATAGAGCTCTATGCTCGAAGTGTATGAGTGAATGGAGTCGACCTGAACTTCCTCGTCTATAACACACTTTCCTTCAATTTTATTATTGTGGATTTTACTAACTTTTTATAGGCGCTGTCGTTACCTACCTTATCTCAAAGGGAGCTGATGCTTCTATGAACTCTGATGAGTTCATAAACGATCCCCGTAATCCTCGTTTCATCAAGCACGGTGTCAAGAAGGAGGACCACTAAACAGTAAATAGCCATTTTCTATATTAAATTAAAATCTCGTGAACTGTGTACAAGGTGAAGGATGTTTCTTTGGCGATTGAGGGTGTCCAAGATCAGGAAGGGCGAGATTCTATGGCACTTACGGTCTGGTGATGCGAAATATTGCTAAGATATACAAAAAAACGAATAGGAAGGTAATATATAATAAATACATGTAGCCTAAAGCTCTCTATCAATTATACGGCTGCTGTGTGCTTCTCGAGAGAGTGCACTCAATCTATGAACTCCAGTTTTGGTTTTTCGCCCACAAGCAGTTCCAGAAAATGCCTTGCTTTAATTGCTTTTGACTCACTAGGTGCCACAGGCTGTGGGGGTTCCTGGGTCTTAGATTTTGGCTTCGAGTTCTCTGAGGTTTCACTTTTCGATGATTCGGCATTTGACTCTTCAATTTTTTCCTCTTTTTCAGCGACTTCCTTTGAAGTTGACTCTTCCTTCTCTTTCTCCTCTTCGTCCTCTTTCGTCATGAATTCATTCCACTCAGATATTACTTTTCTGGCTTCCTCAACAACACGATCTCTGGCTCCACCAACTAATCCGTCTACATATGAATCCAAAGCTTCAGCATAGGATTCTTCAATTGTGTACAAGTTTTTCAAAATCCAGTTTTGTTTCTGTTTCGAAAACTTCCAATTTTCTTTATCCTCGTGATACTGGCGTAAATAAGCTAGTTGATCTGCCTCTGGAGGAGGTGGTCGCTCATTCTTTGGCAATTTAACCCTCTTTGGCGGCTTCTTGGGGCCCTTTTCAGCATTAGCATCCGTTTCTTGTTTTGGCTCCTTTCTTTTTCGCTTGACGTTTTCGTTTTGTTCAGTACCAACTATTCCAACGGCGAGTGGATCAGTCTGTTTGACTTTAAGTCCGAGCTTTTTCCACGCGGGCACAAATTCCTCTGGCATCCTTAGTAGAAAATAAATAAATATGAATTGTTCAGGAACAAAATACCAGTTTGTTGGTCCTGGTTAATAATCAAAAATTAATCAACAGAGCTGAAAAATTATATATCAAGGGCTCTATTCACAATCCTACTTCACCGACTTCCCTTCATTTGAAGCTTGGAAAATATATTTTCATGCAAGTCACGTGCTGATCAAGTAATTTACACTGGGCAGCCGATGGTGAAAAAGGGGTACCTGCAAAGCTAACTGCACAAAGTGAGGACAAAATGAGGGGTATTAATGCTAGAACTATAATCTCAAGTTCATAAGCTCATCATGCCATCGTAAGTTAGTCATAAATCGTCATCTTACATCCTTGTTCCTATTTCCTTCATCATGTGTAATAGAAAGGTTACTGGTTTAGTGGGGGTATTGGAAAATGGGTTCAATTGGGTGGGTCCCCTTGGCAGTAATATACCCGAGTCGCAAGAGGATCGTCTTAAAAGTTGCAACTGCGTGAAATCAGAAGAACTCTCTTGGGAATTCAAGATAGCCAGGGCCAGAGATTTTATCTCTGTAGTACAATTTATGACTGAACAATTGAGCGAGACATAAAGTATTCAGCTGAATGAACGAAATTACCCACTCAACAAAATATCTCGTAACTCGTACTATTTTAAGAACAGTTTCTTAACACTGGGCTCTAGGTTAGTCCTATGACTACAATCAAGAACCTGCGGGACTCCCGCGGCCACAAGTGTTATCTCCTCCTATCGCACCGTGCCGCTATCGCGCGATGTACCCGGGACTTGCACAATCATTATCGATTGGGATGTTTTAGGGAATACCCCTCGCCGATCTGTCATCTTAGAACAGCCAATGGCCCGAGTACAAAAAGAGAGCGGCTTCCCCTGGGATCAGAGACATATACTCCATTATTACATATTATCACTCCAATCTCTTTGGATTCTTACATTATTTATAGAAATATAAGGTATTGTGACTGTGCTTCTGGTTAGTTAGAATTTTGATTCATAGGATTCCATTGGCTTTATTCGTATTTTTCATGCTTTTTACTAACTGAAGTTGTTAAGTCATATTCTTATTTTGTATATTCATTTTCATCATGTCTGTTTCTCAGGTCTCCCTCGAGGAATTTGAAAAAAGAACTGCGGCCTACGTTAATGTCATCAACACCCATTTAGAAACTGAAATTATTGCATTTAGTGATGAGTTTTTTGCAGAGGCTACCAATCTGATAACGTCTACCCCGCCAGTTCGTGAAGCAGGCAGATATACTGAAAAAGGTGCTTGGTATGATGGATGGGAAACGAGAAGGCACAATACTGAGGAGGCCGATTGGGTAATTATCAAAGTTGGTGTAAATAGCGCTCGTATTGCCGCCGTTGAGGTAGACACTGCATTTTTCAATGGCAATCATGCCCCAGCTATTTCAGTTGAAGGTGTCTATCTTGAGGGAAAGGTAAACCAGTCAAGTTTTGATACAGTACAATGGCAGCCTATTATCTCTCATGTGGAATGTGGACCCAGTCAGAGACATTTTTTCGCTCGGGATGATGGTTTAACAAAGCAGTCATTCAATTACTTGAGATTAAGAATGTACCCAGATGGTGGTATTGCCAGGTTCCGAGCATATGGATCTCCTGTTCCAGTCTTCCCCGATGATAAGTCCGTTGTACTAGATTTAGCAAGTATTTCCAACGGTGGTTCTGCTGTTGCATGGTCAGACAAGCGGTTCTCTGGTCCCGATAATTTGCTATTGCCAGGCAGAGGTCACGACATGAGTGATGGATGGGAAACGGCTCGATCTAGAACCAAGGGTCACGTTGATTGGGCAATTATTAAATTAGGTGCCCCTGCCCGTATTTCAAAGGTGGTGGTTGACACTGCCTATTTTCTGGGTAACTTCCCTGCTGCTGTAAAGGTCGAAGCTATCAACCTCGACCCCTCAAGTGAGATATCAGCTACAGATTCCGCATGGAAAGACATTGTGGGTGAAACTCCTGCTGGACCAGGTAAAGAACACGAGTTCTCTCTTGCTAATGGATTGGCTACGATTACAAAAGATGAACTTTTCACCCATGTTAAACTTGTAATGATTCCTGATGGAGGTGTTAAAAGACTCAGGATTTTTGGTACTAGAGTATAATATTATCTAATTTGTTATCAATAATATTTTTTTAATGAAAAACATACCATTGTATATATCACTGGATTCAATATGACAACAAGTTTATAAGGGCACATCAGCCTTCAGTTGTCTTTTGGTTCAGTTTCGCAAGCAATTGGATATATTATAAAATACTAACTATAAGGATAAAAGAAGAGAATGATATGATCGGTAAAAAGCTGACCTAGTAAAGGGGTTCACCAATCTTAGGAGGGACAACACGTCTGGCTTCAAGCTCCTCCTCACGCTTATAAAGGGGCTCACCAATCTTGGGAGGAACAACACGTCTAGCCTCGAGCTCCTCGACCTCACGCTTGTAAAGAGGCTCACCAATCTTGGGAGGAACCACTCGTCTAGCCTCGAGCTCTTCCTCCCCACGTTTGTAGAGAGGCTCGCCAATCTTGGGGGGAACAACACGTCTAGCCTCAAGCTCCTCTTCCTCACGCTTGTAGAGAGGCTCGCCAATCTTGGGAGGGACAACACGTCTAGCCTCGAGCTCCTCTTCCTCACGCTTGTAAAGAGGCTCGCCAATCTTGGGAGGGACAACACGTCTAGCCTCAAGCTCCTCTTCCTCACGTTTGTAGAGAGGCTCACCAATCTTGGGAGGAACAACACGTCTAGCTTCAAGCTCTTCCTCACGCTTGTAGAGAGGCTCACCGATCTTGGGAGGGACAACACGTCTCTTGTACAAAGGTTCACCAATCTTGGGGGAACCACACGTCTGGCCTCGAGCTCCTCTTCCTCACGCTTGTAAAGAGGCTCGCCAATCTTGGGAGGAACAACACGTCTAGCCTCAAGCTCCTCTACATCACGCTTGTAAAGAGGCTCACCAATCTTGGGAGGGACAACACGTCTGGCTTCGAGCTCATCTTCTCTTCTGTAGAGAGGCTCACCAATCTTAGGGGGGACAACCCTCCGTGCCTCAAGCTCCTCTACATCACGCTTGTAAAGAGGCTCACCAATCTTGGGAGGGACAACACGTCTGGCTTCGAGCTCATCTTCTCTTCTGTAGAGAGGCTCACCAATCTTAGGGGGGACAACCCTCCGTGCCTCAAGACTCTCAGCAGGAATAGGAGAGGCTGCGACAGCAGCAATGACTGCAGTCAAAAAGAGAAGAGTGGATGGAGAAAGTTGCATCGTGGATCAATTTAGGAAGAGAAAGAAGATTCTTTGATTGATTTGAATTGATATTGAATGTCTGGCTGAAGAAAAATAAGAACAATCCGCTGGCAAATAGTGCCAATTTATATTTTTCTTCTGAAATCCAGTCGACAATATATTAGGGAGTAAACGTGCTCTATCTGTATTATTATTAGTGTATTAACACTCTCCATTTCTTTTTTGGACATAAACTAGTGAGTGCTTTTTTATTTATTTTGATATTCTACCATATAAGACATTGAATTGATCGACTCAAACTGCAGGTTTACCGTGCATATAGAGGTAGATCAGTGCCTTAAGAGCAGTTAGCTTACTGTTCTCCAACTGATGATATCCCAATTAGGAAATTTTTTTCTCCCAAATTTCTTTTTACCCACTGATAACAAATGTCAGTTCTGGAGCTTAAAAACAGAATGTAATCGTGCAAAAACACTCGTAAGTAGGCGAAAAAAATATATTCTCACTTCATTTTAAAGCAAGGACTTTGAAAAAAAATGAAATTAATAGCGTCAATCTCATTTTTATAAAATATACATTCCAGATAAGTTGGTAGTTGAAAAGAGCTAAGATTTATTCTATCTTCCCCGCCGAGATGCAGGCTGTCACTTCTTAGCGTACTAAGCAAACCATAAAACTTTTTCTCGAATAATAGCTTTTACCAAAGAGGTTAGTCAGTTTTAGACCCTGACCAATAATCACCTTCCTGGGGTAACATTAACCGGCTAAATACATTTCGTTTGTTTCATAAATGTCAATCAGTAGTTCTATTAGATATTTAGCCGAATTGCTTGTCAGCTTCTTTATACAAGTGCTTAAACAGGCATACTTTCAAATTTTGATAATAGTATATTTACAATTTTATTTTATTGTTTCGGCCACCTCTCAAAGATACTTTGATTATTAACAATCAGCGTTGAGTCTTTATCTCGGTAGAGAGTTTACTCTGAGATAGAGGGAGCTGTGTCTGCTGCACCCACCTGACGCACAGGGATATCCTCTGCACGAGCTTCAGCATTGGATGCCTCCTTTCGATCATCTTTACTGATAGGCTTTGGTTTTTTATCTGTTTGATCAATAGGCTTCTGCAAAGGTTCGTCAGCAGCTGCATTCCCAGGGGTTGGTGCCGTGGCCTTCTTGGATCTGCTCCAACCAGTTTTGAATAAGGGGTCCATGCTGAATTTGGGGAAAGGATGGGCTTCCGTGTTAAATACGACATCAGTTAAAGGTAAGAGCTCGTCGCTATCATCAAAAAGCAAATACAAATATTTTAGTGTTTCAGATAACCAAAAGGATTCCATGTTATTGCGGAACGCAGGTGGCGTATTGCGGACATCATTGATACTTGCATAACCCGCATCTCCTTGTAACTTTGTCCAGTGCTCAAATGACTTGAAGATGTTCCATCCCCACTCGCGGTAAATCGGGTTTTTTGTAAGTCTCCATAAGATAAACAGAGACTCAACCGTCTCCGGTCTCTGAAGGTTATGGCCATCATTACGTTTAATAGTAAAGTCACTGGTGCTATCTTTATCTGTGTTGAAATAAACAATTTCTGGAGCAAGGCCGGTTTGAGTTTGGCTATACATTTCATAACAGGTATGAGTTAGCTCCATTGCAAGTTGGATATCAGCCTCCCTAACTGTAGACCAGAAACCTTTGCGTCTTGCATCATCAAGGGGCAATCCATTTGTAGCTCCAATAGCCAGCATACCTCCTGCAAAACACACTAAATGATCCATTTTAGTACTTAACTTGCCACCCACCCCAGTATTCAATTCACCAATAAAAGTAAGTTTATTGGGAGTAGACTGCTTTATTAAATGATCCTTAATGCCTTGGACAGACTCATCATACATTTCTTTGTAGATTGGTTCCTCCTCATTTGTCTGTAGATATTGTTTAATAAGATATTCATAATAAGAATCGCCTCTTGATCCCAAGCGAATGACTCTAGAACTAAATTGACCAGTATCAGGTTGGATGTAAATAGGGACCAGGCCAGAACGAACTTTGTTCGCATCCATTATGCTAAGAATCTTTTCAACTTTTTCCCAATATAAAGATTCTCCAGTGAGTTTAGCTAAATATTTGAATTCAAGTTGTAATGTTGCAGCTTCAGCTGTGGAAGCGGCACCCAAGTCAGTATGAGATTTTTTACCCTTTGAGGAATGTAAATTTACACTCGAGTATGGAATACCACTAATCGAATCAAAAGCTCCAAGCAATCTGTTGCCAAGATCAGCAGCTTTGTCAAGGTACATATCATCTTTTGTAAGATAGTGGGCTGAGAGCATCCCTCCCAGCATGCGAATAGTTGTCTCGAATGTATTAACTTCATAATCCATGTTATAATCCAAATCTTTATGAACCCAAGTTCTGGCCTCCTTCAGTTGATCCTTGAGACCCATTATGTGCAGAGTATCCAAAGAATCAACTATGATCCAACCTAATGGCTTGGGGCCCATATTTACACCAGTCTTGCTTACTGGACGGTAAACATCTTTACCCCACGCATACTTCTTATATCCATTCCACGAATCGATAAATGCATTTTTGACAGCTTGTTGCTTCTCAGGCCAAGTTTCAGGCTCTTTTGGCTTAGATCCCCACGATAAGATATCTTTATAAGTTCTTCCTCGACCAGGAAGGGGTGCCGTGGCCTTGCCAATATTGTACACCAAGTATAAGATTCCTGTAAAAAATACAATGAATCCGACAGTTTTCCTGATTTTTCTTACTGACGGACTTTCTCTTCTAGTTGTCTTTTCTGGTTTATCTTTGTACATAGGCAATGGTCGACGCTCGGTATTAGGTCTCCACATTGCACTAGTTATGTTCGGTGATGCAGATGAAGATGTCGAAGCAAGTCCTGGCTCAGTTTTTTCACAGTCTTCAAAAATGTTCTCGTCTTCACTTGAACTCGACGTCATACGAATATATAAACAGTAGCCAGAAAACTTTAAAATGTACGAGCCAGCAAAGATGAAGACAAGTATCAGGTACCCTATTTCAAGGCGGCCCGATTTATACGCCTGTTGGATCGCTATCAGTGGTAAGACACGCAACTATGTAGCAGATAGCCCCTGCGATTAGGGTTCACCTTCGATTTTTGTAACGAGGTTTTTCAGAAGTCTGCGATAAACTTTCCTAATCGACTCAACTCCCACTTAATTCAAATTATCTCAGGGCTATCCCAATGAACGAAGACGTCATAGGGGTTACTTAAAATTTTCAATTCTTCAAAGGAGGACCACACTAAAACGCGCTAAGAGTGCAGATTTATATGTGCCTGTCATGTTGATCAGGGGTACATTGGGAGGAACCCTGGTTATTATAGTGAAAAATATTTAGCAACCTCTTATGAGTAATTGTCCAGAGATATGTTCGACAATGGCGAGGTCAGAAAAAAAATAACTTTGAATTTTCATTTATGTTAAGTTTTGATATGACATATTTTAGATAATTATCGAAATATTACAGTGGATAAAGTATATGCTATCTATGTACAATGTAGTGAACACAAACAGCTAAATTGCTGGCTCAGTAGAACCAGTAAGAGAGTATCGAACAAGTTTCTTATATCCGTCAACACTCTCGTGCAAGTCCTCGATAGTAATATACTCGTTGGCAGAATGAGCAACAAAGATACTTCCCGGTCCGTACAAGTATTTCGAGGTAAAATTACCTGCCAAATTAGCGACATCGGTTCCATAGGCCAAGATGATGCTTTCGAACCCAGGTACTTTATAGTCCAGGTGTTGAGGAGGACGATGATATAAATCTGTAAGTTCAAGATGCTCATTGCTCGCAGCAATCTCATTAAAGATAGAAACGACCTTATCTTCGTCCTCAGCAATTCGTACGAGAATAGAAGCCTCAGCTTCAGCAGGCACAACATTATCTGATAAGTTAGAATCTTAGCCCTTGATTCATCTATGATACCAGTATAAACAATACCCGAATCACTTAAACGCTCGATACTTACTAGCAACACCTCCACTGAGCTTTCCAATGTTAAGTGTGGAAGGACCCAGTAAGTCCGATTCAGGAAGATCTGTCTTCATGAGTTTGGAGAGGGCCTCGATGAGAATCTCAGTTGCACTTATTCCCAGATGAGGATATCCAGAATGGCTGTTAATTGTCAGTTAGATTTAGTTCACAAGGAAGTTGAATTAGTTTCTTGAACTTAGACATGTTCCGAGGAAATCACCAGCCAGAGTGGCTTTCTACTTACGCAGCCTTTCCATGAGCTTTCAATTGAGCAGATGCCATACCCTTGTGGCCGACTCCAAGACGGTTCTCAGTTGGCTCTCCAAAGATGACATGTTCCCAACTATCAACGCCTAAGTTGTCACTTGCATATACCATTCCTCTGCCTTGGACTTCTTCATCGACAACGAAGAGAAGGGCGACATCACCCTCCTCAACTTCGCCATCTTTGAAAAGTTGACTCAAAGCAACAATTTGTGATGAGACACAACTTTTAGCATCAACGCTACCTCTTCCATAAATGCGATTGTCAACCACGCTATAATTGAAGTAAGGAGGAACAGTGTCGATGTGTGATGTCAGTAAAGCTTTGGTGTTTCTCTCCTTGCCATAATAAGCATAAACGTTTTTGCGATTCGAGTCGCCATAGACAGTTTCAAGTTCCACAGTAAAATTGTTTGATTCAAGATAGTTTTGAAGATATACTGCCGCATCAATCTCATAACCACTTACTGATTTCAATTGAATGAGATCTCGATGTAGGTCCAAAAGCTCTTGGTTTACTTTTAATGTCGAAGCCGAAAAAGTGCTTTGTTTCTCAGCCACAACATTGGAAAAGACACTGGCCAAAGCTACAGCGTAGGTGATCGAGTTAAACATCATCCTATAACCTTCTTGTAGTCTTTTTTGAATCTTAGTTCTTGGTCTCGTTTATTTTCGAGGTATCGGAGAACTGAAGCCGTGCTGGTACAATTTAAGCGACATGACATGTTGGATCGAGAGGTTATGCATGAGTTCCTGCATACACAAGATCTTGTATATTCGCGCTAACTTGTTAAGTGTTTTTCTGGGGTTGCCTGATGAGATCAAACGAGAACCAGATCTGAAGAGTGTCTTCTGTGTCAAGTTAATTTGGATAAGTAAGTACTGTTAAGTAGTTGGGCTGGCTCCATACTCTCTGGTTCGTTCCATTTTGAGGAATGCGAGCAATAAACTGAAATAATATGATATACTGATGTAAATACAAAATCATTGGGAGAAATAATAATATATCTAGAATGTATCATGGCCTCATGTGAAGGAACTGCTTCGAATGCAATATTCGCTTTTTCCGAAATTACAAAACTACTTCTACTGTACAGATCCAATGGCTTGGATTCTTAGCATCAGTTTATCTCTACAGTTAACCAGTCAGGCAATTAGCAGTAAATTAAAGGAGAGAAGCTGATAGCAGTCTTGGGGTCAAAATTATATATTCTATTCTAAATCATTCCTAAGTTGTTATTTCCAAGTACCAATTATTGCATATTGGAAATCAATTCCATTCTAGAGCAATTATTCAACAATAATTTGCTCTATCGAGTTGCTCTACATGTCCACTCATTTATATCATGCACATATAGTCTGTTAGATCGTGATCTCGTTGCTGCATATGAGAAGCATGCAAATTAACGTCCATTATAGGGTTATCTCGCTGATGCTTAAACTATCATTGTTATGATCCAAACCATATCGCCTGTGTCTTTTACCATATAAGACCAGGGTAGCCGTTAGTAGATATGCCTCTTGAGCTGAGTGCAATTGATGTTCTGGTCACAGATTGGGATGAGACTGTGACCTCAGAAGATACCATGGCAGTCCTCTCGCAAGCTGCTTATGATCACAAGACCAACTTCCATCCACCATGGGAGTATTTCGGAGATATGTACTACAAAGATTACGAGAAATATGCCTGTAATTACAACGAACGACGAGGATCATTGCAAGAAGAGGCAGAATTTTTGAGTGGTTTGAAACAAGTGGAGCTGGAAAGCGTTACAAGAGTAGAGAACAGCGGTCTCTTCAAGGATGTACCTGAATCTATGGTTCGATCTCAAGCTAGTAAAGTAAAGATCCGACAGGGCTGGTGGGATGTGCTGTCTCTAGCAACGAAAAATAAGGTGCCCATTGTGATTCTCAGTGTCAATTGGAGTGATGTGCTTATCGAGGAAGTGCTTTCACTGCACGGGTTCGATACTACAAACAGCAGTATCAGAATCTACGCCAACAAGATTCAAGTCGACGATGAAACAGGATTGGCAACAGGAAAACTGGGCGGGCATCCCATCCTCGGCTCGGCAGGAATTCGTACAGCCCAGGATAAGCTCGACATACTCAAGAAGATTCGCAGTCAAAAGCTGAGCGGGAAAGCGACTGAATCAATTGCATATTTTGGAGACAGTAGTACCGATACACTGGCATTACTAGAAGCAGATCTCGGGGTTGTCATTCACAAAAACTCGCTAGCCAGTCGTCTGGAGGGACTAGGAGTAGCCATTCTACGCAAAGAGCACGACAAGACTGACAACAATCAGGTCTACTACCTTTGCGAATGGTCAGATCTGCTGACCTGACCAGCCGAGGTTACTGCACGCGGCAAAATGGAGCTCTCTGCTGAGCTCAAACTCCACTGTCTCACTACACCGTATTTCTGACCGACTGTCTTGTAACTTAATTTATTGCTTCTTCTAACCGGGGACATGCCTCCGGCGGCTGGGGCTGCGCCCCAGACCCCGTGGCTCCTCTCGCTACGCTCGAGTCGGCTTCCAGGACCCTCACGTAATCTCGCGAAGGGAGTACAACGGGGTCTGGGGCGTAGCCCCACTCGCCGGAGGCAGTCCGTCCAGGGTCCAGATTGCTTGCTGTTGGTGAGGCTGCATGGATTGGCAGGAGCTTAATTAGGAGCTGCATATGATCTTATCAGCAATCATGAACTTTCACTCGGACATGGTCATCAGCTACGATAGAAGTTATTAGTAGTAGATTGAGTTTCTAGTATGGAGAAGATCATATTTGGCAGTAGAACCGGAAGTTCATTTCAACGGTACATGTGCAAGTGAAGTATCGCATAAAGAATGCCGCAAAATAAGCGTCGCATCCATGGCAATACGCAGGAGGACCGTGACAGGTTCTTTTCGTCGCAGGACGCGTTGGACCTAATCATGTCGCCGGAAAATGAGCAGACTGCTAATACCGCAGAGAGGAGTGCCTCATATGACAGGTCACAGAAGGAGAAGCTACGGTCGTTTGGGCCTGCAGTTCGCTTCTCTCCTCCCGCGACCAGTCCGCCACGAAAAGTTCGGAGGACCAAACATTCCACACCTTCGCTCTCTGATTCAACCTCTAAAGTCGACAATTCAGATTCAGATCACAAGGAATCACAGTCATCAATTGCAATTGATTCTGAATCGAAGGTTAGAGAACCGATAAGTTCCTCACGTTCCTCAGCAAGACAGGTCTCAGAAGAGCTTGGATCATCTCCACCACCGCAAACAATTGAGAAAACTCAAACTAAACTGGATATGAGTGTCAAACCTCAGTCCTTCAAAAAGAAGCTGTTCGAAAACTTGAAGTTCTGTAAGTTGCTGCTGTCTCCTTTTGATACTATGCATATGCTAGTATGGAAACACATGTTTTATATGGTATACTAACTCAAGTCAATCAGGTATGGTCCCTAGTAGACCATCGTCCAAGCTCTATCAGATTAAATCCAAGAAATATGACGAATACGGCGCCAGGGTCACGTCCAGTTTTGATAAGTCTGTATCACATGTGTTGATTGATCCTGAGTGGGATGGATCGCGTACTTTGAAATATTTACATATTTCAGCTGGGGACATAAGACCAGAGATAGACAAAGGTACTATTCACTTTGTTCGTGATAGTTGGCCGTCTGCATGTATTGAAAACAAGCAATTGATTCCTGAAAGTCCTGATTATACTGTTCAATTGTACTCACCTGCCCCATCTCCAGAAACCACTCCGGAACCAGAGGTCTCACAAAAGCTAGTTCAAACTGTTATCAGTCCTGAGAAACCTCCTAAGCTTAAGAAGCGTGATATTTCGACATCTTCGAACACTTCACTTTCCCCTGAACCAGATACCCCGAAGCAGACTGCAATTGACGATCTTAATCCTGTAGAAGCTAGTGGAGCCAATACCAGTATTGAAAACAAGGCTGAAAAGAAGGCTCAGGATGGCTCTGGTAACGATGAACTGGACTCGGTTATTCAGGAAGCAGAACTTCAAGAGCACGCGGCGAGATTTCTCTCGGATGATGAGATTGAGCATGCGCTGCAGACTCAAAGGAAGAAGTACTCAGCGCCATACTCGCGTCCCAAGAGGACCAGTGACGGAAGAGTGTTAAAAGGTAACTGGGACACATTTCTGTGCATGAAAGCTGGAGAAGACAACATTGCTAAACCTGATGGACCAAATGCCTTGGTTATCAACATTTTGAGCTTGATGCTTCACCATTATGAAGCAGAGGGCGATCAATGGCGCACTTTGGCATATCGAAAAGCAATAGCGACTTTGAAAAAGCAGACAGTTCCAGTGAGAACGGCTGCGCAGGCAGTTAAACTTCCTGGTATAGGCAGTCGATTGGCTGACAAGATTGAGGAAATTAACAAGACCGGTGACTTAAAACGACTCAAGTATACTCAGGGAGAGGGCAAATTCGAAGTTTTGGAGCTGTTAAAGCGTATTTATGGCGTTGGCAATAAGACCGCTAATAAATGGTACAGTGAGGGAATTAGAACTTTGGATGACGTAAGAGAACGTAAAGATTTGACTGCCAACCAACAGACTTCTCTGGACCATTATGAGGACTTTGCTGAACGAATTCCTCGAGATAATGTGACAAAACACTTCGAACGAGTGAGAGATGCAGTCCATGAAATAGATCCAGAGATCGAGGCAACTGCTATGGGATCATATCGTCGTCTACAGCCGGATTGTGGTGACATTGATATTATCCTAACCAAACGAAACGCCAGTAGACACGACCTGACGGTAACATTGGCCAAGTTGCTGGATGTGTTGTTTGAACAAGGGTTTGCCAAGTATACATTTGGCGGGATCGAGGCAAATAGTATGCGATGGCTGGGGGCATCAGCCCACCCAGATGACGGCAATAAATGGCGTCGAATGGACATTTTGCTTGTACCATGGGAAGAACGAGGTGCAGCATTTATTTATTATACAGGAAACGATATATTTAATCGTAGCATGAGGTTATTAGCACAGAAAAAGGGATACCGGCTTAACGAAAAAGGACTATTTCTGGCACCTCATGACAGAAAGAGTGCTGGTGCAGTGGGACCACTTGTATGTGGAGAGGACGAGGAAAAAATATTTGAGACTTTGGGAGTCCCTAACCGGCCACCACATAAACGGATTATTGGTTGATGACAGATAATACCAGGTAGTTTGATTAGATGTAATTGTATGGTAATAGTATTTAACAAAGGCAAGCTAATAACTGACTGATCTAACAAGCTGCGAGAAAATTCTACCCGCGCTTCTCTTGTTGATGTTGGGAAATTGCCCATTTGGATGTTATATTGAATGTCTTGACGATAATATATCCAGAAGCCCCCATAAGACAGTCATGACGTGACGCTATACCAGGGAATTTAGCTGCGTATTCCAGAGTGAGACATCATTTTGAGTTGGATGACCATTGCTTTCATCGCTGTTTCACATTTCAATATTAAGCAACTAATATAAGCCCGATACTGCTACCGAAGTGCATAAAGAAACTTGGCTCTCAGCAGGAATCTTAGCCTCAAGTTAAGCTTTGGCCCAGAATACTCCAATGGGCTTACAAAGATAGTGAGTTACATGGATAAGAATCTTAGCACCGAGTTAGGTTTGTTTCTATATGTGCCAAGAGATCTATGTTTCGTTCTGATACAGGCTCGCACGATGAATACAATAGTAAACAGATCTTCAAGGACGGATCCAAAGGTCCAGGTCTACTGATCAGCAACAATTACATATCCATGAAATTACCTAACGGACCGAGGGGAGTGTAGAATACGGACGGACACATCTGTCAACCTGACCACGACAAAATGGATATATAAATGGACCAATTCCAGGATGTATTTTGTTCTTAGTTCTATCTTCAGCTTATAGATTCTCTTCTTATTAGCACAAGAACAAAGCCAGCTCCAATCAGAAGCCTCTGAAACCAGACCAACCAACCCGAACAACCAAGCCCAAGAAACAGACTAAAAAAAAAATGATTTCCAAGAGCATTGTCACTTACGCTACTGTACTTTTGGCAGCTTATTCACAAGCCGCTCCTCTTGCTGGAACCGCTGCTTCTGCTCCTGGTGCTGCTGTTTTCCAACCCTCGCAGTCGGCTCCTGCTGCTCCTGCTGCTGCTCAATCAGCTCCTGCTCCAGTTGCTGCTAATACCGCTGCTGCTGCTGCTCCTCCAGCTGTGTCTGCTCCTGCCGGAGCCCCAGTCCCTGCTGCTCAGCCATCTGCCGCAGCTGCTCAACCCAGTGGTTCAAGTTCTCCTACTGACCCTTCAGTCATCAACGCCCTCAAGTCGGCCAGTCCTTCCGACCTTAATGCCCTTGCCGCTATCTTGAGCGCTGGAATTTCTGGAATCATTGGCCTCGCCAAGCAATCTGGCCAAGACCAGACTCAGACCCTGAAGAACTATGTTTCTTCTGTTGGCAGCAGCATCAGCGCTATCCAACAAGCTCAAGGAGCCTCTGCCGTTCCATCTCAACTTACCAGTTCTTACCAACAATTGGAGAATTATGTCGCCAGCTACAAGCCTCCTACTGCTTATGTCAAGCGTCAAGCTGGTTCTCCTACCGACGAGTACGACGGAAATCCCAGTATGTTGCCCACTGACCAAACCGGTCTCATGGGTCAATCCGAGGGAGCTGCCATGCTTGCTCCTTTAGCCAACAACATCAACGGTCTCTTGCAAGGCGACAGTGCTGCTGGAGACGTTTACAAGATCATTGACAGTCTTGACCACGCCAACGACGCCAACGTGGCTGCTGTGGGCTCGGCTCTTTCTCCCGTCACTGGCGGTATGTCCGAAGACGTTGCCAACTTCTTGGGTGGTCCCGTCGTCCAGACTCTTGCTCACGGTACCTGGGACACCATTGCCCACATTATCGGCACTCCAATAGACACTCTGACCGGCACCTCTGAGTCTGCTCCTGCCTCTGACTCGTCCACCTCGTCCGACTCCTCTGGCAGCAGCTCGGGCTCCAACTAAACCTCGCACCCCGTTCCAGCACACACTTTTTTTTCTTCCCACGGCACCTTTCGCTTGCCGCAATTCAGTCTCTTAAAATAAATCCAAATCTACTTTTCTCCTCACGCCAGACTCGAGCGTAGCGAGAGGAGCCACGGGGTCTGGGGCGGAGCCCCAGCCGCCAGAGGCAACATCTCCCCGGGCCCACACTGCCTCCGGCGGCTGGGGCTCCGCCCCAGACCCCGTGGCTCCTGCTTCGCAGGAGTTGCGTTGGGGGACTGGACCCTGCATGATTCGAACTGTATCAACTGGATCTGGTTCAGAGTGTAATGCAAGCAAGTGAGTTGGGGGCCTGGTTTGACCATAGTTTTTAGGGGCATGAAACTGACTGGAGGGTCGAAACAGGAAAGTATTTTTTTACCATAGGGATGAGTGTGAAATTTCAGATCCCCCTCGCAGATGATAATGCACTGATCGGCCGGGGTCTGCATATCGAACCCCCCCTGAGCCACATTGATTCGGAGAAAAACAGTTCCGAAAAAACTCAATTCTGCCAATCGCTCCACAGCCCATTCATTGCTTTCACTGCTCAACCGCATGTGCCCTGTGACCAAACCATAACAGACCTGAGCCACTTTTTCCACTTTCTGGTATCACATGCAACGGGGCTCGGTGGGTCGCCCGACTTGCCTCCGGCGGCTGGGGCTGCGCCTCAGACCCTCTGGCTCCTCTCGCTGCCCTCGAGTCGATGTGTGTGAAGGCCATCAGAATAAAAAACCGCCCAAAATACCATCCCGACACCCCCCAAAAGCTCGCGAAGCGAGCACAACGGGGTCTGGGGCAGCGCCCCAGCCGCTGGAGGCGGGCCCGATACCGGCCGAGCCCCCAGCTAGGCCGCGCGGCCCCCAGACGCCTTGGGACACCAGCCTGGATCTCAGGGTTGGGTGATTCTAATCGGGTCGGCAGCGCAACGCCCCGCAAGATTAGCATATTAGCATGGCTGGAGCTGGCGTTCGGCTGGAAAGATGCTTGGGTGCCTGCGTGCCGTGTTCATGCCTGTAGACGCTGACGCTCATATTAGGTAGACAGACTCCACTTCATCACCATCATCGCAATCACACGCCTTGCTAATTACTTGAGCAGCATTTTCCGCGACTTCTGATTTTCGTCTCTTGTACTTGAACTTGCACCTGCACTTGAATTTTTTTTTCAACTTGCAATTGCTGTATAACATCCAATAAAACCTTTGCAATTTGCATTTGTTGTTTTCCATTGTTTGTATTTACCTCTCTATCTACATACAGCTGACGATACTGCATTCTTTCGGTTCAAATATCCCATCTACTGATAACCGGGCTGAGCAAGTCAAAAAAAAAGTATCTGAACACGAATTTTTTCTTGTCAGCATTCTTTTCTGTTTTTATCCAGCAAGTCTACTATCGATTGAAAAATTGAGCTGCAATTTCATTGCCTGATTTCCCGATACATTCTAACTGGCAATCAACTGGCGAAGTACGTTAGTCGTGGCGCAGGTATACGTGTGTGTTGTTGATGTCGTGATTCTGAGTTACACTTGCAATTACATTTACATTTTTGCACTTCATTTTTGAATCGCGAGTACTTATCAACCGGGTCACACTGTACACTTATCAAGTGCACTTTGAAAACTAACCTTCCCATCAGACCTAAACCGATCCGTGTATTATTTAAGTCGGACTCAGTCAATCCAATTCCGATCAATTCGATTCCTCCATTCAATTCAATTCAGCTGAGACTTTATTCACAACAGCTACAATGGATATTTCACCCGAAGTTCTTGTTTTTCATGGTACGTATTAGCTGTGCAGCGCGGCCGAGATGCGATTGCATGTTCTCGGTTCAGACTTCGAACCCCGATCACTGGGGATTTCCAGCTTGTTGCCACTGTTTATTGTTTAAAGAGTAGGGCTTCAAGCTGAAATCTAGCTCTGATAGCGCTCCTGTCACTCTTCTGTCGTCTTCAACACTTCCCAGTGACTGGTGAATGTGGCAGTGTCAGTGTTGTAGTGCAATGTTGGCAGTCATCGAGCTTGTCGTTATCTCAGATTGTGTCATTCGTGACATCTCGGTCCCAGAAGCTCGCGAAGCGAGCACAACGGGGTCTGGGGCAGCGCCCCAGCCGCCGGAGGCAAGATCCCTCCACCATACTAACCCTGAACAGCCCCCTTTTCCGAGCAGGCTACCAAGCCATTGGTGTTGAAAAACACATCGGATCGCAAACTGGCTTATAAGATCAAGACCACGGCCCCGAAACTGTACTGTGTGCGACCCAATGCGTCGGTTATTGAGGCCGGTCAGACGATTGAGGTGTCGATTATCCGTCAAGCCAAGGACCAGCCCAAGCCTACTGAAAAGTCCAAGGACAAGTTTCTTGTTCTGACAGCACCTGTTTCGGACGAGATTCTCGAGAATTCCGACATTTCAAAGCTGTGGGCTACTTTAGAGGAGACCAGCAAGGACACCATTGTTAACAAGAAAATCAAGGTCAACTACGAGTTCGGTACCGACTCTACAGGTTCTTCAGGATCGCACCATGGTGAAACCGGTGCTGCAACCAGTGGATCCGTTGGATCAGGCTCGTTGTCATCTGCTGCTACTGGCACTTCGGAGTCTGGTGATAGCAGCAGATCGTCTGGTTTGCCCGTCAACTCACATGCTTCTGCTTTGGCTGCTGCCACATCGCAAAGTGAGGGTGCCGGTAACACCAGCATCATCGACCCCTCGCAATACGGTACTCCACTTCGAGGAGGTCACAGCGATAATGCCGGTGCCGGATCTGTTCTAGGAGGTGGTTCTTCTGGTGACGGTGCTGGATCGAGTCCTGTGAATGCTACTGCTGCTGGTATTGTTGCTGCTGCTGCTGGCGGAGCTGCCACTGGCTCGTCATTGTCTAATGGTTCCAGTGGTGAATCGACTCTCAAGTCGCGAAACATCCCTAGTTCTGCCGATACAGACCGAGCCTCTCAACGAGCCCAGGAACAAATCTCGTCTCAATCCAAGGAATTGAAGGCTGCTGCTGCTGCTAACAGCTCGTCATCCACCAGCGGATCTGCCAATGAGCCTGGATTCAAGTCGTCACAACCCGGCTCGTCCACCGCTGTCCGCCAGCAACCATCTTCGGGCGTCCCCCTCCACCTGGTCCTCGCTCTCGCCCTCGTTGCCTTTTTCATCGGCTGGAAGCTATTCTAGATGCAAAACCCCCTACCTCAAAACCATCATCCGGATCCTCCCTAGCACCTTCCACAGCGTGTCTCCTTAATACTTTTTATTTGTTATTGTTTTAACCTTACACTACCGGGGTGTTTGCCTCCGGCGGCTGGGGCTCCGCCCCAGACCCCGCTGCTCCTCTCGCTTCGCTCGAGTCGTTTTCTTGGGGGTCCCCTGAACTCTGGAAAAACCAGATCAACTCCTGCGAAGCAGGAGCTACGGGGTCTGGGGCAGCGCCCCAGCCGCCGGAGGCAGCAACCCCCCCTAGTCGATAAAGATACACGTATATTTAGTAGTCGTCACCCCGTGACACCACCTCCTTGACGGTGGGTCGGAGAAGGATTGTATGCTCGTATTGGGCGGTGTAGGAGCCGGGGATGTCCACCAGGGGTGGGTAGTCTTGGACGATGCCGGACTTGACGAGGTTGTTCAATGCTAGGAGATACTTTTCTTCACCGGCGTGATCGAGGTATCGGCGACAGAAGGGCAGGGTGCCAAAATGCTTGTCAATGACGGCGAGAAGGTTCTTGGCGCTGTTGAGACGAAGTGGAACGTGGCCAATATTGGTCCGTTTGGCGTAGTGAGACACTTCACCTTCGTCGTGAACGTATCCCTTACCAGTGGATCCGAAAGTCTCAATAGCAAAAGTCTCGCCCTCCTCCATCTTGGTTTGGTCGTGACTCTTCACAATGGGCACGGATTTACCGCCGTGAATCTCAAATGGATTGATATTATGGCCATTAAGATTGCGGATGGGCTTCACTTGAAAAGTCTTACCGTCGAGTTCGACTTCGTACGACTCCATGACTTCTTGAATAGCAGCTCCGATATCTCCAAGTCGTACATCGATACCGGCTTCACGAACTCCCGTATTAGTAGCATCTCTCACAGCAGCAAGAAGGTTATCGTATTTATCGTCAAATGTCAGTGTAAACGCAGAGTCCAGAATACGTCCGTTAACATGGACTCCGATATCGACCTTCATGACATCCTCATACTTCAATACTGTAGTATCTCCCTTGTTAGGTGTGTAATGAGCAGCCACATGATTTAATGATAAACCAGTAGGGAAACCCGGTCCGGCTTTCTTACTGTCACCATTGCCCTCAGTAAGAGCTCTAGTAGCATTTTCAATTAGATCAGCAATCTCAATCATTGTCATGCCGGGTTTAATTGTCTTTTGAGCGTATTGTCTGACTTGACGATGTGCCTCGGCAGCCTTTCTGAGATCATTGAATGCGTCAAAACTGGCTCTTTCGAGATATCTCTTTTCCTCTGATGTAGTTCTGTAATGGTTATCGTCTTTGTACTCGACGATCTCTCCCTCTGGATATACATTATCTTTGAACAAATTAGACAATCCAACAGTAGGAGGTTCTGTTTGAGAGGTAGGAACTGCTCCACTGCCACCGGCAGTCTTCTTCTTTTTCTTGTTATTCTTCTTCTTCTTCTTCTTTTTCTTGGCAGCACCCTCTTCACCGCCTTCTGCAGCTACTTCGTCGTCACCTTCGTCATCGTCATCTTCATCTCCAGCCTGTTCTGACTTTGGCACATTCTTTGTCGACTCTTCAATCTTCAGATCCTCGACCTTATCTGCCAGCTTTTCGCTGCCATTTGCAATCTCGGTCGAACCCATCTTTGATTCTGCACTTTGGTTATCTCAACCGCACTTGCAAAAATATCATCAGATTGCGGGTTGCCGGAATATACGGCTGCGATAGATCTCCGCCAATATCCGCCATGCTTCTAATCGTACAGTTAGATCCCTTGCTGCTGGTACTGCAATTATTGATCTTGGGCATATAAAGCTTTCCTTTGGAGACAACTAAAATCGAAAAGCCCACTTTCATTTCTCCTTCTTTTTTTTTTTTTTAGTCTTCTGTCGAAACGAAATTCAATATTACTCTAGAAATTGCGAGCACAAATCTGAAATTTTCACCTCTAAAATCTAATGCTGTTAGTGATATTTCACTGATCTCGACCCCGTTAACGCGATATCTCATTGACAGCACACGCGTCTGATCAACATCGAGACCTGGCAGGTAGTGATCCTTCTTCAATCGACTGTCGTCAATAGATTCATTCAGTTGTCGGGCAAACCACATTAAAAATGACCAAAGCAACTCAAACCCTCAGCATTCTCTTATCACTTGTGGGTACTTACGTCCTCCTTCTCAATGGCACCATCCCCGTCAGCACCAAGATCCACGACGAGGTCCTGCCCCTGGTCCCTTTCTGGTTCCTCTTCGCCTTTGGATCCTACGCTCTGGGTACCCTTGGCTGGGACGTCATGACTTTCAACGACAAGCCAGAAAAGCATAAGGAGCTGCTCCAGGTAAGTCAACGATAGGGGGTACATGCCTCCGGCGGCTGGGGCTCCGCCCCAGACCCTGGTTGCTCCTCTCGCTCCGCTCGAGTCGTTCTCTCGGCTGTCCAGTAACTCCTGCGAAGCACGAGCAACCAGGGTCTGGGGCGGAGCCCCAGCCGCCGGAGGCATTGCCAACTCAGGACCCATGTACTAACGATAATCCAGCAAATTGAAGCGGCCAAGGCTGACCTCCGCTTGAAGGGTGTCGATGTCGACTAAATTATACATTATTAATTTATATAATAAAACTCATAGCTATTACAGATAACATAAAACAAATAATTGGCGACATATGCTGGTTAGTGGCTGAAGGCGTCGTACTTGGCGAAGTCGCGAGTGGGCACTTGTTTCTCGAACATGATGTCGAGCTCTTCAAAGGTACGTTTGCGAGTCTCAGGGAGTCGGAAGTAGCACCATACCAATGACATGAGAGATAAAGCACCAAACACAAAACCGATCTTGCCTCTCATATTACCGTTCTGAGGATTGAACATGTAGGGAACTGCAACAGTAGTCACAATGGTACAGAGAGCTTGAGCAGCTGTAGCCACTGCATAAGTTCTACTTCTCTAAATTAAATGTTAGTCTTCCGAGGGGTCCTGTTCTATTGCCAATCACTACAGGATACTTACTAGTTTAGTTGAAGAAATTTCACCAATGATAACGAATGTCAAGGGACCAACTGTGAGTTGATACAGAAAAGTCCACACATCGAGCAAACTAGCTTGGGCCCAAGAGAATCCAAGGTTACTGGAATATGAGGGTGCACAGTCAAGAATGGCAATGATAAATAAAAGCAGAGTCATAACAGAAAGCCCGTAGTTGAAAATAGTACGACGTCCTGCGTAACTAAGTACTACCCAGGTAAGAGCAGTTCCAACAAAACCAATGGCTGTAGTTCCTACACCCATATAAAATGCCTTCTGGTTATCTAGACCTGCCTGGATAAAGAAATAGTTGCAGTATCCCATCAATGGATTACCACAAATGACTTGGATAAGATAGACCATGCAGCAGATTTCAGTTCTTCTCAAGTTGCTGCCCTTGAAACAGTCCATATAGGTCGAAGAAGTGTGCAGTTCTCTTTCAAGAAGATCTGTTTGCTCAATGACATTAAGAGTCTTCTCCAAACTAACCCCATCACCGGCCTTGTCCCATGCCAATCTTTGAAGAGCTTTCTTTGCTTCGTCTCGTCTCCCCTTACGAACCAAGTACCAAGGAGACTCTGGAGCAAACGGTAGACCAACAAACAAGATCAAACACCAGATCCATTGAATTGCAAATGGTGCCTTATAAGCCCATTTATCAGTTCGGCTCTCTAAACCAGCGGCTACACCTTGAGCCACAAATTGGCCAATAACAAATGCCATATTAATGAATGCAGTCAAAATACCACGAAGTGCCAAAGGACTGACTTCAGATGCATAACTGGGTGCAATAACTACAAAGCATCCCCACAATAATCCAGCAAGAATCTCTCCAACACATAGAACCTGGATGTTATTGGCAAAAAATTGCATAAAGATCAAGGCAGCAATAAGCAAATTGCAAACAATCAATACCCTTTTTCTACCCCATTTTTCACTAGGCCAAGCAACTACAAGAGATCCCAGTAACTGTCCAATAGGGTTGCCCATTCCAAGACCACTCTGCCAGGCAGCTGAAATCTCCTTATTACCATTATAATACTGCCCGTACTTTGCGATAAAAGAAGGCATAGCATAAAACGATGTCACTAACTGAGCATCGTAACCAGTCATAATAACTGCCACACTGAAGAAGACAGACCAGAACATAGCCTTTGGATACTGCTTCATAGCATCAATAACGCCCAACTGGCGCTCTTCCTCAAGCAACTCTTTAGTGTTTTCCAGAATCACGTTGACTGCCTTGATGGAAGAAATAGACCCCACATCCTGTTCATCCACAACATGGTGGGTTTTCTCAGTATCAGGACTCATTTTGAAGATTTATCACTCGCAGATAGAGAAATTAAGTCCACATGGTGATTTGCACTGGTATCGATATATATGTGCCGAGTATGACAATACAGTAGGTAAAATAGCCCCCGCCGCTTATCATGCCCACTACTATTGGTGCCTATCAAGGTTCTCTCCACATATCTAAAGTTGCAATTTTAAAGTCTGACTGGTGCTGATGTTACAATGAGTGTACAGGAAGTTTCCTGATACAGATAAAGGTCAGACTGGGTTTTATCAGGGGTAACTGCATATGCATGCATAATGGCTGCTTCTGCATAAAGCGGCATTAGAAATAACCGCGTTTAAGCAGCCATGCTGATTGACGGGGGTCTGAGGAAACGAGATAGATACTGATAAGAAGGGCATTATCGTTTCAATCTCAAGACTACCAATAGATAAAACCGCGAACACCGCAGTATTCAACCGTTTACACGTGCTAAAATGTCTTGGCAAAGAACTTGATAGCAGATATCGACTCACTAATGAACTCAGATGCCGCTGACGATGAACTGGAAAATAAGAATAGTGGGGGTATGTTACATGAGCAAGCCCCGCTCTGTGCTGAATGGATGGTCCAAGATGTGCTCAGCATCTCCCGAGTACCGCTGTCAGCAGCACACAAACTTATTTCTGCTTTTCTCTCGCATGGCCAGTGGACAGATGACACCCGATGTCGCTCACTCAATTCCGCCCCGATCAGGCAGTCATACCCGCCAGAAAACAATCCATCCCTTCTCCGAAACACCTGCCACCCACCACACGGAACTCCTTGACTCTTCAAACCTCCGCCCGTACACACAGACCGTTATCTTATCTCGCCAGATAAGCTACCCCCTTAGCCCTGCAGCGGACATGGATCTCCGACAAAACCCGGGATAACACCCCATCCCCCACGCCCTAGCGAAGCGAGCCACGGGGTCTGGGGCGGAGCCCCAGCCGCCGGAGGCAGCGAGTCAACCCCCCTTTTGCCTCCGGCGGCTGGGGCTCCGCCCCAGACCCCGTGGCTCGCTTCGCTCGGCAGCGGGCCCGAGTCACAGCGCGTGAATCAGGTGACGTGGGGCTGGAGCTGGCTCGTGGGTGGCATGTGGGCTTACGAGGCAGTGAAAAATCGAAAGGTGATCCGAGGGGTGCTATCAGGTTCCGTGATTTTTTTTTTAGATTGTGGAGAGTGATTTCCTTGTTTTATTGACAGTCTTTTAGGAGAGACGAGGAGTTTTTGCGAAGAACCGAAAAGCAGATTGAGAGAATTGGTTTCTTAGTCGAATACATACCCGTGTACCTATCCAGATGACAATGTCCGAGGTCAAGGTCCAGGCAAGTGGGACCGCCGGTCACAGCAGTGATGGCGGACTGAGTAATAAGTCTCGGGTCAAGGAAACGAGTGAGGATGTCGAGAATATCAAAATTAGAAGAGAAAATGAATTCTTGTTCACGTACCAGGAAGAACCACACCGTTCGCGCCGTATGGAAATCATTAAAGCTCACCCTGAGGTCACTAAATTAGTGGGCCACGAACCTCTGACTAAATGGATAGTCGTAGGTGTGGTAGCGCTGCAATTTTCCACTGCTTGGTTCATGAGAGGTGCTTCGTTCTCGTCATGGTATTTCTGGGCAGCTGCCTATTTCATTGGTGCTACTTGTAACTCTAACATCTTTTTGGCAATCCATGAATTATCTCACAACTTGGCATTTAAGAAGCCTCTTCATAATAAACTGTTTGCTATTTTTGCAAATATTCCTATCGGTATCCCATACAGTGCCGGTTTTGGACCATATCATCAACTTCATCATAAACACATGGGAGAACCTGACTACGATACTGATCTGCCCACATCACTTGAAGCTATGTTTCTGTCGTCTGTGGCTGGAAAGGCCTTTTTTGCTACTTTTCAACTGCTTTTCTATGCTATTAGACCTATGTGCGTCATCAAAGTGAATATGACCTGGGTTCATTATCTTAATATCGCTGTCCAACTGGCAGTCGATGCGCTATTTATTAAATTGGTCTGTCATGACTCGTCTGGATCACTGGATTTGATGCCTTTCTATTATCTTCTTCTCAGTGCTTTCCTAGCTGGGTCTCTACACCCAATTGCTGGTCATTTCATTGCCGAGCATTACGTGCTCGATGCTCCGAAAGAATACGACTTAAAGAAAACTGCTCTTCCTGAGACATATTCGTATTATGGCTGGTTGAATGTCTTTGTATACAATGCTGGTTACCACAACGAGCACCACGACTTCCCATACATTCCGTGGTCCCGTATCAAGACTTTACATACCATTGCAAGTGAGTTCTACGACCCGCTTCCCTCTTACACATCTTGGATCTATGTCATCTATAGATTTGTCTTTGATGAAAACGTTTCTCTGTGGTGTCGTGTGAAGCGTTCTAACATCAAAGCAAATAAGGGAGACGACCAGCCTTAGACGAGCTATTTCCTTTCCTTCATTCAATTGTATATAACTGGATCATATATGAGTATAGACATTTTTTCGTAAATTTTGACCCGGACAGTTTTCGGCAGGTAGGACTTGCCAGATTGAATGACCGTGTCAGAACCTTCTGTGACATCTGTGTGAAAGCACAATCAGAAGAGAGTGAGTCCACTTTCTGAGCATTTTAAGATGCTACTATACTCGGCTAGAGCCCGAGTCACTGGGTATATGGTCGCGTCCAATTAAAAAAAAATCAACTATGTACAAATATTTTATAGATATCAGACTATTTTTTAATGCTGCGATCGAAACCAGCATACTCGCCACGATCGATGGCAGCCTCAATTCGCCGCTCTTGATCCAGCAGCGCTTCATATTGTAAGCGACGCTCGTACTTGAGTAAGGCTCGGTCCGTCTTGAAACTACCTCCTGCTAAGATAAATGACAGCTGGATATAGGTTTTGAATTGCGTAGTAAGAGTGTTTCTATAGACGGGCCAGAAACGGTGTGCCAGTACCCCGAACACAATGCCAACCACACCACCTTGGAGTCCTCCTATAAGCGAGCTGCGGATAATCTACGGATATCCCATGTTAGCAAGTGACAATTGCTCTGTTAATGAATGATTGAATACACTCAGTCGTAGTCAAATGTTGACTGCTGCACTTACGACATCGACCGCACCTTCGACCTTGGAAGGCTCATGGTGCGCCGGCCTCATTTTGTAGAAATATTAGATCAGATTCGCATCTCATGCCACTGCATAAGAAATCAGGATCCATAAATGAGTCTGCAGCTGCCGCAAGGCTGTAAATTGCCGACCCACCAGTTCGATATTTCCTGTCCTCTTATCCAGACTGACTTTTCATATGAAATTCGACAGGGCTTCGGGCTATAGACATGAGTTCTGGTCTGCGACTGAGGTAATTCAGACTCCGAAGAGCTTTGGCCGCAATATGTGCTGCATAGGTTCAGGAAAATAATTACAAGGGAAAGGAAAAATATCTACATAAAACCCATTCTTTCAGTAACACCAAAATACGTAGGTTTCGATGAGTTGTGTTGACTTATAACCAGTTGTCCGACCCCCAATTCCAGAGCGGCGGCGACGTAACGACTCGAGCGCAGCGAGAGGAGCCACGGGGTCTGGAGCGAAGCCCCAGCTGCCGGAGGCATACCCACCGGTAACACTGGAGGAATAAGTCGGCCAAACCTGTAATGGTGTTGGTAGATAATTTGGTACTATTTCTTGTGGTGTCGTAAACATAAAGTTGGAGAGTCGTTTAGAGGTGGAAGTGTTTGTTCTTGTCAATTGTACGGATACTAGATTGTCAGAGATAGATTGGTCGGTGTATAGTGTTCAGATATTTTATTTGTGATAAAGTTGTCATTTACGGTTTCGATAGACTGGCTCTCCCTCTAGTTTCAATGCAAGTATCCATACGTCTCAGGACGTTAAATTGATCTGGAATATGTGCAGCTGTCTGCAAGATAAGGTTGGTTCCTTGCATATCATGTACGAAGAGATCGACTACTGCAACAGTCTTGAGCTACTGGTATTGAGATCGTGAATGGCAACGATATAAATCATGCGTGCTTAGTTGCTGAGTGGGCTGAGTTCAAGATTATGGGGTCTTCGCGGTTAAACTAGCAACGATTGATGAGTGAGATTTTTATTTCAGTGGAAAAAATTTCCAGATCTCGTATTTAGACTGTACATCCATTGCTTCTTGAAAAATTATTTAATCCATTAGTAAAGGCATCTTTCCCGCTTTTCTCTCGTTTTGTAATGTCCAGTCTTCGTCGATGATGTTCATATCATATGCCAGTGAACCGAGGTTACCTGGACTCAAGTAATACAAAATCCAGATTAATATCTTGCCAATTGCCCAATTGCTGTGTCCGCTAATGTCAGTCAGTTCAACGGCTCGATGCACACAATGAAAATGCTTTGGTTTTGAAATAAGTGTTTCCTTTTTAGAATTAGATAATAACCGTTGAGCCGTTGAGTTTGCATGGGCTTATGCGCACGACAGGAGATAGCTGGCTTGCATTGGTCAACCTCCTGCCAACATCCACAAATATATTAGAACGAAATTGGCTGGAAAAATTCGTTGAAAATTTCTATCTGAATCTTTCGTTACAAGGGTGAGATCTAAGGCAAGGTCAGGAATAATCGAAGAGAAAGATTAGGAAACCTCGCACGGCTGTGCCGTTATATTGTTCCCGTCTTGGAAGAATAATTAGTAAGATATCCTAGGATTTCTCTGAATATTTGCTCTTAGCCGAATCTTACATGGTAGACATTCTCTAATTAGAGCACTGGCTTAGAGTATCCTTAGAATTTTTAAATTTGCTGCTGTAAAGCTAGTATTCGAAATCTGTCATACCCTGGTCTATAAGCGGTAGGTTTTGAGACACTGTAGAATAAAGGCCCCGTTCGACACTTGCTTTAGAGAAGAATTATAGAACTTAGCTGTGACCGACCAGCTAGTGATCTAATAAATTCAGTTCTCCTCACGGATTTTTATCCCAAAATAGGCAAATCGGTTGTTTTGATGAAATAGGACTTGTGCGAAAACCGTGTCGATTATGTCGAGTTCAATCAGTAGCGATTCTAATGCGACAACGGGGTCGCCCGTGTCCTCAAATGGTTCAAGCACTACCCTAGTCAATGATAGCTCCTCAGCAAACACAACTAGTAACTCGACACATGACACAAAAGATGTGGATGCTCTTGACTCGTCCAAGAAACCCGAAAGAACTACCAAGGAAAGAGTTGATTCTGGAAAACCAAATCATAAGCCAGAAACTTTAGTTCCAGGTCAGAATGTTTGGATTTTCTCTATGGCTCAAGTCGCCAAATCCCCTAGCGCTAAAGACGGCATTCCCACGAAACATGAGTTTATTCAGCGTGCCAAAGGCGTTAATTTCATAATTGTGACTGGCACACAGCTGCGACTGCCTCCAATGACAATTTACGCAGCAGCTTTGTTTCTTCATAGATTCTATCTTCGACATTCATTAAAAAAGTTCCATATATACGAAGTTGGAGCAGCGTGTTTATTTTTAGCGACCAAGGTCGAGGAGTCTAATCGTCGTCTGAAAGATGTGGCCATCGCATGTACAAGAGTGGCATCTAAAGATATGAATAAAGTAGTTGACGAGCAGTCCAAAGACTACTGGAAATGGCGGGACACGATTATTTATAACGAAGAATTAGCTCTGGAAGCGTTATGTTTTGATTTGACACTAAAATCTCCTTACGAAATCTGCACTGAATTGATGATCAAGCATGAAATGGAGCTAGTAGAACCTGTACGAAAGGCCGGTCAGCATTTTATACACGATTCGTGTAAAACGGTGCTGGGACTTATTTACAGTGCCGAAGTTATCGCTGCCGCTGCATTCTACTGGGCAGTAAGGTCTACAGGAACCAAGATTGATCTAAAGCCAAAGAATGGCGAAGAGAATAAACTGCTTGGTGTTAAAAAGCAGCATGTATATGATGCTGTCAATATGATGGCTGATTTTTACAGCACATTACAAGAAACGGTATTGTCCAGTGAGAGGAAAAACAAGTACACAAGGATGACCCCCAGTAACAAGCGAAAAGCTTCTGACAGTTCTAGCAGCACCTCGAAAAAGAACAAACCCGACGAGGCTCAGACTGTGCCTGTGTAGGCTCTGTAATTATACTATATTTATTAATGCATCTTGACTGTACATATCTCACAATCTACTAAACCTGTGACCAACACTCTTCTATACGGCGACAACTGCTCACCAATTGACTGGGTTCTGCCTCCGGCAGCTGGGGCAAAGCCCCAGACCCCACTGCTCCTCTCGCTTCGCTCGAGTCGTTACGTCTACGGGGTTGGTCGACATTTTACTCGTCAGGTCGTGAAATAGGATTATGGCATGCCAAGCCGAGTAGATTCGAGGAGCAGCTGAGTAAACGTCCTCCAGCGAATGATGTTTTTAATATAAAATATACTCGCTACAGCAAATCCAATTAGTAACAGTTTCTGAAATTTATACTTGTAGAAAATTTCATGTTACACAATCGGTGTCAAAAGGTGTTCTATCATGCTGGCAATGTGTGTACTATCTATGAAGCATAAGAGGTAGTCAACTATAAGGTACGCAATTATCAGAACGGATAGCTTTTTAGAGCAGCTTGGAACTTATACTACCCACTATGACAGTATTAATAATTACTTAGAATAGAATATACTCTTCGAAGCGTAGCTGGACTTGTATAGCAAGTACGAATCGACAGGGTTCAACATCATGCATGCATATTCTGATCTAGATTCAGTTTTAAAAAACAAATTACAAAACAAATTGAAGGCCAAAACAACAGAATAATTGAAAATTGAAAGGATCCTCTTTGCTCTCTCTTTGCTCTTATGAAATTTGAGCGTACTTAATTTAGAACCGAATAAAACGTGAAAGGGTTAGCAACCCACAGACATCAGACATTGCTCCATCGAAATAGGCAATGTTAAGTTCAGTATTAGTACACTGTCGTAATAGCAGAATAAATAAATAAATAGAGAACATATACTTTTTGAAAGAATACTTTTAATGAGTCTTAGATGGATGGTGTTCATACTGAGGGAGGTCTGTGTGATATGCTTATAAAGGTGAGACGATTATTTACTTATATGCTTCTCCACAATACCGCTTTTTGATGTTCTTCCAGCTTTGTGATGTTTAGTAGTGAAAGGACTATAATAGTCTTAGAGTAGCGAGACTAAAAAGTTCAATACATGCCGCATAATTGAGTAGGTTAAGACTGAATATTGGAGTTTATTAAAAGTGTACTTCGAATAGCACGACTAACTCTTAAACTTAGCTTGAAATGTCAATCTCTGGTGGATCATGGTTCACAGACGATTTGGAAATTGAACGAGACCACGACGACAAAACCCAGCCTGTTGGTGGCAGAGGAGATATTGACCAACAGACACAAATAGTCAATAACCAGATTCCAAATGTTTTATTAGGACCATTCCCATCATTTGGAATCGGAGAGACAAAACCACGCGACTCAGACTCTACGCATTCTAATTTGTCCAATTCATCTAAATCATCAGCTAGAACTCAAAAAGATGAACCAATCGATTTACCATCGGGCGAAACAGACGTCGTTTCCGACCCAGATCCTGTCGCTGTTCAACCAGGACCTGAATCTAATGTAACACAAAAGCTCAGCTCAATGGGTCCCAGTTCTGACGAACCAGTGGGATCTCCCTCTCCAATAGCATTAAAGGAGGGTATTGATGGCGTTAGTCGGTATCGCCGTTATAGTGGACCCGTTTCTCCTATTCGAGGTGAAGCTGCTAATGCTATTGCGAGGTTCAACTCGAGCCCTGGTGGATTTGAGTCTGATCATGAAGAAACTATGAACGACCGAGATATAGGCGGTAACTTTGTTGCCACTGGTTTGGGAGCATCACAAGCTACTCAATTAATTGACACAGCTAACTACGAGTCTTCTCCTCTTTTCAAAGGCCATAAATCTAGCCAAGGAGTGGTGCTCAATTTTGAGGAACTCGCATCTTCACCACTCAAAGTCAGGAATGCTAGTGTTACCTCAACTCAGAATGACGTCAATGTCGTGAATAATGGTGTGGGGAATGGTATTGGCAATTTTGGAGCTATTGGCGAAGGGTCGAAGCAATCCAACGCTAGCAGTGCTGAAGATGATAGTATTCATATCCATACTGCGTTCTTTGCGGCAGAGGATTCTCAACTTCAAAAACGGCGCAAAGCTATAAACAAACTGAAAAACCAAGAGGATACGGCAATCCAAATAGACGATGAAGATGTAGTTCATCTGAATATTGACAAAGCAAAGTCTACAAGAGATTCACAGGACAAGCCTGGTACTGTTAAAGCAGATAAACCTGATATACTCAGTTTGGACGTTGATCCATCTCCGTCTCACATTAGTGACTCTATTCAAGGAAGCCAGGGTGCTAGCAGCGCTACACAAATAATCACTGGGGTGAAGTACTCACAAATAACACGAAACACAGCGACTGCCAATAGTCAATTTCAGGAAACACAGAGAGTACGGCTTCCAAACGCCATACCAAATGCTCTACTGATCAGTAGAGATCAGTGGATGAGTACTGTCGATGACAGTGATAATAACGACAGCCAGGAACGTGGGTTCACACATCCCGCAAGTTTGAATACACAGGGAAGTGGTAGAAACTCGCAACCTGTTATCACTCAAGTTTTGGGCACACCGCGTCAGGAGATGAGAGATCGAGAAAGAGAAAAATCTTTTAAAGCCGCGTCCAGCTCTAGCAAAGAAGAAGATATTGATATGGAAGAGGCGATTACTAGCGATCATGAGGAAAAAAATGTGGATAAAGAAGACGAAGAGGAGGAAAAAGGGCCTGAAGAGATTATTACATCATCTCCAGAAAAATATGACGATGAGACTCCAGTGAGAAGGGGAAGAGGCAGATCAAAAAGAAAAATCGAGGTCGAAACACCAGTGGTGTCGAGGTTTAAGAAACCGAGAACTGGTAATGCAGAACTACAACCAATGTTAGGCGAAATGCATACCGATATTCAAGGAGGGGTCTCTGCCAGTAATGATAGAATGGCACAAAATGATTCAACTCCTGACGGTGATAATGAGGCCGAGTGGGAATCCGAGCAACAAAAGGACACAGATGTTCAATCGGATGCTGTATACACCAACGAGTCAGACCAGATCGTGACATCGAAGCGGACATATGCAAAACATATCGTACCATCTCCCACAACAGGCAGCACAGAGAAATCAGTGGAAAATGTTGTATGGGGAGTTTGGGGAACTAAAACGTGGTATGCTGTCAAGCTAGTTGACACCACAGCAAACGGTTTATTTGAACAAGGTGGTGCAAACACTGGAACACTGAGTGTGAGATTTGGTAATGGCGATGTCACAGACTTGACAACAGATAAAATCCGCCGGTTTGATATTCAAGTTGGTGACAAAGTAAAGCTGGATAATGACCGAAGACCGAATTTCGAAGTAGTGGAACTTTTACAAAGGCCACCTGTAGATGGAAGTGTCGACGAGACAGTGGTAACAACAACCACCAGTCCTGACGGAGCATGGGTTGGTTACGAGGGAGTGTGTTTTGTCAAGGTTCAACATACCAAAACCAACAAACAGACGACAGTGCCTATTAGACTTTTATACATGAGTGGGACACAAATCAGCAGCTATCTTAGTCGGCGACAACTGCATAAAAACGCATTCCAAGACGGATCCAATACATTAGCAGCATCATTACGGCAACAGAGTAAAGCGCTTGAACGACTAACATTAACAAACAACACCAGCCAATCGTCAAACCAGTTTAATCAGTTTACAGCTATAGACTCAGGCGGGGCCAAAACACAACCTACAGACCATGGTGTAGCTCAAAGAGGAATACTTTCAGACTGTGTATTCACAATATCTGCTATCGATAATACAAAAGAACTTGAAGCACTAACCAAGACGATAATTCGGAATGGCGGAGTTGTGCTCAACGGAGGACTACAAGAACTGTTCAGCGTGGACTACTCAACACTGGAAATCAAGTATAATCACACGCGCAATAACTTTACATTTGGCGGTGTATTAGCGAAATTCGCAGTACGAACACCAAAGTACCTTGAAGGACTGGCACTGGGATGGCCATGTCTATCGTTCAAGTTTATTATTGATAGCATTGCTGAGGGAGAGATGATTCAAGACTGGGAACCGTATCTCCTCTCAGCCGGAGTCAGCAGTGCTCTAGACCAGGCTTATTGTAGCTATAACGTGCGGCATTTCCATCAGAACTGGCTTGAAGGAGCCACTCTGGCCGACCAGTTTATCAACCGACGACTGATTCTCGGTCGCAACTCGATCCTTGCCGACCGCATCTACCTCCACAACCCAGACTCTAAAGACACAGCCATCCTATTCCTACTCGTAGCCATGGCACCACAAGACAAACTGGAGCTCGTAAACTCGCGAGCAGAAGTTCCGAGTGGATCAGTTCTCATTGACATGGGTCGCAAGCCGTCAACGACATCACAAGCTTCGACCTCCCGCCCTCAACTGACCCAACTGCGATCTGGCACATCAACCACCAACCACCCTAAAACCATCATCTATAACCGCGAATGGATCATCCAGTGTCTAATCAACCAGCGCATCGTCTAACAACCATAATTTATTTATTTATTTATTCTATCATCACCAACAAGGGGGGCATCTGCCTCCGGCGGCTGGGGCGCTGCCCCAGACCCCGAAGCTCCTGCTTCGCAGGAGACCGCGAGCTCCGTCCGTCGACGCTCGACTCGAGCGCAGCGAGAGGAGCAGCGGGGTCTGGGGCGCAGCCCCAGCCGCCGGAGGCACGACCCCCGACCCAGAAACAGGTGTACAAAAAAAATTACATGTCGGACTCCTCTGACACCCATCGATCACGCCCACCGGAAAATCCGATGATCCCAACGAGTTCTTAAAAAGCCCAGTCCTTCTTGGCTATCCTGAATCACTGTTTTATATTGGGAGCAGGGTCAAAACGACCCCAAAATATATAAGAACAGTTTGTCTAAAAGGATGCCTGAATAATGTTGAAGCACGAAAAATTATCTCCTTCGCACCCTTTATATAGCCTTCAATGCACGGCTGAAAATAATATTTTTTCAGGGGGGACGCCGGTTGGGGACCAGGGTGCTCTGCCTCCGGCGGCTGGGGCTCCGCCCCAGACCCCGTGGCTCCTCTCGCTTCGCTCGAGTCGGGCGTTGGGGAGTAGTGGGTTTGGGAATTGCGGGGAGTGCGGAGTGGTCCGCGAGGGGTGACAAAAATCACAGGACTGATTTCAACAGACGAAGTCATTGAGTCCAACAGCTCAAGGGGGGACTTGGGGGACGGGGACTGCCTCCGGCGGCTGGGGCTCCGCCCCAGACCCTGGTTGCTCCTGCTTCGCAGGAGATTGCGAGGACCGTCGACGCCCCGACTCGAGCGTAGCGAGAGGAGCCGCGGGGTCTGGGGCGCAGCCCCAGCCGCCGGAGGCACACGCCCTAGGAAAATGACACCCGTTTTTCGAAAGTCGTGAACCACCTACCCCAAAACAGCCAACGACCACCCTCCGTCCCGACTCGAGCGAAGCGAGAGGAGCCGCGGGGTCTGGGGCGGAGCCCCAGCCGCCGGAGGCATGATGCCCTCGCCCGGCCACAAGTGATAATTACTTTTGGCCGGTTTGACAGAGAATCGGCGGCGGCGAGCGAGACGGAGATCCTGCAAGACGCAGCCTTATTTGTCTAGGCAAACTAGCAAGCCGGGGTGCAGGTGCAGACGGCCGGCGAGCTAACCTTGTTCGGGCAGGCGCAAAGCGCACTGGAATGGACTGACAGACCTACTAGCACCACCGATCGGCCAACGACCGTTGATCCTAGGTCACAAGCCCACAATAATGACTTCACCGACCGGCCCAAACAGGAAAATATCCTCTCTCCTGTACGCTCGCAGGGTTAGGCCGCTACGCTAGCTAAGATCTGTGCCATGGACGTTTAACTCCACGAACTCCAGGCCCCAGGGGGGTGACTGGTTGCGCCTCCGGCGGCTGGGGCTCCGCCCCAGACCCTGGTTGTGCTCCGCTTCGCGGAGCGGGCGGGGGTTCCCAAATGAAACGACTCGAGCGAAGCGAGAGGAGCCACGGGGTCTGGGGCAGGGCCCCAGCCGCCGGAGGCAGGCCCCCACACCGGACTCCGGACACAGTTCGATCTGTCTCACCGGGCCTTGGCACCGTCTCAGGGGCCCAAGGCCCGTCTCGCTTGGGTTGAAGGCAGTCGAGGTTGCGGCGGTCAGGGGTGTAAAGGACCCAATCAGTGCACCCCAGATGCCGGTGTTGGGCTGGGGATGCGCCAGAAGCAGGGGAAAGCCTGCCTGTTCCGACCGATCAGGAAGGCAATGACGCCGGGGTCGAAGAAAGCCAAGACGGCACCGCCAGAGCCCGCTGCACAAGCCACTGGGGACTGGGTCGTGCCTCCGGCGGCTGGGGCTCCGCCCCAGACCCTGGGTGTGCTCCGCTTCGCGGAGCGGCTTGGGGGACCCCAGTGAAACGACTCGAGCGAAGCGAGAGGAGCCACGGGGTCTGGGGCAGAGCCCCAGCCGCCGGAGGCACACTCCCCACCCGTGTACCGAGGTCGGTGGGGACGAGCCGACTGCCGATTGGTAAGGGAGACCAGTCGGAGGGCGACAGCGAGCGGTTTCGGTGGGTCTGAGACAGCAGGACCGGTGTGTTTGGCGTGGATGCGTTGCATCACGAACTGGCTGGGACGCACCTGGCCAGCAGATACTGCCGGTGCCGCGACGCAATGTGGGGGAGGAGGGGGCAGGACTAGCAAACGCTAGCCAACAAGTGACAGGCCCCCGAGGGAGACCACTCGATTTCAACATTCAGGCCGCCGACGTGGCTATTGTCTGAAAAAAAAAGAGATCGGTCGCTCGGCATACCCTGACATGCATAAGCGTATCCTAAAAAAATAGGATATGCCACCGGTGCAGATGTTACAGATCTGATCAGATACAAAATTTAATTTCCAGCGGCCACCGCTCGCGAAGCGAGCACAACCCGGTCTGGGCGGAGCCCAGCCGCCGGAGGCATGCCCACTCCCTCCTCTCCCCTCCTCCATCACCTCAACCCACTCATTTCGCCGTCAAAACCACCACACATCAAAACCAACGACCCCTGAGCTGCTACCCCCCCAAAAAACAGCGGCCCTAACCCCGGTCATTTTATTCAATTCATTTGGGCCGATCGGCAGTTTTGCTTCTTGACGTGCAGTGGCTATCCCGGAGATCCCGGTTAGGGCAAACTGCCCAAAACCGCAGCCACCCAACTCTCACACAAATTAGACTCGATGCAGAAGCACACAGCAGCGACGTGACCTCTGGGCCGCCTGGAGGTCACTGGGGGGAGAGGGTCTGCTGGGTCTGCCCCCGGCGGCTGGGGCTCTGCCTCCGACCCGGTGGTTGGTTGCTTCGCAAGCAATTGCTAGGGGGGGGGGGGAGAACGGAGGTTTTCGAGCTGGGGTGGTGGTCCAATGACAGCTGACACAGACCTTGTTTGACCAGCGACCCGAAGTCGCTCGCGAAGCGAGCACAACCAGGGTCTGGGGCGGAGCCCCAGCCGCCGGAGGCAGGTCACACACCCCTCAGTCCCAGTCCCGGTCCAGTTCCCCCCACCGCTCGCGAAGCGAGCACAGCCAGGGTCTGGGGCGGAGCCCCAGCCGCCGGAGGCACGAGGGCCAACTCCCCCAGCCAAGACTCCCAGCCCCAGGCCACGGCCAAGCCCCCCAAGCCCCAAGCCCCAAGCCACATCAGGAGGAGCAGGGCGGTGGTGAGTTGGGTGAGTTGGGTGTATGGTACCCTTACATCGCACATGCCTCGCAGAAAGAAGTGCTGCACCTGTCGACAGCTGGTACAGGCTAGTACAGGCCGGAGGTACAGGCAAGGTAGTACAGGGAGCAGGGAGCTACAGCCTGTTAAAAATAAAGTTATACTTTTCTCGTGTGGTCCAAAACCCCAATCCTATAACTAACTCATCTTCCCCAGAATTCACTTTAACGAGAAGTAAGAACAACAGAACGCTTGACTGCACCTACGCCGCCAGCCTGCCCCGGTGCTTGTATTATTAACCACATTCCATATACGCCAAAGTTTGTTCGACACCAGCCAAACAAGCGGAAAAAAATATTAATTTAATTAATTAAATCTTTTTCCCGCTGGCTATCACGGGTCGGTATTTGCACAAACCCGTTACTGATTTGCAGGGAAATAGGTCTGGAGAAACCAGTACTGAGGGAACAAAACGTAAAAGACGCACGATCCGTTGCTACCTAAACTCGACCCTCCAGTCGTTGAATTAACAACATACTTTTTTACAGGTTCCAGTGCTGTCAAGAGGATCTCGTTGGGTTTTTTTATAATACCTTTTTGGCGACATTTTTTGAATACCTTTTTTGGATAGCTTTTGGAGATTCATTGGTGACCAAAGCGCCCGTTGAAGACCATTTTTGGCGGTTCACAGGATACCTTTTGAGATTCATTGGTTAGTCATTGAATATTCAGTGTTTAATCTGAGAATATTGGTTATTCATAGGTTAATCTGTTGATATTCATTGGCTGTTTGGTAACTCTGAGATTGGGTCTGGTATTTCGGGTGACTGACCATCAGATTGACCTAGCCAATACCAGTTCACCGCACTTTTTTGGCACCACTGACCAGTTCCTCGCAGCTGTTGTCTGTGGATTGCTTTTTGAGATACTTTTCTTTTGATTTTGTTCTGGCGTTGTATCAGACTGACTAACATCTCTGATATCCAAGTGGAACAAACCAGCCAGATCCACTCGCTGGCCACTAACTGGCTACAGAGCCGATAATCGATCGAATCGTGCGACAGTCTAGTTCTACAGGTTTTTGTAGGGTACAGGGATTTTTGTTTGCGAATCTCAAACCGTGTACTCGAACGAACTGCCTAGACCATTAACAGTCGCCCGTTGTCCACCGTCATCCCGGACCGCACCGGAAGAATCACCACGATCACGACACCATTGCCACTGGCGACTGATTTGTAAGTACGCGCTGGAGGGGGCATGCCTCCGGCGGCTGGGGCTGCGCCCCAGACCCCACTGCTCCTCTCGCTGCGCTCGAGTCGTTACGTCTCGGGCCCCCAGCAGCTCCGCGAAGCGGAGCACAACCAGGGTCTGGGGCGGAGCCCCAGCCGCCGGAGGCAGAACCCACCTCCCCCACAAATTTCACCCGCTCGCGAAGCGAGCACCCGGGGTCTGGGGCAGCGCCCCAGCTGCCGGAGGCACGCTTGACACCAGTACTAACAGCAGCAACTACAGGTTTCTTATGGATTTAGACAGCCTGGTTTAACACAGTTTGTGCTCCACGGACCCTTGTCTCATTCCATGGATATGTCAGTAGATGTTGGAGTTGGGCGTTCCGACCCAGCGACTGCGGCAGCGGCAGCGGCTTCGGTCTCGGCAACGGCAGCCTCGACAGCCGGTGCCAGTAGCGGGTCGCGCAGGCCGACTGAACCTATTCCGGCCAAATCGGCCCAGGTAAAGACCGATAAACCTCGTCCTCACGTGTGTGCCACCTGTACTAGGTCGTTTGCCCGGCTCGAGCATCTGAAACGCCATGAACGGTCTCATACGAAGGAAAAACCTTTTCAGTGCCCGGTTTGCGAGCGGTGTTTTGCCCGTCGTGACCTGCTGTTAAGGCATAAACAAAAACTGCATGCATCTTTTGAACCAGGGAGGTCGAATAGTACCGGTGGAACTTCGACGGTAGGTGGTGGAATCGGCGTTGGTGGCCCTCGTGGAGGCACCAAACGCAAATCTTCTTCCGTCAGTTCTGCTTCGGCAGCGGCAGCAGCTGTATCAGCAGCAACTGCTCGTGGCTTAGGTGGTATTAATTCCATGGTCGTTAATTCGTCTCCTTCTTCAGCACCTCGTTCGGCTAGTCTGGGGTTTGATGCTAACAGCAATGGCCATGTTTCTACAGCTCCTTATTCGAATTTACTGAAAAGTCAGCTGGGTGGGATTAATGGGGGCCGTCCACATGATACTTCAGCTTCTGGTAATGGTACTAGTACGAACAGTAGCAGTAGCGGCTCTGGTAGTGCTGTTAGTAGCACGTCTCCATTTTCAGCATTCAATGGACGACCACGGCCAGCATCGTTTTCTGCTGCTTCTGCATCCTCTTATTCAAAGTATAAAGACATTGAAGTGCTCAACAGTCAAATGTACCCTTCAGCACCTCCAGAAGTTGGGTTTTCGACTCCACAGCTCCTTCCTGCATCGCTAGGGAACCTCGACATCCCTCTCGAAGACTTGTTTGATTCTGATCCATTATTTATTAACCCCCAGTTGCTGGGCCAAGAGGACAAGAACGACGGTGGTTCTGGCCAACCCGGCCAGTCTGGTCAAGCGCATGGTCAGACTACTGGCCAGTCTTCTGGTCAGCAATCTGGCCAATACGACCCACAACAGCAGCAACAACAACAGCAGCATCAGCAGCAACAGCAACAGCAGCAACAGCATACTCCATCAATGGGACCATTAGATTCGGCGACTGGAGCCATGTCACAAACACCACAGCAGCAGCAGCAACAGCAGGGACAGATGCAACTGTCTACACCAACGCAGTCTCATGGACAAGATGCTGGATCTAACCATCAACCACAGCAAGGACAGGGTCAAATTCACAACTTTTTACAACAGCATGCAGCCAACCAAGCATTCAATGAGTCTTTATACACGGCAGATACGAGGAGCTCGATTTCGTCAAATTATAAACTGGAAGAAGATCTGAGTCCAAACAGTGTACTGGCCATGGAACATGACGATTTTTCGTGGATGCCACCTTCATCGGACAATTACGGCCGTCCTACACCACAAAGCATTCTCAATTCCAGTTCGTTTTCCCCACCTCCAAATTCGAGCAATAATAACTATCATTTATCTGGCATGAACGTGGCGAATTCCGAGTCTCCACTTTCATTAGTAGGTGGTAATGGACAGGTGAATCTAAGTCCTAATGAAGGTAGTGGTCATATGAATAGTGACTTCGACCATCACATGTCTCCAGGTATTCATGAAGATATGCGAGATCACAAGGCATTTTCACTTCACATTGATGGCATGGACTTCTGGAACAATAACAACGGCATTAATAACAGTCAATCCAGTTTCGACGAGAATACTCTTAATCTCAATGGAGGCAACATTACTGGAATGGGTATGCGAGTCAATCGAGGCCAAGTCATCACTCCTCAACTGAGACTGCATATTCTCGCTACCCTTTCCACACCTACCCCATTTTCCTCGTCACAATCGCCACAGTTACCGTCGACTCTCGAACTGCAGAGATACATTAATTCATACACGGAAAACTTTGGCAAGCATATGCCATTTTTGCATCACTCTTTAGAGTTTACCCCTGACAATGTTCCTCTAGCTTTGGGCATGGCTGCCATTGGTGCGTTGTATACCTTCGAGCATGCCAGCTCGAGCAACATTTTTGAAATATCTAGAAGCTGCATTCATGTTTATTTGGAGAGCAGGAGAGAGAAACGAGGGTCTGGCGATTCCGATGGGTTCAATTCCAACAAATCTACTCCAATATGGCTGGTCCAGGCTCTTGTATTGGGAATTATTTATGGTCTGTTTAGTGGTGAACCATTGGCAAATGAAATTGCCGTAGCCCAGGCCAACGCTGTTATTTCGCTTGCAAAGTCTGCTGGTCTTCATCTTCCACCATCAAAATATATTCAACAACCGTCACCAGATTTGGAAAATGCTCATATCGAGGAGAAGTGGAGATATTTCATTGCTGCCCAAGAACGAATTCGTACCATGCACGTCGTTCACATGATCTCTTGTCTATTGGCAACATCGTACAATGTAGTATCATCGTTGAAAAATGAGGATATGAAATGCGGTTCTCCATGCGACGAGTCACTATGGACATCTACTTCTTCCTCGGAATGGTGGGAAACGATATCCAAAAAGGGCTTGGAAGATATCAATCCTCAGCAATACTTTGAAGGCCCCAACTTCAACGACTACCTCCAACAATTACTGCAGAAAAATACCCTGGTAGGAAAAATCCCTCAGTTCACCCTGCTATCATTATTATACGCCGTTCATTATGAAATCTACCAGAGACGACATACCCATGACAGCTATATCCTTAATAACCGAGTAACGCCTAGTCAGCATGAGATCACATGGCTGGAATCTCAAAAGCTCAATATAGAGTCCATATTACGTGCTTGGGAAACCACTTGGTCTTTATCGCCATTAGCATCGTTAAGTCCTAGCAGCCAATATGGTCCTTTAATGTCGGACGCCATTCCTCTATCATCTCTAGCCCATGTACGGGTTTATGTTAATCTTTCCAAAGTCAAGGAAGCTTTTTGGAAACGCGACTTTAATGCCATGAACCATGAGCTCGATAATCTTGCTGTACCGACTTATTACGAGTCTGTCACTAACGGCTCACCAAGTAGTCCTCATAAGTTTGATGGTTTGCTAGAAGCTGCGTCATATGCCGCAGATGCTATTTCGTTATGGGAGAAGCATTCAATTAAATGGACTCTCGAAACAACTGCCAGTCAGACCTTTATTCACACGCTTGTATCTCTTTTCGACTGTGGTCTGGCGGTTTCCGAGTTTATTCACCGCCTAGAAATTAAGCCTCAGCATGAATGGAGTGAAGATGAGACTATGCTTGTCAATCGAATAGGTAAAATCTTTTATCGAGTGTTGGATGTTGTGGGTCATGATTCACTAGATCCCAATGATACATGGGCTCGTCCATTAAATGAAGATGGAACTCTCACCCGTCCTGGCAAACTCAGTGTTCTCACCTTATTAATAGTTGCCAAAATGCTTTGTAAAGCATACATCTGGCCTTTTGCCTTGGTAATGGGCGATGCTCTTCAATTCCGAAGCCGTCACTTGAGTGCATTTGCCTAAAAAAACATCCCTCACGTCTTATTTAAACCCACCGCTATGTTCTATATACATTTATTGCCATGTGATACTTTAATTATGTTTGCTATTTCTAGCTATGTTGTGATGTCTGAACAATATATTATATTTAAGTTAAGAGTTTTACTGTATATTGTATAATTTTTAATCGTCATTAGACAGATTTCTTCAATACTTTAGTCCTATAAAAGGATTCCCATTCTCCAAGTTCCAAATCGCTGGGAAGGTTTGATGCATCTCCCTTGGAAATGGCTTGGCTGATAGCATCGTTGATCTGAGTTGATGAGCGTTCAATATTACGAACAATCTCATTGTGTTTTTCGAATTCTTGCTTAATGGCGTTCTCTTTAACAACAACTCCCAAAAGTGTCGTATATCGAGTGGTGATTTGGTGTAGTCGACCGGCAGCAATAACCTTTGAAAGACACGTCGATGCCAATCTTCCAATAATAACACAGCTCAAAACTTTGATGTCGTGCTCATCAGACAAACCACTACCAAGAACAACTTGGTCAAGTAACTCATCAATCATACCAACTGATTGTAGACGTTCTGCATTCAGAGTGCTAACCAGAGTATAAATAGTTTCATAGGCAGTCTTTCTCAGCTCAAGTCCATTATCAACCTTGTGTTTAAATGGTCCCATTTGAACAGTATGAATAAGGCTAGTGTTGATTCTAGTCTCTCTGTATAACAAAGGCAGAAGACGGGCCAGATGAGGTAGTAGTAGGTGGGATTTGTTATGAATAGCAGATACAAGTGCACTGAGAGCAACTTGTCGAATTCCAGTATCGTCATCATCAACCAAGGCTAGGAAATCAGCAATAATTGGACGTAACAAGTCATCATAGGTATCATGAGATTGACCAAAAGTGAATTTCACAGCCGATAATACAGTGACTCTAACCGAAGGTTTTTCTGATGCCAATTGAACCTGAAGTTGAGGAAGGAATACTCTTGGATTAAGAATACTGAGTCTGCCTAAACACTCCGCCAGGATCAAGTCTCCACCACTTACCACACTAGCCTCAGCATTTGGAACTATTCCCGCTGCTGCGGTTGACGCAGCAAGAGCGACCTTTCCGATACCAGACGACGAGACAGCATCGAGACTTGTGAACAAACTGTTCCAGATATCATCTGAATAAGCTTCAACATCGGCAGTCTTGGCACCACTTACGATTTCACGAATAATCAATAAATGTAGATGAATGGTATTTGACCCAGCAGCCTTGAGCCTATTAAGCAAATCAGGCAGATAATTGTTAACATTGTTACTGATAATCAGGCCCAATGAGTTTGCAATGACAGTTTTAGTGATTTCATCACGCGCGTTATTATTGAGTTCGTCATAGAGTACTTCAAGAGATGTGGTGTATGGTAAAAGCTTACCAACATAACCGAGAACAAGAAGGGACCACTTAAGATCTTCACCGTTTTGTGCAACAACAGTCTCAAAACTGGGGATCTTGTCAACCATCTGCCCTTCAGTAATAACCACTGCCAAAGCCTTTGCAGCAAGTTCGACATTCTGGTTCGTACCAATACTAGAACCAGCCGATGCAGAGGCCACATGTCGAGGTCTACAAAGCTCTTCATAAACAGCATTTAAAGCAGCAGCATCAGTACTGTGTTGAACAACGGCTGCTAATAATCCGAGAATCGAATCTGAAATTTGAACTGCAGTTTGAGAGCTTGTCTGGTTTATCGTTTGAATAGTGAATTCAGATGCCTCACTGACAGAGATAAATGGCACCAAGTTAGTCAATATCTTGCTAACTAAGTCTAAAGCTACTGCATCAGGACTAGATGTCAGAATAGACTTCCCATGATTTAGAATAATCTGACCAATATTTGCTAGTGCTTGCACAGTGGCTTGATCAGATGATGGCTGGCGATTTGTGACCGATAATATAGCATTCAGAGAGCCAATTCGCAAAGTACGAGAACTCTGGTTCAAAAAGTTACCGAGACCTTCTAGCGAGGAGATGATCCACTTACTTGATACTTGTCGAACAGTAGCGCCAGATGCGATTTCTGATATAGATTCGACAGATGTCAAACGCAATCCCTCATTGTTTAGTAGGTCCAGTATTAGCTTGCAACCAGTATCGATGTTACTACCGGACAAATCATTCTTAGCAATAAATTGGCCAAGTGCCTTGACAGCTTTGGATCTGGTATCCAAGTCCAGAGATGTACTCTTAGCTTTCTCTATCAAAGCCGGTAATAGGACAGAGATATCTACTTTGATTGACTGATCAGAGTGAATAGCAACAAGATCTAATACTACATCCAAAGCAGCCCCGCATACCTTGTAATATTTGTCATAAATACCAAGCACAATAATTTCGAGCAACTGAGGTAAAGAGTCAGTTAATTCCTGCGTCGTCTGGGCCCTAATTATACCTGAAACCAATTGGAGCATATCGATCATTAGACCAGGCTGTGTTTTGGAGAGTGAAATTAGAGATCGAATGATCTTACTCGTCTGTATTGAGGGACGAGTATGAAGAACACTGACAAGATTTCCCAGAATGCCTGTCAAGATAGACTGCAAGATCACTGTGTTCGTCGAGCTGTGAAGCTCGGATAAAGAGACTCTCACCAACTTTCGCAAGTAATGACGTTCTAAAAAGAGTTTTGGATCCATATCGGTAGCCATACTGATATCAGACGATCTCCTGGTAGCAATATTGCTACTTAGCTTCGAACTATAATATAAGCCCTTGTCAGAAGCGGCTTTGAAGAATTCTGAGAGACAGCTGATGACCTCAGTCTTTACAGTGGACTCTTTTTCAGAAGCATACATAGACACAAGTGGTGGAAGCAATTGCGAATATATGCGTGGAAGTTGAGTAGGAATATATATAGCGACTGCAGCAGCCAGTTTGGCAGCATATCGCCGGAGTTTCCAAGACTGGTCATCATCATCAGAAAAGGCATCCTCATCATCACTAACTTCAAACTCGGAATCTTCTCCACCGTCATGTCCTTCCATTTCGACATCATCGTCGTTATCATCGATATCTTCATCCTCGTCATCAATATCTTCATCTTGATCATCTTCGTCGTCAATAATATTGGGATTGTACTTGATGTAATAAGCCGAGATGGCAAGAATGTCATTCAACTGGGTTTCAACAGCCTGATAGCCAAGTCCAACAATGATTTCCAAACTTGCTAGAGAAGCCTCACGAAGATCCAACAACTCTGGGTTATTTGCTTCTTCATCATCATCTGCATTGTCCTCTTCCTCTTCGTCGTCAAAGTCTTCATCTCTGTGGACATTTCTACCTCCAGTAATTCCCTCGTCATTTACATCTAAACCTTTTCTTATAATCAAATCAATAACGGGTCTCAGATCGTTCTTGAAGCGAGTGGGCTCTGATCTGGCAAGAATACCAGCCAGTTGAATTAATATCCTCAACTGACTCAAATCCGAGCTCTCAGTGAGTCCGTCAATCAAATAAGCCGTCAACTTCTCCCAGTTCTTGTCGGTGAGATAACGGGCTAGCAGACCCATTGCTGTTACAGCTCTTTTCTTGATTATTCCCTGTTCGCCAGAGATGATTTGTAGCAATACATTTTCAGTTTTGACAATTTCAGCAGCTGAAATTGAGCTGCCAAATCTTTTAATGAGATCAATCAGGATATCCATCGAGTCGAGCGAATGTTCGCTATTATTGTTCAGTAGTAATCCACTATTGGATCCTGTATATAGACCAGGCAGAATAGATTCCGCTAATATATGAGCAACGCTTGGAGTAGCAGTGACATTGAGAATGACAGATCTAATAGCCATGGGCAAAATCGAAATAGTTCCACTGGACACTTCTGTAGAACCTGCTGCCATTGCAGTCAATGCTTTCTTCTGACGAGCTTCTAGATCGTCAATCACATATTTGACTTCTTTATCAGGAATACGTGAGACCAATGGTTCTAAACTGTATACGTTAGACGTTTCGACTCGAGCGTAGCGAGAGGGGCCACGGGGTCTGGGGCAGAGCCCCAGCCGCCGGAGGCAAAAAGTGACCTACCATTTCATAGCCTGGTTTTGTACTTCGGTGATGGGGTCTTCGAGCTTGCTGAGGATGGCATTGATGACATTTCGGGTCAATTGGACATCAGCAGAGAAAAGTCCAGCGTTGTCGGGATTGGTGATTTCATTATTTAGGTCACTGAATCCCATAAATCGAAGATCTGGATCAATATCCTGTAGCTTGTCGAGCGACGCTTGGATCACATATGACCGTGAAGCCTGCATTTTGTAATCCTTGTCCGTCAGCAATTAATAGCGAAAGTGGCAAAAGGAGTTGTTTGCAAAGACTCTGAATTACTCTGATGGTTCAATTTCAGTGCCAGGCTGCGTACGAGTGGATTACAATTCATATACAGAAATACCTGATTTAGCCAGTCGTGATTCTGCTATACGGTATTCTAAATAATGGTAGCTTGATCACACACGGTTCTACTCAATTAATGGCGACCAATTCACAATAGATGATGTTCGGAGTATGATGACAATCAGATGTTGTTATGGATATGGAGGTTAGTGTCAAAATTACTAAACCGGGACTGCACCACATTTGTGCTATAGCTTCAGCATAATTGTATTACACAATCGAGGCTCGACATCGTCAGTGGATTATCAGTAGCAGATGGCGATATCACACTATTACCAATTTTTGTAGTGGTAAAATAAGTTAAGTTAATATACACAATTAAGTAATAATGCTATTTCAGTTCCGGATTGAGTTCACGAGGGAGAGCGCTGTTAAATTTCTTCACCTGAGCAACCAAATCCGGGTCTTGGATAACTGTTCGGGCAGTTCGTTTGGCCATGTCCATTATTTTTTCATCCTTGACAAAATGCAGACTCTTGTTAGTGATAAGTTCGTTTATCGTCCAGCGAGCCCTCACAGGATCTTTATCAACATCAGCAGCCCTCAGATTGAACGAGAGAACACGCTTGTTGAGAATGCCTAAACGAATCATCTCTACAATGACGAGGTTGATACTGTCAAAAAGGCCGAATTTACAAAATCCTTCAGCAATATGGGTGAGAACAGAGGTGTAAAAGGGCATATCATTGTCAGTAGGCCAAGTAAAACTTTTTGTAAACTTCTTGATAGATGAAGGGACTCGGGCTGTTGAAAGCGTTTCCGGCCACTGGGGGAATGTTGAGCTTGACGACATTGATTCGAGAGATGGAACTCGTTTCCCGGTATTGTTGGAATTCGAGTCAACTTTGGTAGGTTTGATAGAGCTGACAAACGACAGGAACTTGCCTAAATCATTCTCAACTACAGACAGACGAATTGCAAGTGAAAGCGTCTCAAAAGTCAGTGGTATATCTGACAGATATAAACAGTCAAGAGCCATTTGGGCTGGCTTTGTATACCTATATTCGGTCAGCTGACGAATAATAAGATGGAAAGCTTCGATATTGGGCACGCCATCAGACGACAGCAATTTGTCAGTGAGTCCATGCAAGAAGCCCGGTTTGAAATTATCAAGAGCCACAAACAGGTCTGTATAAACGCTTTTTGCGTTAGCTCCGGTATAATTGGGCACACTGTATGCTGTCATTTCGAGATATTCATCAATATTCTTCATGGACTGGACATTAAATTTGTTAATTGCAAATTCATGAGCATCTAGCAGATCAGAGTCGCTCATCTGGTCTACTAGTGATTTATCAATTTCTAGGTGAATTCTCCTATCTCCATCTCCATTTTCATTCTCTGCTTTCAAGGCATCTCTTTTCTTCTCCTCTGATTCATAACCAGATTTAGACTTAATATCTTGAGGAGCCGGTGATGCTTCTTCCTCAGTTTCAGCTTCAAACTCCCGTCTGAGCTTCTCATCCAAAAATGTCCTATCCATAGCATCATAAACAAGAAAATAGTCAGCAAGCATACGAACAGCGGCCTCGACCTGAGTTGCCCTCAATCTCTTCGGCCCCAATAGCTCATCTAACTCCTCGTCAGTCGCTGATGCGATATAAGACAAATAATTATCTGGATATGAGCTCGGATAATGGTTCCATTTTTGATCCAAAAACTCCGGGACTCCTTTTCCCGAGGCCAAAACGCCTGTTTTTACACCAGATGCATTCTCACCCGATGAAAAACATCTTGTCTGACCAAAATATCTGGAGTTTCCTGACCTCAGTATGGATCTTGATCTACTCAGCGTGATCCAACCTGACTGATCATTTTTTCTGCAAAACCTCCCTGGCCGGTTCAGCAACCGTAACATCTGATGCCAGTCTCGAGGTATCATTTGCAAAATACAGACACTGCAGTCGAATCCCAATCGCAACCACGAGTAAAACAATAGGGTGATAATTTATCCACTGGTCTCTCAAACATTATAGGTCCGGATCATGCACGGCTGCCACCAGGCTGCAAAATCCGACACATTCTCTTAAAAGTCGTGAAGCATGATCCGACCCCCACTCTCACATTCTCGAAGAGATATCCTCGTTCATCCGTTATCAGAATTTATCTTTTACATTACTCTTTTCAGTCTTCTGCTTCCCCACTGGCCCATTAGCGTGTACATATGTCTGTCGAAACTTGCGGCCTGCCGTTTATTTGTTTGTCCGCTGGACAGTGGCAGATCATGCAGAGTTTAGGTACCAGCCTCCGGCGGCTGGGGCGCTGCCCCAGACCCCGTTGTGCTCGCTTCGCGAGCTTCTGGGACCCCTTTTTCAATTAACCCTTCAGATGGGCTAGAGAGTGTGCCTGGATCAATTGATGAGTCTGACCTAGCAAATCTCGCCTGGCTCACATCATAATACAAGACGTGGGGGCGCAGAATTCAAGTATAATTCGAACTTAAAAGCGATATACCGGGTCATCTCCGGGGCTGCTAGAACTAATATCCTGATTAGCTGTCAGATTGCTCGAACAACTGGCAGCAGTATTACGGTTAAATATATATCATATCAATTGGTTCGTGCATTAGATCAGAAAATGCGGGGTACTTCAAAATGCTTCACCGGCATTTCATTCTTCCTAAGCATTCATCCCACTTTGATCCAGAGCGAAGCAACAGTTCAGTACAATCTCTGTCGTAGTGGTTGAACTGACTGGACTAATGGAATCAATTACAATGAGAAGCTGGACTTGATTGTGCGAAACGGAATCTCCTTTATCGTTCCAATTCCTTGGTTTATTTTGATTTTCTTTCTTAAAACTCTGTTCGTAATCGGCCAGTGAAATTCTACTGATATGCGTTGAACTGTATCATGCTGAGTCGATCCGGACTTTTGCCCCACTTGTCAAAAGTCTGGGGTGGTTCTAAGACAATCAGCTGAGTACCACCCTATGCCCGCCCTATTCAAGAAAGCTGCTCTGGATATATGATTATCAGTAAATTGTTGAGCAACCACACTAGTATAAATAGATAATTCAGACGCTCACAAAAAATGATTCCTGGACAATTAGATCTGATTTTACAAGAAATCATTCTGTCGAAATTATATTCTTACTATGACTGTTGCAAGCGATGTCTATAATCTCAGCGAGACCTATGCTGAAGAGCCAAGGCCAGCCAAGTGTATTGTTATTGGCGCAGGCGTGTCTGGTATTTGTTTCACTTATAAAGCCAAACAGATAATGGAGAACTTTGATTTTGTCATCTATGAAAAAAATCCTGAAGTTGGTGGTACTTGGTACGAATCCAGATACCCAGGATGTTCATGCGATATACCCTCTCACAGCTACACATACTCATGGACGGCCAACCCTAACTGGTCAAGACTGTATGTGGGTTCTGAGGAGATCTTTGACTATTTCCAGGGCCTTGCTGAAAAGTATGGCGTATATGAGAAGACTAAATTTGAAACCATGGTAATTGGTGCCAAATGGCTATCAGACAGAGATCAATGGGAGGTGGAAGTCAAGGATTTAAAGACTGGTACTGTGACTAAAGATTATGCCGAATTCCTAATGAATTGTGGTGGTCTCTTGAATAATTGGAAATGGCCTGATATTCCAGGATTCCACGATTTCAAGGGTACCAAACTGCATTCTGCTAAATGGGACAAAAGTGTTGATGTTACAAATAAGAGAGTGGCGGTAATTGGATCAGGTTCTTCTGCTATTCAAATTGTACCGAGCATTCAACCTAGTGTGTCTCACTTGGTCAGTTTTAATAGGTCTCCAAACTGGGTCACAGAAGAATTTTCTAGTGAGCTGGCTTTCAACGGAAGAGAGACAACCTACGACGAAGAAACCAGAAAGAAATGGGCTGAAAACCGTGAAGAGTTCTTGAAATGGCGTCGTCGTGTTGAAGACACTGTCAATCGTGGTGCTGAGTTGTCTCTAAAAGGTAGTGAGTTGAATGAAGAAGTCACGTCAAAGGCTCGTGAGCTCATGGAAAAAAGATTGGACTACGATCCAGTGCTCTGCAAGGCTCTAATTCCCGAATTCCCTGTAGGATGCAAACGAATAACTCCAGGTTATCTTTACTTGGAATCGTTAGTTGAGAAGAATGTCGAAGTTGTATCAGTTGGAATAAAACATGTCACTGAAAATGGTATCGTTGATAACAATGGAAAACTACATGAACTCGATATCATTGTTGCTGCTACCGGTTTCGATACTACTTTTACACCCAGATTCCCTATAATTGGACTAGACGGAATCGACTTGAGAGACAAATGGACCAAAGGCCCTGCTGCTGCGTACATGTCAGTAGCTGTTCCACAACTACCTAACTATTTCATGACTGCAGGCCCCAACTCTCCTATTAGTAACGGATCCCTGATTGGAACTTTTGAGACACAAATCGGCTATGCTATGAAGTTGATGCAAAAGGTTCAAAAGCAGGGCATCAGATACATGGTTCCCAAGGAAGACGCTACTCGCGAGTTCAATTACCACAAAGACGTGGCCATGCAACGCTATACCTACAGCTCCAACTGTACCAGTTGGTATAAGAGCAGCAAACCTGGAGCTCCTATCTCGGGACCGTGGCCAGGCTCATCCATCCACTTCAGACAAATAATGCAGACACCCCGCTACGAGGACTATGACTACGCCTACCAAACTGACAACCGGTTCCAATATCTTGGAATTGGACGATCGCGAAGAGAATATGAAGGCAAGGACCTGGGTTGGTATGTCGCCTTTGACGAATAATGCTCCTAAATATCATGAATAACTATTGATACTATATACGGGCACTGCCTCCGGCGGCTGGGGCTCCGCCCCAGACCCCGTTGCTCCTGCTTCGCAGGAGAACCTGATCGTGGGGTGACAGCTGTTTCGGTGCTCTGACCATGGCTTATTCACCTTCCAACCCACAATTGTGTCCTTCAAAACAGTTCACAGCACTTCTGCTACCTGAGAGAAGACAAACAGCATGCGTAAAGTGCCCTTTGGCCCTTCGGTTATCCTTTTACCCACAACAATAGAGCAACCCCACCGCATCTCAGGAACCGTTCCTGCATATGGGCGATCCATACATCCCACGGTTACGATACACCCCCTGAGCTAGCATACCCACCTCCACCACCCAAAAAATAACACACGCCATACGGGACCCATGCTCCTCACAAGCTCTGTTGCAAACCAGCGTGACCAGCTCGGTATGGGGATGCCTGTTCCCCGGAGCTGCCTCCGGCGGCTGGGGCTCCGCCCCAGACCCCGCTGCTCCTCTCGCTCCGCTCAAGTCGTCACGTCTACGGTCCCAGCCATCTCCTGCGAAGCAGGAGCTACGGGGTCTGGGGCGCAGCCCCAGCCGCCGGAGGCAGCACCACCCCCTCTAAATATGTGCCTAGTGAGCCAACATAGCTTGCTGCCCAATTGCTCGTCCGACCCTGCCAAAAACAAATAAGAAAATTAATATTTGCTATACAGAACAGACCTGCCAATTGCAGACCGCGCTCTGTTATTCAGACTTGCTCTGATAGTCACCTTTGCCCCATCTGACACTAAAATCCCTGTATCAGTCTCCAACGACATATAATAAAAGTCGCCTGTAAATCGATACTGCTAGTTTGCTCCACAATAACCCTACTATACTATTACGGGGCTAATACAAGGAGATGGAAGTATTCCATGTCAAAATAGGACGTGGAGGTAGTAATATCTGACTATTATTAAGTCGAAGCACCAATTCCTACTCCCTCCCTAACTCATATAAGGCTCCAGTTAAGAGAATTGTATCGCTGTGATAAGAATTCTCCATACCTTTAACTGATCTAGAACCATTCCAAACCCCCCTATAAAACAGCTAACTAACTAAAGGACAGGAGGATACACAGCATCTCGGATAAAAAGGCAGCAGTAGACATCGAAATAAGCTCAGTTATCACCCGATCGACCATGCATTTATCCGGATCATGCGTGAACAACTCTCACACCCCCAAATCACTATTCTCCGTCCCAAAACCCAAAACTCCGGCCTCTCAAACCAATTCCACACTCTTCCGCCCCCGTCCCACACGCCCCTCAAACCCCCCACTGCTCCGCGAAGCGGAGCACAACCAGGGTCTGGGGCGGAGCCCCAGCCGCCGGAGGCAGACCCGCAGCCCGCGAAATATAACGTGATCGCAGCAAATCACAAGACGGCTGACGATAGTCCAAAGAGTCAGACAATCAAACACGTTACTTTCATAGGCCAGTCAGGTCCTTGTGTGGATTGATTGCATGCAGCGAGGGCCAGGGTGCGGTGGATATTGGGACATGGCAGGCGGACAGCCAGAAAGGTTGTTGAGGAGCGAAGAGGTGCAGTGCATTTTGCGAGCGGTGAAATTTATTTAAACACACCACCAGACGTCATCAGTTTCTTGCTTGCTTCTTTCTTTTCTGCTAGCTTGTGTCGCTGTTGTATACGCAATTGACAAGAAACCATTCTAAGACCATTTTCCAATTGGATCCCCAAGCGAATCTCAATCATGTCTCTTTCCAACAAACTCACTATCAAGGACCTCGACCTCAAGGGCAAGCGGGTGTTCATCCGTGTTGGTAAGTAATTTCGCTCTCCGGGGTCAATTGCGGGTGGGGGGACTGCCTCCGGCGGCTGGGGCTCCGCCCCAGACCCTGGTTGCTCCTCTCGCTTCGCTCGAGTCGGAAGTTGGGGGTGCCAGCGAAAAAAACTCCTGCGAAGCAGGAGCAACCAGGGTCTGGGGCGGAGCCCCAGCCGCCGGAGGCACCCGGACCCCCCGTAGAATTGTTGCTAACAGACGTAGATTTCAATGTCCCTTTGGATGGTAAGACTATTACCAATAACCAGAGAATCGTTGCTGCTCTTCCTTCGATCAAGTATGCTAAGGAACAGGGTGCTAAGGCGATTATTTTGGCTTCGCACTTGGGCAGACCTAATGGTGAGGTCAATGAGAAGTACTCGTTGAAGCCTGTTGCTGATGAGCTTTCGAAGCTTTTGGATACTAAGGTAGCCTTTTTGCATGACAGTGTTGGACCTGAGGTCGAGGCTTACGTTAATAAGGCCGACAATGGCGAGATCATTCTTTTGGAGAATGTCCGTTTCCACATCGAGGAAGAGGGTTCTGCTAAGAAGGACGGCCAGAAGATCAAGGCTGATCCTGCTAAGGTTAAGGAGTTCCGTGAACAATTGACTAAACTTGCTGATGTTTATGTCAATGATGCTTTTGGTACTTCACACCGTGCTCATTCTTCGGTTGTTGGTCTGGAAGTTCCTCAAAGAGCCGCTGGTTTCCTTGTTTCTAAGGAACTCAGTTTCTTTGCCAAGGCTCTTGAGAACCCCGAACGTCCTTTCTTGGCTATTTTGGGAGGTGCTAAGATTTCCGACAAGATCCAATTGATTGATAACCTGATCACCAAGGTCAATAGTTTGATCATTGGTGGTGGTATGGCTTTCACTTTCAAGAAGACTCTTGATAATGTCGAGATTGGCGAGTCGTTGTTCGACGAGGCCGGTTCCAAGGTTGTTGCCAGTTTGGTCGAGAAGGCCAAGGCTAATAATGTCGAGCTTGTTTTCCCTGTTGACTATGTCACTGCTGATAAGTTTGATAAGGACGCTAATGTCGGTTCTGCTACTGACAAGTCCGGTATCCCCAGCGGATGGCAAGGTTTGGACTGTGGTCCCGAGAGTATCAAGCTTTACGAGGCTGCTATTTCCAAGGCCAAGACCATTCTCTGGAACGGTCCTCCTGGTGTTTTCGAATTCGAGAAGTTCGCCAACGGAAGCAAGCAAACTCTTAACGCTGTTGTCAAGGCCGCTCAAAACGGTTCTACCGTCATCATTGGCGGTGGTGACACTGCTACTGTCGCCAAGAAGTTCGGTGCCGAGGACAAGGTCTCGCACGTGTCCACCGGTGGTGGTGCTTCCTTGGAGCTCCTCGAGGGCAAGGTCCTTCCTGGTGTCGCTGCTCTCTCCGACAAGGAATAACCAGTTCATCCCTCCTGTCTAATATAGTATCATTTTTATAAATATCTTTGAGTGTGTCTTTCTGGGGGGGTGTGCCTCCGGCGGCTGGGGCTCCGCCCCAGACCCCGTGGCTCCTCTCGCTTCGCTCGAGTCGGGGCTGGGACCGTGTAGAGATGGTTCATGTCCATCCAGGTTCAGCTGTAGATAACCTACGGTCAAAACCTCAAAAAAAAAATTGGTCCAAAGGCAATGAACAGGCGTGTATCCGCATCGACCAGTTCACTACTACAGTGATAATTATCAGCAACAGGTGGGTCTTCCTCTCAATTACTGATCCTTGCTGCTCTCATTTCACCGGGTCCAATTCTTCCAACTCAAATTCCGCCGAGGCTGCGAACAAGAGTTCCAACAGTACTTGCCAATACTGCGGCTTCAATTAATTCGCTTGAGCTTTTTCGTCAAATCAAATAACTGCTCCTGAGGAATCATTACATGACCCAGACTCTTCCATTTCTATATATACTTTTAGCTGAGGACCTGACTGACAGTCCTCTTCAGGTTCAAGCACTCGGCTAAACCACCTTTAAGCACAAGCACGGACCACTGATCGATATCTTCAGAATAAAGAGACATAGAGGTTTTACATCTTCTACAGGATAAACAGATAGGTTCTAAATCTACGCGATAAACAGACATGATCACTATCTGTAGAACAGACAGTCGTGTTCTAGATCTACAAGATAAGAGACATGTTCTAAATCTACAGGATAAACAATGATCAGAGATGTTCTAGATCTACAGGATAAACAGGCATGTTCCAGATCTACATATATAAAGTGACATGAACGACTATAAAAACACGTAAAAACAACCAGGACTGGCGAAGTTGTTTTGACCAGAGTACTTCACATTCTAACAAGGGCCATTTCAAACACACGGGCCCAGTGTTTCACGTGAAATCCACTTCTAGTCAGCCTACTCACCAGTCCCGCACCGACTGTTTCGCGTTTAAAACACGCTCACTTCCCACCACTTCGAACCCCGGTTCTCCTGCGAAGCAGGAGCAAATGGGGTCTGGGGCAACGCCCCAGCCGCCGGAGGCAGCAACCGACCCCCCAAAAACCCGACTCGAGCGAAGCGAGAGGAGCAATGGGGTCTGAGGCTCCGCCCCAGCCGCCGGAGGCAGTCCCCAACCCCAAGTGTGCCCGTTGGCATGGAAAGGGGGCTGGATTGGTATGCAGGGAGTCATCAGCTAGCGGCCGGATTCAGCGCGTTTGGGCCTGCAGCACGTAACGTGTAGCGTGTTTTGGTGCCTGAGGCGGCTGGCTGAAACCGCATTTTGGTCTGAAACGTAAATTAACAAGCTGCAGCCAACCGATTTATTGATCCCAGCGGCTGCAGGAAGTTAAGGGGGGGAGAAAGGTTGCGGCTGGGGGGTTGAATCGGCGGTGGTAGCCCCTATTTAACTCTGATAACTCGCTGCGATAATTAATTTCTGGCTCCCTACCCTTTGCAGAATCCAGCTCAGTGGTTTCAGTCTTTCTTTTGAAAAAAAACCGACTTTTGTCTTTCCTTGATTTTATATCTCCAGTATTTAAACTAGTTTTAGTAGACAACGTCAGAACCGATATCGCTCCTTTATATCCGGTACTGGTTGTCATTCATTCATTCCTTGACTATATTGATTTTTTGATTTTGCGACTTTTGTGTGTTGAGAGTGTTCTGTGTTCACTTTTTGCTCACTTTTTGATTTTGATTTCGTTTGATTACTATCTTGTGATCTGGTTTCGCGTTGATCGTGGCTGATTCGAACGAGCAGTATTAAATCTTGCTATCTGATCTAGTGAGCTTTTATCCAAGGTTTGGCCAGATTGCGAAGTTTATAAGATTAGAGTCTATTAAGTGTGGTTAGATCGAGCAGCGCATTTCGCTGGCTAGATTAGATTACCTTTCGGTTGAAGTTGTTGGTTATTAAAAGCTGGTCTTTTTGAAACGTGTTGAAAGGACTATAGAGAGAAATTGTGAAGCAAAATGCAGCACCAGAATTTGGAGTCTGTTAGTATTACTGACTCGAGTGTTGACTTTGCCAAGTCGGTCATTGTGACCAAGACGAAAGAGATCAGTTCAGTTGAAGACGATGTGTGCAGTATTGTAGACGATGCGTCGTCTGAGTCGACTCGTTTTGATGTGTGTTCTGAGAATGAAAAGGCTCTTGCTAGTGAGACGCCAGCTGTAGTTCAATTCAAGACTCAAGCTGAGACTGAGTCTGAAGCTGAAGCTGAAGCTGAAGCTGATAGTCGTTCCGACTCTGAGTTCACCCTCAACAGCCCGTCTATTTCAGTTGATCTGTATCAGAGCGAGGCTAATGACGAGGCTAATGACGATGCCTGTGATAAAGGTATGAAGGCAGATGGCTCTGCTGCTGTTTCGGCAGTGTCTAGTGCTCGTTCAAGAAGCGGAACCATGTCAGAAGTAGCCTCTATTGCGTCTGATACTCGTTCGGTGGCTGCATCTTTCGCTCCATCGGTGGCCTCGGCTTCGCCAGGCGCCATTGATTGGGAATCATTAACTGATATTGAAATGAGAATGGTCACTGAATCCGATTCTCTCAAACTGATATTTGCTCGTCGTGATTTCTTGCTGGTTCAAGAAGCAGAGTATATGAGCGATAACGAGGGTGACGAGAGTACTGAAACCATGGCTCGCCCTGATATAAGCTGTGAAGAAGTCCGCGAAATCCTGTTACAAGCGCATTCGGTCATTGATTCGTCCAGTCTAGTTCCTGGATCACAAGCTTCTGCTACTAGCTTATACCCATGGAAAGACATTCCCATGCTGAAAATTGCCGACCCTTCTTTTTACGACACCAACGAGCTGGCTCTGTGGTCTGCCATTATCTCGGACTATCGCAAGACCAGTGTCAAAGTCCCAAAATACACTAGTATGATGGTTTATTCGGGAATTCCTCCTGCTCTTCGTGGCAGGGTTTGGAAAGCCATGGCTAATGCCTATTCTCCTACTTTACTCTCTTTATACGATTCATTAGCAGCTGAATCGACTCATTTCGCCAAAATCATTGCTCGTGATTTGAATCGAACGTTTCCTGAAATCAGTTTGTTTCGTGAAAAGAGCGGTAATGGCCAGGCTATGCTGGGTAGAGTCATGAGAGCTTACAGTGCATACGACATCCAGGTCGGTTATTGCCAAGGTTTAACATTCCTTGTAGGTCCTTTGCTTCTTCATATGAATGATCGCGATGCTTTCTGTGTCATGGTCCGTTTGATGGAAGACTACGACCTGAGATCTATGTTCACCGCTGATATGGCAGGCGTGCCGCTGAGAATGTACCAATTTGAGTATTTGCTGGCAGATATTCTTCCTGAATTGTATGAACATTTTCAAAAATTGGGTATTTCCACTATATATGTGTCTCAGTGGTTCTTATCTATGTTTGCTGTGACCTGCCCATTGAGCATGCTAGTACGAATCTTTGATCTGATCTTCTGTGAAGGTGCTATTCCCACTCTGATGCGAACATCTCTAGCTATTATGAAACGAAACCAGGCGCAGCTGCTTGAATTCGATGACGAGGAGCCTATTTTAGAACTGTTACTCGGCAAATCTTTATGGGAAGTATACAACCTCGACGCTGATTTGCTTTGCTCTGATATCACCTCTATCGACGCTGCACAAGTCTTGCACGGACTCGAGGTGGCTGAACGCGGTTATTTATCCATGGGCAAGTTAGAAAGAGCACGTTCGAGAAAGAACAGAGGCAAGATTTTTGGTCGTGGTCTGAATTTGACTCCCAAATCACCAAACAAGACCCCATCATCTGCATCTGCGTCAGCACAGTCAAGTCCCTCTAAACTGGATAAGAAACCCTCGAGATTCTTTAAATGGACTTCTGCTGCTACTGAAACGCCTGTCATAAACTACCCAGTCGATGAAGAAGATACCACTATGATCACAGCCACCAACAAACGTGGTCATAAAACCCTATCAACAGCATCCACCATCAAACGTACCTTATCACAAGGTTCTCTATCTTCTGGATCTACTATGTCATCCAACTTGGACGATGTATTTGACTCTTCTAATGACGACGACAGTGACGACATTGATGCTCAATCAGCTGTAGTTTCGACTCTCGACATCAAACAACCAAAGTCTCTTTCTGTTTCTCACAGCAACCCCACTTTGACACGTTCGCCATCCGAGCTACAACTTTCACAGTCGCTGGAAATTGAACGCAAAGAACGTCAAGTCGACAAAGACATTTTCCAGTCTCTACTAGCACAGATCCCCTCTGAAGTCATCCAGTCGAATCCACAACTTATGTCTCTGAGCAACGAACTGTGTCAGCGACTTCAAATCTCAAATGATGCACTAAATAACACCACTCCCAATACGTCCTGTTCCAGCTGCGACAGACTTCTCCTGGACCTAGCAACCGCCCGAACGAACGAGGCACTCGCCCGCCAGGAGCTCGACCTCCTTCAGGATGAAATGGCTCATCTCAAGTGCGAGTACCCCTCGGTCCCCGTGCCAAAACCACAACCGACCATCCACAAGTCGCCCAGCAAATGGAATCTCTGGTAGTAATAGACACTCTTTTTTATATTTTGGGACCACACATGCCTCCGGCGGCTGGGGCTCCGCCCCAGACCCTGGTTGCTCCTGCTTCGCAGGAGATACCTAGGATCGCAGAGGTATCGACTCGAGCGAAGCGAGAGGAGCCGTGGGGTCTGGGGCGAAGCCCCAGCCGCCGGAGGCACCAGGAGGCGCGATTTTAAAAGGTTGATGTGAAAACTTAGGAATTAGAGGGAGCTCGGTGAGAGCACAGATCACCATTCTAGCTCTAGAATGCCAGTTTATTTGATATAATATATTTCTGAACTTCTTAAATGGGGGCATTGTATACTGACTGAAGGACCAATTGAATTGAACTTGTCCTGATAGCTGCTCAACAGCTCTAGCGATGGGCTCCAAGCAGCATTCACGCCATCAAATTTAATGCAACAAAATGATTCTAACAACTGCGTATATTTTGTCCCCTCTGAATTACTGGCAATTCCAGCTGATAATTGCCTATAATTTCGAGATATATGAGCTTGCAACCAACTAACAGAAGCACGACTGATACTGATACAGAAGGACCAATAGACTTATGCTACATTGGTAGAATGAATACGGCGAGCAAGGCAATATAACATCTGTTCCATTTCTACAGTTCCGATATTACTCCTCTCGAGTTTTTTTTTTCCAATAACTTTCATCGAGATCAATAGTAATTTGATTCAAGTCCTACCCCAGATTCCCACCCCCTGAGTTGGTCATCACGTGATTGTACTTCACGATGTGATATCTAGCATGTTAAATGCCAATGCCGTCTATAAGCATCTCAGTATCTCAGCCACCTTACGATGCTGGTTCTTGCAATTGGTGACCTTCATATCCCTGATAGGGCTAGTGTAAGTTTAATTCTTTTGTTACTGTCCCTCCAATCAAATCGAGCTTTTAATCAATTGCAATTCTAACAAACATGTCTAGGAACTGCCTGCTAAAGTACGTAAGGTCCATGACTGTCGCCCCTTAACTGGGTTAGAGGATACGAAACACTCATACCATCGATTGGTTTATTGGTTATACATATCTCAACCTGTTGGATCTGTTACTTTGTTACAGAATTGCTCTTATGTTCTCTCATAACATAACAGGATGGATACACAGGTTTCTCAACATCGGGCCTCAACAAGCGGTACTACCAACTTCACGAGATCTCGAGCAATTCCTCACTGGTCGTTACATTTTCGCAATTTCAATTCCAATTGCAACTACAACTACAACTACAACCATATTAAAACTACAGTACTAACAAGATCTAGTTTCGAAAACTTCTCAGTCCCGGCAAGATTGGTCAAGTGATATGTCTAGGGAATGTCACTGACAGTCTCACACTCAAATACCTGCAGGGCATAGCGCCTGATTTCCAGGCTGTAAAGGGCGAATTTGACATGTCACCGTCTCTGCCATTAAACAAAGTAGTCACTCATGGTCAACTAAGGATTGGATTTGTGGCTGGTCATTCGGTGATTCCAAACTCAGACCCTGACGCTCTACTCATCACAGCTCGCCAGCTCGATGTCGACATGCTCATCTGGGGAGGGTCTCATCGTGTAGAAGCATATCAATTAGAGGGCAAGTTTTTCATCAGTCCTGGCAGTGCTACGGGTGCTTTCACAACCGGCTGGCCTGAAGAAGACGTCGACGACGAAACTGACGCTGCCAACGGTGCTGACGTTGACAACACCGACGACCATACAACCGAGTCCAACGGAACAAACTCGACCAAACCTCCCACTTCCACTGACAACGACGGTCAAACGACGACAACCATAGACTCCGACAATAAAACCGGCGATAACGACGACGACGCTGACGACGACGAGCACCTGGACTCTACGACACCCAGTTTCTGTCTGCTCGACATTCAGGGCTCGGTCTGTGTCCTGTATATTTATAGTCTCATCGACGGCGAGGTCAAGGTCGACAAAGTCAGCTACCGCAAAGACTCGCCCTAATACACTTTTCTCTCTGATGCCACCGGGGAGTCGTGCCTCCGGCGGCTGGGGCTGCGCCCCAGACCCCGCTGCTCCTCTCGCTACGCTCGAGTCGGGCGTCGACGGTCCCAGCCACTCCTGCGAAGCAGGAGCCACGGGGTCTGGGGCAGAGCCCCAGCCGCCGGAGGCATTTCCCCGTCTCACCAGTTGCGGTCCCCTACTACGGTTCACGGTCACGTGACCGTGATCTGGGTATAAAAGAGTGAAAAATTTCTGCAACCGAGATTCTTTCTTTTCTTTCTTCACTACACCAATCGATCAGGTAAGTGGCTCATGAATAAGTTGCTGGGATGAGAGTCCCGGTACAGCAAAGCAAGCGGGTGTAGAACCAGGAGGTAGAATGATGACCAGAGTGCATTTGGCTCGAGACTCCTCTCGGCGTTCCGTCGGTTGGAAGTTGATGTGGAAAAACCCACGCTACCTTACTTTTTATTTCTGATACCTCCAGTTCTCTCGCATTTTCTTGCTTGGTCCTACAGCGTGACTGTGTACTAACGTGCTCTAGAGACTACAGGCAATTTTCTCCTGACTTATATAGTAAATGCATCGATTGAGATATTTCGTGAAGGGGGGTCTGCCTCCGGCGGCTGGGGCTCCGCCCCAGACCCTGGTTGCTCCTCTCGCTGCGCTCGAGTCGGGCGTAGGGATGCCAGCGAAGAGTTTAAAAGCCTGATCAACACGTAAACTCCTGCGAAGCAGGAGCCACGGGGTCTGGGGCGTAGCCCCAGCCGCCGGAGGCAGCTAGGCAACGGAGTGTTTAAGGTTGAACTGAGACTTTATACATAAGGGAGATATTATACTTATTCGTTAGAGGGTGTTGAGCCCGTTTGTGGTTACGTGAGGGAGGATGGGGTTTAGACGGGGAGAGGGAACTCTTGGGCCCAGGCGGTGATTTCGGCCTTGAGTTTGGCGAGACGGCCATCTTCGTCCTTGGCGACAGTGGCCTTGAAATCCTTGAGTTTGTTGGCCTCCTTGGGAAGGTTGGATTGGACGTCGATGGAGTACTTGACGGCAGCATCGATGTAGGACACAATGCGCTTGAAATCCTCCTCGCCAAGACCACGAGTGGACATGGCAGGAGCTCCAATACGAACACCACCGGGAACAAGAGCAGACTTGTCACCGGGGATAGAGTTCTTGTTAAGAGCAATGTTGATAAGCTCACAAACAGTCTCGATACGAGCACCGTCAATACCCTTGTCACGGAGAGAAACAAGAACCATGTGCGAGTCAGTACCGTTGGAAACAAGAGTGTAGTTCAAAGCCTTGAAAGCCTCTTCAAGAGCCTTGGCGTTTTTAAGAACTTGCTTTTGGTAAGCAACAAACTCAGGAGTGTTAGCTTGTTTAAGTGCAACAGCAAGGGCGGTGATGGTGTGGTTATGAGGACCTCCTTGGTGTCCGGGGAAAACAGAGAAGTTAATAGGACCCTCGAGATCATACAAAACCTCCTTACCAGTCTTGGCGTTGACAGAACGAACACCACGTCTGAAGAAGATCATAGCACCACGAGGTCCACGAAGCGACTTGTGGGTAGTAGTGGTGACAATATCAGCATACTCAAAAGGACTGGGGATCACTTGAGCAGCAATCAGACCAGAAATGTGGGCCATATCAACCACCAAGTAAGCACCGACCTTGTCAGCAATCTCTCTCATTCTCTTGTAGTCAATGAGTCTGCAGTAAGCAGAAGTACCAGCAACAAGAACCTTAGGACGGAACAAAACAGCAGTCTTCTCCAACATATCGTAATCAATCAAACCGGTTTCAAGATCAACACGGTAAGGCATGGTCTCGAAATAGGTCGAAACAGCAGAGATCTTACGAGCATCAGTCTGATATCCATGAGACAAGTGACCACCATGAGGCAAGTCAAGACCCATGAGTCTCTCATGAGGCTTCATAATAGCTTGGTAAACTTGCAAGTTGGCAGGAGATCCACTCAAGGTTTGAACATTGACACCCCACTTATCAGCAGTGACATGGAAAGCCTCCAAAGCACGGTTTTGACACAAGGTCTCAATACGATCAATGTGTTGGTTACCACCGTAGTAACGAGCACCTGGGTATCCCTCAGAGTACTTGTTACACATAGGAGATCCAAGTGCATCGAAAACAGCACGAGAAGTGAAGTTCTCAGAAGCAATTAAGACAATTGACTCTCTTTGACGAGCAATCTCATCCTTCATGATTCCTGCGACTTCAGGATCAAACTCAGCGACATGCTCCTCGAGCAAGTGTCGGTGTGACTCAGATAATGCGTAAGAAGACATTGCAAATGTTTCTAATTTGACTCTTTTTGGAGACCGAATTTTGAATGTACACTACAAAAAATGTTAACAACAGGTACCACGCAATTGGGTTTTGGGGGACTTGTCTGTTTAAATATGTCCGATTTCAGGCAGAAATTTTTTCTGCACTGTGTAACTCTCTCAATCAGTGCATGTGCCATTAATCGTGCGAGGCTGACGTCTCCAATCGCTGGACAAGGACCAGTAACCCTTACCCTCATCAATTTCTTGAGCCGTCCCTAACCCCCGATCCACGAGCCATTGACCCATAAAACCCCTCACAGCCCATTCCTATACTTCGAACTTAGTTCTCTGGCCGGTTGTAATAGCAGTCCCAGCCGTGTGGAGCAGGTGGTTGGCCACGCCACGACCTGTGGCGCTGCACGCCGCTCAGAGTCATAGCGGATCGGCGCTGAAAATTTATCGCCTCGAGGTTATCTAGGCGCCTTACCCAGATCCACCCGCAATCTCACACTATCACAGCCCCCCTGCATCATGCCCCTACCCAGCCGCCGGCGTGCCGCGGTTCAGCCACATCGCGCCGCCACAGGGTCCTTCTCAGGGGTGGGGCCTGCCTCCGGCGGCTGGGGCTGCGCCCCAGACCCCACTGCTCCTCTCGCTTCGCTCGAGTCGGGGCTTGGGCCGTGCAGAGAGACTGGTGTGATTTCCCCCGAGCCCGACTCGAGCGGAGCGAGAGGAGCAGGGGGGTCTGGGGCACCGCCCCAGCCGCCGGAGGCAGACCCCAACTCCCCCGAAGCCCGACTCGAGCGAAGCGAGAGGAGCAGGGGGGTCTGGGGCACAGCCCCAGCCGCCGGAGGCAGTACCCCCTCGCAAGTCAGAGTCGATAGGTTTATTTTCGAGTTATGCTTGTTTGAGGATGACACTGGCGTTGACGAGGTCGGCCTGTTTGAGGGTGAGTGAGAAATCGGCCGATGTGAGTGTTCTCGTCGGGAAGGTGGTGGTGAGCACGATGGAGTTGGCGGGGATGGCCAGCTCCGTTGCGAGGGTCTCGGCGACTGAACCGAGTGTGGCGTCGATGGGGAACGTTTTCATGAGATTGGGTTGCGCCGATGCGATTCCTTGGATGCGGAATCGCAGTTTGGACTCGGTGTAGACTGGTTTGGGTTTCGGTTGAGATGTTGTACTGCTACTGGTGGGGGCATTGGAAGGAGAAGAAGAAGAAGAAGATAATGATGGTGGTGGATTGCTGCTGAGCTGCTGCTTCTTCTCTAATCGCTCTCTTTTATCAGCTTCAATTAGATCTTTGATCCTCTTCTTGGCGAGGGCATCTTCTTTGGCTTCTTGCCGACGACGAGCTGCTGCTTGCATGGCCTCTTTCTTCTTTAACTCTTCTTTAACTCGAATCGACTCTTGATCGTGTTTGCGACGGATCACCTCATTCTTCTTCTGTTCTTCCAAATCTTTCTTCGCCTGCTCGGCCTTACGAATTGCCGCTTTTTGCCGTAACAACTCTAATTTAGCAGCTTTCTCTTCTTCAGTCAATGGTTTTGGCGGTTCAGTTTCAGACGCTGCTGCTCCGTCGGCTGACGACTCAGCTGGCTCGCCGCTGTGATCCCCACTAGCAGCTGTGCTCGTATCGGCATTCAGCTGTTGGTGGAACTTCTCCGAGGCTTCGAATTTAGCCTCGTTTTCTTCTAACCATTGGATACAGTCCTCCAAACTGTCTGAAGCGGCGTTCTTGAGGGCGGCCTCAATTCTATTCGGGCTGAAGCCCATCTCAACCAACTGTACACAAGTTAGCATGACATCCTGAAACGAGACCAACCTGCCTCCGGCGACTGGGGCTCCGCCCCAGACCCCGCTGCTCCTCTCGCTTCGCTCGAGTCGTTACGTGTGGCTGTCGGAGCTTCTTCTTGGTTTATGTCCTTCGTCTCTGGTGACCAGTGAAATTGATCTGAAATCCCAATGACATTTCCATTCTGTCAAAGTTTGCAAGATTTCCAGGGAATAAAGTCCGTGTGATTCACACTCACCTGTTCTCTCGTCGACATTTTATCAAGCTGTTCACACCCTGAAACTTATATTGTGTTGTGTGATGTATATCAGATATGAAGCCACCGCCTCATGTTTACGTGATGATACTTAACTGCATTACCCTACAGTTGCATATCAGACATAATTTATCAGATGTTAGTAGCTTTTATATTAAATAGAACTCGCTAGAAAATTGTTCAGTATCATTCTGGTAGAGGGATATGGTTCGTTACGTGGATTTAGTGAACAAATTTTCCTGCTGGATTCTTATTATTTTTCCCAGTACAGGTTATAAAACAGATGAAAAGAGGAGTGATCAGAATGCTTCATATGATATGCAGCAACTCTATGGAGTGTAAGTTATATAGACAAGTGGTGTGTTTTATCCGTCCATGTAAGTTAGAAAGCATTAAACTATTATACACTCGAATTTACCAGTAATAGAGCTGCATAACTGCAGTTCGACAATGAATTGTGTATGCTTAATATTTATATACGAACCACGTCGTCCGGAGTCGTTAAATTAGCAATTAACATGGATGTCTCGAGAATCAGGTGGTAAATTGGGGTTTTAATTACCACTTACTACCTCAATCTCACCGCTACTCTGAGTACTTTCTGCACATATATTTTCCTGATCAAGCTTGTCGGGTATCCTGGCATATATCACAATGCCAGAGAATTAAATTCCGATACACGTTGAGATAAACACGATGATGGTAAAATGAAAAATAATTGGTGATGAGAACTGAGTATTGTGTCCGAAAGTTAGAGATACTGTTGATGTAGAGATAGTTTCACCCATTGTTTTAATATTTACTAGCATGACTACCGGTTCTGAACTGAATGGCCATGTGTATCTGGTAAAATCCTGGACTGTGAGCCTCTGCAGAAGTATTCAGAAGCCGTTCACTGAGATATCCCGTTTTGAACAGAACCATTAAGGTATATCTGCTATAATGCACAAGAGCTTAAACTTAATCTTGCATAGATCGGCGCTGATCTGACATTATCTACTGCCGAGCCTCAGAAGACAGACAAACTCCCAGTTCTGCAGGAAAAAATCACACAGAGCCCTAAATCTACACGGTCCCAGCCATCTCCTGCAAAGCAGGAGCCACGGGGTCTGGGGCGGAGCCCCAGCCGCCGGAGGCAAAAACCAGGACCGCTAGTGACCACTCCCACGGTTTTTGTGGAGAATTTGGAGCCATAAAGAGAAGAAATAAAATGACTTCCACAGCTTAGGAGTACAACAGCAGAGCCCTAGAGAGTAGTTGTAGCCGTTTCTGGAAAACTAAAATAGGATCTGGACTTGGAACAGGGCGGGAAACGGCGAAACAAGCACGACTTTTTCTGGGACAGGGGGAAATGCCCAGTTAATAAGAAAAAAAGGACGGTGTCGGAGATTTTTGGACCGGAGCGACCGGTCGGAGATAATGGAGTTAGGTGAGACAGATGTGCCTTTTTGGGTGATATACAGAACTGTCTCGTCTCTATCATCGCATGGACCGTGCGTCATGCATGTGCAGGAGTAGTAGTTTAATAGCTCATTAGCTCGTTCGCTCGGGGCCGCAGTATGTCCGTGGATAAAATGGACTCAATTCTCGGCCGCGCATTAGTTTTCGTCCTCGTTCACTGCTGGCAGTGCTGCTGTGCTCCGTATCTCCGAAACCGGTTTTTACACTAGCGAAACGCTTTCTTCCTGTCGCTAGTGGGAACTAACCTCCCTAGTGCTAGCTCGTTCGGGTCTCCGTAAAGTCACTGGTAGGGGACCAGCCTCCGGCGGCTGGGGCTCTGCCCCAGACCCCGTGGCTCCTCTCGCTTCGCTCGAGTCGTGATTGGGGGATCCCGGCTGCTCCGTTGACGGGGTATCTGCATAAACAGAACTGGGTAAAGGGGATAAAGAGATCGGAGTACTGAGTAGAGTGAACAGAGGAGATGTTAGAATTGTGAGGTTAGCTGTAGTACTAATAATAATATTCGACAAAGCAATAAGAGCTTGAACTGGGAAATGTCATGAGCACAAAGACAGTCGAAAAATACATTATTTACCCTGTGGTCAAAGGGTGTAAATCAGGTTTTAGTAGCGGAGAAAGGCGGAAATGGGACAGTTCACGACGGAGTTCCTAGATCGCTGCTGCCGGTACGAATGGAGCTTAGTATTCGGAACAACTCTACAGACGATCAGCTACCGGCCCTGTTGATGTCCGCGGTTCCTGTGCATAGAACGGCTGCCCTATATAAATATACATCAGAATCAGCAGCAATGCAATAAGCAATTAGATAAAGTAGGCAACAGGCAGGGCTTTAGTTGATGCACATAGCTACCCAGAAACTGAGCATTACGAGAACGAACGAACGGCATTTACATGTATAGTGGATGTGGATCTTGAACGACGCTTGGACATATGTCAGTGTGAAATATTAATTTACGAAATAAGTTTTGGCCATATATAAACAAAAACAATTCCACCAAGTCTGAATTGAATTTTTTTTTTAAGAATTAGCTTGTAAAAGCAATTGACGAGTTCATTTGTTCAGTACTTGAGAGCAATCATTGAGATCTAAGTTCATGGAATTTCAGAGCCGTCCGTCAAGCTGAGAAGTCATATAAAAAAAACAAGGTGGGACCATATCCAAATTGATACTAAAAGACAGGATTTGATTTCGAGAAACGAATTCAGGATAGATAGAACACAGTAGAGAAAGAACGGAAGACACAAACGAGGAAGACGACGACGAAGAAGAACATTATCGACATCACGAAGCAGTCTCACGAGCTGGCAGAACAGTAGACGCAAAAAGAAGTCAGAAATGGCCAGTGAAAACCGAAGCAAAGTGGGCACGCCGTCTGCTCTGTCGCCAGAAGTGAGAGACGGTGACAGAGTATCAAAAGGAAGTCCAAATGCAAGCAAAAAGAGTCGTACGACCTCGTGCGAGAGGTAAGTCAGATGCCCTTTCTCCAAACCCACCAGTGACGAATAACTAACAATATCCAGGTGTAAACGCCGTAAACAGAAGGTATGACTTGGACCACTATCACCAATTTCTTCCACAGCAGTCACTAACGAGATCAGTGCGACCACCGTCTTCCACGGTGCACAAACTGCCTAAAAGCCGGTGCTGAGTGTGTTCAGCCCGAGAAATACGTTCAACACACGCCGACCAGGTGAGTACGAGATGGGGGCTGTGCCTCCGGCGGCTGGGGCTCCGCCCCAGACCCCGTGGCTCCTGCTTCGCAGGAGAGTGCTGGGACCGTCGACGTGACGACTCGAGCGCAGCGAGAGGAGCAGCGGGGTCTGGGGCGGAGCCCCAGCCGCCGGAGGCAGTTCCAGTCCAGTAAGAGCATAGTTCTGACACGTCTAGCGATGATTATACAAGTGTTTTGGAGGCCAAGATAGCCCAGCTGGAGGAGAAGTTGATGGTTTTGCAGAATGGAGCCGCTAATGGCGGTGTTCAGGGAGCCGCGAAAGTCAAGCTGGAACAGGGTCCGGAGAGCACGAGGCCGCCTGTTTCGGGCGTCAGTGGACGTACTCCTGTGGTGGGTGGAGGTGCTGTGACGACGATAAATTCGCGTCACGCTGGATCAGTGCCGGGATCGGGTTCTGTACAGAGTTCAGGTGGAGATGGCGGAGCAGGTGTCATACGATCTCGAGAGATTTCTGGAAGCGCAGCGGGTTCAGGACCAAGTAGTTCGGGTCCTGGTTCGGGTGGATTGCGGACTAGAGGTAGAGGAGGGACGACGGTGAGTATATTGAATGTGGATCCAGAGACTGATGGCGTCGCTCCTCAGAGTTTCACAGTCGTTTCTTCGTTGCTGCAAGAGACGTATTGGGGTCAGAACAAGTCGGACGAACCAGATATTGGCGGTCCATTGGGTAATAGTTCTGGATCAGCTGGTAGCAATGGCTCGGCTGGCAATGGAACGAGTAATGGAACTGATAGTGGTAGTGCCGGTAATGGTGTGACGATAGGTGATGTGAATGGAAATGGCAGTGCTAATGGAAGTGCCTCGGCAAGTACACATGGTACTGGGGCTTCTAATAGCATAAGTGGCAGCCCTGTGGTAACTGCTATAGGAGCTTCGACTGGAGGGTCAACAACTCATGGTGTTCTGTCTTCCAACAGTACACCAGGTGTATCTTCGGCTATGGATGTGGATGGAGCTACCAACGGTGGTGGTGCCAGTAAAGCAGTAGGTGGTGCATCTATTGGAATCCTGCCTGATTATAATTTCCAGGAATATCTCAGTTATGAGCCAACCGACCCGCCAGATGAACATACTGCTGATACACTGATCAACAGTTTTTTGGCTGGTTCCCAAGGCCGGTTTCCTTATATCGATCGTAATGTGCTTCAGCAAACACACAAGTCGAGATTTGATCCTCCTCCGAACATGGACTGCCCCAGATACCGATTTGCTAGTTTCACTCTTTACACAGCCTATGCTATTAGCAGTGTGTCCTACACACCACCACCCGGGGAGCATCCGGAATATGAACCATTCCGCTACTACGCAACTGCCCTGCACCATGCCAAACTCTGTAAAAGCGATAATATCATGTGGAAAATCACTGCTCTCTTAATGTGTGCTATGTTCCAGATGAGAACTGATAAGGATAAAGGATGTCACTATGATATGGTTCGTAGGGCTATGAAAATATGCGTAGAAGTGGGCCTTCACAAGGAGGTTGGTTTGGAAAATATGAGTAAACGCGAGCAGGAAATGTGTCGCCGGTTGTTCTGGTCCGTGTACTCGATGGAGAGATTGTTCGCTATTTCGACTGGTCGACCGTTTGTCATGGACGAGAAGGAAATTAATATCCCATTTCCATGCGACATGGATGATATAGACCTGCTGGATGAAGCGAAGATTATTGAGCATGAAAAGTATAGAGACTCGGGAGAGGTGCGTCCTAAGACATCAATGACTTTTATTATCTACATATGGACGTTGAGACGTTTAGAGTCTGATCTTGTACAAGCTATTTATCGAGTGGACCGATCGATTGAAGAGAGATTCTCTCATGTGGACTTCTACCTCAATAAGCTAAAGCAATGGAAGGAAAGCAATCGTGTAACTACGCCAAAAGAACAGAACATCACCAATACTGCCTATTCTCGAGATATCAGACTGCTTCTACAACCTTTTCTCGGTCGTTTGTCACCAGATAGCGATCTGTTCCAAATGTGTGTTCGTGAAACTGGTCATATCTGCCAAATATTCCGTGACTTTTACCGGAAAAAAGAAAGTGGTTTCACGACTATGGCTATGCACACCAATTTTGTTGCTGGCCTAACTTTGGTTTATTGTTTGTGGCTTGCCAAGGATTCGTCTATTCTTCCAATTCTTGAAAATGTGCGATCCTGTACCGCAGCTCTATACGTTCTGACTGAGAGATCTAGACTTTGTATGAACTACAGAGATACCTTTGAAAACCTCGTATCAACGACTATGAAGCATATTATCGAGCATCGAAGACAGAAACGCCAGCGCCGTGAAATGGAAGAACTTGAACACCAGCGACGATTGGAACAACAAGAACTTGAAAAGCAACAAGAAATCGAAAGACTGCACAAAGAAGAGGAAGAGCATAGAAAGATGCGTGAACGTATTGAACAAGAACGAATTGAAATGGTTCGCCAACGAATGCGTCAACAGCAGCAACAGCAACAGCAACAGCAGCAGCAACAACAACAGCAACAGCAACAACTACAACTAGTAAAACAGGAGCCTGATGATTTAGCCAAATCAATCACTACAAGTCCAACTCCACTTGATGATAACAAACACCCACCGTTGACACGGATTACATCAGCTCTTTCAACAGGCTCCATATCATCCACCTCTTCCACATTCCCCGTGATAGACAGATCACCTTACCTACCTTCAAATAACTGCGCAACTGGTATTGGGGGTAGTGTAAATGGTCTTCCAACAACAACCCCTATGCCTGCTCCTATTCAAATCGCCGGTCCAGCAATACCTGATACTGCAGCATCCTTTGCACAGCTTCAGACTCAAGGAGCACCTCCACCAGCCATTACACCCCTGCCGGGAACTCTTGCATTCAACGGACCATCTGGCATGGAACTACAAAAAGACTGGATTGAGGCTTATGGATATGATGACACTTTGTACAATATGATCCAGGATATTTCTTCCTGGACGAAACAAGTTGGCGATGCCACGAGCCAAGCCGCTGCAGTATCAGGAGCTGCAATCGTGGCTAACGGTACAGTAGCTGCCACGAGCGCTGAAACTGGGGGTTGGTTCAATGACAATTCTACTGACAATGCCTGGATGAACATTTCAGACTTTGGCTATTCTTAATCTACTTTAATGAAGTTTAATGTTAATGTTTAACTCACAGACGAGTTGCAGCACTGGGGCTCGGCACAGTTGTCGCACCTCTTTCTGTATTCAAATTTTCCACAGAGTTACTAGCTATTGTAGCTTCTCCTTTAAACTTGGACTATTTCTACTAACTCCTAAACTTTTTATATTCTCTTTTTCCAAGTCCAATACGAAAGACCAATTCCTATAACTCGTGGTGGGTTAGGGTGTTATCCAGATCAATTCATGAACTTCACGAGATTGAATTTGAGATCATCCTCGAACCATCTCCACATCTAGACACTGAAATAATGGCTGCTGATGCAGAGTCTTTTAAAGCCGAGGGTAACTCCTACTACTCTCAAGGGCTGAATCAAGAGGCAGTAGATTCCTATACGAAAGCCATTGGCATTAGTAATAGCAATCCTGTTTACTATTCCAACAGGGCAGCTGCATACATGAAACTGGGCCGTTGGCAGGCAGCTTTGGATGATTGTAACAAAGGGCTCAGTTTTTCACATGATGTGAAATTGGGATCCAAATTATACTGGAGACAGGGCATTTGTCATAGAGAATTGGGCTCACTTTCTCTTGCCGAGGAATCTTTCAATGAAGGGCTCCGAAGGGACCCTTCTAATAGTGTTCTAAGAGAAGAATTGGCCCGATTGCAAGATATATTATCGTCAGCACCGGTAGCACAGACCGATTCAGGTCTGTCAGAAATCAAAAATAATGACTCAACAGCCTCGCCAATTAATGCATCTGAATCAGAAACTACTATTCCCATCCAAGTCGTGGATACCTTACCAGATATCTTCTCTGAACCGTCTGCGAAGGTTATATCTCATGATGATAGCAACAAAACTTCACATCTGCATCCTTTAGAATCTATCCCCACTGCAACTGATGAAAAACGAAATGTTCAAGATATCGCATCACCCTCTGCATCAACGTCTGCTCAGCCTGCTCTACCATTGCAAATTCCGTCTCCTCTTACATTTTACAATCTTATGCAACTCATGAGAACTCCAAAATCACAACTACCACAAGTTTATGACCATATTTTCTTCAATGTCCCACCCTCGCGATACGCTGAAATACACCAAACCGGTGGTATAGACTACGAAGTCATCGAGTTTGTCTTAGACAGCATCGCTTTCGTAGCTACAAACGCTCAAGACAAGAACTGGGCTTCACGTGCCGTTGATATCCTTGAAGGACTCGCCCATTGCAATCGGTTCAGCATGTCGAAAATGTTCGTCTCCACCAAACGAGTCCAGGAAGTTCAGCGGCTTCTGGCAGAGTCCAAGCTTGACGCCTCGACACTTTCCCGTATTAATGATTTGTATACGTGATACCTTTATTTATTAAATTCTCGCATCGATTTTGCCGTTCAGTCAACTGTCCTCGATACAGGTCCACACTGTAGACGAGCTACGAACGTTCGGCCAAAAAGGCAATGTTGGTTACACTACACGGAAATGATCCAGAGCCTCCGGCGGCTGGGGCTCTGCCCCAGACACAGCTGCTCCTCTCGTTGCAATCGGGGGTCCCAGCTAAAACTCCTGCGAAGCAGGAGCCACGGGGTCTGGGGCAGCGCCCCAGCCGCCGGAGGCAGATGCAGGGTCCAATGCAGGGTTCAGCTGTTGGCTGGCCTGAGACGGCGTCTCCGGCGGCTGGGGCTAAGTCCCAGACCCCGTGGCCCCCGCTTCGCAGGAGATTTTTCGAAGAGGTCTGAACGAGAATGGATCGAGTGAGTCGAGGGAGATTAGAGGACCGTGGATGGAGGTGCGGCGCTATTTTTCATGCTTTGAAGAGTGGTGAAGCAGCAGTCGAAGATGTCCAACAGATCAATGTCGGAAATCGAAAATGAGGTGGAGGCCATAAACTCGATTTATGAGGGCTGTATGTCCGAATGGGCTCCCTCTATATACGATGTGCATATACCGGACTCGTCCGTGGTGGTCAGGTTGTCTTTTCCTAGTGTATACCCGGAAAAGGCACCTGCTGTCATGGCTGTGGTCAAGGGCAGACAGGAGCTGAGTCCTCAACTCGAATCGCTTATAAGCTCGTTGTTTGTTGTAGGCGAGGTTATTGTATTTGATTTTATAGAGTCGTGTCGAGAATTTCTTGAACAAGAAGGCGAAGGGCCAGATGGTGCTGATTCTGGTTCTTATATTGACAGTCCAGAAGCTAGTGATGTTGCAAATGGGAGAGATACAGGTGTAGACCCTACTAGTTCGTGGATTGCAAGCGAACCTGTAACAGACCGCAAGTCTCTGTTTATCGCACGGGTCTGTAGAGTAGAGTCGGCACAGGAAGCATACGACAACATTGCATTACTGAAAACTGACAAAAAAATTAGTAAAGCTACACACAACATTACAGCTTATAGAATTAAACGCAGTGATGGAGTATCGGTCCAAGACTGTGATGATGATGGAGAAGACGCCGCCGGCGGTCGACTGATGCATCTTCTAACTCTGACTGACTCATGGAACGTGGTCGTCTGTGTCTCGCGCTGGTATGGAGGCATCAAACTAGGACCGGACCGGTTCAAACACATTAACTCGACAGCCCGAGACGCTCTTGTGAAAGGCGGTTTCATAAGTATTTCTAAAAATTCCTCCAAAAAGCATTGAACTAATGTACTCATAGACAATTGACGTCTTGCATCTTGCATCTTTTCTTTTTAAAATAGATCGGATCACTTTATTTGATAGTTTCTCGACTCGATTTGACAGCTGGGGAGGGCACTGTCCCGACCGTCGGGGTAACCCAGTTTGTGAACCTATTGTGCAATTCAGCAGGAAAGATTTAAAATGCAGAGAGAGGAGTCCATCCATAGACGACATGCAAATATCTAATTGTATATGATTATTGCACACCGCTCATTTTCATTCGTGTTTCGAAGTTTTTGTGGGCGCCATCGCGATAAAGTCTGGGCACTCGATCTTACTTTCCTTTCTTGCCCTTTTTCTTATCTTTCTTAGCAGGCTTCTCTTCCTCGTTTTCGCTGTGGTCGCTCTTGGACTCGGTTTCGATATCAAGGTGGCTTACAGGAACCACAGGTTCACGAATGACACCCCAGCTCCTTCGGCCCACAATTGGGGCAGACTTTCCTGCCAGGTCAGTATAACCAACGACGGTGACTGTTGGCTTGATGTTTTTGTTTTTACTGCTTTTCGAGCTCGTGTCTGGAACGAGTGACCATGTTGAAGCATCTTCCACACGTCTCTGTTCCTGTTCTCTCTCCAGCTGTTTTTCTTTGGATTCGGCTTTCTGCATAAACTAAAGCAAATTAGTTAGTTATCTTCGTCCTGAATTTGAGCTCATTTGCTAACTCCCCTAACTCTCTCCTGCGAAGCAGGAGCCACGGGGTCTGGGGCAGAGCCCCAGCCGCCGGAGGCACAAGCCCTCACCAGAAGACTTACTTTCATGTCCAGAATCTTCGATGACAGAGAAGTGGCCGGAGCAGATTTAGCCACTTTACCCTCAAGACCGCTAATAGGACGGCCCTTTTCCAGGATCGAAGAGGATTTGCCCTCTTTAGTTTTAGGAACGAACTTCATTTTGTAGATGACCCTTGTGCTGTTGTGAAGCTCTGAATGGGATTATCTTTCAGTAAAGGAAGTCTTGTAGAGAGCAGCCGCTATCGCGGGAGTGAAATATTTCAGGGTCCAAACGGCTGGAAAAAATTATTGTTGATCTACCTGCTCGACATGTTCTATCTATAACCTAACCTGCGAAATTATTTTGCAGGATATACACAATATTCAGTAACTAAGTCTGGTTTCAAGAAGTTATAGTTCGCTTTTTTGGAAGGATCTTTGCTTGAATCTTTAGTGCTTGGTGTTATCTGGGTTGGTTTCATCAGTAGCTTTATAGACTTTGTGTTTAGGTTTGGATCTAAGAAAGCTTGAGCAAGATGAGCTTAGACTTCAAATTGTCCAACCTTCTGGGTACTGTTTACCGACAGGGCAATCTCCTGTTTACTCCAGATGGTACATCAATTTTGAGTCCTGTTGGTAACAGAGTTAGTTGTTTTGATTTGGTTAACAGTTCGTCTTTCACATTTACTTATGAGCATAGAAAAAACATCTCTCGCATCGCTTTAAATCCTCAAGCCACTCTGATGCTGACGGTTGATGAGGATGGTAGAGGTATTCTAGTTAATTTTGTGAGAAGAACTACTATTCATCACTTCAATTTCAAGGAGAGAGTCTCGGATATTCAGTTCTCGCCCGATGGAAGACATTTCGCGGTTGCTGCTGGCCGTCACATTCAAGTTTGGAAAACTCCTAATAGAAACGACGATAGACAGTTTGCTCCATTTGTTCGTCATAGAATCTATACTGGTCATTATGCTGATGTGACGTCAATTACTTGGAGTAATGATTCAAGATTTTTCCTTACTTGTTCAAAAGATTTGACGGCCAGAGTATACTCACTGATAGCGACTGATAGCTCTGCTGCTACTATTTTGGCTGGCCATAAAGACAGTGTCATCTCTGCATTTTTCAGCCAAGACCAGGAAACTATATATACAGTCAGCAAAGACGGAGCATTATTCGAATGGAAGTACATCTCAAAGCCAAAACGATTGGGAGGCAGCACCCAATCCAAGGAGGAGGCCGAAGACGAAGAGCAAGACGAAGAAACTGATCTGGATGCTAATGGTAATCCCATTGAATACAAGTTCAGATGGAGAATTGTAAATAAGCATTTCTTCATGCAGGATAATGCAAAGGTTAGATGTGCTGCGTTCCATGCTCCAACGAACCTGCTGGTAGTAGGCTTTTCAACTGGTATTTTCGGCTTATATGAGCTTCCAGAATTCACGAATTTACAGATTTTGAATATTTCTCAAAATGACATTGACTTTGTCACTATTAATAAGACAGGTGAGTGGCTTGCATTTGGTGCATCAAAACTGGGTCAATTGTTGGTCTGGGAATGGCAGTCTGAATCATATATTATCAAACAGCAGGGTCATTATGACGCCATGAACTCGCTAGTGTACTCTCCAGATGGTTCGAAGATTGTCACCGCTTCAGATGACGGAAAGATCAAGGTTTGGGATGCTATTAGTGGTTTCGCTATAGTTACATTTACTGAGCATACATCAGCTGTTACCAGTTTGCAGTTCTCTAAAAAGGGCAGCGTACTATTTTCAGCATCTCTAGACGGATCAATTCGTGCCTGGGACTTGATTAGATACCGTAATTTCCGTACTTTTACGTCTCCACACCGTATTCAGTTTACTTCATTGGCTATTGATCCCAGTGGAGAAGTTGTATGTGCCGGTTCTCTGGATGATTTCGACATTCATCTCTGGTCTGTTCAGACGTCACAATTGCTTGATCGTTTAAGTGGTCACCAGGGTCCTGTTTCAAGTCTGTGCTTTGGAAATGAAGGTGGTTTGTTGGTGAGTGGTAGTTGGGACAAGACTGTGCGTATCTGGAGTATTTTCGGTCGTACTAGCAACGTCGAGCCATTACAGTTACAATCAGAGGTCATGTCTGTTGCCATGAGACCAGACTCTAAAAGAGTAGCAGTGGCGACAACTGATGGTCAATTATCATTCTGGGATCCCGAGCTAGGCAAACAAGTTGGAAATATTGACGGAAGAGAGGACATTGCTGGAGGTCGTCATCTCACTGATAGATTCTCAGCTGCCAATTCACAAAGATCCAAGCATTTCACCACTCTATGTTACAGTGCTGACGGAAGCAGTATTTTGGCTGGTGGTAATTCTAAATACATTGCTCTTTACGATGTCGCGAATGAGGTGCTTCTGACGAGGTTTACCATTTCTCGAAACATGGCTATAGATGGTACTGTAGACCAGCTCAATAGTAAGAACATGACCGAGTCTGGTCCACTGGGGCTTATTGACACAAGTGGTGAAGCATCTGATTTGGAAGACCGTATTGACAATACCCTTCCTGGTGCCACCCGAGGAGATGCCTCTGTACGTAAAGTGCGCCCTGCCATCCGAACCACATCAATTCAGTTTTCTCCTACTGGACGCAGTTTTGCTGCAGCATCGACTGAAGGACTGCTTCTCTATTCGGTAGACGAACTTCTTATTTTCGATCCATTTGATTTGGATATTGATGTCACTGTCGACACTACCCTCGAGAAGTTGGCTGAAAAAGACTATTTAATTGCATTAGTTATGGCATTCAGACTGGGTGAGCGTAGCATTATTCACCAAGTTTATGAATCGATTCCATTCCAAGACATTGAATTGATTTCAAGAGACCTTCCTCAGGTTTATCTTGAACGTCTTTTGCGATTCATCTCTTCGATCTCAGAAGAGTCTCCACACATTGAGTTCAATCTGTTGTGGATTCAGCATCTCATCACATACCACGGACGATTTATGGTGCAAAGGAGACACGAATTTGCCAGCGCTATGAGGGGCCTACAAAAGTTTGTTTCACGCATTGGCAAAGATATTATCAAACTCTCGAGAACTAATATTTATTTGATCCGCTATCTAACTGGCGGTGTGGCCACCATCGACTCTAGCTTGCTTGAGGGTATGGATGTGGATAGTGACGAGCAAGAAAACAGAGAGGTTGTACCAACAAACTCTATGGGTGTTGAGCATGAGGAAGATGAAGACGAAGATGAAGAGGATGGTTGGTTTGGCCCCGAGTCTCGAACAGAAGGTATCAATGGAAAATCTGCTACTTCTGGGTCTGATGATGAAGGTGTTTCCGAAGCAGAGGAAGACGAGTAGTCTAATGCAAAAGTTATATATATTATATGCTAATTATTATGTACAATAAATTATTCTCTTCATGCTGTGATGAGTTCTGATCCTCAGATACTATCTGTTAGGAGATGTGACGGCAATGTTCCCAATACCCTACTCAACCACAGCAAGAAATGCAAGGCTTTTGGAATGAGCTATGAACCGTTGAGTACACAGCATAACCCCTATTATTGTGGCATTATTGTGTCGTCTGTTCGTGATCTTTGATAACAGTCTCTGGCTCCTGATCAGTGGCTTGGACAGCTTTCTTCGCCTCAGCAAGAGCTGCGTACTTCTTTTTTGCTTTCTTCTTTTTCGTCCTGGCCTTGTTCTGCTTGTATTTCGCTACAATCTCAGCCCGGCTCTGACCCGGAGGAGACTGCAATTCCTCGACTTTCATTGCGAGAATCTCCCTGGCTTTGGCCCGATTCTGCTCTCGAGATCGCGAAAACTGTGAAGATACTACTATTCCAGTTGGCAGATGCTTCAATTGTACTTTGCTATTCGTTTTATTGATTTTCTGACCTCCTTTTCCTCCACCTTTTAGAAAAACTTCTTCAATTTCGTCTTCATCAATTTTGGGCCGTGGTGGTAGCTGGTTGGCTTTTATGAAGTGTTGAGCAGAGATATGAATCTCCAACTTTGGATAGATCCTGCATACTTGGTACGGCCCTCGAATTCGTAAACCCCGCAGAGCTGTTGTGAGTGTACCAAGGGATACAGCCATGATTAGCTAATGCACCTACTCCAGAGAATATGAAGCTCCGGTGAAGAGATATCTTAAATCACATGCATGGTATGAGATCTAAGATCGTCTATGCGTCCTTATATAGGGCTGAATTTTTCAGGGTCTTGACTGCAGAGCTGCAGGGGTGTTTCTCTTAAAATCTCTATTAATAATCTCTCTAATTATAATCTACAAGCGTAATCAAATGGACGAGTTTACCGAGTTTCTTTCAAAATCAGTGAAAGATTTCGAGGGTCATGATACAATTCCTCAAGGTAGTATTCCATCAGAACTGCAGTATTATCTCAATGCTACCATCCGAGATGAATCACTAAGGTATGAAAGTAAGATTCAAGGTTGTCGTGTGAACCAGATTCTTAGCGGGATGGGATATGAGTGACATCTAACACAGTACCTAGGTCAGAGTTTGGTACTTCGAGTACGATATGGAAATTACTTGATCGTATTATTGAGCTCGCGACAAATGCTCGAAATCACACCAGGGAAGTGTCGTTCCTGCGGTACTTGAATGGCATCGTTTTGTTAGCGAGAAATCTTGTGTGTACTGAACATGGAGGTAGAATAGCGTATGAATCCTTGACAGGGATAGTTTCACTCAGACTATTACGGGACTTGCTCGAACTTGAATCACGAACAGCTGAAGAGGAAAAGCTTGTGGGTTCACTTGTCCAACTGGCTTCCAACATGTGTAATGAAATGACGACGTCTCTAAAGACCGAAGTTTTGGAATCACCTTTAGAAATTGTCTTAAAAGGATCCAACACTAAGTTCATAACCGCTTTTAAAGAGCTTCTTTTGCATCCAGTGTACTCTAGGCCCACACTTCAATTTATTGAATCAAGTGTGAAGTTAGCGCCTAATAGAGCTAGAGTTCTGGCTGAGTCGGAACACGGCCGTTTGATATTTATTCAACTCTTAAAACAAACCGAAAGCTGGTATTCTGGTGAAGACAACTTTTATTTGCATCTTCTTAATAGCATTATTTCACAACTTCTCTCCGCTGATTTGGGAAATCTATTTCTTTCGACCTTCAGTGAGCCTATTGTAAATGAAGATGAGAGACTGTCTCTACTGAAAATAGTAGACGCAGCAATTGACTCTTTATTAGAAAGAAAGAGTACAACATTAGACTGTCAACCACTTCTTGAAATCTTGTTTAGGGATTTCACAACTGCATCTGCTCAGGCTATTCCATTTATTAGATCGGCTGATACAAGCCCAGAGTATTCTGACTCATTACTCTCACAGCTGACCAACATCTGGAATAGACTTATAGTCCTTCTCGATATATACCAAACAATTCTTGATAACCAGCCATCTTTGAAACCCGAGATTCTGAAGGATAACATAATTGAGGAGCTTGTTTCTCTACTTGGCGAAGCTCAGAAGTCTTTGCCTAGACGGTCTAAGCTGGCAGATCTTGAAAAATCTGCATCTAAAAGCTCGTCTGGAAATGTGAGCGACCACGACGACCTGGATCCGAAAGATTTTCCTCTAATTAAGGGTAAAATTATCTATTTACTCGGTACTTTAGTACAAGAGAACAAGCAGGTTCAAGATCTTGTTAGACAGCTGCAGGGGCTTGAATTGGTGCTAACAAATTGTATAATTGACCTCAACAACCCATTCATTCGTGAGCGGTCAATTCTCTGTCTCCGCTACCTTCTCGCCAATAACCCTGAAAACCAGGATTTCGTTGCCAAAATGGAAGCTAAAGAAACGGTCTCTGAAGACGCTCTCCACGAAGCAGGTTACGAGACAGAACTGGTTAATGGCAAGCTCGCTCTTAAGAAACGGACTTAGCGACCTCGTTACTGCTCTTTTTGGACCCATTCAAGCCTTGCTCGCTATCCTTTGGATTTATAGATATCTGGAGCACGGTCAGATCAGCTGCCGGAGGCGCTCAACAAAAGTAGGTGATGCAGACTAGAATTAAAATAAATATATAAGAGAGCGTGCTAGTTAACATTAGCTTCGCATACACAATCATCACAGGTGCCGGAGCGACAATCATGATTGGTGGTGATGCGAGCCTCTGGCATTTGTTGGATGGGTGCGCTTTCGGCCTCATCCTCGAGCTGCTTACGTCGAATCTTTTTACCCTGAAGCCAGATGTACATGATGAGCACCAGGCCTACCAAAGCGGTGAGCCCTAGAAGTAACTCATTTGTCGAGTTAGGGTCAGCAAGACGATGGTGCATTTTTAATGGGCCGCTATTAAACTGCAAAATTAGCAAGTTTGCAAGCCCTGATACGGCCAGAATCAACCCGTAGACCAGGCCGAATGTGTGGAAACCAAAAATGTTTACAGTATAGTCTGGAATAGCCGTAAAGAGCAGTGAGCGATAGGGGACAAAAAGAGTGATTCCAAGACAACCAGCAACTACTGAACCTGACACAAGCTGTAAAAATCCTATGCTGATAGCCAGGACATAGATAATGGTGAAAGCCCGAAGAGTTGACATATTGTCAAGAATAAATCCGATAAATGGAACTGATAAAATAGAGCCAATGGGTAGAGCAAAGTCAAAGTAGTCCAAAATTAGTTTGACTTCTCGACTACCAGAAGTTGTGTCGCCATCTAGGCGGTAATTATAACTCTTCCAGATGGAGGCAATAAAATAGTTGATGTGCAGGGTTGTAACTGCTGAAAACAGAATAATGAGAATAAACCACATGCTTGTGAGTTGCTGTGATACTCGGGCATTGTGTAGAGCACCCCAAACACCTGATACCTCAGTGACGTCTTTCACCAAGTTCAGGTTGGCAACTGCTTCTTCTTCGTCGGCTAGTATATTATTGTACTCGTCATTGTCGTCAAATGTCTCACTACTGTCTCCGTGCTGTAGCAGAGGACTGTTTTCACCTTCCGCATCATCACCATCATTAATAGTTGATGTGTTAGGACTCAAGCTTTCAGAACGTGGCACGGTGCTCGAGACATTGATACCTGAGGTGGCCCGATTACCATCAATATTATCACGGTAAGCACCAGTGAAATCGATTTCTCCTGGGGTTGAATCCTCATTTTGAGAGGATGCAATCTCTGGAAACGAGTATGAGTTGCCTGCCCCAGTCGAATCTCCTCTGCTTCCATTGTGACCATTATTCTGCTGTCTGTACCATTTATAAGAATATCCATCATCATCGGCATTATTCTCTTCATCGCCACGAGATTTACCTGCAAGAGTAAATGGAGAGGATACCTCGATAATACGCTGGAGTTCCGCTACAGTCTTGAAACCACGGCTAGGCATGATAACAAACTGACTGATAAATACGAATGCAGGTACAAAAAGATACCAAGTGAAAAATTGCGAAATAGACCCTATATATCCATTCCTGTCAGCAAGTTTAAAAGCTAAAAACACAGCGGAGGAGCCATCCATAGCAGCCGTCAATAGAACTAAGATAGAGCCTCCGTATTTGGGGAATGAGGTACTCAATTGTAGTGAGCTCATAAATAATGGAGGACTGGCACAACCAAGCAAAATATAGCCGAGAATATACCCGTCAAGGTACGGACCAACAGTAATGGAAGTACCAGCTCTCAGTGACAGACTGGCAAATGTGAGCAGAATACTGGCCAAAATCCCGCAAACCCGGGGTCCATAAACATCCAAAATGGCTGATACTGGTAAGACCAGCAGACCACTTATAGCCAAGGCATAAGCAAACATGGAATTAAGTCTGTAATCTTGTTCGGTGCAGAGTAAAGGACCGTGACTACCTTTCTCAGACCACCATTCCACTTCCTGTGGAGTACAGAACTCTCTGTAAACGCCATTGGCAACCAAAACCTGCTTAAAAGCAGAAAATCCAAAGATTGGTGCTCCAGCAAGTAAACACCAAATAACAGCGCAACTGATTCGTGTAAACCGTAGCCCAGCTGATGGTTGACTATTACCGAGACGGCGTTTTCGGCCATGTCGAGCTCTTGATGTTCGTGACGAGCTCATATTTTTTCGAAGAGCAAATGACTTGCAAATAATTGACTGATAAAGGACTAGATACTAGTCAACGTGATTGTGATTCTGTTTCTCAGGCAGAATGACCAGCTTGAAAATTAACTTCTTAATTGAAAGATTTGATGCAAATAAATATTAGAATACTTGACGTTGCGATTCGTGTTGTTCAACCCCAACACAAATCAAGGTCGAGTGAGCTTCTGACAACCACCTGAAATCTATGATTTCCAGTGCCTTTAGCTCGACTGTCAAGCAAGAACAAAAACTTGACAAGTGTAAGCCAAGTGTAAACTACTATAAACCAAAGTTAAACTCAATTGTCACGAAGTTACTAGCAAACGCAAGACCCGTATAAACTAAATATATCCGTACGGCGCTACCATGGCTGGCTCACCACCTGCCACCTGCCACCTTTTATTAACCCCTGCAGGATAAGCTGACGATCAGGGCACCTTCTCTGTATGAAGAGGGAACTTCCAATCGAAATTTTGGTCCCTTGCTTGCCAAAGGACTGTTTGTACCATCTCTAGAGGAATTCAAGCTCACCAAAACAACAGTGAAATTCTATGGCAAAATCTCAGCCAGTGGAGATGAAATGGGTCCCGGTGTCACGTGATCTCATGAACTGATCATACTTCACGGATTTTCGAAGCAGCATCTGATGTTGAAGACTGCCAAAACAACGCTCTAGTCAAAAATGTCCGCTGCGTCTGCTCCTGGTAAGTGTAATTTGGATTCTGTTTTAGATTCTGTTACTAGGTTCTAACAATAGTAGGTGTCAGCATGGGTGCTTGGCGTCCCACGCCACCTCAGCGTGGCTCATTCCCCCTGGATCACGATAGGGAATGTTCTCATGTGATGCAAGAATATGTTGACTGTTTGAAGATGGTTGGTGGAACAAACGCACCTGGATGCCGGATTCTTGCCAAGAACTATCTCAAGTGCCGCATGGACAAGTAAGTGATAATTCCCTGGCAATCTGCCAGATGAGTGCTTGAGTTCTCTTACTCTATAATATTACTTTTCTAACACAGTTAGCGGACTCATGGACAAAGACGAGTGGAAAAATCTCGGTCTTCCTGAAGACGATAAACCCATTGCGCAAACTAAACCCGAATAACAAAGACACGGGCTGTATATAATTGATATTTATTTTCTCTGCTCCACATATTATGCGCTGGTGACTGGGGCTCTGTCTCAACCCGCTAGCCGTTTTAATTTAAATCAAGATCAAACTTCGAAACATAGTCCGAAACAAGAAGACAGCAAAGGCTGATTGGCTAACTCGGTCCAACCGACTCGAGCGAAGCGAGAGGAGCAACGGGGTCTGGGGCGGAGCCACAGCCGCCGGAGGCATATGACGGCAAATGGAAGGTAACAGTATTAATACCTAGCTCTCTGTCGAATCATCGTTCTCCGAGTCACGTTCCATAGGATCGTAAGCATCTTCAGATGACGAAGCAGAGCCTGTTGATTCATGGCGTGATCTGTGATTGGAACCTTGGCGCATCCGGGGAGCAGCTTGTCTACGCCGTGCTGAGGATTTGATGGTACCAGGACCCCTGCGACGACCTGTGCCAGAGGAAATCTGGATCTGGTTCATCGAGTCTGGTCGTCGTCGACCAAACATAGCAGCTTCTAAACCGGGGATGTTGATTTGACCGCTGCCTCTGGCCGCCAGACCGAACTGAGAAGGAAGACCACCATAACCATCTCCGAGAGATTCTTCGTTAAATTCAGCGTAAACTGAAGCTAGATGTGGTCTCTTACTGGACAATTTGCTGAGCAGTGACCTGAACTTTCCAGACGCTACGAGATCATACATAGTTGCGTCCAGATCTTGGGCAGTATTTATAATAGAATCGATCATCTGCAACATGTGTTGGTTCATATGGGATAACGCTTTAGATGTTGGTTCAGTTGAAATGAGATGTGGTGGTTTGTCTGCTGCGTCTAAGAGCTTATATTCACCGTCAGTCTGCCCACTTAGAATGAGATTGTTCACGTAGTCATATACAGATTCGTTAATCGAGTTGCTGACATTATTAGCACCGGTATCACTGTTGTCATTATCATGACTCTCATTACTATGATCACAATTGCTATCAGTCCTAGTATTCAATGTGAGCTTCCCTTTATGCTGCTGCTTCTGACTTGGATTCAAAGGACCCATTCGAGAATCCAGATAGTCGATACTCATGCTAGAAGATACTTTGGTCTGTAACGTCCTGACATAGTCCCGTTTGTATTTCTCGAAGCATAGTTGAACGAGGTCAAGGTTATCGTCGTTGGCGAATTTATCAGATTGGGTGTTGATGTATTCTTGGATAGCCTCCAGACTAGTGGCCATATTCTTATCATGAAAGTTGCCTCTTAGCAGTGTCGATAGAGTATCGTACTCTTCGCAGTGTTTTCTAATCGATTGTACTAGTTCGTCGGAGATGAGATTCGACAATGATGGCACATGTCCGGAATGCAGAAGTGAAATACAGACCCATTTTGCGTATGAAGCGATCCGTAGATCACACTGAATTCGATTTAAATCGCTTGATATACGCTCATCTACTGTGGGAACATTCAATACCACAGTTAGGTATTGAGCAGCTTGGAAATACCGTTTCTCGGCTATTAGAACAATTGACGAATAGTAGTGGAAAAAGAGTACATCAATCTGAGAAATCGGGTAGTCTTTGGCTGGTCTAACATACCTGTTTGTAGGAGCAAGCATATCTTTGGCAAAAATATATCTCTTTGATATCACAGACCAGTATGCCAAACTGCTGTGGAGTCTGGAGAGCTCGAGTGGTCTCTGATCGCTCTCTCCACGTACTTCATGATTCAGTTTTCCCACACCTCTTCGTAGTCCAGTAGCAATACCTATGGCATATGGTGGGCTGATATATTCAGAAGACCCTGTGGAGTCTATTCTCTCAAGAAGCTCTGCCAAAGCGAATCCTGCTAATCGAGCATGATCTGCTCGGAACGACGTCATAAACTGTCGAAACAGCTGTACAAACCGCCAGCTTAGTGATTCATTTTCCAAAACAGCCCAAAGAGCAAATATCCAAGGAACCGTATAGGTAGATACTGGTGTATTAACGATGGCTTCGATAATTTCTGGTTGGAGTTTCTCAAATCTTTGTCGGCTGCTCATAAACACAGGCACAACTGTAGAAGCAACAAATGTGAGATCATTTTCCTTGGCACGCAGCTGATTAACCACATCGAGCACGTCACTCGAGCTGTCCCCTGTCATTTTTTGACCACTCAATGGCACCGTATTCTTCTGACCAGCAAATAATTAAATTCATCAACATCAACAAGTTCATATTCCTATTAATGGTGGGTGTGCCGCTGGCGCGCTTAATTTGCATGAAGTTATGGAGTGGATAATCACTAACCACACAACGATCTACTCTACACTATCATCTGTTGATATATTGATAATCAACGCAGTTCCGGTCCGGCCATGTATTGGTGGGTGAATGGTTTTAACTTTCACGTCAAGGACGCCGAACAGCTATGTCGCTGCGGCAAGTAGTGTATATCTCTTATATCATGAACGAGTCTTCACTCGTACAATAGGCACGAAAAGACCTAGGTGACAAACTCCCCAGCTTCAATAACCATAGAGTATTTGGAACTAAACAAGGGATTAAACATGTCACGCAATATCTATCAGCCTGGCTGAAGATCAAGGATAATGCACGGTTGAGTTAAAGAGTGATTATTTGGCGGTATTTCTCAGATGTTTACCAACTCCCAAAGTACGAGTTCTCGGGATAATTCATTCAATTCGACAGCAAACAAATGATAATATTAAAGAATGTGATAGTAAAAATGTACTAGTATCGCTGGTTTAAGCCTACACAAGACAATAAATGAATATCGAACCATCAGACATCTGCTAGAAATGTTAGAAGTTTTATATCACAGTCAAAAGCTTCATATAATTGAAGAATCAAAAGTAGAGGGAACCGAAAGTGTCAAGATCAGTCCTATCTCATCTGCTACACTTTTATTTAGTATAAATTAAGATACATAGCAACAACGAGTCTTATCTCACAGCTTAAGACGAGATTTTTGTTTTGACTGGCCCAACCCAAAGGCCAAATTTTCAACAAATGGTTTCTGCATAGATTAAGCTAGCATTCCGTCCTAATTTGATATAAGCTTTGCATATACATGCTGCTAAACCGTTGATCCTAACTATCATGCATAAATTTATGCATGTATCATAGCACCATGGCACTATGGAGAGCTCCACCAGCTAATCATTTGAAAGAATACTTTCTATTTCACTTACCTTTAGTTAACCATTAAACATCAGGCAGATTCGATTCTGCTTCGCAATGCCAAGACCTCTCCTCCTTGGCTCAACCTCTCGTTTCTCTTAAATACTTGTCTAAAGCCGGACGAAGGGTTCAGAATGAAGAAACAGAGTTTCAGAGGCAACGGGTGGAATATTTTTTACCATGTACATCTAAAAATTTCTGGGATGCTTACAAGGGGCTGTGACTAACTTATAAAGCAGAAAAACAAAGAAAAAAACAAGAAACAGACATACTGGACTGTTTCAAGTGTTAGAATGGAAGGAGCCTCCTGATAAGAGGAAAGATCACACGCGACCAATTGAGCGAAAAAGATAAAGATTTAATATCATCTGGCTGATAAGGCTAATATTCAATTCCGAAAACTTATATGGACCTGAAACAAATATTTATTGGCTGGAGATAACAAAATTAGCCGCTTCTGACCCATCCAGAGCCACTCTCAAACACATTCACATCAAACTCCGAAATTTTTCAACTCCGATACCCCGATGCTGGACTCGAACGAAGCGAGAGGAGTCAAGGGGTCTGTGGCAGATCCCCAGCCCGCCGGGAGGCATTCAGACCGCCTGAAGTTAGTCCCTGCAGAAACCTGCATGCATGAGCCATAGAAAAAAATAACCGCGCACGCAGTGCACGTGACTCACATGGAAAGAAGCCGAAGGAGCATTGCGTCATTTGAAATTTCAGATTAGGAGTATTTAAGCAGAGCTCTTGCTTAGCAGCATAATCAGTCAGTCAGCTCGTCGGAGAACATCAAAGGTTCATTGCACCGGTCCAACCGCCAAAAATTTAAAAACAAAAACAAAAAAAGACACCACACAAAATGGCAGAGAATCTTGCCAAATCTGCTCGCAAGGCGTCTAATATCCTAAAGACGTTGTCAAATGATAAGAGGACGTCGGCTCTAAAAGTGATTCATGATTCGTTGCGCGATTCCAAAGATGAAATCATCGAGGCAAATAAGCTAGACTTGAAACTGGCGGAAGAAGCTGATTTGCCAGATTCGTTGATCCGTCGATTGGATCTTGCCAAGGGCGATAAATATGATTCTATGTTACAAGGAATTCTTGATGTTGCTGCTTTAGAAGACCCCGTCGGTCGGATCTCGCTGTCTCGTCATTTGGATGATGGTCTTGATTTGTACAGAGTATCGTGTCCAGTTGGAGTTCTTTTGGTTATTTTTGAAGCTCGTCCTGAAGTTATCGCTAATATCACGGCCTTGGCCATCAAGTCTGGTAATGCCGCTATTCTCAAAGGTGGTAAAGAGTCACTTCATACATTTTCAGCCATGGCTACTGCAGTTAAGAAAGCTCTGGCTAAAACAAGCATTCCTCCCGATGCTATTCATTTGGTCAGTACTCGTGAACAGGTTGGTGAGCTGCTACACCAGGATAAATATATAGATCTTGTGATTCCTCGAGGCAGTAATGAGCTGGTTCGTCAGATCAAGGCCAGTACGCGGATTGCTGTATTAGGACACGCTGACGGAATCTGTTCGATTTACGTACACGATGATGCTGATGGTGAGATGGCTGGCAAAATCATTGTCGACTCGAAAGTGAACTATCCTGCTGGTTGTAATGCTGTTGAGACCGTACTCATCAACAAGAACCTTCTATCGACCAGCAACCCAGCTGGACAGGCCAAGGTCACCTCTATTATAGAACAACTAGTGGATGCCAAAGTCAAGGTGAAAATCGCTCCAGAAATCGAGGCCTTTTTGACCTCTGGAGACAACTCGTCGCCCTCTACAATTGCTATCCCATGTCCTCAAATCGAGCCTGCCACCGAAGCCGACTTTGATCGCGAGTTCCTTTCTCTGACCATTGCCATCAAATCAATAACTGATATCGACGAGGCAATCGCACATATCAACGAGCACGGATCGCACCATACCGATGCCATCATCACTGCCTCCAAGGATAAGGCCGAGAAGTTCTTGAAGGGAGTTGATTCTGCTGGTGTCTTCTGGAACGCCAGTACACGATTCGCCGACGGATTCCGATTCGGTTTCGGCACCGAAGTCGGCGTCTCGACCAACAAACTGCATGCCAGAGGCCCCGTTGGCCTCGAGGGCCTCATGTCCTACCAATACCAGATCAAGGGCTCAGGCCAAATCGTCGGCGACTACGCGGGCTCCGGTGGCTCAAAACGCTATCTCCACCAGGACTTCACTGTAGATAACAATTAATCACTTTTTTGATAAGGTGACTCTGTGCCTCCGGCGGCTGGGGCTCCGCCCCAGACCCCACTGCTCCTCTTGCTCCGCTCGAGTCGTTGCAGGAGCAACCAAGGTCTGGGGCGGAGCCCCAGCCGCCGGAGGCATGTGTCAGTGTAACAGGGGGCTAATGAGTTTATGAGAATGCTAAAATTACATCTACTGCTGTCGTGCAGGCTTCATCTCGCCATATTGGCCACGCGATTGGGTGGTATCGTAGGCTCGGACTACACGTGTAGCCTGTCCAGCGCCTTCGTCGGCCTGCGAAAAGGCGAAACCTCTTTGTTTGCGCATACGTTGCACCTGGCGCACTTTTCGGATGGCTTTCTGGAACTGCTCCATACGGGGCCGGTAGTCGGCAATGTTGTACTTCTGAATTTCTTGCACATGGTGGTACGACTCGGGTTTGTACATGCGTTTATAGTATTTCCAGGCAAAATCTCGGATCAAACACAGGCATGGGAGAATGAGAATTGTCGCCCAGAACACCAGGGTTGGATACAAGTGGGGCAGAACTCCTCGGTATTCGTCTGAAACATTGACCAGAGGGGCAATGGTGGCATATGCAGGGAAGAATCCCAGCCAGATGAAGAATGAACCGGGAATCGCGATAACTGTGTACTTGTTCCACATGTTCGTGACCAAAGCAGCCTTAGCAAGTGTTGTCAGTACACAAGCTGTGAATAAAGCAGTACCCCAAGTCCAATGGTCTGCAATGAGACCATTAGAAAGCACTTGGCCGTATCGATATGCGTACACAGAACCAATGTAGAGAATAATTGAGTGGTAGAATCCATTCAATACCCATTCCCAGAAATGACGAACGTTCAAGAAAGCACTGCGTTGACCCAGTTGATAAAGTTGAGGATACCGATCTAGAAGACGTGCTGAAATGAACTGGTCAAAGATACCCAATATAAAAGGTGGGAGAACTGTACACAGAACGTTGTAAAAGGTAATGGTCCATGATTCGTAAATAGACTGACCCGAAAAGCCATTGGCAAAGACATACCAGAACTGAGTCATATACAGAGCGATATTTTTGTAGAAAGAGTACAGAATGGCTCTACTCAATCGATGATAACTCCAAGATCCATGTACTAGCAGCAGCTTTCGGAGATACTTGAATTGGCCAATAGAAACATCAGCACTTCTTGCTGCTTGCATACCTTCCATACCACTGATACCAACACCAACGTGAGCAGCTTGAATCATACTGACATCATTAGCACCATCTCCAATAGCAAGTAGTAATGATTTCATATGACGTTTGACAAGCTTCACAACTAATGCCTTTTGTAATGGTGACACACGACAACAAATGACTGCTTTGCAAATGACAGCTAGGTCTAAAAAGTCTTTTTCCAGTGATGGTTCCAAAGCGAAACCAAGAGACTTTCCATCAATTACAAGTGCAAGAGTATCGTACTCGGCACTACTAACTTGATTGCCACGAATAGCAGCAACCTTTTTGGCAATGTTATCTCGAACCGCCTCATAATTTTCTTCATTGATAATCAGCAGGTTCATATCCTCACTAAGAAGCTTACAACTCATACCAATGTTGATAGCTGTCTCTTGTCTATCACCGGTGAGGACCCAGATTTTGATGCCAGCGTCTTGTAAGGTGTGAATAGTCTCAGGAACACCTTCCTGTAATTTATCTTCAATGGCAGTTGCACCAAGCAAAAACAAATCACGTTCTATAAGCTCGGCAGCATCATCCAGTTTCTGGGCACGATTGTCCATCGAAGTAGCAGCTTCGTCAAAGATGCGAGCCCACTCTTGATACTCATCATCAGGCACAACTCTCATAGCCAAACACAAAGTTCGCAATCCTTCACCAGCAAACTCTTCCAAATGGGCCATTGTATCAGTTACAAAAGGATTTTCAGGCGCTAGACGCTCGAGAATCACTGTATCAGCACCTTTACAGTACAATCGGATCTTACCGTCGGGACATCTGAAAATAGTTGACATTCTCTTTCTAGTGGAATTGAACTCACAGATATTCAACAGTTCATATTCATAGTCCTGACCACGAATGTCTACAGTGATGAACTTGGGACGACGAATTGTGAACTTGAATCCGACACTGGCTGCACCTTCGACAAGAGCACCTTCATCAGGGGAAGCAGCCTGATACTTGATCTTACCATTATCCTTGAGTTCAGGAATAACCGTGTGACACGAGGCAAGCAGTGTGAAAAACTCCTGAACCACTTGTCCAAGCTCGGGCTCGTCCATATCCTCAATCATGGCATCAAAGCTTCTGAAACCAACCTCCACGCCATCCACAACAGTAAGTTTCCTATCTTCGGGAATCTCACTAGCATACGAACGACCAGCAATCGAGCAGCTCTTGAACTCCATGATATTTCGCGTCAACGTTCCAGTCTTGTCTGAGAAGATATACTCGATCTGGCCCAGTTCTTCGACCAAACTGGAAGTCCGACATACTGCAGGAGTATCTGTGTCCTTATAATACATATCCAAGTCTGAACTGATTAAATACGCCTGGTAGAACTTGATAATTTCCACAGTAACGAACAAACTAGTCTGTTAGTCTCCCCTACTCCGTGAGGGTGAGTAATCTCCTGCGAAGCAGGAGCCACGGGGTCTGGGGCGGAGCCCCAGCCGCCGGAGGCATAACGGCAAAGTACTTACCTAATCGGCACGAGATTTGAAAAGAGAACCCAATATGTGAGCAGGTCTTGGAAAAACTGCTTGACAAGACTGGTGCCCTCGAGTTGGAGGTACCACATGGTAGAAGCGGTGACTTTGATTTTGATGACATTGCCCATGGACGATACAATAGCCAGAATGAGCAGGATCGAGAACAGGAAGATGATTTGAAGGTTGATCATGTGCTCGACGGCAGTACGTTTGATAGGAGCGGCAGTGGCATTACGCATGAGCTTTGTTTCGTGACCCGTGAAAACGACTACTCCGTGGATCCAGGGAGTATTTCGTAAAGTGGCTCCACGGAGAAGAAGTTGGTCAGGTGCCAGAGCCATCTTGTCTTGTCCCGTTAGTTCTAGCGTCGCTTCATATGTGTATAGACTGCTATTGGGTTGTTCAGAAAGAATGCGACCTCGAAGTCGAGATAAGTCTTGTGTCGACACCAAGGTTGAAGTCTCAACACGAGACTGTTTAATTTTCAGATTGGTTTCTCCGTCCAAATTGGCAGTCTCGATATAACACAGACCTTCGGGTTCAGACGAGGCCAGTAACAGAATATCGGCAGGAAACGGTTCCTCAGATTTGATTCGCACGATATCGCCAACGGACAATTTCACCCATCGACGGGTCTCGAACTCGCCATTGGTATTGAGAACCTCGACTTTGGAATTGTTGAGTTCTTTATCGGCATTAGACCGCTTGACGTCCTCGACAAGCTCCTTAAAAGCTGACACTAATAGCACCACTGCCAGGGTACCAATGGTGGTATATCTATTAGTAGGTGTAACATTGGGCACTTGTTGGATAAGTGCAGTACACAGGAAAAACAGATTCGCATACTTGGAAAACTGTTCAAATAAGAATTTTGGAATGAAGGTGAATGCATTGTATTTTGTAGTGGAAATGTGGTTTCCTTTGTAGCCCAGTTGGTTTGCCGCTGGATCGTTTAATGTGACGATTCGGGGACCCAGAGAAGATGCATCGGGCATCTTCTTACCGAGAAGTTTATAATAGAATTTTCGAATATCATAGTCATTAGCTGTCTCAGTACGGTCTTCATTAGCACCTCTACCACCAGATCCAGACCCGCCAGCGCCACCACTGAAACCAACCCGGGACCCGGATCCAATACCCGTAGCAGCACCTGAACCACCTCTTCCAGCACCACCTGCTGTAGCATGCTCAGTTAAAGGTAGATCCATCTCTGTATAAGCTGGATTCAACCCCAGTTTAGATCGAACATTAGAATAGAAGCCAGAGATGCCGCCCTTGGCTCCGTAATGCTTACCAGTGGCTTGATGAGTTAAACCAATAGTATCGTGACGTCCGGACCCAGAACCGATTCCCGATCCTGAATCCATGATAAAATCGTCCTGATCATGGCCCGAAACAATGCCAGTGCCGTCCAAATATGGATTACTGGCATTATTATATGGTGAATCGTAATAAGGAGAAGAGTCTACTGGAGTCAAATAATCCCAATCACCTGGGTTAGATGATGTCTGTTGAATGCCGCCATTCGACGCTGAAATGCCATTTCGCGTACCACCATTTCCTGTTGTATTCGTATGATAACTGTCTCCATTGAACAAATCCAGATCCTCGTCATGACCCGCTAACGGTGCAGATGTCGATGTGTGACCAATTTGAGTAGTCGATGCATTTCTGCTGTCAAAAGGGTTTTCAGGCTCAGGATCCGGTACTGAAGGATGGTCTATTAAAGAGAACTCATCAGGAATATTGCCCGCCTGGCCTCGACCATGATAATTCGCCATAGCTGACTGATGCCCACACCGAGGTTATACGACTTTTGCGAGCTTCGAAATCGAAGAGCCACGCTCGCTAGATAATCAGGCTGTCCAAGATTGCTAAGAATTGAACTCAACACCCCTGTAAACTCAATTGATTAGAATTCAAATGCCGATAACGATGCTAATGTCAATACTGAAGCTTCTAGTACGAGTAATCAGATACGAGTACCAGTAGTACCAGAAATAGAAACAGGCCTCTGCAGTTGATGTCCAATATCCAAGTCCACCCGCGAACCAAATTCTTAATCAATTCTGGAAATCACGTTCGCTGTGTTGTCAGTCGTCAACCGGAAAAACTCTGATGCCCTGAATATCACCTGCCAACGAAAAATAAAGTCTGTAACAAGCTCGCTGGTTCACGTCATTCACGTATGCACCAAGCAGACCAAATCAACACCCCTGCCGCTCGCTCGCTTCTTCGTTATCACTGCCACTATCACCACAGCCACCGTGTTCAGGGGCCACGCGCGCTCGCGCTTACGTGTTCTCAGGGGGTGGGGGCCTGCCTCCGGCGGCTGGGGCTCTGCCCCAGACCCCGTGGCTCCTCTCGCTCCGCTCGAGTCGGGTTTGGGGGGTCCCAGATGGATTCTGATACTCGAGAGACTGGACTCAGAGGGCTTCAGATGAGAATTGGATTGGAGAGAGCGGTCCAGGGGGCTTGGAATATGGCTCCTGTTGGGCTTAGAGGCGTGTCGGCATGTTAGCTGCATATATGTTTATAGGCGGCACATTTTAATTTTGTTAAGTTTTTAAAATGTATTTCCGTAATAGGAAATATACCGTCACAGAACGGGCAAACCGTGCCACTCAAAAATATTTCAGTTAACCTGCAACCCACTCACAGCTATGCAGAGAAGGTAGTGTGAAGTGTGCTCGAGCTGACTTGATACATTTACACTACTACACAGAGTCAAATCACAACAAAAATATATCAAAATGTAAGAGCTTCGACAATGAATTACGAGTGAATGAGAAGAGAGTATTGTTTGTGTTAATGAGGAGCTTCGACTAGTTTATTGTTTTATTTGAAACGAAGAATAGACAGCTTTGGTGTTTTATCAGCAACAAGTGAAATATCAACATCACCAACTGTAAAAAAAGACACGAGACGAAGTTTTTGAATACAATGAACGTGTATCTAGAAACAGAATCAACTCTACTGGCAATCGAAGCAACACTCGACAAAATTTACCAACAAGGAGTATTTTGAAAGTTCCCTTTTATTATATGTGTTATTCGCTTCGAACAACTGAAATAACACCCAGACTGATCATGAGTAATAGCAAATTACTTGAACATCTGTTAACGACTATGATTTCTTTGTAGAATACAAACTTAAGATTCGTAAACGTCTTTTGATCAAAGTTTAAATTTTGTCTTTTCGATGTTTTTGAAGTTCCTACATCAACACTACAAACACCCTCTTCCTTCGTTCTACTCGCTAATAAAACCATCTAAACACTACAAATACTAACTTTAATAGGACCAAGCGTACTAAGAAGGTAGGAATCACCGGTAAATACGGTGTCCGTTACGGTTCTTCTCTCCGTCGTCAATGTCGTAAGCTCGAGACCCAAGCTCACGCTCGTTACGACTGTTCTTTCTGTGGTAAGAAGTCTGTCAAGCGTCACTCTACCGGTGTCTGGGAGTGCAAGTCCTGCAAGAAGACTGTTGCCGGTGGTGCTTACGTCCTCGCTACCCCTGCTGCCACCACTGTGCGTTCGACCATCCGTCGTCTCAGAGAAATCGCTGAGGCCTAAAGTGTTTGTTACGACTACCTCTGGATATTAATGCACATGACCCCAACAAAAGAACTAAAATGTACCATGTATGTTGATGTAAATAAAATGCACCAATGTCATATTTATATTCGCCTCTTGTACTCGGTGGGTGCTGCCTCCGGCGGCTGGGGCGCTGCCCCAGACCCCGTGGCTCCTCTCGCTGCGCTCGAGTCGTTACTGGAGGGTCCCTGGTGTTCGATAGGGGGTTTTTCTGAGTCTGGGGGGAGAGTTTGGGAGTTTTGAGCTGTGCTGCGATTTGTGAGAGCTATAGAGTGGTGAAATAGCATACATACACAGGAGATGGAAATGCACAGTCAGATACCGGATAATTAATGGCATTTTTTCTCCTATATTTATTACTTTAAACTCCAAGAAGTAGGTAAAAAGGTCATTTTGAGATAATAACGGATAACCAGAGAAGCTGTACCTACCTCTACTACTGTGTGTTTTGGGGACCAGACTCAAAAGTAACGGACTCATTGGCTAAAACGAGACCCAAACCCAGCATTGCTCTGTCTTAGAAACCAGGGAACCCCCTAGCACCGACTCGAGCGCAGCGAGAGGAGCCACGGGGTCTGGGGCGGAGCCCCAGCCGCCGGAGGCACAGTCAGGGTCTTCGTGATATGTAGGAAGTCATAAAACCGATTAAGAAGGATCGGCTGGAGATCGGCACGCGGCCCTATCTATTTAATAAATATATAAATACCAGGTCGGATGGGGCCGTCTTTGAGAGGCAAATAAGTTTTGACATTAGCAGGTTGATTGGCGAGATTTCGCAGTTGTGGCGCTTGACTGGCTGTCCCGAATACATCCAAGTGGTCTGCAACCCGTCTGGTTTGCACAATAGCGGCCGTGAGCTTTGGTTGCTGACTGTGGGTCTGGCAGGTCGCCGGCCGTCTATGTAATCATTGTCGAACCCAATATCAGCCATGGACGTCGACCACGATATCGATCCAGTTGTTCCTGTGACAACTGAATCTACTCATGAAACTTCTGCTGAGAAATCGAGCCTTACATGTCCAGTTTGTTTGGACCCTTTATCAGGACCCGGTGCGCCTGAGCTCGTGGCAACTCTTCCGTGCTGTGGTCATGTCTATCACGACGAGTGTATCCGTACTTGGTCGGAACGGACTAATAGTAAGTTTTATTTGGGTGGCTGTGCCTCCGGCGGCTGGGGCTCCGCCCCAGACCCCGCTGCTCCTCTCGCTGCGCTCGAGTCGTTTCGTCGACGGGAGCTGTAAATGTTGGTGGAACATGAGAGTTGGGAGGTGAAGGTAGGAGGACTGGTTGGTGGTTTGTGTTGAAATATTATTGAGCTAACGGGTGTTATAGGCTGTCCGGCGTGCAGAGCTAAGTTTAATGAAGTTATATTGAAAAGAGGCTCTCCGGAAGGTGAGGTGGTGAGACAGTATCATGTGCCCGATGCTGTGGCCCCGATTCCGGCAGAATATCAATGGGAAGCACCTACAAATAATGTAGCAGTAATGTCTAGTTTGGGCTCCTCTTTGAGACGAAATAATGGCCCTTTTGGCGCTGTTGGAGGTGGTGTACTTGTTTTTGGAGGTGGCGATCATAGGAGACTTGCTGAGTCGATGGTGCTAGTGGAGGACGACGATGGCTTGGGTGGGTCTGAAATGGACCTGTATTTAGACGACGACCAGTCGGACTGGGAATGTGCTTTGTGTTTGTTTGGAGAAACCTCGCATTGCCAGCTTGTGTGTCGCAACTGCTCACAAGAAGTGCATGTTTTCACTAGTGATTTAGACGACTATCCGTTTCTCAATTGGCACTGTCCAGGCTGTTCGTTCTCCCAGATGTCGTATCTGAGTAATTCAATAAGTAATAGACGAAGGAGAGCCGGCAGATATGGCCGTGGAAGGTCGAGAATTCGCAATGGTACTGGTGTTGGCCTGAGCATTGCTAGCCGAAGCAGTCTTGGTCATAGTACGAATGGCAGCCGAAGGGTCCCTTCTAGTGCAGTATCTGGATCACTTCAGATCTCTAGTAACCCTATGTTAGAGAGAAGTAGTAGACATTCTAGAACCCCAGTCACCGCTGCATCAAGAATCTTTGGTTCTGCTAGCTGGGGACTGTCTAGTGATCATTCTTTACCGTCTCAGGCAGTACAACCTGTTCAAGGCAATAATTCAGAACCTCAAACACAATCTCGTCCTGAATTATCTGCTGAAGAGAGAGAAGCATGGGAGATGTTTGAACAGGCTCGTATGTTAGGAGAGGAGAACAGGGATTTATCCACTGCTACAGATGCTGGTTCATCTTCGGCATCCACATCTAATACAGCAACAAATAGCAGCATCAGTAGCAGTAGCTTTATGGGCTCCAGTAACAATTCAATCAACGCATATGGCAACAGGACACAACCTATATCTGTTGGGCAATCTTTGAGATCAACTAGCGACACGATATCCTCCGACCCAGCTCCTTCGACTGGTGGAAGCTCGACCAGCAGGTCTGCGTCAACGCCTGAACTACCAAAAAAATTGAAAAGACCATGTCGTCGAGCAAACCCACCTCGAGCTAATCCTTCGCCAACATCATCTTCGTCTAGTCAACGTCCATTGGGACAACCAAGCATGGCTGGCAGCCCTATTCCAGCAACAACATTATCTTTAGATACTAATTTGCCAGCTGTAGGTACTAATACGACATCTGGTTCTGGTTCTAATGAGGGCTCACCTCCATCATCATCGGCATCATCACCCACAGCATCAGGACAGCAGACATTAGTGCAGTCGTTACTGTTGAATATTCGTAGCTCTTCACCCAAGATCATTGCTCCCAGTGAACCAATTGCTCCGCTAACGGTGCCAACAGCATCTTCGTCATCAACAGCATCATCTCCCACATCATCTAGCGCACATCTTGCCAAAATCCCATTAATATCGCCACCTTCAACTTCAAGCACTACCCCAGTATTTATGCCGACTTCGTCTGTGCAGTCTCCCAGTCCTATATCAGGTATGTCTCCATGTTCGTCCAATAGTGACAGCGAGACTGAACCTCTGTCGCGACCTGCTAACAATAACGATAACACTCGATTAAGCACCCAGACATCATCAGCAAGTACTCCCTCAGCATTAACACCTACGACATCCGAGCCAGAGCTGACATTGCATCAGAAAGTTGAGGTGCAGAACATTGTCCGGAATGTTCTCCGTCCGGTCTATCGGTCAGGCAAAATCGATAAAGATCAGTACACACAGATAAACAAACGCGTCAGCAGAGCATTATACCAAGAGTTGATTGTCGTCAACAAAGGCCAAAAACAGAAGCTTCCTGATACAAACGTGAGTAGTTCGCTGGTACTACCGGTATGGCAAACAAAAGCAGAGGACTATGTCAAGCAAGAACTCGAGACCATAGCTAAGAAATCAAATTCCAGTGACCGTGTTTAGAAATTGTGTCATCTACGCTCTGGTTATACTATTTATTATTTGGTCGTTCTTTTTAGGTTCTTGAACGGACCCTGGTGGTCCGGTGCCCCATTCCTAGCTAGCAGGCCTAGCACCTGCTCACTTCCCGGATTATGCTTCTCACCGACATTGCTAAGTGCTTGCCGTAAACTATAGTGGTACGACTGTGGTCACCCGAATTGTACTTCTCTTTACTTGGTATTAGCACTGAAGTACTAGAATCCACTCTCCTGCCACAATAGGAGCTCCTCTCGGATCCAATGCTTCTATTTATATTATATATTTAATTATAACCCCAGGGTGACCGCTAATGACTTCTTTAGAGCTCGCGAAGCGAGCACAGCGGGGTCTGGGGCAGCGCCCCAGCCGCCGGAGGCGAAAGACCCTGGACCACTGATGTTAGGGTATCGTAAACTTTATCTGTACCTTATCTTGCATGGTGCATGAGGACGCAGGTACATATCTGGCTGGTGGGTGTATCGGAGAGCAATATAACCAGTTGGCATATTATTTATTTGTAGTTCAGCTGGGTTGAACAGATGAAGTACTGTAACAGGATGGATTGTTTGGATGCGATGCGAGCTGGGGTGAATGGGGGTGAAAGTGAACATGGCAGCCATTCCGAACATTGAGAGATTGTAACGACAGGGCCGCGAGAATTTCCACTTGTGGCTTTACCAGCGAAGAGTTGTGTCTGTACTTTAGAGTTCTGTTATGACAGCTAACGAGTTTTACGAAGGAAAAGTTTCGTTCGTGATAGGGGCAACGAGACCGTGTGGCAATCGCTGTTTTAACCCAGCGGAGGTGAAAAGTGGCATGAGAAAGCAGCGGGCCGGCACAGAACAAAGTTTCCTAATGAGCAATAAAACTTTAATATCCGTGATACCTCCGAGATTTTTCTAAAAACAGGTTTTTGCTGGCTCTGGGTCTCACAACTGACACTTGTAATTAAACATGGGTTAGGGGTGGAAACGTTTTGAAAAATCGGGTTAGGTGAAAAAAGGACCGGACTGGTGTTGAGTGTTATCAGGCGGATTTACACGTCAGGAAATTTGTAGCTGAGCTCACTGCACGACACCTTTTTTATAGATCCCGACAGTCGTGGCTGGAACAAGCTGTATTTGGTTGGAAAGTAAAGTGTTAAACAAAGTGTGTTTAACATTCGCAAAAAGTCAAGTGATAGTTCGATTGTATTCATTTCAGGCCCGCACATTGGTTCAATTAGCGACGAGCTTGTTAACAGATACAAACGAGTGAACAAGCGACATTTTGCGCGTCTAATAATAGCTCGACGCAAGAATTTGCATTGATTCAGGATCAAGTTATAAATCCTGTGTCAAATAGTCATTAGTTAAAGAAAAGAGTGTCTAATCAGATACATTTGTCGTTTTCGACAAGGGAAGAGTACCAGTATTTTGGCACTTTGTTTAGCAGCATCTGACAACAACGTAATAGTCAAACATAAAGCATAGGCGGCGATTTTTGGTTTAGGTACAGATCATAAGCATGTTTAAAAGTGAAAAGGGCTGGAAGTCACGGCGTCCATCGTCGACATCGTTTTGGAATTTTTCCGGGTCGTCTCCAATGTCACCAGCGAGTTCTCACAATAGAGTAGCAGCTCCTGCGTATAGACCATTACTGAACTTCTTGCTGCGGAGAAAGATTCTTATTGTGATTTTTATTTTCATTTTGTTACTGTCGTTGTTCACGGCAGTGCCATTTTTGCCGCATTTCTCGTTTGGTTCTGCCAACTACGTCATCATTTTGGCTGCCAACGAGGGCGGTGGTGTCATGCAATGGAAGGGTGCTAGAGAATGGTCGGTTGAACGATCCAGTATAGCCAATAAGAAGCAATATGCCGAGCGTCATGGATACAACTTGGCTATTAAAGACGTGTCTGCCAAAAAGAGATATGCTCATGAATGGAGAGAGTCGTGGGAGAAGGTCGATATTATCAAGGAAACCATGCGCCAGTTCCCAAATGCTGAATGGTTTTGGTGGCTCGATCTACACACATATATAATGGAGCCTCAGATCAGTCTCGATTCGCACATTTTCCGCAATCTGTACAATGAGACGTATCGCGATGCTTCATATTTCAACCCACTAAGCATTCCCATTGAAATCCCCTACGTAGACTACAACCAACCCATCGACCTGGTCATCTCACAAGACTGTGGTGGTTTTAATCTGGGTAGTTTCTTCATTCGTCGTTCCGAATGGACTGAAAAGTTGCTCGATATCTGGTGGGACCCAGTGTTTTACGAACAAAAACACATGGACTGGGAACACAAGGAGCAGGATGCTCTTGAAACTCTGTATAGGAACCAGGCATGGATCAGAGGCCGTGTCGGTTTCATCCCACTGCGTAAGATGAACTCGTTCCCTCCTGGTGCCTGTAGCGACATGGCCGACGACAGCAGGTTGTTCTATAACGAAAAAGAACGCGACTTTGTCGTCAACATGGCAGGCTGTGAATGGGGCCGTGACTGCTGGGGAGAGATGGAGCATTACAAAGCTCTCAGCAAAAAGCTTCACCAAAAGAAGTTCTGGTTTTTCTAACCGCTGCAACTGTATAATACTTTGCTTGATTTATAAACTGATAGACTTACTTTGGGGGTGGTGGCCTGCCTCCGGCGGCTGGGGCTCTGCCCCAGACCCCGTGGCTCGCTTCGCTCGGGCGTGGGGGAGGATAAATATTATTTTGATAAGAGCATCATTTACTACGTGGCCGTAGTGGCGGAAGATAAATATGGGGATCGAGTGTTAGAACCTCGTAGCAAGCAGGTAGTGGGATTCAGATACCAAAGGTTTTATTTTTGATACAGAATAATTACTGTCGTGCATCTTGCTCAGCAAGTTCGGCCTCTTCACCCTCGTAGCGGGCTCGTAGCTCACGTTTCTTGAGTTCGTTGCGCTCTTCACGGACAGACAAAAATATTAAGAAATTGATCACGATCTCGACAAATGTGTAGGTGAAAACAAGACCGTTTGAGACGTGAGGTGAGCTTCCGATATATGAATAAGTGCCAACAATGAAAAAGATCAAAAGTCGCACAGGTACTAACACATCGAGAATGTCGAGATAGTTAGGGACCACCAGCACTGTGAGGTCTGATAATCCGAGCATTGCCAAGGCAAATGCTATCATACCCAACAGGGGTTGGGCATATTCATCTGTATCTCCTACAATTAAAAGATCCTATAGGTGTTAGTAAATTGGGAGGAGGTTTATCGATATTGCGAGACCTAGTACTTACTAATTCCATGGATCGTGTAGTCAGGATCACGAACCTATTTTCCATCAGAGCAAGAGGATTTTTGATGAGAAAAAACGCAAGGGTCCAGAGAATGAACACCCTCTGGAACACCAGGGTCGAAGCTGAGATCTGTGCCATGGCAATTCCGTTTTAATATTGATTTTTCAGAAATATTACAGTAGCTTACTTTGATGCTGGCAACGAAGTTCATGAGAACTCTGCAGCCGCGTTACACATATAGGATGAGAGAGAGCTGAAAGACAAAAGACGAAAAGCCCATGTGTCCAGTTGATTATTCACAAAATCCTCGAGGAATAATGTGCTCGAAGAACTGTAAACAAATGCCTGAAAAGATTAGCCAAATATGGGTTGTGGAGTGATAATCTTACGGGTATTTCATGACGTAGGACCCTGGACCCTAGATAGCGGTTAGGGCAATGCACCCCTGAGCAGCCCAAAGAAGGTGAACGAACGTAAACAAAGTGGAATTGGCTAATGTTTACTGTTTAGTTTTCCTTCTAGCATACACCAACTACGGAAGCCTTTTACCTTCTATTGAATTTATGGCTTCTTTTTAATCAAAATAATTTATTCTATGTAGGATATAAAAACAAAGTCTATAGATAGATAAACACAACAAAAAAATGAAACCATGGGCAAAAAATAAATTAGAAATGGCTCAGCATATTAAATAGCAGCAGTATCAGTGAGTAGCCAAAGGTCCAATAAATACTAACACAATCAAATATAGTGCTTGTTCGTAAGCTCGTTGGTTGTCCAGTCCCACAATTTAGAGCTCAGTTCTTGGTTCTTTGCATTTCTAGTCAGGGAGCCGACTTTACCATATGGTACCAAGTACTCACCAGCTTTGTCGTTGGCTTCAACTGAGAAGCAGTAAAGTGTAGTGATGGCACCATTGTATGGTGTAATATAGAATGGTTTAGTAACAGCATTGGCGATGCGACCAAGAATACCATAAGTAGAGTTCATACCGTCATACAAATCGGTTCTAACAAAACCAGGGTGAAGAGAGTATGACTTTATCTGGGGATATCGCTTTGTCAACTCGTTGTTGAGGAGGATGTTGGCAAGCTTTGACTGACCATATCTATCCCAGACACTGCCTTTAGTCAGGTTGACGTCTTCAAAATTAATACCCACTCTAGGAGCAAAATTGTGTGCAAAGCTTGAAACATTGATAATCTTTACCTCGTCTCCATCTTTAGCTGTCTTTTCTAGGAGTGGGAGCATGATTCGTGTCAATAGAGCATGTCCCATATAATTAGTAGCGAACTGCATCTCATACCCATCATTGTTCAACTCATAAGGTGTGGCCATAATACCAGCATTGTTAACCAGATAATTAAGCGACGTGTGCTCATTTACAAACTTTTCAGCAACTTGTTTCACATCATCAAGCTTAGACACATCCAATTTGACATATTCGATATTGGCATTTGGGACTTCTTTCTTGATCTCAGCAATAGCTGCTTCACATCTAGTGGGGTTTCGACCAGCGAGATAGATCTTGCCCATATTCTTTCTGGCCAATTCAGTGACCGTATGTTTACCGATACCTGTGTTTCCACCAGTAATAAAAACAGATTTTCCAGAGAAATCTGGAAGCGAATCAACTGACCAACAGGGACCAAAGAAAACCATTGCGTTGAAATTGTGAGGAAAGTGGATTAAAGAATAACAAAAAATCAGTCCAAATCGAGACGAGAAATATGAACAGTTGTATATCACTAATTGAAAGGAGGAAGTCGATAAAGACAATTTCAAATCTTGTCAGAATTTAATCATTATTTATAGCATTCACTCGGGACAGGTACCTCGACATTACCTCGGAGAAAAGCATTTCCTGTTACGGGAGTATGGTGCCACTCTCCACTCTCGTTGTCGGTTAACAAAATGTCCAATGCAGGCAATCTACGGACAGTTTAATTCTCCGAGCCCCGTGCAGTACATATCTGCGGAGATGTGGCTTCTTATCCGTACGTTAATGTGGGCTCAATGCAGCTAAAACAAAAATACCGGAGATGATATGATATTGAGGCTCAGGAGACGTACGGACTTGTAGGGAGATGTAAAAAAATGGCGGAAGATAGTAGCGGACGTTAATTTTTAAGTCCGATAGGCGATATGAAAGTCCGCTATCGATGGCAATATAGATCCAGACCCTTATTGTAGAACTGTGGCAATATCAGAGTTCTTGCACAGCCTGATTCTTCGGGTCGGTGTTGCTCCGAACCGGCCCTCAGCTCCCGGCCCCAGTTCCAGACCCTTGTACTCCGCAAGCATCCGAAATGACTATCGATTTCAGAGGAAATGCTCTCAATTCTCATTTCTAATGTGGATTTTCAGTATGCTACCTAACCGCAATCGAGGTTTATCTTCGATTGCAGCCTCCGGTGCATAGACCCTGCGTCAGCCCCTGCATAGCGAAAGTCGCCCAGAAAATAGAGGTAAGAGAATAATTTTAGAAGTCGAGGAAAATAATAAAGAAGTATAGATGATTCACAGTTGCTCTGATACTTAACAGGGATGAGTCAGAACAAAAACAGATAGCTTTCACCTTCTGAGGTGGGTATTGTCCTCGACCAAGGCTCCATCTTGCATTTTCTGACCCTCTCGCTTCATGTGTCTTATCACTCTACTCAAATCCTAAGTCGTCATGCAATTGGTTTCTTCAGGAAGAATAAAGAGCAAAAGACCATGGATAGACCATGTGAGAGTCGTTTGATTGATGGGAGCGACCTCTGGTGCACCCAACGAGCCGCATACTAACCGCCGCACGGCGTCAATTGTCAGGGAAATTGCCAAATTCTAGTCCAGCCTCTTAATGGAGACGCGAAACACGCGAAACACATCCAGCATTCTGGGGCTACGTGCGGTTGAGTAACTGACTCTTTGATGGATTTATTTTTTTGTTCCTACTGATTACATAAAGTAAGTGCTAGCTTAGTCCCACGTTGTGTCAAATATTGCCTGGGCTTTATACTCGACCTCGGTTCAAACCTTCTAACGTTGGTGTCTAGTATCATTTACACATCTCAAAGCAGCAGCTCCTCATACTCAGTCCCTAATGTCCGGCCAGGGTTTTAATCTGGGGCAGTTTTTTAACGCCGGCGGTCAAAACAATGCGAACAATGGGAAGAATGTTTTTGGTGGTGGCTTTGGAGACGGGTCAAATGGAGGGACTATGTCGCCCGACCAGTCGGTCCTAATGTCTCCAAAGCAGTCTCAGATGAATAACTCGGTAGGGCTTGACCCTTCAATGTTCCTCAACACTACTTCTTCTTCTTGTAAGTACTTCACTTTGGCGTAATAATATGCCTCTAGGGGCTAATAATGATACTAACTAAACAGCTTATGGAAATATCATGGATCCTTCTAGTCCAGCTACGGACGTACTTCAGTCTCAACAGGGAACTATCCAGCCATCAGCTTTGTATTCGCCAAGCTTATTTAGCAATATGAGTCCACAGATGGAAAATGCTTCTCCTGCTTTGTCCAACTCTGGTGCCAATTCTGGTGGAAATCCAACAAATGCTAACAATTCTAACATTAGTATGAATAGCCCGTTTATGGGTGGTATTTCTCAAGGAAGATCTCATAGCGATGCAGCAAGTGTGTCACCTCATCAGAGACCGACTCCATTACCAGCTCAACTGCTACAGGAAGTACATAGTGGCTCGAACTCTCCAATGATTGGCCAACAACAGGGTTTCCAAGGACAGTCGCAACAGCAGCAACAGCAGGCTAATCAGATGCAAAATGCTGGTGGAAGATTATCAACTGGAACCCAGCCTGATAACGGGTTGGGGTCTGATATATCTCAGCAATTTAATGGTGGAAATGATCTGGGCCTTATGTATCAACAGCAAATGTTGGGACAACAACAGCAGCAGACAAATCAGAATCAGAATCAAAATCGAATGTTCCCAAACCAAAACCAGGCCTCGAATCAGAACCAGAACCAGGGTCTCAATCAAAATCAAAATTCAAATCAAAACTTGCCTCTCAATTTCAACCCCAACCAGGGCCAGAACCAAAATCAACATGGCCCTGGAAGTGGTCCTAATCAGATGCCTGGTCAAGTTCCGGGGCAAATTCCTCCTGGACAAGTGCCTGGTCAAGGAGGACTTGGCAACCAAGGTTTCTTGAGTACATTGACACCTGCTCAATTACAGCCGATACGTAATCAGTTACGGTTATTAAGTCCTCAGAATCAAGAAGAGTTCATTCGACGTTTAGGCATGTTACCACCTCAGAACTTGATACAAGCAATTCAGCAATTGGCTTCTCAGCAACAGAAGATGGCTGCTGCTCAAAACAGCCGAAATCAGGCTCAAGCTCGTAATCAAATGAACCAGCGACAACCAAATCAACAACTGAACCAACTCAATAACCAGCAAAATCAACCGAATGTACCTCCCGGTCAACAGAACCAATTCCAATTTGTCATGCAACAGAACCGCCAGAAATCTCCACAGGTAAATGTAAACCAACCATCGCAAATCCCACCAAATCAAAAGTATCCAGCCGGAGGTCCAAGCGGTCCTATGGGGCCCAATAATAGTGGCACCTCGGGTCCTGGCGGTTTGAACATGTCGTCAGCAGCAGCAAGCACCATGTCCAAGGCAGACCAGTTTGTCAAATCTTTGTTTGAGTTTATGCAACGAAGAGGCACTCCAATCAACTCATTTCCAACAGTTGGTGAAAGCAGAGTACATCCTTTTGCCCTGTATGCTACAGTAATGAAATTTGGAGGATCTGCCAAAGTCACTCGTGCTCAGCAATGGCCAAATGTTACACAGGCTCTCGGCTATATGCCGTCAATGAGTGAAGAGGTGTCTAGAATTTATAATAATATTCTTCGACCATTTGAGGAATTTTTATTAACCTCTCAGTTAAGAAACAAAGGACTGAAAGCCAATCTCCCAGGACAAGCAGGTCAAGTACCTATGGGTCAGGTTCCGAGTCCCAGCCCTGCTCAGGGTCCTATTAAGGGTCCGGGTATGGTTCCAGGTCAAGTGGCGGGCCCTGGTTCAAATCAAGACTCTAACCAGGGTCCCAACGTCCCACAAACACCCTTTGGACAGCAAGCGCAACCTTCGCCACAGGTACCACAATCTCAAATGCCCATGTCCATGATCCCTATGCAGATGGGGCAAACTCCCCAGACGCAAATCCAGCAACAACAACCGCCCAGTGGACTGCGTCAATCAGCTACTCCACAACCCCAAACAAAGGCTAGACAAACTTCGCAGTCAAGAGGCAAACAAACGGCATCTCCAATTCCAGTTCATATGCCCGGTCCAATGCAATCTCCAGCGGTGGGTGGATCTCCTGAAGTACAGGCAAAACTAACACCAAGGAGAACTCCCAGTTCTCGAAAGTCATCTACTGCATCGTCACCTGCGTTAGTCCCTGTTCCTGCTCTTCCTGCTGCATCACCCACTCCAATCATTAAGCCAAAGCATTTTGTCCCCCATGAGAATAGGAAGTATGCCCCAAAGAAGAGACTTGTTGAGAAACATGGCGGGTATGATATCCGAGTATTGGCTGGTATTGGTCGGGAAATCGAGAATATTAGGAGTGACTTTCCGTTCACTCATGAATTAGGAACTTTTGATGTTCATGCTATCACTATGGCCGTGAATTCGACGATAGCCGGTGAGGTTAGACAGGCTCTAGATAAACTGATGGTAATCACTGCAGATCCACGATGTTATTTTAGCTTGGTCGAGTCCCCTGGTCTACTCACAGGCCTGGCCGAATGTGGTTTAGTCATTACCAAGGGCCTTGCTTCTAGTAAACCCGATGGAAAAGCATTGGCGACTACGAAACACTATGACGTTAACGATAGCTTATTTGGAGAAGGGGTGAAAAGCAACATTGATGCAGTGTTTGAAAGCTACAAGAGCAAACTAGGAAAGGAAGATGTTGATTTGGTTATAGACGTGGATACTTTAACTGGTGTTGAGGTGGGACGAGTCGAAGACGATAAGCCGACTGAGAAAATTCAAGAAGATGATATTTCGGTTCATAAGAAGGCCGAAGGCCAAGAAAGTAAAGACACAATTAATGAAAAAGCTTCTGAACAGGATGGCCTTAAACCTTTCGGATTCACCAACTATTTGACGCTACTCAAGAAGACCAGCTCTGAAAACGAAGAGCTTGAGTTCGACTACAAGACTCCAGAAATCGATCAGTTTTGGGTAACAGCCAGCGTTGACCGACTTTTAAGCATCACCACTATTCTTCGAAACCTGTCATTTGTTGATCAGAACCGATCTATTTTGATAAACGAACCAACTAGTAGGGAATTTCTATTTGGTTTGTTGTATTCATTGGCAGAAAATGCTAATTTGCTACCAAATTCCAAGCAGACTTTGGACCTTATGAAAGATTTGGTCACAATATTCTCAAATTTGGCACCCGTGCTTATTCTTGACTCTGCAAAGGATGCATTGGTTTTGTTGTTATTTATTCTTGCTTTTACACCTACCCCTATTCCACTAACGACATCAAAGGATGGTATTGTATTCGGCAGGTATACCCCTGTCGTCCACCGTTATCTCCCATACGCAGTAGACATTCTCGCCAAGGTGCTTCCCAGAGATCCGCCTAATAGAGACTTGTTCGAATCAATATTTTTAGGCACTTGCACGAATTTTGAATACTTGCAACTGTTACAACGGTACTTTAATGGCCGTCCTGCTGACCCATATGAATTAATGACTTGTGCTTTTGGTCTAGTTATCAGTACAGTGCCTCACGATGATCTTAGTGTTATTCCCCGAGGATTAGAGCTGGCCAGGCCATTACTCCACCAGAGTCTGTTAGTGGCAGAAATGCTAGCTGAAATGATCAAGTTTGAAAAGCCAACTCGTTCTAATACAAATGGAACTGTTGATGCTGATGAGGACAATGATATTGAAATGTCAGAATCTGATAAATCCTTTGGAAAGGAGAAAGAGCAAAATAATTTAAGCGATTTCTTGAAAGAGTTCAAAGAGAAAAAGGCCAACTACAATCTAGCTTACGAGTGGCTAAGCGCTAGTGACGGTTTTGGACATGCTCTTCTCCGTGCTGCCTGTGCGCTTGGTGCTGTTGTTGGCAACGGTCGTGCCAGGGATGAAGAAAGAAATCCGTTTGCGAGAATTACTCAACGTAGTATCACTGTACTACGAATTCTTGGCAAAAAAGCAATGGAGTATGACTCTCAGGACGGTGCGCTTACTGGTTCAGAAAAGGCGATAGTTCAACTACCTTCAGGCGTATTACCTACTATTGAAGCTCTACTTGGTGCCATGCTGGCCAGTGAAATGGACAAATATGTAGTTGGCCAAATTTGTAGATTTTGTGACGAAGGAAACGAACATTTAATCAAGGCGAGCAGTTCATTGGAACGACCATGATAATTATATCGATATTTATTATGTAATTTTAGATTTAAATAAAGTACACGAAAGTATAAATAAGTGCTTCACTGGACGGTCTCATTAAAAAACCTGTACAGCTTTGCTGCTGCTTCCTTACCAATTATGGCAGATATGTCCTCTTCTGACATGGAGCATAACGTACGTATGTTTGGCACCTTGCGGGTGATCAAGGCATAGTTATTAGTGGTTATACCTGGCATAGCTAGCAATGTGTCTATAGCAGCTATGTTGTAGTCGATTGAGTTGCCGCCTCCACTCACCCCAATTCGAGCACAAAGTGCTGGATCAGGTTCGTCGCGCTCATTTTTTAACCTGGCAAATATTTCTGCACTATCATTAGGACTCGGTGACCACAACAGACTGAGTTTGGGATGTTGCAAAATAAGTAGTGATATTTGTGTGCGAAGCGAATCGTTCTCGCTCAAAAAGCGATCGATGTCTGCCGTCCCCATAGATCTTGGTTGTGGTCCAGAATTACCCACTGAGTTGAATGAGAAAGAGTCGAGGTCATCAAACTCAATCAGAACGGCAGGAAACTCATAGTAGCGACACATGGCTGTACACTGTTCATGAAGACGGCCACTTTTCATACTTTGAATAAAATCGGTAATTGACTTACGTTCAACGCAAATCTCTGGAGAAAGAATATAATCTCCAACAGTCAATGTCATTGGCACAACCTCTACATTATTGAAATCCAGAACTGCGGGTAACGGAGCTTTTAGTTCACGGACATCTACCACAACACGTGGTTTGTTCGTATTAAAGCCTAGTTGCCCACCACCGGCTATCCTGGTACTAAAGTTTCGCAAAAGAGTACTATTGTTCGTAAGTCGTGCCGCAGTATCTTTTTCCGTTTCCAAATGTATGGCCATATTAGCCTTTTCTCGAATTAGACGTGTGAAGGCGTCCTTTTCTCGACGGATCTCTGACAAGAATCGTTGCTCTTCGACCGATTCTTTGTGAAACATAAAGTATGCCTTGATCTGTCGATCAGGATTTGATGCCCGTGTGACCTCTATTCTCCGGAAGAAAGACGTATCTGGTTCATACATGATGATATACGAGGGCCGAAGCTCTGCCAGCATAGAATCATCGTTGAATCGATCGTATTGCTGAATAACAACCAGCTGACCACTGTCCATGACCTGTAACCGAGAGAATACTTCGCTAATGTGAAGAATATCCTTATCTTCTTCAACATGATCCTGAGAAATTAATCTCATTATATCGTCATCAAGTCCATCTGCGTCAATAGGGGTGTCTTCAGCAATGGTCTCTTCAAATTCAGGAAGCGACAAAGACGGGGACACCGATCTACCAGCAGCCGATGCAACGACCGACCCTCCTCTTACTCGACGACGTTTATTACGTGAGAAAGGGGCTCGATTAGATGAAGTTGAATCATTGCCAGTGTTCGTTGCGCTCTCTCCAGTACTAGCCACCCCAGTTAGATTTTCGCCACGTGGAGCACAGCTCCTCCGTTTCTGAAGTAACATCTTATTCAAATCGATATAAAATTGTAAACGTTCTTTCATATAAATTTGTCCGGGCGGGATACTTTCGTTATCGTTTTGAGGTTCGTTCTTCGCTTTGCCAACGGTGTCTATATATGCCTTGAGCTGCGTAACTGTTCTTTTTTCTTTGCACATAATAAGAACCGGCCCTCCTGTTTCATCGGGGTTGCTGTTACTTTTCTCAGCAGAAATCTCCTCCAAGATATTCATCAAATGGTACCATTTAGGTAGTTCTTCTATAATAGCTGGTCTAGTAGAATCCTTGGATTTTTTACCGTATACTCTTTCCTTTGCAAGCTGAAATAGCATTGAACCAGCATCTTCAAGAAGCCATTGCGAAACATCCCTAGTGGATTTTGTAGCTGATTTTGATATCTCAATCAAGCGTTGCAAAAATGCTACACTATCTAGTGATAACACATCATCCAACAGCTGTTCAAGAACTGCCAGATCACCCACAGCATGACGAGCGTCGTATGACAATAAATGCCAATAAGGGCGAAGTTCAAATCTGACTTGCCGAGAAAGTTTCATAGAGAGTGCATTATCAAGGTTCCACTCCTCTGTACTAATCACCTTTATTGACGCGGTTGTCCTCTTAATCCTACTTATACAGGACTCTATACTGTCCATAATTGCCGTTTGAATTCTTCGTACAGCCTCTGACTTCTCTACCTGAATCTCAATGATTTCGTTGCGTTTTCTGCCCCGACCTGTTTGTAGCAATGAGTCGGTAACTTCTATATGATATCTCGGCCATAGTAAAACCCTCTTAATAGACAAATTTTTCAATTTGGCTGCTAGCGGCTGTAGGGTACCACTTGTACCAAATCCTTCGGGATTTTCTGTCAGAGCTTTGATAAATCCTCTTGTGTTTTTTGATCTATAGAGTCGAATAACCCACTCCAAATAGTGCTTATCGACTCTCCTATCAGAATCGAATGCGACTATTCCAGTGACTTTTGAGCAGTCAATTGCTCCTGAGAGCATATCAACAACCAGTGCTTGATATCTTACGGAGAATATGCCGCCTCTTTTATACAACTTCTCACGCTGGTTTAAAGTTGTCGTTTCATTACTCACTATCGTCAAGCCCCTATGGCAGCTAGTCAATGGGTCAGCCAATTGTGATAATTGCCACAATTCTTGAGATATCCGAGAATTTTCAATATCATTGGTTCCTATTAGTAGTACAAGACTTGATCTGCTTTGTCTGGTACCATTTTCAATGGTTGATTCATCCGCAATTGATTTAGCAGTAGTCGTACCTGCTACATCTAAAGCATGAAGTATATTAGCCGCTATAAGGTGAAGTCCCAGACCTCTACCAAGTACTAATAAAGCGTCATCTGCGAGCATATCACGAATAATTGTTTTCTGAAATGATAGTGGCGTGGATAGCACAACTGACTTGAACAGCTCTTCACTGTTATATATATCGTCTCTTAAAGTTGCCGACTCATGTTCAGTTTCATGGAGTGTAATTATATGGTTTCCAGAAGTTGTAGTGGTAGTCTTGAGCCCATTTGTTGGACCCTTGCTCTCATGCGAGGGTGTCTCAGCTTGCGAAAGATTGGTACCATCATAGGTGTATCCTTCAACAGTAGTGCCATTTCTTTCGTTTTCAACTGCCTCTATCAGACTCTGGCTCTGATAAAAGTCGTTCTCCTGCCGAACGAAGAGATCGTTCTCATCGTCCTCTTCGAACTCGGACATTTCTGCCTGCCATTAACATTAGCAAGTCGAACATGAGATATTAGTTCACCAATAAATGACGATAGTCACGTGATTTAATTCAACTCAGGTAAGTTTTGTTTTTAATTCATAAACCTTTTTCTCAAAACTAAGTAGTGTGGCAGCAGATAGGCAGACAGCTAAATTGTCAACTAGTGTGAAACTGAAAAACAGTATTCAGATAAGTGATCAGTTGAGTGTGAAGTAGAATTAAGGAAAGATATAGCTGAACTTTAGGCGTCTATAATGTCTAGCATAGCTCTTACGACTCAACAGAGACTCTCATTGCACATTTTAAGCCTAGATATTCCTGAAAACTGCATCCTTTGTTCACGAATCAAGTTGTTTGTGAAAAATATCCCGGTATCATGCCGTTAAGGTGATCTCCACAAACATGCAAAGTTAAACGGTTCTCATGCAGGGTCCTCAGACATTGCTCCAAGTCACCTCTCGCTTCTTCATTTAGAATTCTTTAAATCCACTTTATTTATAGATAAAAACAATTCCTGGAACTCGAATTGTGGAAATTTTTATAATTGACATGGAAAAGGACCTCTCGTGACCATCAATTGCCATATCCCCCAGCATCACTTCGCCAGCCTTACCTGGATCACTGACATTATAAGATGCGTCCGTCTATTGAAGATCTCTATTAAGGGTCCGAATAAACACAGCACACAAATCAACAAAATATTCAAGTCAAGTCTATGAATATATAGACTGTGATTTAATCAGTAAATAGCTAGTGAAAGCTTCAATACCTAAAAGGATCTAAAATAAAGGACTGTCAAAGGCTGATGCGAATGGGTAGGCCATTTCTAGTGGATCGCAATGGTTTCTAACAGCCAAGACGAGAAGCCATTAAGCGATACATTGTCAAGTCTATGGAATAATTTCATAAATACAAGCCCCAATTCATCACAATCAGCTAGAGATGATGAGTCTCTTTTTAAGAGCGATTCTGATACACAGGCCAATGCGGAGAATACGGATATCGGAATAGATATGGTGAAGCCAGAAGTACAAGACGATGGTTCAATTGGAATAGTTCCGGCAACTAGGAATCTCGGTACAGCCTCTGCAGTTGTGTCACCAGTAATTGCCAAGACTGGATCAACTGAAGGAACTTTATTGACTAGAAAAGGTGATCCTATCGAATCACTTCGTTCATTGCCCATCACCAATAATGAAAAGTCCAATAGCTCGGAGCGACCACGCAGTAGTTTGCTATCAATGGCATCTGCTAGTACATCTAATTGGTTAAATCCTATTAAGCCTGAGAAGGTTTTAGAAATGCTTTTTGAGTCTTGGGCCGGTAGTGCCACACAAGATTTGACTACGAACCGAGGGAGATATCAAGCAAACTTGGCTCCATTGTCATTGCCTATCACCTTTAGAAATTACAACGACTTTCAGTCAAGATGTGGTATTGTTTACGAGATGCGGTACGATATACAAGCTATTTTGGAGTGGAAAAACCCCAGCGGAACTTTGTCATACCTGATTGTTTATTCGTTTGCCTGTTTACATCCTCGTCTATTTATTCTTTGTCCATTTGTATATCTTTTACTGGGCATTATGGCACCGGCATATATTGCAGTTCACCCAGGACCACGGTCGGGCTCGCTTGCTGATATGCATTCCATGCCCTTCTCGGGTCCACCACTTCACGATCCAGTTATACCGAAACCGGTGTCTCAATTCTCACCAGAATTTTTGGCTAATGTTTTAGATACCCAGTACGCTATAGGAGATGCCGTAAAACTGTTCGATAAAACAGTCGATTGGCTTTCTACATTTGCGTACTTCACCAACGAAGAATGGTCCAGTGTTATTTACGTTGCAATACTATTCTCGACAGCGATTATTTATTTCAGTAGTCCCTTCTTATTTACGTATATTCAGTGGAGATATATCTTTTTATCAGGTGGTTGGGTGGCCATGGGAACCTCCTACTTAAAAAATGTTGGGATCCACAGAAATATGGAATTATTTTTGGCTGAATTCAAAAAATCTGCCATGGAAAAGTTACCAGATAGCACAGATCTCAGCCGATATTTCGAGATAAAAATTCCAAGGCTGGACGTTCCAAGAAATTTCAGGTTTAAGGAAGAGTCTGAACTCATTTCGAAAGAGGTGCAGATATTTGAAATTCAGAAATTTGATGTAGTAGAAAGTTGCTGGCAACAATCTGTATTTTGGGGTTCTCCATACGCTCATATGAAGGAGCCATGTGAGTCGCTTCCAGATGGTCAATTACCAAATAAGATTGAAAGCGTCTTACCTCCTATGGACTGGAATTTCGAAACTGATGCCTGGGAGCGGGACTATGACCCCCAGGAGTGGGTAGACAATCACTACTTATTGCAATCTAGGATTTTTATCGATCACGATGAAAAATGGGTCTATGATGCTGAGGATGGCCAAAAAACAAATACTTATCGACGCCGACGGTGGAGTCGTGTTGTTACCAGGACAAGCGATATAACTCCCAAACCAAGCACGAGTCTCAGTAAAACGGAATAAGGACGGTTGGTGGATGACACCGACACAAGTTGTACAGTTTTTATATTATTACGCATAGAAATTACATGTTAGTTGCTTTTTTATCTGTTTCTATTTATACAACAGCAGACTAATTAACCCATTGTCTGGCGTTGCGGAACAGTCTTAACCATGGACCGTCCTCAAAGTCGAGATCCTTGGGGTACCACGAGTTGGCTTCCTTGATAACAACACGTTCGGGATGGGGCATCATGGCCAAGACACGACCATTAGGTGTGCGAATACCGGTAATACCTTCGGGAGATCCGTTGGGATTAAATGGATACTTTTCAGTGACCTTTCCATAGTTGTCAACGTATCGAACAACAGCAAGGTTATCGTGAGAAAATTTCTTCAAATGGTCCTCACTATCGAACGAGGCATAACCTTCACCATGGGCAACAGCGACAGGGAATCTGGATCCACGCATAGAGTTGAGGAAGATACTAGGTTCGGTACCAGGAGCACTGTCGTCAACAATCTCGACAACAACGGTACGAGCCTCGTATTGCTCTGACAAGTTACGCTCAAAAGAGGGCCAGTTATCAGCTCCTGGCAAAAGCGATTTGATTCTAGATAAGAACTGACAACCGTTGCAGACACCGATAGCAAAGGTATCCTTTCTGTCGTTGAAAAAGTGCGAGAACTCCTTCTTGAGATTATCGTGGAAAAGAACAGATTTAGCCCATCCGGCACCTGCACCAAGAACATCACCATAAGAAAATCCACCACAAGCAGCAAAACCCACAAATTCATTCAGAGACACTTGTTTCGACATCAAATCGGACATGTGTACATCAATGGGGGTGAAACCAGCTTGTTGCATAGCATAGGCCATTTCAACATGACCATTAACACCTTGTTCACGTAAAATAGCAACCTTAGGCTTATGAGTAAGAAGATTGGCGGGAATAGGTGTGTTTTCAAATGTGAGCTTAAAAGACAAACCTGGGTCGGAATTGTCAGCAATATTACTAAATTCCTGGTCAGCAGCCTTTGGATTATCTCTAAGTCTCTGCATTTTGTATGAGGTCAAAGACCAGGTTTGTTGGAGAGCAGCACGAGATTCCTCCCATGCAGGCTGGCCATTGAATCTGAGGGAGATAGCTTGGTCTTTAGCAGACTTTACAGTACCAACAACCGAAATGACAGACTCTGGAACACCAGCTTCAAGCAGAACAGCCTTGAAACCTTCGACATCAACAACCTGGAATACAGCACCGAGTTCTTCATTGAACAAAGAAGCAACCAGGTCGCTACTAGGATCTTCAACATCAAGGTGGAGACCGACACGACCGGCAAAAGCCATTTCCAAAGCAGTGACAAGAAGACCACCATCAGATCTATCATGATATGCCAATACAAGATCATCTTTCTTGTGTAAAGTCTCCAATGCATGGAGGAATGATTTCAACAATTTGGCATCCACATCAGGAGCCTCATTACCAATTTGTCCATAGACTTGAGCAACAGCAGAACCGCCCAATCTATTCTTTCCAGCACCGAGGTCTACAAGGACCAATTTGGAGCCTTCAATTCTCTCCAATTGAGGAGTCCAAGTGCGACGCACATCATTGACAGGGCCGAAAGCAGTAATGACAACTGACATTGGCGATGTTACCTCCTTCTTATCCCACTTCATCTTCATAGACATGGAATCTTTACCGACAGGGATTGCAATACCGAGCTCTGGACATAGATCCAAACCAATAGCCTGGACAGCTTCGTACAAAGCGGCACCTTCACCCTCATGGGCAGGAGCAGCCATCCAGTTAGCAGAAAGTCGGATGCGCTCCAAAGTAGTATCAGAAGCAAAGATATTGAGAAGCGACTCAGCAACTGAAAGTTTGGCAGAAGCACCAGCATTAATAAGGGCCACAGTAGGACGTTCACCGATACCAAATGCCTCACCAGTATGGATTCCAGCACCGTGTGAAGTAATAGTAACAGCAACATCGGCGACAGGTACTTGCCAAGGGCCAACCATTTGTTCACGGGCAATCAAACCAGTTACTGATCTATCACCAATAGTAATCAAAAATGACTTGGAGCCAACAGCAGGAAGTTTTAATACCCTATCAGCAGCATCCTTGATAGAAATACTTGAGGTCTCAAAGTGCTCTAATTTCAATTGTCTGGTAGTGGCAACTCTGCTGAGCTTGGGTGGTTTACCAAACAAAACAGACATTTCCATATCAATAGGAGTACAGTCAAGGAGTCTGTCGTGCAATACAAGTCGCTGTTCACTAGTGGCATAACCAACAACGGCATAAATAGCACGTTCACGCTCACAAATGGCCTTGAAGGTATCCAAGTCAGATGGAGAGACACCCAAAACATAACGCTCTTGAGCTTCACAACACCAGATTTCCATAGGAGACATTCCAGGTTCAACATTGGGAACGTCTCTAAGCTCGAATCTAGCACCTAGGTCGTTATCATGAACCAATTCAGTCAAGGCATTGGATAAACCACCAGCACCTACATCGTGAATCGACTGAATTGGGTTTGCTCCATCAAGAGCAACACAGGCATCGATGACCATTTGGGCACGACGTTGCATCTCGGGGTTTCCTCTTTGAACAGAGGCAAAGTCCAAGTCAACACTTCCCTCACCAGACGAGACGGAAGAAGCAGCACCACCACCCAGACCAATAAGCATAGAGGGACCACCAAGAACAATCAAAGCAGCACCAGGAGTGATTTTGCGGTTCTTGAGAGCGAATTGGGGACGAATAGAACCCATACCACCAGCAAGCATAATGGGCTTGTGGAAACCACGAATCTCTTGCTTGCCAGCAGCATTGGTCACAGAAGTGGTCAAAGTACGGAAGTAACCGCCAATAGCAGGACGACCAAACTCGTTGTTGAAAGCAGCCGATCCAATTGGAGCTTCCAACATAATGTCCAAAGGACTTGAAATATGGGCAGGCTTGCCAACATCCAACTCCCAAGGTTGCTTGAAATCAGGAATCAACAAATCAGAAACTGAGTAACCAGATAAACCAGCCTTTGACTTGGAACCTCTACCAACAGCACCTTCATCTCTGATTTCACCACCGGAACCAGTAGCGGCACCAGGGAAAGGAGACACGGCAGTAGGGTGGTTGTGAGTCTCCACCTTGGTCAAAAAGTGTACAGTTTCCTTTATTTGCTGATACTCCTTGGTTTTGGGATCAGGGGCATAGTAGGTTGCTTCATGACCCTCAAGGACAGAGGCATTATCCGAGTAAGCCGAGATGGTGTATTTAGGGTTCTTTTCATGAGTGTTTCTAATCATCTTGAAAAGGGAGTAAGGCTTGGCCTCGCCATCGATTTTCCAGTCAGCATTAAAGATCTTATGACGACAGTGTTCAGAGTTTACCTGTGCGAACATGAACAATTCAACGTCAGTAGGATCTCTGTTAGGGAAAGATGAAGTCAGATAGTCGATTTCGGGCTGATCCAGAGCCAAACCAAGAGATTTGTTAGCAGCAGCAATGCCATTTCGAGGAACTGAGACTAATGGCTTAGGTTCATGAGTAGCAAAGAAATCAGCCTTTTCGGGGATTCTTTCCAAGATAGACTGGGTCATTCTGTCGTAGATGAAATCAAGGAAAACACCAGACTTGAGATGTTCATCCAAGGGGAATCCCTTGCGAACTTGAATAATCAAAGCCAAACCTCTTTCGACTCGCTCGACATCGTCTACCAAACCACAGTTATGTAAGATATTGGTGGCTTTAGAGCTCCAAGGAGAAATAGTGCCCTTTCTAGGAACCACTCTCAACAAATAAGCATTATCGGGGATCTGTTGGTTCTCACTGGTAATGGCATCAACTAATACCTTGGTTAATGGTTCATTTACATCAGGCTTCGAGTCGTATTCAAGCAACGAATTGAGAACAGTCAGCTTTTCGTTGTTCTTAGCAAGATCTGATCCATCTTTCACTGAAACATAATGAACATAGACAGTTCTCAAACCGATGACTGCCGACGAATTGACCGCTGTATTGATGTTATTAATCAGTCCACTGACTCTGAAAGGCGAGTAAGCCACTGGACCAGGCAATGTTAACATCATCTTGTACGGCACTATAGTTGTTAGACCCTGTCAAGACAGTGACAAAAGGAAGTCACAGACTTATCAGCTGACAATTTTTTCACAAATCAAAATAAAATCTATAATCCTCCTACAGAATAATCCATCCCATAGAAGAAACAGAAAGTTTCAAAGGAAGGATAGGAACGAGAGAATTGTTTCCGCCCATGGTCCCAACCCACAAATCCTATGTCACCAGGGATCAAACCTAACAGTCAATAAAGTCCCAGGTCAAGTTCCTGATTAGAGCCGTCTCAAATCCTATACTCACATTGTTTTCAGACTCAATCGGTGTTGGTATTACCAAACTGTTCGATGAAACGAAAGAACAAATCGAGAAACGAAAGAAAGAAGAAAGCCCCTTCCAATCAGTCAGTCTGCATCTGGACTATGACTGGGTCTTCCTGCATCTCCTGCTGAACCCAATCTAAATTTTTTTTGTACATGGGTACGGCTGTTATCTTTTAAGAAGAAGCCGATCACTATAAAAAATAAGTGTGTCGATCATCAGCTGTAGTTCCTTTTCCTGCTGTTGGTGTTAAAGGTTTGTTAGATATTTTTGTGCTGCAATCCAAACAGCTTGAGCTGAACTCTACTTTCCTTATATACATTTTTAACGCGGTGTCATTCTACTCTAATGGTCCAAACAGCTCTCAAGAAGTCGTCTTCTTTGGGCCCTACTAAGTCTGGCAAAGTGTCCAAACATAGCAAAAATCCCAAAAAAGCTGCCCCAAAACAAATTGCTCCAAAGAAGAGAGGGGCTGTAGAAGACAAGAAAATCGCTAAAAAGCACTCTGCTGCTCTGACATCTGCTACTGAGAAATTACTAGCTTCTCGTGTGGGTCATCTGGAACTTCTTAAAGGTACAAGAAGAGAGTTAGAAAAGAAGGAGAAGGAGAAGAAAAAGAAGGAGGCCAAGAAATGAGTAACAAAAATGTTGAGTCTGTTGAGTCTACATCAAAACAGGATCACGAGCTTCCTAAATCTTTGCCAGTGAAAAAACTGCCCTCTTTTTATCAGACCAAAAAGCATGATGCATCCACAGTGTTTAGCGATATTTTGACCGCCGATGTCAAGCCTGTAACCATTCGTAGACCGTTATTGGCAGTTGAAGAGCGTATCAAAGTTGCTAAAAGAACTCGTGTTTTTGAAGATGAAGACAGTGATTAGCCTTTATTCTGTTTTAATTATTTATTTGTTAGATGTATTACGTTTATTTCTGAAGATCTCGGGCTGTGGACTCAGTCCAAAACCGGTGGTTCCTCTCTTGGTTTCGTCGGAGCCTAAGATTATTATATGCTGACTTATGTGTTGTGAGTATTGCGAAGAACAGAGCAGGATTAGTGGTGAAAGTACTGAAAGTACCTCTTAGCAGTAGTTGAACGTATTCTTGAGTATGGTCGAAATAAGCGAACCAAACGATTTTGCATATTACGGGTTTGTGAGTAAGCTACACGCCAAGGAAATCTGAATTATCAAGTCACAGTTACTTTTCTATTAGCTTTTCTTGAAAAGCTGGCTCATATACATATTCCTGCTTTCGTTATCGATAATAGAACACGTGAAGACCCACTTGCTAAAAATTATAAGAACCTTAATTGTCGCAATCCACTTAAACGTTATGATGACGTTCCTGCTGCTTTATCTATTTGATCTTCCCAATTTCATTCTTCAGATAGCCTAGCTCCAGAATTACCAAACGTATCAAGAGAAAGAGGACAGAGACTATTCGGAATATATACAGACAGACTTATTCCAAACATCTTACTCGACAACCCGAATTCATTTTATGAACTGTTTAGCATCTACCGAAAGTACAGAGAACAACACAAGAAAGATAGTATCAGAATCACGTTTTGCATACTGCAAGCTTAAATTAATTATAATTGTCTGTAAAACTGTTAAATTACATGGTGCCCCTGGCAAACCATATTGGGTTTTTCCTGCATTGATCGACGATTGATAAGGTACGAATCTCTGGATAAGGATATCAGATGCAGGCTTGAATTTATATACAATACAATGTCTTAGTTTACTATGACAACAATACTATTTTAAATAAATCGATTCACTTACCAAAACCTACCTTCTTTTAAGCCGAGATATTTTATATTCACATTTCTCTTCTTGCCCTGTCTCGCTCTTCCTCCTTCCCTACCGCTTCTGTTCTTAATAGTCTTCCAGTAACTTTTGGTTCCTAAACTTTCTAGCCAACACTATATCTACTCGATTCAAATCAATTTATCTGTCCCTTAATTGTATCCCTGATAAATATATATGAACCAGAGATGGAGTCATTACAACCGCTCATACGGATAAGGGCAAGGGTGAAGATAACGCATATAAGACCAACAGATGGACTACGAGAGCTACTCATCTGTTTATTAACATACTAACAATGTCGAATCAATCGGGTATTCAAGGTAAGTAGTGATAATATACAAATGCTAGTGTGTTATGGAGCCAATGGAATTTGAGTCAATGCTGTACTACGACTTTCAATTGAGTTCTCACTATCAGTCAATTGTGTCCAGCATTGAACATCAGGTGAGCTGGTCAAAATCGTCAATACTAGCCAAGGAACCAATTACCAAGCCAGCTCTAAACTCCATTGTCCACTATCCCCGGTAACACCCCAATTTTCTAGAACTAACTAGTCAGTATCTTCTTCATTAGAAAAGGCGTTTCAAGACTTTGTCTCGAATGACGGAGCCCGAGCTATTGTATTGGAAATCAATAAAGGTGAGTAATCGAGCCAATTGCGAAGACTATTAAAATATAATAGACAGTTAGAATTGGCAAATGAAAAAAAATCTTGTAACGGTTAGTGGACAATGGCTAACTTGGCAGAATCATGTGAACCTGGAAAAGTCATCCCCAAACAGAGTGACAGGTTTGAAGACGACTTTGATGGCATTCAGCGCCAATTGAACGCCAAAGAGGCTAATTACGTAGCTGTCAAGCAAAATGGTCCTGATGCCAAGTTTGTTTTCATTTCCTTTGTACCCGATGCTGCCCCAGTTCGAAGTAAAATGCTTTATGCATCGAGCAGCAATACTATATATAGAGAGCTAGGTGGTACACAGAGATTCGCTACCAGCTTGTTTTGGACCGACCTTTCTGAAGTGAGCAGTTCAGGTTGGAATGCTCATGTCAAGCATGAACAAGCTACGGCTCCAATGACCGAAGAAGAGCGGTCTTTACAGGAGGTGCTACATCGCGAAGTTGACCAGATGATCGGAACCGGAGAGCGGAAAAACGAGATCCACCGAATCCAGCTCAGTGGAAGCTCCCGCAGTGGTACAGGTTTGTCGTTAGCCGTGGACGATGCGGTTCACGAAGCATTCAAACAATTGCATTCTGCAGAGCCAGGCAGTGCTCTTGGTTTGCATGTTGATATGGACCGAGAGTCGGTCATTGTCGGAAAACCCCTCTCCGCAGTCCACGCTGACAAACTCGGGGACCAGTTTATCGACGGCTCCAAACCACAATATACCATTTATAAACACGCGAGTCCCACAGGAGAAACCGACAAAATCGTCTTCATCTACACCTGCCCCAGCGGATCCAAAATCAAAGAACGAATGGTATACGCATCAAACCGCGAGTCGGTCGTATCCTTTGCTCGAACACACGTAGACGTGATCAAAGTCGTCGAGGCCACTGACGGTTCCGACATCTCCCACACCCAGCTTAACGACGAGTTGTACCCCGAGTCCTCAGAAACCAGCAGCACCTCATCCACCCCCCGTTCCGGCGGATTCGCTCGTCCAAAACGCCCTGGCAGACGCTAATTGTATATTATTCACTTTTACGACCGGGTGTGGATGCCTCCGGCGGCTGGGGCTCTGCCCCAGACCCCGTGGCTCCTCTCGCTGCGCTCGAGTCGAAGTAGGGGAGTCCCAGAAACGCTCGCGAAGCGAGCACAACGGGGTCTGGGGCAGCGCCCCAGCCGCCGGAGGCACAATCCAGGCACCAGAGAGTCTACAGCAATGCAAAATTTTGTTTTTTGTCGTAACTAAAGAACCCAGATCACGCGGGAGTCTGGTTGAAGATGGGGATTTTGTTGAGCTGGCCGCGGGCCATTTCGTAGATGGTGAAGGTAACGGCCTGGCCAGGTGCCACTCTCATGATACGGGGTGTGATACCGCGGTACAGAGCAGCAGTTCCTTCTTGTTGGATGAGTTGTTTAGCAATTCGGGTGAATCTGGCCAGTCCGCTTTCGGTGGAATGGCCGCCTTCTCTTTGCATTCGGGTCTTGATTGTATCGAGAGGTGCGTTGGAAAGTGGTCCTAAAGCACCGGAAATCAGTCCGATAATGGATGTTTGCCATGATGGCAGCATCTGGTATTCTGGCTGTAATTCTTGAAGTTTGGCTTTGAGTCCAGAGTAGACTGTGAAGTTAACACCTTGGTTACTGGCCTGTCGTGCTGCTGTTAGCACCACTCCTCTATACATAGCACCGATTCCTTCCTCGCGAATCACTGTATATACACAGTGGGCAGCATTTCTGTATTTAGGTCCTGTCACTGGGTCGACAAGCGAATGTGCTTGGGCTTGGAGTCGGATCTTAACAACCTCAGTAGGATTCACAATCAGTACAGCTTCAGTCAGACCGGCACCCACACCTGCTACAAACGTGTTCAGCGTGGAAATGGGTTTATCAACGGGTGTCAATTTCTCCTTTAAATACTCATACGTCGAAAATCGAATGGCCATCTTCGGCGTGATTCCAGCAATAACAGCTCCAAGTCCCTTATAAAGACCGAGCGGCGTTTCTTTCTGAACAATGCGAATACCCGTTCGAATGAATCCCACGGGCTTGACTTTCTTTCCATCAGGGCCCACTTCCCGTCTTTTCAACTGCATTCGCACTTTAATAGTGTCTTTTCTCTCGGTTAGTACAAATCAATGGGGTTGAGGGGTCTGCCTCTGGCGGCTGGGGCTCTGCCCCAGACCCCGTGGCTCCTCTCGCTTCGCTCGAGTCGGTTTGTTTACGGTTCCAGGGGTTCTCGTGAAACAGGCGGTGTCTGTGGTCTCGGTGATCCGGGCTGATTTTCAGGGGAGAATGCAGCTGCCGAAGTACTGCCGAGCTGCTGCCGAAGGCAGGGATCGTAGAACAGCACCGCAGCTGATAGCGTACACGGCTGCATGGCAATCTGTGGGCATTGCATTCTCCGGGATCTGGTTGCTCATAGTCGTCCGCATCCCACGTGTTCTGGACCAGTCCGTCGCCTCCTGATCCGAAATTGATAAGCATAAACTTCAGGAATGGGGAAGCGAGAGTACTCAGTTACGAGTAATGCTTGCTAGCTATGCTGTCTGATTTGTAATTCTCTGTTGCTAGATAACACATCCTGTAATCCAGAGTACCCCAATCATCTAACAGAGAAACTCCACAAAATAAAATTGGAACCCTGAAACCTGTAAACCCATTCAAATCATTCCCTTCCTGTTATGTACGAGAATCAACCTAAAATGAACCCTTGATCTGTTGATTTCTACTCACCTAATGGATGACATGTTAACGCTTCCATACAGCCGGCAACACCGCCGGCTATTAAATCCACAACGGGCTTTCCCTTCTTCTTTTCAACCATTGTAGCCTTTTTTGTATGAAATAGTGATTATTCCTGTTCGTTTGTTTGTTTGTTTGATTATTTCGTAAATCACTTGCTGTTCTGTGACAAGGGTATCCGTGATCAAATCAAATTATCGATTATTTTGTCAGAAACTTGAACCAAGATTGCAAAATCTCAATATAAACCGAACCAAAATCTTAAATTAAAATATCAGATGTGTGATGATAAGTTGAGGATACTAGGAGGTATTTATATGGCTAGCTGATATGATGTTTATCGAGACCAAACGAGAATGACCCGACCGATGGCTAGTTTGTCCGTTTCGGGTTCGGGTCCGGTTATGCCCCTCATAGAGCATGCCACCTCTGCTACCGCAGCCTGGTGGCTTGCCGTACCAAGGCTATTTTCGGTTCCACCCCCGCGTTCTTCCTGGTCATTTCTAAAATGAGACTGGAAAAGAAAATTAACTACGCATAATCGCATATGCTCATGCTTGTTTCGACCGATTTCGCCAATAGTTCTGTATGCAATATTTTGCATGTCGAGGTATTCTGCTATGGTACAGGGTTCGTTCCCCAACTGGGCAACTCATCGCCATCATAAGATCCGGGGAAATGGAGACATGCCGAGGGCCAAACTATCCCCACCCGACCGATTATCGTGGGCATGGCCAACCGGCTCCGACTCCGGATCACTAGCGGCGTACCGGTATAAGAAACTTTACAACCTCTTCGGGACCTGCTCGGGCCCTCTTTAACCATACAATTAAAGAATGTGAAACTGAGCAACATAATTTCACAGGAAATGAGTTGATACCGATCGACCTTACTTTCGGTTGCAGCTCGGTTGTTTTCTCGGCTTAACTTTTAAAATTACACTGGACATCTGCCTTCCGAAGAGTCATACCTACCACCGATGTCAGTAAATCTTTGAAGGTGGTAGTCAGGTGCTTCGGACGTTGAGGCTCACCGGCTCAGCCTCAGACTCCGTGGCACTTCTCTCGGTTCTCGAGTCATTAGCTCTCAATACCAGGGTTTTGTCATTTATTATTGATAGCCTAATAGATTTATTATTTATAAAAGTCATACGTCAACTAACCCCAGTGATTAGGGGACTGGCCCAATGATAGGGTAATAATAAATTGTCAGATTGGATTGTATAGCCAAGATAAAAAATGGTTCCTTTTTAGCAAATCTGATTTTGACTGTTATGAACCAATTACAGACTCTTTTACAAGTTCATCCAATACGTTTCTTTCAACGTCTTCGGGAAGCAAGCTTCTATGGCCGGATTGAAGAGGAATGTTCTATGCATGATAGCTATGATCGACCTCAAAATCGGCATGTATATATGCAAGATTCATTCAGATCAGGGGGAAGCCGTTATTACCAGAACTAGCAGTCTGAGCAACAGCTTTCAAATGCCTCTACTACCCATTCTTTTGTGAAGTTACTGGTCTCTTATCTTACTTTCTTTCGGTTGTTTCGAGTTTAGCAAAACTTTCAATCCAAGATTATGTCTATGAAGTCAGCCTATTAATATTCGTATATATAATATGCTCTAACTGCTGCCTACTCATCTTCAATGATTAATTGTATTAAATCACTTTCCTTTGAAAGCCTTATTGATAGCGACTGGATTTGGAACTAGGCGTCAGAAAATCATAGACCCTCGGCGAGAAATCTCGTTAGAACCTATGGTATCTTGGGCATGATATGGTCACATAACGACTGTGATAGAACTGGTGATAGCAATAGCAAGACTAGAAAAGGCAATGGAACACAATCAACCAGCAATACCTCGTCAACGTAGACATAGCACCTAAACAACCAATACACATTCAACGGCACACCAGCCAAACCGACTCCAAGATCAAAACGCTCCGCGAAGCGGAGCACAACCAGGGTCTGGGGCGGAGCCCCAGCCGCCGGAGGCAGTCCGTAATCCCAAATAAAAAGTAAACCCGTTAAATTACTAGTAATACCCTCCACCATGGCCGTGATTGCCTTGGTCATATCCACCATACTGATTGTGGCCATTATAGTTATCATAGCCACCACCATAGCCGCCACCATGGCCGCCGTGTTGATTATAGGGGTCTTGATAGTTGTTGTAGCCGCCGTGGTTGTCGTAGCCAGGGCCGTAATTGCCGTGGTTTCCTCCGCCTTGATGGCCGTGGCCGTGGCTGCCAGCAGCAGCGCCAGCGATTCCGCCAATGATCTGGCTCGTCAAGCCATGGTCTTTATGGGGCTTATTGTGTTTGTTGTGTTTATTGGGCTTGTTGTTATGACTGGATAGCATTGACGAGGCAGCAGCTCCTATCAACGCCGACGTCATTCCACTACTACCATGACTTCCATGGCTATTATACCCGTGGCCACCATGGTTACTATAACCGCCATGACCGCTGTGACTACCATGGGCCAGCGAACTGGCAGCGGCTCCTATTAAAGCGGATGTCATTCCGCTGCTACCATGGCTTCCGGAGCCACCGTGTCCATAGCTGTTACCGTAATTGTTATTGTAATTGTTGCCATAGCCACCACCGCCGTAACCGCCATGATTCTGATGAGCCATTTGCGAACTGGCCATACCCATCAATGCGTGACCCAGACCTCGCTCACCAGGAGCACCATCTGGACCAGTCTCTGGACCACTTTCTGGACCGTTTTCTGGATTCGTGTTCAGACCATCGTCCCGATTAGTCTCGCTGCTGGTGTTTTCTTCAGCAGCCTGTTTGTAATAATCGCTTGCAGACATGATTCAAATGAAAGTTCCCCCTGATATATTTGATATAACGCCAGGCAATTCGGTTGGCAAGATACTGTGATTTATATAGATATGAACACCCACAGCTTCATTACCCGTTATCTATCTAAGGAAAGGAGCAGAACAGCCCCCTGTGGACCATACTGAGAGTTGATGCCAAGACATTATCGAGCCAAGCCGATCTAAACCTTGTGATACTACAGGTGAGGCAGTACCGTAGCTTGCAGGCAGGCGGCAGGAAGCACACAAACAGAGATAACTCGAATTGTATGCCCGAGAACGCTAGTTAAGCTCAAACTAAACCTGTCCCAGCGACGGCCAACCATTGGTTGGTTAACTATTTCTGGAAATTGGTGGGCATCTGAGGGGGGCCACGCTGCCTCCGGCGGCTGGGGCTCCGCCCCAGACCCTGGTTGTGCTCCGCTTCGCGGAGCGGCGGGGTCCGTGGATTAAAATTAATTGATCGAGAGTGGTTGAATGGTGGTGGATTCAGGAGGTGACCGCAGCAACCAGGGGGCGCTGCATACGTACCTGCATCTGCACCTTGGCTCAGCCCTTATTATATGTGACCCGCTTTCTCTTGCACAATCTACACTACATAGTAGATTATCAGTTACTCGAAGAATGGCCATGAATAGCCGAATGTCGCTTTGTTGAACAGGGTCATTTGCTAGGACCCTGGAGGTGACCGAATCAGGCTAACCTTGGGATCTTTAATCACGTACCCTGCCGATCTCCACAGCCACTTTTGTCTCCATCTCCAATGTTCGGTCAGGAACACCTTTATCAATACTGATATCACTCCTGATCAAAGTTCACATGGCCTCAGTTGATCGAGATTTCACAGTGACTGGGATGACCTTGACTTTTGTGTAGCCACTCCAATCCTACCATCCTCATCCCTCCGATTGCTACATCTTAATCTGATTTGTAAACGCCCATGGAAAACTCGTCCACAGAAGAATGTTATCATAAGGACAATCTGGTCAGTCTGCAAATATCTCTCTCAATATCCTGTCGACTCAATGTCGGCTAAAACTGGGTTGCACAGGTTAAACCCACAGCTCACCGCGCAGAAGTCTGTCATAACAGCATAATCTGCACCCACCCGGGTATGATTTTTCCAATTCTATTCTTAAACATGACACGAAATTTGAGTATTTGTTTAGCATCTATAGATTCAAATCGTTGTTAAAAAAGTCCCATATTCACAAATTACCTGCTTCCTGTTAACCGATCTGCGATAATTTCTGAGAGTCAACTTTGTTTTTACCAACCTCCCACTATTAGCAAATTATGAAGGAAAGAAACCACAGTCACACAAATTTTGATGAATGATATCCTTCTATAACAATTTTATATTCATTCTGCGAACTGTGGGTTAAATGTTAATACAAGTTCTCAGTCTCTTATAAGCCAAGACTCGTTGGTACAGAACATCACCTCTTCTTTGAATTTAATTTGATATACGTTAGGAGCTTCTGCCTCCCTTAAGTACAACTCTCATTAAGATCTTACTGCCGAGTATTCGAGAATAGTATCATTAGTCTTTCCTTTCCTCTTACACGAGATGAAATATAAGTTCCATTGCTGTGGCCCTTATGAGGAGTCTGTAGCAAAATTCAACGAAATTATAATAAATCGAGAACTTTACTTCTGGGAAGATGAGAAGAATTTACTAGGCATTGGCTATACATCTGTAATACAAAGTAGAGGCTATCAGGTGGAGTAGAAAGAACAGAAGAAACAAAGATAAGAGCGCTAATAATTATACAGGTGGCATTCCCTCGAAACAATGTTTCTTTAAAACAACAGAAGAAAAGCGGATGACTTCTCCTCACATCGAGGACGGTGATACACAAGCACACTCCAATAAATAGACTAAAGAGGACACGCAATGACTAACTGAAGATGCCGGAGATCTGGCTGGGTGGGAGTCTGCCTCCGGCGGCTGGGGCTCCGCCCCAGACCCTGGTTGCTCCTCTCGCTTCGCTCGAGTCGTTCCGTGGACGGTTCCAGATATCCTCCTGCGAAGCAGGAGCAACCAGGGTCTGGGGCGGAGCCCCAGCCGCCGGAGGCACACCCCCTGAAAAAGCCCGATGCAGGGTGTGCTCCCGATCGTAGTGATATGCATGTTATCGGGGTGTCAAATATTTCATGTTTGTGAAGCTGCGACGCGTAGTTGTTGCAGGAACTGATAACATTATATTGCACCACAGAATCGTTAACAGATTTGCAAGTGCGATTAATTTGTAGCGAAAAATAGTGGAAATGTCTTCTCCAGGGGGGCGTGTGCTGCGTCATCACCAGACGAGGCCCAACTATGGCTCGTCCTCAACACCCAATACGAGAATCTCGGGCATTTCTGGTCCTTCCAAAACACCCGGCGGTATCTCGACTCCGGGGACTAATAACATTCCTGTTCACGTTCGTGGTGGCACGGTTATGAGTGGACTTACGGTATCCAATGGATTAACTCCTAGCACACCTGGAACCCCGGGGACTCCCAGTCCTTCAACTCCAGGTCTATTAGGGAGTGCTCACAGCGTGACTCCTCAGCCGACGGGTGATGTGCCTGCTCATATGATCCCTCCAGCTTCAATGGCTGTTTATACACCACAAAATGCTCCTCATTTATATCAGAGTACTGTATACCAGCGCATTAACCCTTCTCAGCAGCCATATATTGGTATGGGTATGAGAGGAGTCGACTTCATTGTACGAATTTCCATGTCTCTCCAGTGTGGAATTGAAGACGAGGTCAGCTGGGCTTTAAAAGCGTTATTGGAACTATCAGTGAGACAACCGGGTTTGATTCAATTTAAAAATAACACCTCGATACCTCTGTTGTTGTTCGATAAGATTGCGCGTTCTTCGATCTTCGCTGCTCCTGTCAGCAGTACTATATTAAACGACTCGACATCGGCACCTGGTCCTGGATTGGACTCGGAAGTCGATTCTTTTACTCCTTCAAATACAGCTGACGATCTACAAGTTGGCATTAGCTCAGATATTGGAGGTAATACTACGGTTACTACAGGTAATGGACCAGAGTCCAGCACTGATTCTGCACCTATTACAGTTCCCGATTTAAATAGCCCGTTTTACGGGTCGGCTGATAGCGACTTTTTCCAACTGCACAAAACAATCGAAGCTCTACTAATTCTAAGAAACGCCTCGCTTGACCCGGAAAATGCCCATTTCCTAGCCAACTCGCCATTCTGTAACGAGATTGTGCTGCGAGGACTTCAGTTCATGATTGCAGGTAACGATCCTAAAAGACCCAACTCGACCACTTCGTCTAATCCAGCAGTCGCTGAAATATCCAGTTACTGTATTGATATTGCCGAGTCCATCAGTTTCCACATGACCCCCGACTCGCCGTCGAATCCATTATTTGCAACTATTTGCAAGATCATCAGCGCCTCGACTGATCGCAGTACATTAATTCCTACCATCCGATGCCTCTCACGACTAATGATTCGCGATGACAAGAATATTGTCGGGTCAGTGCCACTTCCGATTGTGTCGAGTATTCTCCGATATTTACTTGTCACAGATGATGAAGAGCTCATGTCAGCGTCACTGGATTTCCTATACCAATACACAGCACGCCGAGAAAACGTATCTCGACTGATCAATATCTCAGATGTGGAGAATGGTGTTAATAATAAAGACGCTCACCTCAACTTAGAAATCGTAACAACACATTTGAGCAGACTTCTAACATATAAAATCGAACCTCAGCCTGTGGCAGATTACATTCGACTTCCTAGAAAAACAAAGGAGCCAGTTCCTACCGAACCTCCCAAACTTCCTGCCTGGATCCTGAAAGAGCTTTACGCCATGGAAGAACCAGACCGAGCCACTCACTGGATCCGTACCTGTTATATTGACGACGAAGACGGCGAAGTGACGCAGATTTCACTCTGGAAAGCATACGAAGCACAATTTGAAACGTTTGCTCGTGAATCAGGCCGTCGACTACTTCCTGCCGTTGACTTTATCAAAAATGTAACGTCAGCCTTCCGCACCTCGTCAGCCATGGTCGTTCAATTACCAGGAGGACAGAAAAAGTTCATTATAAAAGGCATCCGTCCCAGAGAGTACCCTATCGCGCCATCTGTGCTAAACGCTCCCAAACAACCAGACCCCAAACCAACCGACCAAGCCAATTCTATCGTACGAGAACCATCGGCAGTCTGTGTGACATCGGCACTCGTACTTCAAAACATCGCCCGCAGTCCGGCTGGCAGGACTCTGCTCCGTCCACGTGTCGAAGAGTTCATCGGATCCTACACTGTCAACCTGGCACTCGGTTCATACATCGACGGTCTCCTCGACATCGTCTCTCGTTCCGGCGAGCACGATCTGGACGACGAAGACCACAAATAGAACAGTCCACCTCGGTTCCTGGGGAACATAAATTATTGTATTATTAGTTTTTCTTTGTCGTGGAATGTGCCTCCGGCGGCTGGGGCTCCGCCCCAGACCCTGGTTGCTCCTGCTTCGCAGGAGATTGCCGGGGACCGAGGATGGAACCGACTCGAGCGCAGCGAGAGGAGCAGCGGGGTCTGGGGCGGAGCCCCAGCCGCCGGAGGCAGCACCCTGTGTGTCTAAAATATTGATAGCTATATACATAAGGAGGTTGGTCATTACAAGGCAGGGTTCTATGCTGGTTACTCGTCTTCGTCGGACGATGGAGGAGGCGCGCTGTCTCGCTGGAGATACAGCTCGACAGCCGTCGAAAAGGCTGCAAACGCACCACAGCCGAAAAGTGCGGCCTGGGGGCCCGACTTGACGGCCAGACCACCTCCTGTAATACATCCAGCAGTCACACCGTTCCACAGATCGTTCTTTGCTCGTAGCTGTAACATGTTAGCGACTGATTCTCACGTCACCTGAACTGACGACCCGGTATCAACAGTAAAACATCGGCTCGATCATACTTCAAACCGATATTAAAATAATACCAGGGACGCCGACTCGAGCGAAGCGAGAGGAGCCACGGGGTCTGGGGCAGAGCCCCAGCCGCCGGAGGCACATCCCCGTCGAGAGAACTTACAGATTCGATTGAACACTCGACACCGGTGAACACGAGACCAATGAAACCGAAATTCTTGGCACTGCTGTAGGACCGTGTACCCATATCTCTGAACTGGATCTTCATCTGCTGACGGAACGGTAGGTCCGCCAGTTTTGTGTCCAGACCACCCAGTGGCGTATCATAACTCATCTGACCTCTGTTAATATCTGGCCCAGTAGTGATTCAAAATGAAAAAAAAAGTACTTACACTGGCCATGAACATACCAAACATACCACCAAGGGCAAAACCAGTGACTCCGGCCATGACAGATTTACCAGGACACGATTGCATGGCCGCCATCATCGCAGCAGCACCGACCTGAGCCTGCTGCTCGGGGGTCATGTCGTAGTACGACTGGATCGTTCCGCCCGTCGACCCGGCTCCAGAAGACCCTGGAAAATTCATCTTCGCTCACTGCCACACACACAAATTCTCTCTCGTTAAAAAATGCTAAAAAGTGCCAAAAAAGCTCGAAAACTTTGAGTGCTCTGTTGTATCACGGTCGTCGTCCACTCTCTAAACTTCACGGATCATCCTAAACTTTTCACCCCCTAGCTCCCAAGCCGCCAGCGCGGCTCCCATATCCTCCTCTCCAGGTCACTACACCCATTTTTCCGGGTGCAAACGGGGTCTCTATTGTACATAAAAGTATCAGTCCGTGGACTCTAAACCCCCTAACTTCTTCGCAACTCGAGCCTGTGACCACTGGCGACTAAACGGGAGCTGCAGGGTCCAAGCAGGGCGGATGCAGGGTCCTCAGGGGGTGGGGGTTGCCTCCGGCGGCTGGGGCTGCGCCCCAGACCCCACTGCTCCTCTCGCTGCGCTCGAGTCGTTACATCGCGGTCTCCAGCCAAACCCCGAATCTCCTGCGAAGCAGGAGCAACCAGGGTCTGGGGCGGAGCCCCAGCCGCCGGAGGCAGACACACCTAACGCCACCGAGCCATCGGAGCTAAGCATGTCAGTTTCCGGCCGATGATTGCCCCACCGCAAACGGAAGAGGGCAGATCCGCGTCGCACCAGCCATCGGAGAAATAGCAGGCCGATCGCTTTCCAGCCATCCCCGCTGGCGCCTTTTTCCCAGTCCCCGATCAGTTCGTTTGACCGGAAACACGAGTTGGATTCGTGAGAGAGAAGCGGGGCGTGGAGGAGAATATCAGATGTCGGAGAAATGCCGCTCACACGATGTTTGAGGAGCAGAATCGCGGGAATGGCCGAGGCAAAAGAGAGAGATGGCGTTAGTGCATGTGCATGTGAAGTGTCGGCAGGGCAGCAGCGGCAGGGCACCGGTTGCAGGGTCGGGAGTAGGTAATATTATAGCAAAAAGTTGCGAGATGGGTGGATCTGCAGGGCCTAGTGACGTAGAGGCACTCCGCAATATGCGTTTATCGGGGGTGTAGGCGGGTGCTGAGGGGCGTTGGGAGTGAAGTTACCGCAGTATCGGGTGATGGTGCCATCAGGAAGCAAAGAACCAGCCTGCCGATAGCAATCTCAACTTTATTTGGGTTAGAACAAACAAGGCCGGGAGTATAAAAGGGACTGGTGGCGTCTTCTTTGCTACTGATTTTTTGCGTTGCCTAGCAATTTATTTTTTTGATAATCCGTCAATTGAGGTGTGCTGAATATTTTTTTATTTCAACATCTGACAAGTTAAATAACTTTTCTGAATCTCTTAGACAGCTACAAATATTTCAATTGTAAATTTATTTGTCAATTGATCAATTGTAATCGACTTCTCTCATCTGACGTGTAATTATACACATCTCTACAAAGAATTTATTACGAATCGAATTAACATTCGACAGTTGAATTAAACCAAAATTAAATCAAAATGAAGTTTTCTACAATTGCAATTGCCACCGTATCGGCCGCCACGGTAGTTAATGCCTCTTACTCGTACTCTCCACAGGTCAACGATTTTCTGAACAAAATTGATATTGCCAAGGCTCAAGTATACGATCAAGCCGGTTCTTTAAGAGACGATCTCATTGACTCGTGGTCCGATTCACAATTAAAGGAATGGCTCGATGCTCATTCTCTCTACGACGTTCACACCTCTGCTACTAAAGACGTTAAAGGGTATGCTGCCTCTCTGAAAGAACAAGTTCTGGCTCACAAGGACGTTCTTGTCGAGGATATCAAATCGTACCAAGCCGCTGCTGCTGCCAATGCTCAACCTTACATTGGCAAGTCCAAGGAGTTTGTAGCCGACACCGGCGCAAAGGCCGGTGAAGTGGGTGCTCAAGCACAGGTCCACGCACAAACACTGTTGGGCCACGTGCAACAGCATCTCTACACCCAATACGAGAACGTCAAGAGCTACGCCTGGGACCTCTACAAAAGGGCCACGGCCTACTCTAAGTCCAAAGTCGACTTGTAGACTCCCCTCCCCGTGTCCCTCGCTCGCGCCCTAATTTATATAGTTAATAAATCTTACTGACCCCATATTCTGCTTCCGGTGGCTCCGCCCCAGACCCCGTAGCTCCTACTTCGCAGTAGATTGCGAGGACCGTGGACGAATCGACTTGAGCGAAGCGAGAGGAGCAGCCAGGGTCTGGGGCGGAGCCCCAGCCGCCGGAGGCACGTGAACCCCCCGAGGACTGCCTCTGGCGGCTGGGGCTCCGCCCCAGACCCCGTGGCTCCTGCTTCGCAGGAGATTTCTTGGAGTTTGGGTGAAGAAATAACGAAATGGGATGCTGGGGTTTGCATATTTTTATGCACAGATATATTGGATCGTTTGGACATGCAGAATGATTATGCATTGAGTGCTTAATCTTGGTTGGTTCCCTGCAGGATTCTCATGCAATGGACTGTCCCTTTTGCGAGCATTGGAGATTTGAGGGGATTCTGTCATTTGGCGATGGGAATAAATACGCCAGGTAGAGTTACACGGCATGGTTCAAAACGAGTCAGTAACTCCTCATCTGTCGAGACATTTGTAGAGCATGGGAACTTGAGTTGGTTCTGGCTTGAGAATGCTTGACCACGGCTGGAATTAATACGACATCCATGATTTTTTTTCTCGTATGGGGGTCTGGGATACTATACACGAGGTATTGTTTTCCCTCTATTTCCCTGGGTTTTCTGGTGGTTTGGGTGCTCTAGTTATGCTTCAGACGGTGAAATCTGTGATCTCTGAGTATTTTAAGTTTTTGCTCTTGAATTATTCTACTGGTATATGGTGGAGATGAATGGTTAAAACACGTACAATATACGCTGTAGAATGTGCTGGCTGTTGGTCAGATGTATATAGATATACATATATATATATATAATGTCCCTGTACTGTATCAATGTGCATATATAATGCGTTCAAATTCCAACTTTTTTTGTATCTATTAGTTATAGTTTTATTTAATGTTCATTTTACCCGGCTTTAGAGAACCACTTTGCACAAAGGTTCGGTATGAACCACTATTCCTCTTTTACGTTTAATTTCTTTTGAAATTTTTTTTTATTGTCGGTTCAACTTATCGAAATGTCTATAAGTGCTAGATTCGTGCCCGTCAATGTAATTTTTCACAATTTTGAAGAGTGGGTGCATGTGAATGTCACTATGTAAAATATGAACAGTGCAAGTGCTAAAGTGCCTGTCCATGAATTTGAGTAGATAAGTATAACACTAAGTCAGACAGCTATGTACCAGGCTCCATAGTCGTACTGCTCCATCAGACCAGCAGTGGCATAATTATCATTAGAAAATGTATTTAGAATCTCCATCTGAAGGTTTCCTGTGATATATTACCCTGCAGTGACGTGATCGTCTCCGCTTTTCGAGTTCTAAATGCAGCCCAGATGGTAAATTTCCTTTGGAGACTAATCCCTAAGAATTTACTGGGAGTATTTGAGGTTCGACAATAAAACGGTCTGCATGAAAACTGATAACTGATAAATAGCATTGAAGGAGCAGTTTACAGCTGATAGCATTAACTAAATCAAAACCGTGTATGTGACTGTGGGTGATTTAGCTCAGTTCTCAGATTGAGTTCCGGATAAAAATTAACAGCTTGATAAAAATATTTTTCTAATCGCTTATATCACTTCTGAGGCCACTAAACGAAGTATTATAAAAATCAAGTGAGATCCACACCTGCACCTTGCACCAGTCCGTCGTGGTGCGCCGCACAGTGATAAATCTCATGATCCTCTCGACAGGATTGAACCTCGACAATACAGACCAGATTAGAACTGAGAAAAAATGTACGGAAGACCCTGGTTTGTTCAAGCGGCAGATGCTGTCCACCGTTTGAGTGTTTTTGCTATTATTGGCGGCTCACGTAAGTAACCCTCGAGATCATTTTTGGCCCTCGTAGCCTCATCACTGACTGCAAACTCTCCACCCCATCCAAAAAAAACGAGCGTTTGTCTTCAGATAAAAAGTGTGAGGCGCAAACAGTCCGCGAAGTGAAGCCTGATCTGAAGATTTTCGTGATGTCGGGACCGACTCGAGCGGAGCGAGAGGAGCCTCGGGGTCTGGGGCAGCGCCCCAGCCGCCGGAGGCAACTGCGACCCGAGACTAACAGAGCATAGTTTGGCTTGTCGGTGGTCTGGGAAGGACCATGTATGCTAATAGGAATGTGCGAGTGCAGTCCCTGCCCTCTTCGCTGACCAGCGAGACTCATGTAAGTGCTTTTGACGACTGATCAGTCAAGCTGGGGGAAATGTCAAACTAACGATTAGGCTGCTTTTGAAGCTGAGGCCGCTGCTGCTGCTCAAAAGGACGAGAACTAGATCTGGTAGAATCCTATACTGGATATTATGTACATATTTAAGAGTTAACAATGAAGTGTGTTTATTTTCGCAGACAGCGGTCGTGATCTTGGAAGAATGTCGTTTGGCGAGACCTGCCTCGGGGTCTGGGGCGTCGCTCCAGACCCCACTGCTCTTCTTACTGCGCTCGAGTCGAGCATAGGGATGACGGCAGAAGCGAGGATGGGGTCGCAGTAGGGTCTAACCGCTGATACACGGTAAATCATTTAAATATCGAGGTGGTACTGCTCGAGATGACTCACGTATCGACAGGCACTTTGGTCTTCTTCGCAGGAACATCGTCTGAAGTTGTCAGCGATTTCCGTTTCTTTTCGGTAGACGACTTCTGTTTTTTCTTCTCTTTTTCCTTCTTCTTTTTTGGTTTTAGAGAATGAGTTAGTCCCAGCTCAGCAAGCAGTTTCATACGGTCCTCGTTCTTTTTGACAAGTTCGGGTATGCTAGGATTCACAGTGACAAGATTTACTGGTATGTACTCCGTGTCGCATACTGGACAGTACTCTTTCTTATTATCTCTGTCTCCATGATTCAGACTGCTCTCTGCACTGGATCCATTTGCCGTCCCATTTCCATGGTCTTTAGCATTATCGACCATGGTCATTTGTCGTATTGCCTTCTCTGTCATGAGGTGTCCACATTCAGCGATATATACAAATCGCTGTGAAGCTGATTCCTTAACTATATCTTTCTCTGTCAATGGACAGATCCATGTCTGTGATTTGCTCTCTCGAGTGATTTTCAGCTCTACAATGTCCTTAATCCCTGTTATATATGTGACTTTAGCCCTTTGAGATGCACCAAATTTCTCTGGGGTCAGCAAATACTCTAGGATTGATTCTTTGTTGTATAATCGACCTTTGTAGTCGCTTACTATTGGATCTCGTAGTAGCTTTCCACTTAATGCACAAGCTGTCCACAGATCACGGGAGTTCAACTGCTTTGACTCGAACATTTCTGATGTTGTTGGTCCCCTCGAGCTCTCTTTCACGAGATCCGATCTAGTCGGAATCGACCCACCATCATTCTGTTAGTTAGTATCATGAAGATTTATTTCGGCAGTTGATTTTTCTAGATAGTTGATCTGTGATTTCATTCCACTACCTCTAAAAATTTAACAGTTTACTCACACCCATGACTTTATTCGAGATTTTTTGATCACTTTCTTATGTCTGCAGAAGCAAAAGATAGTAACATGCGAAGCTCATGAAGATGCATTAGTCTCATGTTGCAATGTAGATCTTTCACGGTGAGGCTCCTTTTCCAAGATTCTTAATAGGGGTTAAATCTATCTTATTTATTTTAGTTAATTTAAAAATGGGTCAAAAAAAATTAATGAGGCATCTTCATTATCAAGCACATATTGCGTTTTGTTGCCGAAATAATGAGTGAGTAAAATCTAGTTATTCGTTAAGATGGAATTATTTTAGACCCCATAGAACATATTTCAGGGGTCAACCAAACTGACGACGAATCATTGAATATTGAATTGTATATTTCTAATTCATTGTTTTTGCCAAAGTATTTCTAGCTACTTTTAAAGTATAGTATTATTCTAATATCCTAATTGATATGATATTTTTCAACTCCTGTTCACAATCAATAACTACTTAATAAACCAGTAATTAATAAATAATATTTGGCCCTGTTACTTGTGGCATCTTAAGCGGAGGAAGAAGGTGGATCAAACAAATTGTTCATACCCCACATCAATCTCTTGGCCAGAAATAAATCGCTATCGAGATTGCAGATTTGATAAGCTATAAACTGACTAATGGATGTAAATCCTGAAGGAATCCAAAACAGGAAATAAATTTCTCTCTAAATGTACGTCCTTGCATTTCACGGAGATCATTAAACTGGGTCGAAAATGAAATATCAAAGCCAGAAATAAATTCTTACACCCTCTTTTTTTTCTGTAACTTATATTCGAATTAATAACTTATTTTGAGCTAGAGAGATAATGTCTTATGATTTTAGAGGCCCAGAGAACCTGTAGCTTGAATATTTCGAAGGTAGATCCTGTATATGCAGGGTTCCACTTTTCTTTTTGCAGCACCACAACTCCTTCAGTTTCTCATCACTCACCATTAAATATGACCGTATTGATCCCATTGATGCATTTATAAATAGTCCACCTGATTCCTAATAATACTATTATAATTTGTCTTATTCACTAGCCTTCTCTCTAAATAATCATCACCCATCCGGCATCTTCAACATTTTGATCTTTCCTAGTTACCAATGATTCTTTGCCAGTTTCCTCGTTTGATGGCATTACTATTGCCTCTCCTGGCGCTAATATATGGAGAGACAAACACATGTCCTGCCCAAACTTGTCTTGTTTCTTCCAGTGGAGGAAAATTCAATGGCATTTGCCAAGCTTCGTTCTCTGAATTTCTCGGTATTCCTTATGCCCAACCTCCTACTGGTAACCTACGTTTTGCCAATGCAGTTCAATATACTCCAAATTCGTCTCCAAGAAATGCAAAGACGCTTCCTCCTTATTGTCCTCAAACAAGTACAACCGTTACTTCGACCCATGAAGATTGTCTCTACTTAAACGTCTACACACCTTCGACGAAAGCGTCAAATGAAGTCCTGTTTTGGATCCATGGAGGATCTTTTATACAAGGTGGAAGTGCTGACCCTGTTTTCAATGGTTCCCAGTTAGCACAGGCAGAGAATATTGTCGTTGTCACTGTAAACTATAGACTAGGTGCTCTAGGGTTTTATGATAGTCCTGAAACTGGTACCAACTTTGGACTAACAGATGTGGTCATGGCTCTCAAATGGGTCAATGAAAACATTGCTAGTTATGGTGGTAAACCTGACTCTGTCACAATTGCTGGAGAAAGTTCTGGTGCTACTGTTGTTCGTACTCTGCTTATGACGCCATCTGCAAAAGGGCTATTCAGTAGAGCTATCATCCAATCTGACCCCCAAGCTTATTCTGCTAATAATTCAACAGTTTCCCAGGATGGAATTGCTCCTATAATAGACCAGTCACTCGGGTGTTCTACAAATTCAGGAGAGGATTTAATCACTTGTTTACGTAACGCTAGTGTTTCGGATATTCTTTCAGCACAAATGAATGTTTACTCAGAATTGACCAATATTCCCGGCGTGAACTCTGTGTATCCATTTGGACCAAATGTTAATTCTGAAAACTTGCCTATGGATCTCACTCCTGCATTGACTTCACAATCCCCAATTGTGAATCCTGTAGAGGTTATGATTGGCGTGGTTAAAGATGAGGGTCTGGCGGCTGTCAGCCAAGTTTTTGGAAGTGCTGGTATGACTCCTGATATTTATCAGTATGCATTGGCAGCACAGTTAGGACCAGTAGGAGCAGGAAAAATTCTTTCATCCAGCCTCTTCAGCACTGATATCAATAGTAGTACCTACCCTCAGGGAATCAATTATGAACTACAACTCTCATCCATTGCTACAGAATATGAGTTCTCTTGCCCTTCCCAAATGACCGCCCAACTATATCAAACATCTTCTCATAAATATACCTATTTTTATCAATTTGTTGAAGGCATTCAATATCCTGACAATTCTGGTTTTGCACTGTGTTCAAATGGAGCAGTATGTCATGAAGACGATTTATACCTGGTATTCGGCACATATCCCAATCCAACATCGCTCTCTAGTTCCCAAACATCACTAGTTAAAGAAGTCCAGACCAGGTGGGGATCATTTGTCAAAAATGGAAACCCCAATTGCAACGGTTATTCAAACTGGACACCAAGTTCGGGTCAAAACCTCAACGTTCAGCTACTGGGTGGCCAGGGCTCCATTTCTTCTATAGACCAAGCCCAATGTCAGTTTCTCGACACCCAATTAGGCTACTACTGGTAGCTTCTGTAACATTATAAATGCATTATACTAAATCATCGCTAGTTAATTAATTTTCTCAAGAAAAACGCAAAACGACCCGAATATTCCCCGGTCGGGCTCGGCCCTTGAAGTAGATCCGACCCCACTCCATCCTTTAATGGGAGTCTTCCAACTTCTCAGGTTATAGACAATGATGAAAAAGATGATTTCGTTATATTAAGTGAATGTTGGTTGTATTTACAAATAATTTAAGTATCGATGGGGACGAGTTACTCGTCCTTTTTGCCACTGGCAGCACGAGCCTCCTCGAATTGACGACGAAGTCTCTCCTTTTTATCCAAGGCAACAGCATCAGCACGAGCCTTTCTTTCTTTGTCCATTTCGTCCACGCGCTCAAGCTCCTTGATCCAAATGTCCTCTCTCTCTTTAGCCGTCCTTCGTAGAATAGAGTCTCTGTCAGTAGGACGATTGGGTTTTCCGTAATAGTATCCTCCAATAACAAGAGCAGCCACAGTGAAACCCTGCAAACCAACACGCCAATAAAACATTCTGTTGGCCAGTTTAGAATTTCCACCACGAAGAGCCCTAGCAGACATATATAAAGCACCGCATGTTAAGAGCATGCCAATTGGCACAACCGGCTGCTCCTTGGCCTTACGAGCCAGTTTGTCAAGGATGTCTTCCTCGCCAGTAAGGGACGTATAATCTGAGTTTGGTGGTACTGAAGACATTTCTTGTAAAATATAGGGACTTAGGTAGCCTTTAAACTACCTTGATTAAAGTTGTGAACCTGATCCGATAAGAGACGACTTGAATAAATGCAGCATGAATGCGGCTGTCCAGTGGAATCACTAGGTGAATCTTGATCCCAGAGATATTCCAAGGTCACAAAATCAATCACTAAAAGGCCAATTTCTAGTGACTCTCAAAAACATTCGAATCTCACAAGTTAAGTTATCAATTTTTTAATAATAAATTGAAAACTGGACTGAAAATTTTTGTTAGGTCGGAGTTGGGGTTATATATCGGCAATCTGGAATGCATACTAATCTATGCAGAACTCAACTCGAGGTTCAAATCAATCTTCCCATTCTCCGTTATAAAGCTGACTAGAGTCGAAATCGGACACAATGCTCGTGCTGGATCTGATCTAGTGATCAATTTATGATGATAGTACAAAAATCTAAGACAAAATATCACAATCAAAACTAGAAATCAAAAAATAAAAAAAAAAATATTAAATCAAAAATCAAAAATCAAATATCTATTCAGAAGTGACAAAAGCTTTTAACTCAGCATAGGCCTTTTCAAGGTCATCGTTAACGATGATCTTGTCGTGAGCACCAGGCTCCTTGGAGTACTCAAGCTCAGCAAGAGCTTGATTAAGACGGTTATTAAGAGATTCTTGGGTCTCAGTGCCACGGCCCTCGAGACGAGACTTCAAAGTCTCGACAGATGGAGGAGCAATGAAAAGGAAACGGGCATTCAAATCAGTCTTCTTGACTGACTTGACTCCTTGCATATCGATATCGAGAATACAGGTTCTCTTGAGAACCTCAGCAACATCCTTAACAGCCTTGACAGTAGTTCCATAGTAATTTCCAGAGAATTGAGCATGCTCAATAAAAGCGCCATTCTCGATCAGAGACTTAAACTCGTCGACAGTGACGAAGTTGTAGTCCTTGCCGTTCACCTCACCGGGTCTTGGGGAACGAGTGGTGTCTGGACATAGTTAGCAACCTGAAAAACTCACAGCCAGATATGAACAAAAAAAAAGAAAAATGGCAACCAACCTATTTTTCTGTCTTTCTTTCATGTTTTTAGATTTTTATCAAAATAAAACGTTGCAATAGCTCAGCACGGAACTTACGAGACACGGAGAAGCCGAATCGATCAGGAAACTCGGCAAACAGTTTCTTCAACAGAGTCGATTTGCCGGTACCAGAAGGACCGGAGATAACAATTGGACGAACAGCAGCGGCAGCCATGGTAAAATATTCGCGAACTGAGAAACAATAAACGGCAACCAGCGAACCAGATCAACACACGTAGTAAACAAATCAGCACCTGGTCGTGCATCACGAAAAATACCCTCGAGGCCCATGCGGCTGCACACCTTTTCGATCGCAGTCCGTGAATAGGGGTCATCTGCCTCCGGCGGCTGGGGCTCCGCCCCAGACCCTGGTTGCTCCTGCTTCGCAGGAGATTGCCGGGACCGTCGACGAAACGACTCGAACGAAGTGAGAGGAGCCACGGGGTCTGGGGCAGAGCCCCAGCCGCCGGAGGCAGACTGGCCGATCCTGTTGATAAGGGCTAGGGTCCAGAGATAAGGAAGGACGGCGAGTTTAGGGAGACAGTCAGCAAAGTTAGTTCAACAGATTACTTTGGATTGGAGTAAGGAGTTGTGATCTGGGAATTGCTTCGCCATGAACATTTCGATACCGGGGTACAGCGAGACGTCGCCGACGTATTTTAATATTCAGATCTCGTTTGACCGGACGACGTACCATGTGAAACGGCGGTACAGCGAGTTCGTCAAGTTTGTGGAGGCCATTGAGGAGGAGATGGGTGAACAGGCACCAGTTGATTTGCCGGGCAAGAAATGGATTGGAACTAAGAATCGAGAGTTTCTTGACGACAGACGAAGAGCTTTAGAACTGTTTCTTCGGGCTTTGGCAAAGAAAGACGAGTGGAGAGAATCGCTGGCATTCATGGATTTCCTCGAGGTTAGCAAACATGCCAAGAGTGAAAGTTCAGTAGCAGCTAAAGCTCGTGGTGATTGGTTGAAAATGGAGTCAGAAGCCAGTTCTCTGATCCAGAAGGCGCTAAAAAGCAAGCAATTGATGGCAAGTGGCATTGGCGGCCCTACTGAGGCAGCTGAGCATCGCAGACTAGTGGTACTCAGCCGGTCGAAAATAAAGCATCTTGAATCGGTTCTGTCTTCTGACAACAGCCTGGGTGATGGCGAGTACCGCCGTAGACGGGATATTGTTCAGAATCTGAAATTGGCATTACGGAATGGCGAAAATACCTCGTCATCGCCATTCGGTTCCAACATGTCTAGTGGAGCTGGTAATGGCATTTCTTCAGCATTTAATCAAACCTCGTCGCTCTCTGGAGCATCAGGTACCGGAGTATCATCTCCATTATCATCGAGATCGCCGTCCCGAACTTCGACCCCTACACGCATCCTGGGTGCACCAGCCCCTGAAACCGGCCGAACGAGACAACTAAATAACAGCGGTCTCCTGGCACTCCAGAAATCCGACATGGAAGAGCAGGATCGCACTGTCGAGTCGCTACGCCAAACCATCGAACAACAGAAACGGCTCGGACTCGCCATCAACGAAGAACTCACCTTCCAAAACCAGCTTCTCGACGAGCTCGACGACGAGACCCACCGAGTCAACTCGCGTCTCAACCAGGCCAAACGCCGTACTGGCAATCTGGCCAACTAGAATCCTTTGCATTTTTTTTTCTCTCTGTATTCTTGTTGCTGGGGGTGTGCCTCCGGCGGCTGGGGCTCTGCCCCAGACCCCGTGGCTCGCTTCGCTCGTTTTCGCGGGACTGGGCCGCGTCGTTGTGACCGTGGAGGGGATACTGTGCTGCAGCACACATGAAAATATATATTTATTTGTTAAGTTTTAATTTTAATAGTCCGTGTTAATTGTGAAGATGTCCTGGTCAATGTCCAGAGCCAACTGTTTCAGACAGGACCCAGAACAGAGTCTGACAGTCCTAGAAACGAACTAAGAGGGTCTGGATGCAAAGAACACCCAAGACAAATCAACAATAGCAGCAGAAACAGAGCCACCCCCTGGAATTTCCCGTCAGGTGCACATGTCCCTGCATAGGGACCCTGCATGAGGAGCAGCAAGATAATGGGTTAGTTCAGCAAACTTTGGCAAGTGCTAGTACCTCTTTAACTGAGCACAAATGCCAACTCCAGATCCTCACTGAACCAGCCTTGAGAATCAATTTTCAGCCTGACCCATAGCCCTTAGTAGCGGCTCAGGGGTAAAAGGCGGGGTATATGCGAAGTCGGACTTCGGTCTTCAGACCAGGAAAGCTCCGCGAAGCGGAGCACAACGGGGTCTGGGGCAGCGCCCCAGCCGCCGGAGGCAGACCCGCACCCCAGGCAGACCCGGAAACGGGACAGTTGGGATCCCCAACAAAGTGCGATGTGCATTCGATGAGCCGAAGTCCGGAGTGAGAGCAATCAGCGGCTGCGAGACACGAATGTAGACGGCGGACTTTCACAAGCACGTACTGATAAAACCTCGGGAGATGCCAGCTGCAAGCATACCCGCCTCTGAGACAACAATGAATCGCATATATCGAAGTAATCGGCAATTCTGCTGATAAAATAATCAATGCACAGTGTGGGGCACCAGATCTCGCTGGCTGGCCCAAAAAGACCATCTGCAGCAAGCGATTGATCCGAGCCGTTGAGCTTGGAGGGGGGACATTGTCCAAGCTCACAAGAGTCACAGTCCATTGGTTCTAAAACCAATTTAGAAGATGGATGATGTGAAATCAAGTGTGGGTCTAGAGCTGCTGAAGATAACGATAACGATAACGATAACGATAATCACCCTGCCAGTCAGCGAACAACCTCGGCTGACCAATGAGACACTTGGCTATTACTCGATTCTTCCTGGGGTATCATAGGGTATCACTAGGGTAATTCTGGGTTCTTTACGGGGTGCTCATCTGGGGCAGGGTCCACATTGGACTCCAAATGGCCATGAAAGGAGAAATACAGCAGCAGCAGGCCAGGTTCAGGCAGTTGCGAACCAGTCAGGTGGTCTACGGAGAGGCCGGCTCCTATGAGACGGGCCTGCCTCCGGCGGCTGGGGCTCCGCCCCAGACCCTGGTTGCTCCTGCTTCGCAGGAGTTGGCTGGGACCGTCGACGGAAACGACTCGAGCAAAGCGAGAGGAGCAGCGGGGTCTGGGGCGGAGCCCCAGCCGCCGGAGGCAGGCCCGCGACCCCCTGGACACGAACCCTTATCTCGGCTGCTCGGTACTCAGGGGGATCGCGGGGTCAATTAAACTCTGCATACCGTTTCTGGTGGTTGAGCGATGCCAGAGTGGTTTATGGAGAATATGCCAGGTCTGGAAGTGTGGTGTGCCTACCGTTTGGAGAGATAGGTTCGGTGGCGGGTCGAGAATTGCGGGTGTGGTTGTGAGGAGATGAGGAGCTGGGTTCGTGAAAGATAGCGAGTGACTCGAGATATCGTTGGAAAGTACCCCACCTGGGGATCTGCCGACCAGCGAGAAGTGCTTCCCGCTTGGGAAATGGTCCAGAGCGCACAGTTGCCCAATCCAGGCGAGGGGTACAATCGATAAATGTTGCGCAGGTCCGAAACGCACAGTGTGCCAGTTGGCCTATTGCATGCTGGTAAATGCCACTATTAAAATTCCATTTGTGCCTAGGTAATAAAATAATGTACTACTGTGCAGCTGGCCTGCATGATTACATGTATGGGGAGCATGAAGCGCCAACGCGGGTGCGGGGTCGTCTTTGTCGCATTTTACGTTTCTCGCGTTGGGATTTGGACTCCAGTTGAACAGTTTGTTCACTCAATTTTAGCTATTTTTTATATACAATGTTTTCAAGGCTTACTGGGTATGTTAAAGGAGAGGTGTGTACTGAAGGTTAATGGTTTTTTGGAGGTGGAAAATGTTCGTTGCCGGGTTGCTGGGAGGTGGGCCAGGAGTGATATCCGTCGGCTCTTTGGCCCTTACCCCAGCCGAGTCCAGGTACCCCACAAAAAAGCAACGAAACGAGTTTACGCGGGGACCCCACTAAGATTGCAAGTTGGATCTGTGTGTGGCTAGAAGTGGTAGGCGTGTCGGTGTCTCGGCTCGAATCAGACATTGAGAAGCTTTTAGTGTTTAGTGGGGGAGGGGCAATGAGGAGTGGTAGGAGAGAGAGGGGTTGAGGTACGGCGAGCGGCGGGATCAATTGTATATAAAGTGACAATAGATCTCGATTGTGGGGATATTGCTACGACTTTGTTTTATTTGTTTGATATTTCTTCGTTTGATCTTTGCTATTTATTGATTGTTAAACGACTACGATCCGACTTTGTTTCAGCTTTAAGGAAATTGACAGTCGAATCTGAACTTACCCCGCTACTTCACACACTCGACATCAGAATTGAATCGAAATTTCTTTGACCTGTTGTTGATTTTTTTCTAACTTCGTGATTATCTTCATTTGTTGCTGTTGTTTTTTCTTTAGAGAGTTTAACGTTGACCGTAAACCTCTTATTTTTTGAAAAACAAATCAACATTTCAAACTATTATAACCGCATCTGCCGACAAAGCGCATAAAACGCATCGCATCGAGAGTTGCCGAGTTTAAACTTCATAGGGCTAGCACTACATCGTACATTTAGTATATAAGCCCCGCTGCACCTCACAAAACACACACGAACTGTACCTGCACCAAGTCCCCCTTTAAATTGGAACTTATCTGAATTGCAGCATTTTGGCTACAACCTCCATTATACAACAAAACTACCATCATTGATTTGCTGCTATAATGTCTACTGCTGCTAAGGGAACTCTTCCCGGCCGTGCCGGAAACTTAACTACTGAGCAAGAACACAAACTCAAGGAATTTTGGGCTCAGGTTCTTATTTATACAGGAAGTGCTCCTGAATCATTAGCTACTCAGCTTACTTCTTATTCAGTGACTTCGGGTGCTGCTGCTAAGAAGAAGGGTGGTTTTTTCTCCAAGAAAGATAAGCATGTCGATGATATTGCTACTCAGTCTGAACTATTCCGGGCCGCACTTCCCAAGTTGACCCCTGAAACTTTTATTAAAGCTGTTCGTTTCATGTCTCGTGGTGACAATGTTGATGATTTGTTCTTGAGATTCTTGCGTGCTCGTAAGTGGGATGTTGCCAAAGCTTTGGAGATGTTTGCTACCACTATTTCTTGGAGAGTGGAGTTCGGTGTTGACGAGCTTCTCCGCACTGGTGAAGAACAATGTGTCAAGGATAAGGAAGACGGTGTTATTCTTCAATTCAAGACTGGTAAGGCCATTTTGAGAGGTAAAGATAAGACCGGCCGTCCTATTGTGGATGTCCATGTCAAATTACACGATCCCAAGGCTCAATCTGAGAGAGATATTGAGAAGTTCACTATTTTCCTGATTGAGGCTTCTCGTTTGTGTCTTAACGATCCCAATGATACTGCAGCTGTTATTTTCGATTTGACTGATTTTGCTATTTCCAATATGGACTATGCCGCTGTCAAGTTCATTATCACCTGTTTCGAGAGACACTACCCCGAGTGTCTTGGATTCTTGTTCATTCACAATGCTCCATGGGTATTCCAGGGTATCTGGAATGTCATCAAGGGCTGGATCGATCCTGTTGTGGCATCTAAGATCTCGTTCACCCGTAACCACAACGATCTTGTCAAGTTGATTGACGACAAGGAGATTCCTAAGTCTATGGGTGGATCTCGTCCTTGGGATTTCGAGTATCTTCCTCCTGTTCCTGGTGAAAATCAAAAGCTAGAAGACCATGAGACCAGAGATAAGATTCTAGCCGAGAGAGTCAATCTGTTTAAGGAGCTTGAGCAAGTAACAGTTCAATGGATTTCTGCTACCGGTGAGCAGAGTAATGCTCTTGAGGCCAAGCGTAGCCAGATCATTGCTGAAGTCCGCAAGAACTACTTCCTCTTGGACCCCTATGTGCGTGCCCGATCTGCCTATGACCGTGACGGAACTTTGGCCGAGTTCAAGCAACAACTCCACCAACCTGAACTCGAGGCCGCTGCCCAAGCCGCTAAGACTGGAAAAGCCCCATCTCTCGCCGATGAAAAAAACGACCAAACCAGAGTTAAGACCGCCCCTGCCGCTGCCCCAGCCGCCGTCACTGCCTAGGTGAGGCCCGCAGCTCAGCTTAAACTCTGTCTCTAGGCATCAATCCACTCCATACCATGACTGCTTCTCCTTCAAAAGCAAGTGTCCTCTGACAGAGGCCCTCCATAAACAAAAGTCACTCCACAGCATTTCTTCTGGCCTCGTCTGTAGGGTACCTTGCTAATCTCATTATTTCCATCTGATTTCGGTTTCGGTTTTTGATATTTTACGTTAGGACTTGTATGATATATACATAATATTATATGCCATTAAAATAACCTATTGTGGAGGGTGTACCTCCGGCGGCTGGGGCGCTCCCCAGACCCCGTTGTGCTCACTTCGCGAGCTCGCAAACCCCGGGTTTTGGCGGTCATAAATGTTCCGGATTAGGCAGTGATCGGTTCACGATACAGTCGCGAAGCGGTTTTCGAGATTATGCATTCAGGTCGAAAAATAAACAAACGACCCAACAGCGTCGCAAAAACATGGCTGCTGAGGTGGATTTGGCCATTGCCAAGCTGGAAAAAGGTGAGAATTAACCGGGGAACTGAACAAATGACAAAGGTTTTTGTTATAAGGGGACCCCGACGCCCGACTCGAGCGAAGCGAGAGGAGCCACGGGGTCTGGGGCGGAGCCCCAGCCGCCGGAGGCAGGTCCGTCAAACAGTTCTAACTCTCTATCAGGTGGTCTGTCGAATCCCGAGTTTGCAGAGGTCACTTTGAGATTGAGCCAGGTCGCTGGTGAGAGTGGACTTTCTAATGTTCAGTTGAAAAGGTTGATCAGTTTGCTGCTGAACTCTGATGAGAATGACGGTGAGAGGAAGGGCTATCGCCTGCCGTTGTCGGTACAGGGAAGAATTGTTCGTCAGTGTTTGATCCCGAATGAGCTTGTCAGCGACGACTGTGTTGTGCCTATTATCAGCAGTCTGGGGAGTGCTAATAGAACACCGTTGCCGGTGAAAGCCAGGCTGTTGAGGTGGATAGTGATTATCCACAGCTTTCTCGAGAACCAATCAGTGATTGCAAAACTGTATGGATTGCTGTTTGCCAATTTGAAGTACGAAACTACACGGCAGTGGGTCTGTCATTTGCTATTTCTGTCTACAGATCACCGGTTTGTGACCGGATGGAGAGTCCAGATACTACAGGAATTATATGATAAAAATAAGGAATCAGCACATGTTTTGGGATTATTGCTTCTTTACAGGGACTATGCTCCGAATCTAGTGACGGTTCGACTGCCGGCAGCTGGACCGTCGACCTTTAGACACCCAGATCGGTATACTTTGGCGCTTGTTCAAGACATTCGCCATTCCAAGTTCGAAGATCAGTCGGCAACCAGTGATAATCTTTCGAGATTAGCTAAGAGGAGGAGAGTAGTTCCTGAAGTGCAGTCGTCGCTTGATAATCGTGCAAAAACAGGTGGAAGTGAAATCGAAGGTATTAGCTCGATGCGTGAATTTGTGAGAAATATCCACAAGATATCTTTTCCACTTCAGATCTCGAGTGTTCTCGACGAAAACGGGCTGTTGACGAGTCTTTTGATGTTTAAAGGTGATGGTAAGTGTCGTAGCGTGTCGAGCGAAGCGAGCCACGGGGTCTGGGGCAGAGCCCCAGCCGCCGGAGGCTAGCCCACCATAGTAGAGGGGTCCTAACAGACAGATTCCATTTGGGAGCGATTGAATACGTGGCTCAGTAATACGTTGTTTCATGAGAGGAATAACCCTGTTGAGCTGAAGCACGTACTAGAAAGGGTGAACGAGTTTGTTGCGTCAACTAAAGTGCTGCCAATCGCAGTGGAGGAGTTTATATTTGCAATTGTGTCTACATGGAAAGAAAGCGGGTTGAGCGACGACGAGGAACTTGTAGAGATTGTTTTCCAGATTATGTCACACTTGCCGCTGATAGAGGCAGTGAAATTCGAGAATGCGATGTTGGCGCCTCTACGTAGGATGATGGCGTCTGCTCCTATTCGGACGAGAACTAGGCTGCTGGAATTTCTTCATGATCTGTTTATGAATTGGAATATAGAGTATAAACCATTGGTTGAACAGGACGCTAGGGTATTTGGAGGGCTAGACAGGGATATGGTACAACAAACATTACAAATGGTGGTTAGTTTTGTTGACAATTTTGGGCTGAGTTTATTGGAATTGACAAATGACGACTGTGTTGTTCAAGATAGTATATTATCGTTTTACGAGAACTTGCCGAAAGTGTGTCTGGTCAGAATCACGCCAAAAATTGTTATTATAGGATATGAAATGGCCGCTCGACTGGTTTTTTCACAGTCTCCATTTGCTACGTCTAGAGTGTGTGGTGTTATTGCCAGTTATCGAGAGATATGTACAAACAGCAAGAACCGCGACGACCCAGCAGTGTCAACATTTAATTCTTTGGTCATGGATACTTGTAATATACTCTGGCGTGACAATGCATTTTCTGAAAGTGTAAACTCAGATCAGTTTGGACTTACAAAAGAATTTATTGAAGCTTTGGATAAGCAATGTCAGGAGAAATCCTTATCATTCAAGGCACTCTATTCAATTACAAACTCTCCATTGTTTATATGGGTCAGTATGTTATACTTGAGATTGAAAGAGCATGAGAATTTTGCTGCTACTGAAGTATATACGGGTCAGATTACTAGAGAGCGATTTCAAGAAATGTCTAAAGCGGGCAATTGGCTTGACATTGAGTATGATGATTTCCGAGTCGGACTTCTGTCCAAACTGGAAGACGCCGGGTATGAGGGCATCAACGTGCTCCTGTATACATCACTGAAGCAACTGATGGATCGGAGATAGTGACGGCCAAGCGAGCTCAGCCGCAAGGTCATCGGAGTCTGCTATTAGAGTCATGAGAGTCATTTATTGATGTGCAAGTACCTGCAGAAGTCGTGGCACATGTGCGATCCTGACGATGACGCCTCGTTATATCTGGGTCGGGTCCGATTTCGGGCTGGCTTAAATCACTCGAGGATTCTCGGAGATGTATGGCTTTTGATTATTGTCTTGAAAGCTTTAGATTCGAAAAAGCCGCCCTCGGACTCGTCAGTTCATTACTTTTTGTTGCAAATGCGGAGCTCCTCATTGGCGCTTGCCCAGTTACGTTTCACCCGGAAAAATAGTCACCACTGGACGATAATCTGTTAGTAATCGAGTACATATCTGGTGTCTAAGTACCACGGGTTACGAAGGTGTAACAACACGCAGGGACAAATTATTAAACGGACGCTCGGTTTATATTTTTGTGCAAGGTTACGTAAGTAGTTATGATTAATCAAGGCACAAAAAGTAAAGCTGGGGTCACAATGTAATCACAACTTTCTCCAATACGATTTAGCGCATGTAGCCGAACGGAAATTCCGCTCATATGGCGCATGGCTAAGTACGATTGGAGAAATAGCGTTGAACTATCCCCTCGTTTACCTCATGATAACTTCCCCTCACAGCGTTCTATACATGCCCGGATAAAATGCGGTAATCCTGAAACGGAAATTGCTAAATTCGAGGAGATCGTGTCCCGCCGTTAGTAACGGCATGCATCTTATGGAGACTGCTAATATCTGAGTGTTTGTACTTGTACTCGCCCAAACAAAGTAAAAATTCTATAATGGCCGGTCAACAACAAGTAACGAGGCAACATTTAGCTACTTGACACGCGAAAATGGACGTTTTGTTTTCTCGAATTGATGTGGAATTGATCTTATTCCGCCATTCGTCTGCGGACATAAGTAAGAGGAAAACTATGCATGAATAGGGCGATCAGACCTAATTTGTCAAATATGCTATCTCCGACCCCGAATACTGACTCAGCGGCAGTTAATGCGATGACTTCTAGCTAACCGACAAAATTCGATTCTTCTTGATCCTTTATATCCATATTTTGTTTTGTTTGGTATAGTCATTAGCAACATAGAGATTTGTGATATAAAGTTAGGGCTAGATCACTGATAAGTATATGGCGATAGCATTGCAGTGAATTATAGAATCTGAAAATGTCAGAAAAAAAAAATGCAGAATCTGTGATGAAACCTCAATGTGATGAAAACTATGCTGATGGTGGAGTCGGAGTTGGTGCACAGTTTGATATTGACAGCCAGTCTGTACGGTCATCTGGTATCAATGTTGAAGTTATAAATAATAGCGGAGATGAGGAGAAGACGGTCGGAGATAAACCAATCCCAGAGGCTGTTCCTGTTGTAGGACCTCCTCCAAATGGTGGTTTACAGGCTTATTTAGCGGTTTTAGGTGGTTTCTTTGCATTATTCAATAGTTGGGGTCTCATCAATACATTTGGCGCTTTTGAGACGTATTATCAAGAGGATTTGTTGAGCCACGAGGACCCGTCTACTATTGCCTGGATCGGATCTATCCAAGGATATTTTGTCGTTGCCGCTGCCATTGTCTTTGGAAGAATGGTTGATGCCGGATACATTCAGAGTTTATTGTATGTCGGAACTTTTCTTCTGACTTTTGGAATGATGATGACAAGCATCTCGTCGGAGTTCTATCAGATTTTCCTTGCACAGGGTGTTGTGGTTGGAATCGGATGCTGTTGTATGTTTGTGGTGTCGGTCTCAGTAGTGGCTTCTTATTTTAGTACTAGACGTGCCTTTTTTGTTGGTATCGTTGCTTCAGGGGTAAGTTTAATGGTTGTGAATGATGGAGTTCGTGAGATCATAACTCGGTTGGCAGGTTGAGGAGTTCCTCCCTATGGAAATAATACTAACAATTGGTAGTCCAGTATTGGAGGTGTCATTTATCCCATTATGGTTCGTGAATTGATTACCAGAATTGGATTTGGTTGGGCCACAAGAGTAGTTGCGTTCACTATATTTGGACTTTCAATATTGCCATGTTTGTTCCTGAAAGGCAGGTTACCTCCTAGAAAATCTGGACCTCTGATTGACTACGCGTCCTTCAAGGATATTCCATTTATTTTATACTGCATTGCTTGTTTCTTTGGTTTCATGGGACAGTACATTCCAATTTTCTTTATTCAGTCATATTGTTTAGAAATTGGCATTGATTCCAACCTTGCCTTTTACATGACTTCAATTCTTAATGCTGGCTCTGTTCTGGGCCGTATTCTCCCCAATTTCATTGCAGACAAAACTGGTCCTTTGAATATGCTCTTGCCTTGTACTGTTGCTTGTGCCATCCTAGCTTATTGCTGGGATTTTATAAGTGTTAAAGGAGGAGTGATTGCTTTTTCAGTGTTATTCGGTTTCTTTTCTGGCACATTCGTATCTCTACCTCCTGCCTGTATTGCATCCATGACTGCTGAAATGAACATGCTGGGTACTAGAATGGGCATGGCATTCTTTCTATGTGGTTTTGGTATCCTTATAGGTAGTCCCATTGGAGGTGCTCTTGTCACTCGGGATGACGGCGCTTTTCTATATGCTGCGATGTTTTGCGCTGCCTGTATGACGCTTTCCTCTGTTTTCATGTTTATGACTCGTGTGGCATTGTCAGGACCAAAAGTCATGGTTAAATGTTAACCACCTCACCCATTATTTTGCATAGTTCACAACATCGTATTTGATCTTCTAATTCGCATAACCTTCATATACAATGCTAATAATAATAAATTAATGTACAAAATCTATGTGTCATAAGTTCGTTCAATGAGCCAACGCTTGTTCACAAGAGTGTCAAGTGGGTGTAGGACCATACCTTGCTGAAGCACCTAGACTTCTCAAGAAATGGAATAGACTGAGGTTCTCGGTCTCTGTTATGTGGTCCCAAATAACCGGATCACCTAAATCAATGCAGTTTAAGGAAACCAAGAACTCGACCATATCATGGTTCTCGAGGTCAAAAGCATGAACCAGCGACATGTAGTTCGGCAAAAGTCCACCGTTGGCCAAATTTTTGACAAGTTCTAAATCGTTCTTCCTCACAGCTTGTTCTATAATCGATTCAGGATACTTGCTAACGCAGTTGCATTGCACTAGATATATTGCCAAGTCAAACTGGCGTTCGTTCATTTCAGTGTTGATAGCTGGTTCTAGGTAGCCAGGGAGAAACGGTCTATTGATGACTTGGTTCTTATAACTGCTGTAGAGGTCTTCATCGCTAGGTTCAGCCGGTGGCAGGAACGGTGAAGATTGTGCTGTCACCGGACTGGGGGAGGGAGATGATGACAGTTCAATCGTTCTAGTCGTAATGTCATAGTCTGTTCCTCCTCTCTCACTCTCTTCACTGCTGGAGTCTTCGTCATCCTCTTCAGAATCACTATCACTATCACTATCACTATCCTCCTCACTTTCTTCACTTGAATCGGTCTCGGCGTCAGCAATATCGACCTCAGTCGAAACTTCTCGTCCTTGCTCAGAAGTGTTCGATATTTTTGGAATCTCCAGCTCTGATGAGTCGCTAAAAAATGCGCGAATATTATTTTCTTCTAAAATTGTCTTATTGATGAACCTTCTAGATAGGAAGTTGAGATGAAGTGCAGCTGTCATCCAGCTCTTGGTCCGTATCAGTACCGACTGCTCACGTAAAACTTGATTCTTTAATGTCGTAGAATATGCTAGTATATGGTACAGCCTACGGGAACATAGCGGCAAGTTGAATTCTCCTGAAATGATAAATATGTACTGGATTATTTCTATCGGTAGAGTATCAAGCTTATGGGTCACACGCTTCACGTGCTGAACGGATCGCTTTTTAATAGCAACTGGTCGCTTAAACAATGGTTCAGAAACGTCCTCATCACTATCCGGATATCTTCGTGTCTTTTTTCTTTTCTTGATTGGTGGTCTATTGGCCGTAATAAATCCCATTACTACATTAAAGTATTCGGAAGTGCATGAAAATAGAGTATGAAATAAATTTACGCCGTACCAGACAGACCCTGCATTCAGACCTGCAAGTTCCTTTTAACCATCTACCACCCGAAACTAGTATATAATCCGCAGTCGCTTATTTGTTAAATTAAACATTGTGTATTACTGTATTGGATTTCTATTTCTCAGCTTTTATATTAGAACTGACGTCCTAGCCTTATCCTATAGTTTTTGAGCTCGGACGATCACAGGGATCATACCTCCTGTGCCAAGTTGAAATCTACGATGTCCAATTACACTCAGAAGAGAATTTGTCGTACCAGAATGTGAAGTTACTGAAACATAATCAACAGGTGTCTCACTTTTCCAGTCTAAATCAAATACATAATTGAGGAAATCACGGCTACGAGCGTCATGCTCGGAATGAGTTTCCCTGTGTTGAGTACTCCACAATTCATCTTCTTCTGTTAACTGAGGCTCAATATCGACTATAGAGCCAAAGCGACCCTCTATAAATGACCGCGTTCTACGCTTGTCACATGTGTGTACTCCGATATCCTCTCGGAGATCTTCCATTACCAGTGGTCGTAGAGCATTATCAAAATCCAGTGATATTCCCTTCCAAGTGTAGAGCATTGTATCTAAAGATCTCGTAAATGGAGAAGAATAATAAGCTTGTGGAAGTCTAATTTTCTTGGAAATCTGTTCTTTCCATGCAGTATGGTTATCTTTAGCCTGTTGAATACCAAGAGGCGTCAACTCTGCATCTGGTCCCCAAACGATCTTACCGTCTCCATTCAGCAGAGACCAGTAATCCTGTGCCATTGTTAGAGAACAGTCTTGGACTCATATAGTCAGTAGAAACAAAACATACCCGCCAGTCCTTCAACTTGGTACCACTTACATCCCACTTCGGTTCTCCGTATATTTCTATAGCAAGGTTATGATATCCCTGACCGTGACGAGCAAAATAAAATACTTTATAACGAACGTTTTCCGGTGCATTTTCCTTTAATTTAGAAAACGCATCATGAAATTCATCCCATGACGAAACTTTGAGTCCAAAATTATTTGTTAAATGATTAAATTTCGAGTCGTCTGTCTCAGGATCATCTTGAAGAAGTAGCCCTTTACCAGCTGAGGAAAATGAATATACAAAATCTTGTTGTTGAACCATATTATATTTGTTGAGTGGTCCTCGTTGGTCTCAAGGTCCGAAAAGGTATCTGTCATGAAGCACGTTTATATATGCATGGGTAAGGGACGTACAAGCGTGGGGTTTTCAGGGGGATCATCGAGCCACGTTAATTAAAGAACAGACCATTTATGACCTTTCTAAGAAATTTGTTATATTTGAAAATTATGTATTACCATCATTATTCAGATATTGCTCCAGCTTTTGTCTGTTTCGTACTACTAAATGCACTTTGAAATGAGGCGGGTCTATCATTAGTGAATTATGCTCTTTTACCAGTTTTCTTGGATCGTGTTCCATAGCATCCTTTGGGTCTGAAGGGGGTAATATATAAAAAGACGATATTATTCGTATGAATGCAGTGTACAATTCCCTCTCAGCAAGATTTGCTCCTGCGCACATCCGAGTTCCTGCTCCGAATGCAAAATGGGGAGGGCCTGTTGATGGGGTAAGAAACCGCTCCGGATAAAACTTGTGTGGATCGTGATATCGTAATGGATCGAAATTGGCTGCAAATGCATTCAAAAATAATGTTGTGTTAGCAGGAATCACTGCTCCCTTGTAACGAATGTCTTTAATAGTCTGTCTTGGGAGACTAATAGGCATTGCACTGAACCTTAACGTTTCCTTTACTATTGCCTGGATATATGGTATATTGTCTTCATGAAGACAGTGATACCAAGCCTGTCCATCAGGATAAGTTTGTTCAAGAATATCATATGCTTTCTGTTGAATTCTCTGCCCATATTCTTGAGACATGTGCCCGATGAAATATATGAGCATGGCTGGCACGGTATCCAGACCAGCGGATACCATTGTCAGACATATACTCTTGAGCTCCTGTTCAGTCACTTTGGCAGACGGGTCTTGAAGGATATTCCCGGTAATGCACGAGATACAAGTTCCATTGTTAATATTCTTTCGAAGAGCGTTGAGCAGCACTTCCATATATTTATCTCTTCTTTCGCGACAAGAAATAGCAAGCTTGTTTGATCTAAGAGGCAACAGTCGCATAATGGGGATATAGTCACAATAATTGTGAAAGTTCCCCCTAAATCGTCCAATTTGTCTTTCGACAGTCATAATCTCAGTGAGCATATCACTGTCAACATCATCTAGTCGGATTCCATAATTAAGTGTTAGGCTCTTATTCTGTTAGTATATTCCAAACCTCTTCAAACGAAAATTAAACTTACCGTATTGAGAGCGTAGGTATTGAAATATGGGCTCACGTCTACTTCTGTGCCAGAAGAAACTCCATTCATTAGGCTTTTGATGCAGAATGTCGCTTCTCTGTCAATAATGGACATATATGACCGGACTGCCGGTCTGTTGAGAGCAGGATTGGTGGCTTTTCTTTTGTTCCGGTATGTTTCTGACCATGGAGTCGTCCCAATAGTGAGTCCCTGGCTGCTTGAGACAATCTTGTGAAACGTATATGAAATTGGGCGTGAGCAGTTTGCAGTCATGTTATCGACCCATAGATACTTGGCTGCTTCGTACGAATTGGCTACTACGACACGCTTATTACCAAGTCTCATCTGGAATACAGCGCAATTGTACCGTCGAGCCCATTCTAGATAAGTAAGGCATTGACTGGGACCGAGGCTAAACAAACTTCCCACTATAGGATATCCAGATATTTCACGAAGACCCTTTATCGACCGCTGACTGCATCCTATTCCAGTGAAATAATCTAGGAAAATATATGTCAGTAGAAGACAAACTCCGCATTTCAGCATCACGAAAGATATATCTATCACTGTCAGATCAAAGTTCACAATGCATATATAACTACCAATCAATCTGAAAAGTCGCCATAAGCAAAAGTTTAATATGACGGAGCCAATGCATCTTGCCGAGTTACTTGATACTACGACTAACATAAACGCTTCAACATCTCCAATCATTACAGAGGAGGGGTTTTTTCTCGTGGCTGATGACATATTCCCGTGAACTATTCAACTCAACGTCAATGTACACGGCAGCCATCTTTTTCGCATCAGCTCAGCTCGAAGCCGACAGCATTTGCTTTAGATTTATGCTCGCTTAGAAGTATGTATACTTGAGATTTAGAATCATGGTAAATACCATGACATGACTTGTTAATGCGTAGATCTAGCCTACAGTGGTCTCTCTCATTTGCATTGACTACATCACTACGAGTATCATACACTACTAACATCCAGCCGACATTTTTAAATACTTGCTCATTACACACACGGGCCGAGTATTACCAAGGATCGGGTCGGACAGGAAGTTTCATTTTTTAATAATTTTACAAAATATTAGAGCCAAGATTACTAAGTGGAAATGACGCATATAGACATGTGCATCCTATGATCATGATGATCATCCCTTACGGTCTGTTGTCGTAAACATTAAGGTGGAGGTGGAAAACCGGCATTAATGAAAGACCGGTAAGATCTAACTAAGTTACGTCATATTTTGTTTCCGTCATCCGTGGCAGTAGTTAGTTGCAGTAGTACGGGTACTACTTGAAAATAATCACATGACAACCACAGCCTGCCTAATACTGTAGTCAGTGCCTCTTGGGAATCATGCAATGGCAAGGAATTCAACATCTTGCCCTGTTGCAAACCGAGTTACCGTATTATCAGCATGCCAAGGACCGTTAGGAAGTCGGCTTGAGAGGTATCAGAAACAGTTAGTATGGCTGCTTTCTGCTTTCTACCGGAACGAAGTTTCTCTATAAGACCTCAAATTGGGTAAGGTGTGAAGAAGATCTCAACAACACAAAGGGGACTAAGAAAATAATAATTCAAATTGGCGTTAAAGAAGTTGGTGTCATGACAAGACAAGAAAACCATTCGTTGCTTCCTCAAAAAGTGATGAGATACAATTCCGATATTACCGACCCACGGATCATGTCATATTTGCTCAGTATTGTCGGTCCGGAACTGTGACCATTGCTGTTCACGGATCAATGCGTTCGGATGCGCAGCTTTGTGCTTGATCCGTCTCAGCCGTAGGCATTTGTGATGGATCATGTGTGCAAGGGACGAGAGACTAACCCATTTTAGCTCTCCACGGTATGCAAAGTAGAAGTTGGAACCGTAATAAAATTAATTTTCTAACGGCAAACAAAGGAGAATTTTTATTTTCGGTGGCATGGTGGTTTTTTCTTTGGTTTCTCCACCTCTCTCTTGAATAAGTAGATTCACAGCTAGTAATTGTTGGTTCGCTGACGAGTACTGAATAATTCCAGTCTGTTATCTGGCCTTATGGGACAACTTTATTTTCTTTTTTCTCCATTTAACCTTGCGTCAGAGTAGACGATCGGCACTGAGATGCAATGTGTCAGTCATTCGGAAAAGAAATTCTGAGTCAAAAGCATGCAATATTATTCAGCCATAGATGCAACGAGTTTGGAAGAGTCTGGAACTGAGTCTCAAGGGGTCAGCCGATTGCAATGATGGTGGACAAAACCACGTCATTCGAATAATACGGGGAATTGTCCGACCCAAGTCTGAGTCGTAGAATGAGGAGAACTGAACAAAAAAAACCAAACACTTGATTGTCTTGATGCCGCTGGTCGGTTGGTGAGGTCCTTTTGTTTTGCTCTGGTTCTTTCTGAAAAAGTGCAGTTCTTTATGGGCTGAAATTGGCTATGGAATGCTAGTGTACTTGCAGTCTTGGCCGTGGGACAATCTTTGAAACGCAATGCACAGCTCAGGCTAAGATAGTCACCATACCAGGAGCGGACTTCTCGGGATACCCCAAGGTTTACAAGCCGGTAACTTCCAGATGGCAAGTATAAATATCGGGCAAACTATCCTCTCTTGTTGGGTAGAATCAATCTAAACAAACTCAATCGCAAAACACTCAATTGAACACTCGCAAAGAATCATCATGTCTATCTTAGTTCCAAGAGGAAATGAAGCTTTGAAGCTCAACCCACCATTTGGGCTTGATATCCATATCACTACACATGGATCCGATTGGTATTGGACAGTCTTTTCATTATTTGCCTTGGCATCTTTGGGTGGTCTAGTGTTTTCACGTATCGGCCCTCAGACAGGAAGCAAATTCTTTTACTACAACTACATGTTCAGTACCTTTGTTCTGTCTATTGCCTATTATACAATGGCATCAGATCTTGGTTGGACAGGAATTCAGGCTGAGTTTAATCATGCTACTGTTGACGACGGTGGACTGGTTCCAGGCATCAGACAGATCTTTTACACAAGATACGTAGGATGGTTCTTGGCATTCCCACCTTTGGTTGCAAACTTTGCGGTTCTTAGTGCTCTTCCAATTTCAACCTCTTTCTTTACAGTCCTTACTGTGGAAGTTTTTGTTGTTAGTCTCCTGATTGGCTCATTGATCCACTCAACATACAAGTGGGGTTACTTTGTTTTCGCAGTTGTTTCAATTCTTCTTACTGCCTATAACTTGTTCTTCTCGTTTAGACGAGCAGCTACTAGTAATGTCAGTCACATCACAGGTGCTGTCAAGACTGTCACGTTTGGTGTTAGCGCTGTCGCTGGGTTGATGTTCTTGTATCCTCTTTCATGGGGTCTTTCTGAGGGTGGTAATGTTATTCAACCCGATTCAGAGGCTGTTTTCTACGGAGTCATCGATATCTGCATGTTCATTGCTGTACCTACGTTCTTTATTTTCACCACCAGCACAATTGAAGCTGAGTCTCTTGGACTTAGAAACTTCAACACTCCGTTGTTCCACAGTGACAACCTCGCTGCTGAGAAGGAAGCAAGATACTCTGGAGATACTGCAGTGTCGAATTTCGCTCCTACTCAACCGGCTGCAGGAACTGAACCAGTTTCTGTTCCAGAACCGGTGGCTACCAACCCCGCAGCTGCCAATGCTGTTTAACTGTTTTCCTAGTAGTTTACTCGATTTGCACTCTATGCTTTTTAAGAACCGAGACTCTTTTTGTCTAATATTCTAATCTTTTATTTACTTAATTTTAATTTAATTTCAATAAATAATTGTTCATCGTTCACCACTAGTGATACCAGATTAAATAAGATCTTCAATGTCAGGAATGGGACGCTTTACCTTTTTAAATTTAGAACGGTCAACATTCTTACAAAGTCCCGTCGGGGCTAGAGTGCATAAGTCACATTTTCGACCTCTAGGAATACATATGGTCTGGCCAAAACCAACTAATAAAGGGTTAATATCAACCCATAACTCTTTGGGAAGCCAGGACTCAAGAGCCTCGCGAGTTCGTTCTGGAGTCGGTAATAATTTTGAGTTCTTACCAGTCCATCCCCACATGTTAGCCAGGCGATGAACATGAACATCTACACCAATTCCTTCTGCCACACCCCAAGCTCTATGCATCAGTAAATGTGCCATTTTAGGGCCGACACCAGGCAACGACACCATGTCCTCAATAGTTTTAGGAATATCATTGTCATACTGATCCCTTAATATCTGGGTCGAGAGTTTGATATATTTAGCTTTCCTGGAGTGAAACCCGACCTTGAAAATCATTCTGTCAATTTCCGACTCTTGGGTTGCAAGTATTCCGTCAATAGTAAGGCCTCCAACAGGAGACAATTCCCGTCGCAAAGTGGCCATAGCCTGAGCATTGACTTCATCTTTGGTCTGAGCAGAAAGCATAAGAGCAATTAGTAGCTGATAACGATGAACAGCTGGTGTGATAGTCGAGCTAATGGCTTCTGGCAAACGTTCACAGCCCATTGTGTCAACAGGTGCCATGGTGTTTGCACGCATCTTTTGAACATGAGAGTAGATATCGCGCCAATTCTTCGGTTCTTTGTCGCTAACCGATTTAATCTTGGAGATATCTATAATCTTAAACGGATCATAGTTCAACGTAGGCGGTACAAAAGACTTTTTATCTAATATTTCAGAAGACTCGCTCTTCACAGAAGTTACCAAAGTCCCATCTTCAATCTCAGATGCAGTTTTAACTACTACGGTAGATTTTGTTGATACCTCGGTCGAGCCATCATTTTCGCTTTTGATCAGTTGTCCATCTGTCAGCTCCGTCTCCTTTTTCACCGCGACCTCTTTCTTAACTCTCTTCGAAGCCCTTTCAACAGTACTGGCTGGAAGGCCCCGAGATCTCAATCTGGGCGGCATGTCTGATCTGACAATTAGGACTGCAGTTATTCGCTGAATCATACATATACGCGGCTATCGATACCCCGAAGTCCGAGACTTGAATTAATTAATTATTAAACCGTAAAGCAAAAAGACCGTGATATAACATCCCCAAAAATATGACCAGAACCCCCACGCAACGACTCGAGCGAAGCGAGAGGAGCAGCGGGGTCTGGGGCGGAGCCCCAGCCGCCGGAGGCAGCAGGACAGCCACAGTAAACATACACATTTATTTGGGGGGCTATAAACAAAGGGTCATCAATTCGTTCAGTCTCAGGTCTTACGAGAGGAGCCGTAGCTGGTGTTTCCAAAGTTGGGGGTCGAGGTGTGCTTAGGAGGCGCATCCTTGACTTTTTTGAAGTTGAACTGGGCAGCAAGTGGAATGTGATCGGATGGGTGGTGTGGGTTGGGGAAGGCTACAAAATGCTTGGTGTATTCAGGGTCGATTTGTCCCAAAAGGCCTCCTACAGAGAGTGAATTAGTCGAGTACCAGATATAGTCAATGACTTCGACAAAGTTCGGGGTGTAGTTAGTGAAGGGCAGTTCGCCGATTTCACTATATGCTGATTTCAGGCCCAGTTTATGAGTGGTACCTTCGTCGGTAATTTTACCGTACACACGTCCTTCGAGGTCTTCATGAGTGCCCTCGATTTTACCTTGGGCAAACAGTTGATATACAGCCGAGTCGGTGGTCGAGTTATAATCACCGCACACTACGAGGGGAATATTCTTGCCATCAGTTAGCTTAGGGTACTTGGCGCCTTCGGGAGTCGAATTGCTGGTATACTTGTCAACGACCTTTTCTAATTCTTCAAGTAACAGGGCCACTTGTACTAGTTTGACATCTTTAAAGGCGGGATCCCAGTGCAAATGTGTATTGGCGACAATCATAAGACGGCCGGTTTGAACTTGTTCAAACACATTGATCATGGCAATGTTATCTTTGTTCATGACACGGTTATAAATATCGGCAGTCTTTTTAAAGTCGTCTTTACGCAATGCTAATAGGTTGTAGTCGATATTGTGGCGTTCAATGAGCTTGATTTTTTCGTGTTTATAAAACATGGCACAGCCATCGACTTTCTTGGCTTCGGATTCAGGCATTGTACGGGCACGTCCTTTTGGCCAGTGTAGTGCGGTATAACCGAGTTTGCTAAGTTTGGGAACCCATAAATCGTCGTAACTGATTTTATCTACTTCTTGAAGACAGATGATGTCGGTACCAATGCTGACGATCTCCTCCAAAAGTCTTTCTTTACGATAGTTCCAGCCAAGGGCCCATGATGGTGTATAGGCATATAATTGTGGGGTGGCCATTCTGTCGCAAAGAGTGTTGTATGACATGATGGAGAAGTCGGATTGGCTAGGTGGACCATTCGAAACTGCCGAATTAGCACTGGTGTTAGTAGTGGTGGTCACCGAAGAGGCAGAAGTACCAGCAACACTGGAACTATCAGACTCATTAGCCGAACTCGATCCATCTTTCTTATCATCTTTAGAATTGGATTTGTCCTTGTTATCACGAGATTGTTGTAGTTGTTGGGGGGTTCGTTCATCCTTTCGTGGCTTTGAGTTGTTTTTATCTTCTTCGAATAATAGCCATTCTCTAGGAGGAGACTCGATAGTGACAGGAGCACGTTCTCGTAAATCGATAATTACACCACGAGTACCTTCTTTAGCCATTATTTCTCTTGTATGGTCACTAAGAGGATTACCATCTAAACCAAGAACTTCTAATTGAAACAAAGTACCAAGAGCATAAGGCAGTTCCTGGAGTTTGTTATCAAACAAAAATAAGTACCTTAGAGTATACATCAAGCCAATTTCAGCTGGCAAATCAGTCAACAAGTTATCAGACAGATCAAGTACCTTGAGCTGGCCAAGTTTGGTGACAGACGCTGGCAGACTTGTAAGCTTATTGTGATTCAAGTACAATTTCTGTAAAAAGTTGTAATTGAACAGTTTAGGGGTCATATTAGTGAGACCCTGGCCACTCAAATCGATGGCGGTCCAAAACTGTTTATTGATATCTTCATTAATTCGTCGTTGTCGTTCTTCTTCAAGCTGTTCTTTGCGTTGATGGGGGTTCAACATGCCACCAGCAGGTCTTCCTACCACGGCATTGCCACCAGCGGCGGCATTTTTAGCGGCCTGAGTTTGATTCTGGTTCTGTTGAACGAGCTGAACCGCCAATTCAGTGACGGTCAGCGGAATGGGGTTCTGGCCACTGGCAGTCCTCGAAGCGACTGCCGCACTCCTCGCATAGCTGTGAGGAGAATTGGCAGTCTGCCTCGACAGCTGAGCCATTTGCATCTGCTGTTGCCAGTGAGTCGAGCTCATCCATTCACTAGCAGCGGCCGAACCATTATTCGCACTTCCGCTATTAGACGGATTTCCTAGCCCGAGCGCGCTGCCAATGGCGCCACCAATAGCGCCTCCATTGACGGCCCCGGCTCCAGCACCCGCGCCCCCGCCGCCATCTTTACCACCAGTCATCTGATACTGCTGCATTATTCGATAATCTTTTTGTTCTTACACTTGGAAAAGCTCTTTAACCGAATGACCATGGCCTGCTGAGTTAGTAGTGTCCTGCCATAGAACCAGTCGTCAGCCATCGAGAATCAATCGCAAATCAACTCTAAACAAATCACGAATCAAATCCTAAATCAACCCTGGATCAATCGTGGGTCAATCGTGGGTCAATCGTGGATCAATCGCGAATCCGGCCCTAATCAATCGAGAATCATTAACAGCCCGAATCGACGACCGATCCAGCCCATCAATTGATCTAACGATCACAAACCGCTTCACAACTCCAGAACTAACCCCGACGACCACACAATATCCCCACTAACGAGCGCAGCGAGCAACCAGGGTCTGGGGCGGAGCCCCAGCCGCCGGAGGCACACCCCACCACCCCCAAAACTACCGTACCTCTCTATCCGTGTCGCAAATCGGGCAGTCTCTCGTGCCTAAATCCAAATCTGAACTGCCAGCTGTCAAACGACTGACGTCGAATCCAATTGCCGAGCCCGTGGTTGCTGTTGTTGTTGCTGCTGTCTGACACTTTCTCTCTTACGAGCGGTTCCTGTGTCAGTTCACTCTTGCGTGTTTTCTCTTTCCGTGACTCGAGCCTGGCTTCCCTGCCGCGTGTCGTGTCGCCTGCGTTCGTTCGTTCGTTTTCTTGCTTGCTCAGTCTTCGATCCGATCTGTAACTGTCGTCAGTCAGTCGTCAGTCGTCGAACCACATGGCGCGCCTCAATGCCCGTTCGTTCATTCTGGTGCTCAAAACTTCACGCGGCTGACAGGTTACCCGGACTGGAGTAATCCGGGGTGGAGGGGTGCTGCCTCCGGCGGCTGGGGCTGCGCCCCAGACCCCCCGGCTCCTCTCGCTTCGCTCGAGTCGGGCGTCGGGGAGAGGGGTTTAGAGGGGGTTGGTGTGGTTTTGGGGGGTTTGGAGGGGGGAGAAAGGGGTGGTCGGAGAGGGTTCGTGGAGAAGAAGTGGTTCAGCCGTGCTGTCGATCTTGAAAATGACTGACCAGGCCCGCCAGACCAAAACCCTTTAACCCACAATTTTTTTTTCTTTCTTCTTACACAACAGCTGTGGTGTCATATTCCATTTACTTCGCTACTTTATTATAAAACGGTCCTTAAACCTTTTGCTCAAAGAAAAGTTTTTCTGTTAACCCAGTTATCACTATATCTATCTTCACTACTTCTATTCTATAATACAGTACTCCAGACCACGCAATTCCATCTCTAACCCCTCCCCGACGCCCGACTCGAGCGCAGCGAGAGGAGCCACGGGGTCTGGGGCGCAGCCCCAGCCGCCGGAGGCACCACCCCATCCACCGCAGGGTCCAGGACCCTGCGCCGTCACGTGACCCTCCTCTGGCGGCTGGGTGAGTGTGCTGTAACCGTCGACGTGACGACTCGAGCGCAGCGAGAGGAGCAGCGGGGTCTGGGGCGAAGCCCCAGCCGCCGGAGGCAGGCCGAACCAGTTAAGAGCGCGCGGGTGGCAGCGCATCGGAGGTTACCGGAGAATCTCGAGCTTATCTGGGAGAGAGGCCCTGCGGCCCTAGCCCTGGCGGGCGATTAGTAAACTGGGCAGAGTCTAGACCCATGCGGAGATTATGGCCATTACCGGAATGGGAGCTGATTGATGAGATGAGATAAGGAGAAACGCTTAGGCTCAGAGCAAGTCCTGTTAAAGAACGAGTAATCCACGGGGGTGATGAGGTGATGGGGTGACAGGGGGCAATTGAGGGTTGAGAGGGGGACAGAGTTTGGCCGTGGTGGGTCTAGTGCCTCCGGCGGCTGGGGCTCCGCCCCAGACCCCGCTGCTCCTCTCGCTTCGCTCGAGTCGTTACGTCGACGGTCCCTGTCTCCTGCGAAGCAGGAGCAACCAGGGTCTGGGGCGGAGCCCCAGCCGCCGGAGGCCGACCCCCAACCCCAATTAATCAGCGGAAAGGGTCTGGAACACGCGTGATTCAGGGACCGCAGGATGAAATTATCCCGCCAAAACGTGCAAGATGCGTCGACTCACGTAATTTTTCATGCATTGGCCTGTGGTTGGCAGATGGTCCGAAACCTAGACCCCCCTCAATGGCACCACGCCGTGCCAGTGGCCCCGGCCGGTAGGGTGGTGGTGGGCTGCATGAGGAAAAACCAGACCACACAGGCCTGTCTGGCGCGGCCCTCTGCTTACTACTCCTGCCGCTGGTGCTGCCGCCGATGGTGCTTCTGCAATGCACCATGGACTGCTAGATTATTCGGCTGTCAAGTATAAATAGACGGATAATCTCCCGTTTGGTTAATTGGATTTTTGTTCTAATTTCCACATCTCATCTTCCTCTTTGATTACAAAAAGTCATTCTAATCGTTCTACGATAGATAATAATCACTAGAAAACAACAAAACAAATCAACTACACTACAAAACTACAAAAATGGTCGCTACTGTCAGACACCCCGCCCCTGCTTTCACCAAGAAGGCTGTTGTAAACGGCGTTTTCGAGGACGTTTCTCTTGAACAATACAAGGGTAAATGGGTCATTCTGGCTTTTATTCCTCTTGCTTTCACTTTTGTGTGTCCTACCGAGATCATTGCTTACTCTGATGCTGTCAAGGAGTTTGCTGACCGTGATGCAGTTGTTCTGTTCGCCTCAACTGACTCGGAGTTCTCTCTCCTTGCTTGGGACAATGTTTCTAAGAAGGACGGTGGTCTTGGAAATGTCAAGATCCCTCTTGTTGCCGACACCAACCACTCTTTGTCGCGTGACTACGGTGTTCTTGTCGAGGAAGAGGGTATTGCTCTTCGTGGCATCTTCTTGATCGACCCTAATCAAGTGGTCCGCCAGATCACCATCAACGACACCCCCGTTGGCCGTTCTGTCCCCGAGACCCTCCGTCTTCTCGACGCCTTCCAGTTCACCGAGAAGCACGGCGAGGTGTGCCCTGCCAACTGGCAAAAGGGTGATGCTACCATCGACACCTCCAAGGCCTCTGAGTACTTCCAAAAGCAAGCCTAGACCCTCCCGCCCTTATAGATTTCCTTATTTAATATAGACTACGATTACACTACACTCAGGGGTGCTGCTGCCTCCGGCGGCTGGGGCTCCGCCCCAGACCCCGCTGCTCCTCTCGCTGCGCTCGAGTCGTTACGTCCACGGTCCCTGTCTCCTGCGAAGCAGGAGCAACCAGGGTCTGGGGCGGAGCCCCAGCCGCCGGAGGCAGCACCCGGTCCGGTGAAGTTCGAGAAATTCCATGCTAAATTAACTATTGCGGCGGCAGAGCGCCTTCCAGGATCGTGCTCGGGTCGACTTTGACCGTCTGGACGGGGTTAGTTCTGGCGGGAGGGGGACTGCCTCCGGCGGCTGGGGCTCCGCCCCAGACCCTGGTTGCTCCTGCTTCGCAGGAGACAGGGACCGTGGACGTGACGACTCGAGCGCAGCGAGAGGAGCAGCGGGGTCTGGGGCGGAGCCCCAGCCGCCGGAGGCACAGATGGGGGAGGACTTACCTTGGCAATGGACACAGACCGCTCGCGGCCGAACAGCAGCTTGTATTTGAGAGAGCCACGGAGAATGAGGTCGAACGAGTGCACGTTGACTCGCGACCACTTTTTCTGGCCCTCGTCGAGCTCGCCGTTTTGTTCTTTAAGTGCCTGTTGGAGGAGTTGCCACATGGACGGGGATGGGGGCAGAACGGCCAGTGATTCTTTGACGAGATCGTCGCCGGTGGTGTTGCGGCCCGGGTTGACGAGTTTGACGTCGCCAACTGCTTTTTGCAGCCGTTTGGAGAAGATGCCTCCTTCAAATATCAGGGGCACGTCGAATTTCTGCACGTTGCCGAGAAGCATGGTGTGCGACTCGTCGTCGTCAGGTTTTGTCGAGGTGGTGGTCTCACGCTGGAGATCGGTGACGTGTTTCGATTTGGCAAAGAGGTCGAGGTTCACGTTTTGTACCTCGATTCCGAGATATCCTGGGTTGTATGCTTCAATGACCACTTCGAATGCCAGTACTTCGTCGCTGACAAGAACGTCAAAGATTTGTGATACTCTGGTTTCTTGTAAGGGTTTGCTGGTAGCAAGGAGGAATCCCAGAATGAATCCAGTGGCTAGAACACAGACACCGAATACGGCAGCCCAGAACATGATTCGGAAATAGTAGAATTGAGACCACGATTTACCGTGTTGATAGTTATGTGGAGAGTATGCGACGAGACTGCCTGCTTTTCGTGACCGACGAATACTGTGACCAGACGATCGTAATGGCGTTGTTTCTGACACATTGAGATACTCAATATCGTCGTCCATATCGTCTTGTTCAGGCTGGTCGTCGTAGTCGTCGTCTTCTTCCGCCATGTAACTTCCACCACCTCGCCATCGTCGTAATGTCGCGTCTTTGGCTTTATAACTGGCAGTCGAGTCGTAATGACGGTTGGCTGTGAGTTTTCGTGGTAACGGCGAGTGGCTGGGTCCACTGTGAGTATAGAATTTGGGTGATTCAAAATCCTCGGGGCGTGGAGATTCGGCTCGTGAAGACCCACCAGCACCTCGACTTCGTTTACTAGACCCGTTTGACCGCGTGTCTCGGTCTCTGGCAATGAGAAATGTTCCAGCTCCAACACTGCCGCTGCCGCCAGCAGTAGTACCTCCACTGGTCGAACCGCCGGTCGTACCGGTAGCGCCACCTGAATTAGACTCTAGAACAGGAACGTTTGTGATGCTGCTGGATGACGACATGGGGGTATCACCGCTTGTTCGCTTGTGTTTCGATACCACCCATCGGTTCATTTGTGCCACATTGCCACTAGGTTCAACCGACGAGCCTTGAGTAGAACTGGACCCGGGAACTGATGAGATTGCAAGTCCGAGAGCTGTTTGTTGCAGCGATGGTGCTCCTGTCGTGGTCGGTTGAGATGTTCCAGGTTGAGTTTGACCCGTTAGTTGCTGTGTCTGTTGAGTTGGTTGTGTCTGTTGTTGAGATTGCTGGGTTTGTTGAGGGAGTTGTTGTTGTAGGGTTTGTGAATGCTGTTGTTGCTGCTGTTGTTCTTGGTATTGCTGTTGTAGGAGCTGGTGTTGTGTTTGCTCGCGGTAGTTTTGATGGATTTGCTGCTGTTGAGCCTGAATTTGCTGTTGTAGCTGTTGTAATTGCAGCTGTTGCTGGCTGCCGGTAAAAGGGAGTGATGAAGTTGATGGGTTTCGAGATTGAAATCGTGGTCGACTCGGTACAGCCGATTGTTGAGAGCTGGAAAGAGGTTGATGATGCTGTCGTTGACTATCACTTCGATCTGGGGGATTCGATTCATAGACAAATGTTTCATCAGAATCAGACGAGTGGACTTCATCGACAGCAGATGCAATTTTAGCAGCAAAGATTTCTGCTTTAGACCCTTGGCCAAGTCGTGACGACTTTTTCTTTTTGGTGCGATTAATAGGTTTCATCACATTGTCAGTAGATTTTTTGACTTTGAGACTGCCACTGCCTGCTATAGTAGGTGCTACGGCAATAGTAGGTACTGCTTCCACAGTTTCTGCTTCAACCGTCATGGTATTTGGTTTCTTGATAGAAGCAGCTGATCCAGACGCTTTGGCTGGCAGGTTGACTGAGCTCGGGGTGATTCCACTGTTGATACCCAGGCCACTTCCAGCTCCTGTAATAGTGCTAGTAGGAGGAGCAGTCACAGAAGCTCCGCTCATGGCCATAGCTACTGGAATATTAGGAGCCGACGTACTACTGGGTAAGATTGTTGCAGTAGCAGGACCCGACCCAATTTTATTATCTCCTGTTCGAGAAGCCACAGCACTATTATTTTCTGTGGATGCACTGCCAGTTTGTTCTTTGCCACTTTTAGAACTCGGCAAATCACCGCTACTTGCCAGTATACTGGAATCGGTGGTGGTAGTTGTAGTCGCTGTGCTGGCAGTACTGGGAGCAGTACTAGCAGCTGATGCCGTATTCGTCGTCCCACTGGTTAAAGAACTAGTATTTACCGAAGGGTTCGCCGAACCACCTTTCGTCTTACCACTAGCACCAGTACCAGAAGAAGCTGCTGTACCAGTAGTATTCTTATCATGCACTGTTGTCTCGCCGTCTTTGTCGTCGACATTTTTCTGTTTGTCTTTACTGATTCGTAAATTACTTATAGTCGTATCACCATCATTGTCATCAGCAGTTGTGTCGTTGTCGTCATTCTTCGCGTCCTGTTGAGTCCCACTATCACTGGCGCGAATCGTACCATTTGACAGCTGTTTCTTATGTCTTGACGATCTACTATACCGTTTAGATGGAGAAGACTGTGACGAACTACCTGATTTCAGGGTATTGCTACTTTTATCTCGTTTGATAGTTGACGATGAGTTAGATGAACTGTGTTTGATCTTGCCCTTGAACCTGGCACTTGACGAATTATTATCACTACTGCTGGACGTGTCGGCACCTATACTGTGAGATGGTAACATATTGGCTTTAATAGTTCCATGACCAGCTCTGTCATCTTCATCATCATACTCTTCGACATCGCCATCATCATAATCCTCGTTCTCACCATCACCCTCACCTTCTCTGTCATTATGGTATGAATATCCGTACCCGGATCCATAACCCGACCCGTAATTGGATCCGTAATTCGGTCTATGATTCTGTCGTAAAAGCTGTTTCGAAGGAGGAGGAAACTGATACGGGCTTCTTCCACTAGGGTTGACTCCTGAGTAACTAGCAGTACTAGCTCTACTACTGATACCACTACCAGCACTTCCCCCAGCAGCACCTGCTCCTCCACTTGCTATACTTTTTCCTTTCTGATAAGAAAAATAATCATCTGACTCATCGAGCTCTTCACTTGTGGAATACGACAAGTCTTCCGACGAGGTGATACTGACTCTTCTAGGAGAAGGAGCCACAGGACGAGTCCCGCTCGGCGTACCACCTTTGCCAGCTGCTCTTGCCGGCGGCTGTCTTGAAGATGACATCCAACTTCCCGTGCCAAATCCAGAAATCTAACCCGATTCCCTAACTAACGATTCAATACAATCAATCAATTCCAGCCGGAACTTCAACGATATCGGAAACTCACCCACTCACTCAACAGTGGCCAAAGAGCAAGTCAACGAGCCAATATATCTGGCAGTCTTCTCAGTAACCGTTCGCTTTGAAACTAGCGTACAAGACCCTTTAACGATATCCAGAGCCAGACGTCCACATAAATAATAAAAAATAAAAAATCACTTTTCTGACCCTTCCGTTAGCAAACTCCACCGTCCCAGCAAGCTCGCGAAGCGAGCACAACGGGGTCTGGGGCCGCGCCCCAGCCGCCGGAGGCACATCCTCCCGCCCCCTCCACCCACCACTCACCACTCACCGTCTGAAACACCGTGGGAATCGTCAGTAGTCGGCCTGTGCTGTCTAAGTTCTCAAAATACCCGTTCAGGCCCGCTCGACTCCGTAGCACCTGTGCCGTACTAGTCTCCTCTCCGCCGCTCAATCTGCACTGAATAAATATAATATCCACTTCCACCCATCTCCATCTCATGCACCCGGGTCACGGGGTCTACACCCCCTACCCTGGCGGGGGGTTGCGCCTCCGGCGGCTGGGGCTCCGCCCCAGACCCCGCGGCTCCTCTCGCTTCGCTCGAGTCGTTTCGTCGACGGTCCCAGTCTCCTGCGAAGCAGGAGCAACCAGGGTCTGGGGCGGAGCCCCAGCCGCCGGAGGCAGACCCCCACACACCCCCGCCGCAACCCACCAGTGACACGTGCGGCTGGAGGATGCAGGGGCCTGGCGTGATCGTCACAACAGATCGCTGGGTGCATGGGGGAGAGAGGATGGCGACGGACTTAGGTCTTGGGGGGAGTTGCAGTGTGCGTTTTTTGGGTTCGGGTGTGAGTTGGGAGGTCGGGAGGGGTCGAATGGGGTGGGTTTTAGGGGGGTTGGAGGAGAAATGGAGGGAAAATGAAGTGGAAATGGAGGGGAATGGGAGGCTGGACCCTGGCATTAGCGTCGCGACTTTTAGCCGTTTGGGGCAGGTGGGTGCAACAATTGTGCAGGGTTAGGGCGAGGATCGCGTGTTTTGGTGATTTTGTTGCAAGTCACATATAATAATAACATAACATTAGCAGCAGGTAGGGAACAAGATTTTCCACTTTGTTAGGTTTGCCTCAACAACCGAGTACTGCACCGACAGACACACAACGACGGGCTGTCTGGCATAGCAGGTACATGGCATGACCCAGCATTGATATTTGTGAGTAGTACTGTAGAAGGGTGAATCTGGTGGTCGGGTTGGTTTCTCGAAGAGCGAGGCGGTGCGTGCTGTGCACGAGAATTTCTGTTTTATCGAATTAGTTATTGTCAAACGTGTTGAACTGGTTTGGTCCTTGTTATGGATTGTTTATTGTTGTAACGACGACGCGTCTTGGTTCGTTGAGTACGTACTAACCATTAGTTATTAGAGCTGAATTTGTTGAATATTGCTACTAGTTTTTGTCGACACAGCCTGGAGTCTGCTCTTCTTTTGACGTTGATTATTCCTTGGTTCGATTTTTTTCTTGCTTTCATTGTTTACTTGTTAAGTGTTTGCTTCCTATTTTTTATTTTTATTCCTTTTGTTTTTGTTAGGTTTTGTTAGCAAGACAGTCTGGTGCCTACTGGTTGTTGCGTATTGACAGGTCATTTTTTGCTTCGCGTGTGTTCGCGTGTAATTTGTTGTGAGTATTATTCCGATATGAACTTTGATCAAAAGTGCAGCCAGACCAAATCCGAAAACTAGATCGAACCAATAACTACGAACGAGCGACAAGAATCGTTACGACGACTGTACTGCGATCATTGAGTGAGCGACACCTGATAACAACAGAATATTAGAGTCATAGTCGGTGGATTGATTTGTTGATACAAATTTGTTTGTTTTTTTGTGTTCTATTTTTTCTGTTAAGGGTTTATATTTATTTTTTTATTAGCGACTTTTCAAACCCCAAAGTTAGGAGCAGGAGGGAAACGAGTGACGAGCAATTGTGGAAAACGCGTATTGCCAGTGGTTTTTTTGTTGGGTACTCACAATGAATTCGAATTCGGTCACTCCAGCTCCTAATATGAGTCCACTACGGCATCACCACGGCCATGGCCACAGCCATGGTCACAGCACCAGCAACAGCAGCCAGAATCAGTCCCACAGTATGGCATCGAATCATGATCTGGCGGCTCCAGTACCATTTAGAAAAACCTTGAGGAGGTCAACTCGATTGTTGAATTTAGAACAGGCAGCGGGAAGAAGAGATTCGGATGGGGATATGATTGATGTCGACGACGATGTCAGTATTGATATTGGCGGATTGAGTGGTCTAGGACTCAGTGGACTGGCCAATGACGGTGACAGTGATATGAATACTACGAATGCAAATGATAATAGTGGTAGTAATGGCCAACTTGGTATTAATGGACTTGATATTGGTAGTTCTGGCCACCACAGCATGGTCTCTGGTCGAACTGTTGGACCAGCTAGTTCTTCAAGTGATAGTGGTAGTCTTGTGGCTTCTTCGTCGTCATTTTCTCTGAAAAGACCACATCCATCATCTAGTGATATGAGAAGTCCAAGCTCAAGTTTCCCCAAACCGCGTTTTTTGTCAAGAAATGCGTTTGACAGCGAATCTAACCATAGCCATGGTCATAAGAGCATTGGTCCAACCATATCTGGATCAGCATCTACACCTACTCCATCTTCATCAAATGGCGGAAGTAGTAATTCTTCACAATTTCTTCCATCTCTTTGGTCCAGCAGTTTAAAACGAAGAGATTCGTTTGACCAGCTATTTGCACCATCATCGCCATTCGCCATCAATGGCCAAAGCACCCCATCTCATAGCAACAGCCACAGCGGTAACAGCACCACTACGACTTCTAACAATATTAATCCTGGTAACAATGCAAACACCAGTTTTAATTTCCAAACCAATAACCCATATACAACATCTCCATCACCATCGCCAATACCGGCATCCAAATCACATCATATCCACATTCAACATCAAGCATCTGCATCGTCAACGGCGTCTCAACATCATAATCCATTAGAACCAACAACACATCATTCTCCACATTCTCCACATTCTCCACATCATTCACCGCATCACTCACCACATCGATCTCCACATCATCTACCACTACCACGACCGCCATTGCCACGACATGCACCTCCACAAATGCATCGACCCAAACCAAAATTCAACCCCTCTGTAACTGCAGAGTTTTCTGATTATCATACCCACACTCCAGAAAACTACCGGTCGGTCAAACCCCTCCAAACAGCATTTATGAGCACTGGTCTTTTATCCAAACGCAATCGTATGAACAACTCCAACTCACAAGCTGACGGGTTGAGAATGCCTCCTGATACGCCCTGTAAACGACCGTCCAACATGTCACTTCCATTAATAAACCACCACAACACGTCGATGTTCGGCTCGGCTCCTACAGCATATTCTCCACACGTATCGAATATTGGAGGAGGGTTTGGTACTACGAGTAGTGGTCGTCGACGAAGTAACTTGGGTCTACACGATTCATTGTTGCGATTCTCGGTGGATTTTGGTAATACTTCAACTCAAGTAGCAGAAGCTGATAGTCCGATGCACGATCACGACGATATGATTGACCATCAACCACCAGAGACGCCGACTAAAGAGACCAGTGGCCACGATATGAGCAGTTTCCTGAGCAGTCATCTTGCCAAATATTCAGGTGATACGTCTGTCTCATCAACAGTGTCAACTTCACTAACAGCTGGTGATACAAGTGGAACAATCGAAACTGCCAACACCACAGTAGATCTTTCTGGTTCGCATCCAAACCTGACATTTTCGGCATATTCACTAGCAGACCGTGGAAATCACGGCAACTCGTTCAGTAGCTATCCAACCCCATTACCAATGAACATCCCTAACCGAGCCCAGTCACAAGCTGGCAGTACAGGAAGTGAACTTGGTAGCGGTGGAGCTAGTAGCGGGTCTGACAAGGTGATATCCACGACACCTCAGTCACGAAACTCGCGATGGACCGATGGTTCTTCCAGCGAAGACACCTTATCATCACCCAGGACACCAGATGTGATCATGCATTCCGACCCGAGTACCATTATTGGCGGTAGCACCAACAACAGCACCTCGACTGTGACCACAACATCCGGTCACACGTCAATACCCATGATTCGACGCACCACCAGCACCACGAGTCTAATCCAAGAACCTCCACGAACTCCAGCCAAAACTCCCAAAACGCCAATTGACCCGCTCATGAACTCGAGTAATTTCATTTCTCTCCGCAAGTCATCAGTTGATGTTGATGACCCGGTGCTCAATGAACGATTTGATCGAGTGTCGCTGATCGGACGTGGCGAGTTCTCGATTGTATACTCGCTGTCGATTCGCGGTGATGACAGTCCTACCGACCCAACTTCACCTGCCATACCCCACACACTGGCGCACGACAACCGGTACGCGGTCAAAAGAACGCGATTCCCCTTCATGGGACCCAAAGCACGTAGTCGCCGACTCGAAGAAGTCGAAATCCTGCGAGCTTTGACCGCCCCATCACGCCACAGCCACCCTGACGACGAGCACGACCCAGCCGATGACGGTCGCGACTACGTGCTCATGCTCCTCGACGCGTGGGAAGCCAACGGCTACCTCTACATCATGACGGAATTCTGCGAAAACGGCAGTCTCGATACCTTCCTCAGCGAGCGAGGCAACATCTCGCGGCTCGACGAATGGAGGGTCTGGAAAATCCTTCTCGAAATCGCTCTGGTAAGTTCACTCTCCACACACACGTGCCTCCGGCGGCTGGGGCTCCGCCCCAGACCCTGGTTGCTCCTCTCGCTTCGCTCGAGTCGTTGCGTCGACGGTCCCGGTCTCCTGCGAAGCAGGAGCAGCCAGGGTCTGGGGCGGAGCCCCAGCCGCCGGAGGCAGACCACCGGAAAAAGTTCTAACAGTGTAGGGATTGCATTATATCCACGGTCGTGGGTTTTTGCATTTGGATATTAAACCGGCCAATATTCTGATTACTTTTGAAGGAATGCTGAAGATTGGCGATTTCGGCATGGCCACGGCGTATCCGGCCGTTAAGGGGATTGAGCGGGAAGGTGATCGCGAGTACATTGCGCCGGAAGTGCTGTCGTCGCAGCAGTATGATAAGCCAGCTGATGTGTTTTCGCTGGGAATTATGATGCTGGAGATTGCCGCTAATATTGTGCTTCCGGATAACGGTATTCACTGGCAGAAACTGAGGTCTGGTGACTTAACAGACGCTGGTCGACTGAGTTCGGGCGATTTGCGTCGTGCGAATGAGTATGGAGACGATGAGGATGACGAATGTGATGATGATAATTGCGATGATGATAGCGAGCATGTGAGACTGAGTTTGGATAACGATTCTAGGACAAGTCTTGAAGATGAGACCACGTCTCCGAGAATGCCTCCTTCACAGTTCAGCGATATTCACATGTCATCTCATAACAGCGGTGCCAGTAATCGTAAAGTACCTCGTAGACTGTCTGCGATTCCTCCGTGGGCACCAAAATTCATGGTTGACAAATCTGGTGCTTTAGACGTCATGGTCAAGTGGCTGTTGAACCCAGATCCTCATAGTAGGCCGACTACTCACGAAATTCTTATATCTGAAGAATGCCAGTGGGTCGAAGCACATAGAAGAGCCGGTGCTGTCATTTACGAGGGCGACTACGGTCCAGAACCCGATCCAGTGGGTTCTGCTGAGGACCATGCTAGACAAATGCTGCGACCCGACCATACCCAGGACAACTGGCGACGAGGGGTTTAACTCGAGCCGTTATTTAAATGTCATCGCTACAGTCGTGCCCGTGATATATATTTATTTTTATTTACACACAAACCACTATCATGAGACATATTTTTTATATATACTTTTGTGTGTTGTTGATGAAATTTATTATTTATTTTGTTTATATCTGCTTTCGTTGTCTCTGGATCTCAGTTTAAGTTACAGTCATTGGCTGTAATCTTTAATGACTGTAACGTTCTTATTAGCTTCAAATCAGCTGCCAAATGTGTTCTGACTCGCCTACCTGGACTTCACATTGGACTCCCCTGAAACTTCCTCAACAGGCAATATGTGCTTATCAACGTTTTATTCATTTATTACCCATTACCTAATATAGGCATATACCAGCGATACCATTACACAATCTAATTATCATTGTCATCAACAACTCCATTTATCTTCGGTGGAGTTAAATGAGCTATTAAGAAAAATTCTCACTTTTGGAGCTGGTAAACTTCTGAAATGCAGAAAAGATCAACGCCGAATAACTACTAGACTTTAATCCAACTGTGCGTTACCTCTAGTCAGTAACCAGATCTTGGGTGACACATTTAGTATCTGATTCAAAATAGTTCTGAAAGAAATGATTATAAAAGCTTGTCAGTTTGCCATGTAACTCTCTCCTTACCTCTTCTAATAGCGGATATTGTTGTTATATGTGATACACTCTTTAGCTGTCAGGACCAGGACGACATAGCCTGTTCATGATTGTTGACATGTAAACGTTGGTGTCATTCACATACCGGACGGAAACTGTATTAAACCGTATTAGTATATTCAAATGTCTGCGAAGCCCATCTAAGTTTCGAGGTTGGAATTAGAAAATCTTGTAGTTCACTATATCCTTCCGTTGTGGATACCCTTGTACCACGTCTAGCAGTAGTACGTTGCAGTCTGTAGTCCACTGGTCGAAACTTCTATTCCTTATGTAGTGGTTTGACAGCTATTTGTATATTATCCCTCTATTGATAGTTATTTTTGGCCACCTCTACACTTGTCGACTCATTCGGTGGTTTAAACCACGCCATTATTCTTATATAAATGAAGTTGATCGCTTTCACGAAAGCTGCCTTTCTTACTTGAAAGAGCTCATGTTTCATAAGGACAACCCATTTCAACAACTTTTATATTATAACAGGCTACTTTGATAAACTACCATCAGATTCACTTCTGCGAAATCACATTTGAAATAGATGTCTATAGGGTCTAACTACCTCCGCTTAGGTAGAATACAACGTAACCGACTTAGCCTCGACCGACCGAAATCAAGTCTGAAGTGATTTGGTACGTTCTGCATTATTTTCAGTTGGTCCACTTCCTTCTATTTTATGTTGTCTTCTATTTTATAATCGTATACCACCTAAAGAAGCCTGGCTCCCAAACAAATAAGATTCTCTCCACTGGACCCCTGGGACTTCCGCAACAGGCAATAGCTGCATCTGACATGATAGACATCAATATATCTATCTCATACTCATATCAGGGTCATATAGGCCCTATAAATATAACACCAAACAGTCCATATACGAAATTTCAGATCAATTGTCAAAACTATCACTACTCAAAATTCCATATACCACCAGAAAGCCGTAGATTTTATTTTTCAGTCACAATTCACCGGCAGCCGGCCTCTCGGGCCAGGGGGTGCTGCCTCCGGCGGCTGGGGCTCCGCCCCAGACCCTGGTTACTCCTGCTTCGCAGGAGATTGCTGGGACCGTCGAGAAAACGACTCGAGCGCAGCGAGAGGAGCCACGGGGTCTGGGGCAGAGCCCCAGCCGCCGGAGGCAGCAGCCCGGACCCCCGAGCCGCGTGATCGGCTGTGGAGGTGACAGCTACACGTTCCCTGCAGACGCCGGCTATGACCCTCTTCGTAAGGTGTGGGGGGCCGGCACCGGCCGCATGGCCTTTTGGGACAAAAGCGGAGGATGGGAACGAAGGTGCGCCGTGCACCCTTTAAATAAGGCGACTGGCTGGACTCCCGAGACCGAGCAGTTCACCAACCAAAGACCAAGCGAGTCAGTGGTGCGAGACTTTTTTTGGGTTTACGAGCGAGCGACATCGATAGCGTTTTTCGGACCACACGGGAACTGCGGGAATAGCAATTGCTTGTCAACACCAGCAACTGAACGATAACCACCATTCAACTCCGTTTCCACAACAACATCGTCTCAACATCGACTGGTGTAAGTGACAGAGGGGGGTGGGGACTTGCCTCCGGCGGCTGGGGCGCTGCCCCAGACCCCGTTGTGCTCGCTTCGCGAGCGGTGTGGGGTGGGGAACTAGTGTTTTGGGGTCCGGAATTGCTGTTTGGGGTGTTCTGGGGGGTCCGGTTCGGGCTGCTTGACTCTCGGCCGGTGAATGGAGATCTATGAATTCAAAGAGTTTCATGGCTCAATTCACGAATTTCAAAGAGAAAGAACACAGCAAACACATCAGCCATCAGCCGAAAACAGCGAAAACTGGTACCCCCAAGCCCGACTCGAGCGGAGCGAGAGGAGCAACCAGGGTCTGGGGCGGAGCCCCAGCCGCCGGAGGCACACCCCCTTCCCCATAGCCAGAGGAGAAGGAGAACTAACAGGGAGTAGAGACACGATGGCGACCGGTCGTAGCGAGTACTCGAATGCGATTCTGCCAAATTTGGCGCCGGATAGGGCCGTGGATGTGGTTCGCGACCGGCTGAACAATGCCAAGTTGTTGAATGACGAGATTGCCGATTGGTTAAAAGAAAGGGCTCGAATTGAAGAGTCGTATGCCTCGGAACTTGATAAACTCAGTCGAAGGGGTCCTTTGGCGCATGAACAGGCTTTGGGAACATTTACGAGTGTCTGGAACGAGTTGACTCGATCGGCTCGTGAGACGTCGAAAGCATCGGCAGATTACGCCAAGAAAACAAGAACTGATATTGAAGCCCCTATAAGAAGTTTCTCACAAAAATCACCACAATGGTCGGATGTTCGCGATTTGCACGACGGGTTGTCGGGTGTAGCGAAGAATCTTGTGGATGGAGAAGACAATTTGACTAAATTGAGAACCAAGAAAAGTTCGAGCTCGAAAATTGAAGCGGCTCAGCATGCCGTTAATGAGAGCAGAAACCAATGGGAGAACCAGGGTCCGTATGTTTTGGGACAATTTGAAATTGCTGATGAAGCCCGGTTTGCCCTGCTTAGAGACAGTCTTACTCGGTTAGAAACGCTTGAAGCTGATAAGGGCCAGGCTATAATTAAAGGCAGTGAAAAGGTTCTTAATTCGATTTTGTCTTTTGACCCAATTGAAGAAGTACGTTCGTTTGCTGCCCAGATTGTAGCTGGCAATATTGGCTCGGTGAGTTCGAGCGGCACCGCAGGAGTTGGCGGCGGCAGCAGTGGTGGTTCGGGCTTGGCAAGACATTCACAGTCGCGTGATTCGGGTGATGTTGATAGTCAGCACTTTAATAGAGGAGGTTTGGTGGGGAATATCCATCGACCATCTCGGAATACTCTGGACGACTCGAGCAGTATTAATTCGGGGAATACTCCTTTGGGAGGAAGTGGGGGTGCTAGTAAACTTCGATCTAAAGTTGGTTCGATTTTCCGAGGTGGCAGAAAGAAGAAGGGTGAGAAAGAAGCTGCAGAGATTGGTGCTGGTTTGGCGGCTGGTGCTGGTGCTGCAGCTGTAGCAGGAAGATCGAATTTGGGTGCTGGCTCGAGGTCGGCTTCTACAGCATCTGCTCGTGCTCCTGGCCGTCGTGGAACCGATTCGTCTGATTTGTATACTCCAGTAGATCCTTCAGTAGCAGCTGCCAGACAACAACAACAACAACAACAACAACAACAGCAGCAGCAGCAGCAGCAGCAGCAACAACAACAACAACAACAGCCACAAGCTCAACAACAATCTTCACTACAACAGCCATTACAGCCTCAACAAGCACAGGATCATTTGTCTGGATCTAAACCACAGCCACCTCCATCTCGTAAAGTGAATGGCCAGGCTCAGAGGGAGTTTAGAGAGGAAGATGAATATGAAGATGAAGAGAATCAACCATTACAAAATCTTGTTTCGGGTCAACAACAGCCATTTAGAGTGAATATTCGTAGCGATGTGATTACTGAAGAGCAGGAGGATGCCAATACTGCTCTTAGTAATGTGGCCTCGACTTTAAGATCCAAGCCTACTATTTCCGGACGAGGTTCTAGAGGCCGTAGAGATATCCAGTCAAGACTGTTTACTGAGATTGAAGCTTCTGATTTGGAATCTTCTAATGCAGCAGCACAAGATCAATCTGGACCCAGTTATGTCGGCCAACAGTTTTTCAACCAGCTCCAGAGTTTCCCAGGACAGGGTCAAGGATCTACTCAAGTTCCTTCTGAGTCACAAAACGGGTTTTCTGCACCCCAGCACGCTATTTCTGGAACCACAGCAGCAGGTGCTGCTATTGGTGCAGCTGTTGGATCACTCCCCGTTCTCAACGAAGTAGAACCTGCAATCAAGAGAGAGTTTGAACCACAAACTCAACAAGGAGATTCGTTTAACTTCAATCAACCACAGCCACAACAGCCACAACAACAATATCAACAATCGTTCGCAGATACACAATTGCAACAAGGTCAACAGTTTAATGGACACCAGTTCCCAGATACTCAATTGCAACAGGGTCAACAGGGTGAACAGTATAATGGTCAGCAGTTCCCACAAGAGTACAACCAACAACAGCCTCAATATAACCAGCAGCAGCAAATTAGTACTTCACAAGCACAGATTCAACAACCTGTGTATTCAGAACAAACCGCCGGCTCATTTGGCCAGCAAACCGCACCTCAGCTACCACCTATCAACACCGACAGTAGTTTCCACGGCGATATTGGAGGTGACAGATCTCTAGGATCCGCTACTGAACCTATTGTCTCTCCTTCAGGTTCAGCTATTGCCGACCAAAGAGCCCCCGCTGGAAATGTCTTTGCACCCGTCCCTACTTCTGTCGGTCAAAGCACGAGTCTATCATCTCCAGGAGCTGGAGCTAGTCCTGCCGGTGACCTTCAACCACCAATGTCGGCTTTCCGTGCTAATCGCACCAACAGCGACGTCCAGTCCCTTCGCTCACTTCAGTCTTCGACCACAGGGGGTGCCAACATTGCTGCTCTTAAACATCCAGACCTACCTACTGGTCCTGGTCTGGTAGCATCCATTGTTGAAGTCATCACTGTTGATATGAAAGATGGTGTGCCAACTAAGACTGCTGTTGGTGGTGAAGTATCAGTGGCATATAACGAAACGGACGATGCTGCTACTCCAGGAACAATCTATGTCAAGGTGAAGACCAAGCAGACGAAACTCGACAGACTTGTGGCTAACAACCAGATTGTCGTTGCATCTTCTGAACCCGACACATTCAAACTCGACCTGTCTTCTCCTGCCACTGCCAGCAGTCTTCTCGGCGTTCGCCAGGGCGCCAAGGCTCTTATGTACACCCTATCTGGAGACCAGCATGGATACAATCCCCTCGTATTCACACCCATATGGCGTATTGAAGAGACGCAGTCGAGTCTGATGCTGAACTACGAGCTTGCCGACACGTTTCACGGATCCGAGCTTGAGATTCACGATCTCGTCATCAGCGTTCCTATTGAAGGAGGACATGCCCACTCTGCCCAAAACAAGCCAGTAGCATCCTTCAACAAAGACCGCCAGAGAATCACCTGGAGATTCCCCGAGCCTGTTGTTCTGAAAAAGGGTCAGAAAGAGAAGCTTCTGTGTCGATTCGCGACCGACGGATATGCCCATGAGGCCTCGTCCGGTCTTGAAGTCCGGTTCCGTCTGACCGACTCTGCCTCTTCACAACTCTCACAACTCGGTCTCGAGTACACGACCAAGACTGAAGAAGACCCATTCAGCGACGAGGCCACCAACACAAGCGCAGTATCGCTGTCGTCGCATCTCAACTGGGTGCCTGTATCTGTATCACGAAGCCTGGTGACCGGGAAATACTCTGTTCACTCGGAGCTCAACGTTAGCAAACGTTAACCTGTAGTTTTTATTGATTTTATGCCATCCTTTTCTGGGGGGTGCTGCCTCCGGCGGCTGGGGCTCCGCCCCAGACCCCGTGGCTCCTCTCGCTTCGCTCGAGTCGGGGCTTGGACGTCCCAGGAGCTTCGGGGAACCCCACGAAAACGACTCGAGCGAAGCGAGAGGAGCAGCGGGGTCTGGGGCGGAGCCCCAGCCGTCGGAGGCAGCACCCCAGAGAGTGTGAAATGGGAAGTAGAATAAATTAATACAGAAGAGTTTACCAGTTGACGTTGGTTTGGAGATTCGACTCGCGTTCTTGTTCGTACTCGATCTCGACTCTGGGGCCTCTGCGGGGCTTCTTTTTGTCTGATTTGGGTTTTTTGGCAGGAGTGGGCTTTCTCTTGCGGGTTTTGGTTTCTTGCTCGTCTTCGTCGTCTTCGGACTCTTCATCAGAACTGGACTCGTCCTCGCTGGAATCGAATCGTTGCTCGCCGTCGTCGTCAGATCCGCCAAGCCATTTCTCTAGATCCTCGAGCTCGACAATATCGTCTTCGTCGTCGTCTCCTTCGACAAACTCGACTTCACCAACATCCGATTCGTCCTCGAGCTCCTCGTCTTCGTCGAACTCTTCCTCTTGTTCAACACCTTCTTCTTTCTCGACTCCATTGAGAACCTTCTTCCAGATCTTCTCGTCCACGTTAAGTGGGTTCTCTCCATATGCACCGGTCTTTAATCTGTCCAACAGCTCCTTCTCAATAGCCTTTTCTAACTTGGCAGCAACGAGGGCCTTGCGCTCTCTTGTTTGTTCTCTTCTCTTGACCTTGGGTGCCTTGCCGACATATTGACGCTCGTTTTCTTTCAATGCTAGACGTCTTTCGGTAATGGCGACCTGGGTAAGTCTGGTCAGTCTCTGTTTGCATTTATGAATAAGAAAGTTTGGCCAGTAAATCAGCTGCTGGTCAATCTGTTCCAATGCTTTTGAATATTGTTTTGAAAGTTTCACTCGCTCCCATAGCTTGGCTGGGGTATGAGCTCTTTCTGCCGTTTTCATGTACAAGTATAGTCGTCCATTAACGTTACGAACTGTAGCGTACTTGGCATTGGCCAGTGGACATGACTGTCTGTTACACAGACCAGACACATTATATTCGTTTCTGCAGAAAGTCTGCTCTTTAGTGGTCTTTAGTTTAAATGCGCAGAATTGGTGGTTAATGACCTGCCAGATAATCTGAGAAGTGTGTTAGTTGCCCACTCGGTTTAGAAACTGAAAACTCCAAAATCATAACCATACTCAAGCTGCTACTCTTTTCTTCAGTCAGGCTATGAGTTCAGCGGAAAGTTGTAGTTGCACAGACATGACATGAAATATGTCGTGGAATATGTCCTCAACTCGTCCCTTTCTAAACAGGTCTTTCAGTAGATGAGTTCGTATTTCCGGCTGTAAAAGTTAAACTTACATCGTCAGACATGATCGAGGTTTATGTGGAAATAATGCTGAGGGAAATGCTAAAATATAGTACTCAATGGTCCAGTGTCCAGGGGTCGTCTCTACAGATGGAATATTGCTCTGAGCTCGTCAAGGTCTTTTTTTTGTGAAAATGGTTATAAATTCAATCGACCAATTCTTGCTCGATTATCGAATTCAAAGTGAAGTTTCTACTTCTATTTTTTTTTTTTGGCCTACACTAGGATATTGTATCTGCTACTACTGCCCAATATAAGTGCAGCTATTTATTTTTACTCGTAGCAGATCAATTTTTTTTTTTTGAAAAGATTTTAAAGCGGTAATGATCTTCACATTGTAAACCGCGAGGCTCAAAGAACTGTGAGGCTTGTTTTAAGCCGCATCATGAAATATGATTTTTCATGCACCAGGGTCATATTAGGAGCATAGTTCGACAGCTGGTTTAGATCAGATAACCTGCTGGTCGGTCTTATACAAATCCTACATCCAATCAGCATGTTCAGGAGGCTAGCGCAACAGCAGACAGCTGGTCTAAGAAGCTCTCTGCTTCGTCAGACTGCCAGCATGAACCCTCGACTACCGTTCCTCACTCAGCAGGCTAACTATATCCTTCCCCAATCCAAACAAGGTGAGTACCACTTGGCATCCATCATTGGTTGCTGACTATTGAACCGTCTTCATTTTAAGATTTGAAAATTGTGTGATTTCAGACCTCATGGCCATCCCCTTAAAACACCGTCCAGCATCACGCTCGACTCGAGCGAAGCGAGAGGAGCTACGGGGTCTGGGGCGGAGCCCCAGCCGCCGGAGGCAGCACCCCCTCCCTGTAAAATGAACCCGTACTAACTGAGCAGAAAACGTTGTTAACGTATATTCACCCACACCAAGAAAAATCCCACGCGGATCGTCACCAATTCTCGAAGTGCAGAAACAGTTCTATGAGCAATACGATAAAGACGGACACAAAAGAGAGTTGTTCAACCCTCAAAATGAGAACAGATTGCGTCCTGGTGACGTTGTGAGAGTCACCAAGACTGACGGATACTCGTTTGTTGGTGTACTTATCGCCATCAACAAACGTCATTTGAGCACTAATATCCTCCTACGAACCAAAATCTCCGGTGTCGGTGTGGAGAACCGGGTCAATGTGTACAATCCCTCTGTTTCCAAGGTCGAGGTTCTTCGTGTGCCCGCCAAGAGATGGAAGAGATCCAAGCTCTACTTCATCCGCGAGAACAGTAAACTCGACGTCGGTGATGTGGACGCCGAGATCCGCAAGGCCGAGAGGCGGAGAATCTAACCCCACCGTCACGTTCTTGTACGGTCTTGTAAATAGCATATTTTATTCACACACAGTTTTCGAGGGAATGGGCCAGCCTCCGGCGGCTGGGGCTCCGCCCCAGACCCCGTGGCTCCTGCTTCGCAGGAGATAACGCTCGGTCCCGGAGATATATTTTGAATTCAGTGAAAAGGTTAGTGAGTTGATGGGAGGTTTGAATGGCGAAGATCGGATCTCTCCCCCTGGATCTGGGATCTTGGACCCTGATCGCCAGGTTGCCGCTGCCGCGCTATCTGGTGGTTAGTTAATATGCATGCCGTAAACTTTGTAAACAAACCAGGTTCATCAACTGAATAACTATTTCCAACTTCTAGCTTCAGACTATATCCATATTTTGAATTTTTCTACTTTGTTTTCTGGTCTTTTGTCATTCTGCTTTTCGGACTTTTTTGTTCTTGTTTTGGAAATAATTGTTCTTCTTGTAGCAGATAGTCACGTTCCAGCTGACGCGTTCCTCTCGTTACAGATCAGATTCACGCAACATGTTTGCACCACGAATTTTTGAAGAGAGTGACCAGTCTATCTCTGTTGCTGACCGATCTATGTTTGAGAGTAGAAATGCTGACGATATGACTAATAATAATGCTAGTCCGGCTTCTGGTCTTCGTAGAAGCCATACTGTGTCTGGCTCGCCTTCACGAACGACATATGGCAGTAGATGGGGCGATAATTCACGAAAGAAGGTAGTAGCAGGTACTCGCTACTTTAGTGGAGATAAAAGCGTAGAGCTAAATGCTCAATCAAGTGCCAAAAGATCAGGTATCAGCGGAGGTGCCAATAATGAAACAATTGAGGCCACTCGACGTGAGATTCTACAATCGCTTGAACGGTCGCCTTTGAAACTATATCCCGACCAACATACTGATTCGCAATTCCCGACTGAAGAAACACGCTCGTTGAGTAAAAATCGCAAGCTTGCCACTAGTGAAAATAAGGAAAATGGTGGTCAGTTTGTTGTGCCAGCTGCTGCTGCACCTGCAGAGGATGACGACTTGACTAATTTCAGTAAATACGATATCAGAAACATTTCGTATCAGTCGGTGAGCAGAGCATCGCCAAAGAGACCACAAGATAGCAATAAGAGTATAGGAAATATTGGCTTGAGAAGTCGCTCAAAACAACCTCTCCCAACAGATGACTCTCAGAGACACCATTTTGCTGATAATGAGGACAGAAGAGAGCCAGGTGAGCTATTCGAGAGACGAACTTTTTCAGAAGAACATCATAATGCCGAAGATGAAAGAGAGTACGCTCGAAGTCAGCAGTCCGTTCGTGAGGCTGATAATATCCTTGAGTCCACTGACAGACGGCAAGTCCGTAACCGTTCTCGAGAAGAAGTTGGTGATCCTACACCGGAAATAGCTTCTTATCGCGATCATGAACCAGTGCACTCTAATTTCCTTCGTGAAGAAGTACTTCAGCAAGAAAATGATTTTTCTCGTAAGCCCACTCGCGAGCCTATTCGTCAAACTATTCGCGAACCCATTCATGAGCCTATTCGTGAACCTGTTCGTGAGCAACTTCATGACTTTGGTCGTGAACTTACTCGTGAACCTATTCGTGATCCTATTCGTGAACAGGAAAATGCCTCTGGTCGTGAACTTACTCGTGAACCTGTTCATAAGCCTGTTCGTGAGCCTGTTCGTGAATCCATTCGTGAGTCGGTTCCCGAGTCGGTGCGTGATTTAACTCGTAACCGTCGTTTTGAAGTGGATGGAGAAGTATCTTATCGAGTGGATACACAGGTTCGTTCAGACTCACAGGCTCGTGGATATAGACAAGAGCTTCTGCATGAATCTGCAGGTACCTCAGTCAGAGAACATACCGAAGAAAGTTCAGAAAGAGAGCAGTTGACGAGAGAGCCAGTGAGGAACTTAGGACAGGATCAACAGAGAGAGAACCCAAGAATGTACGAACAAGATGCCCCACCAAGACAACAAACTCGAAACGATTATCAGTCAGGAACGAGTTATCGTGCTCGTGACAGACGCCAGTCAATGTACACAGACCGGGCTAACCAAACAGTCAACCACGATAGTACTTACCATGCAAGATCAGCCCAAACTGGTTTGTCGCCTAATGCTACAGGTACATCTCGCAAAGAGCCCAATATGGGCAATATGACAATTAGTGGCATACCCAGTCCTAAGAAGATCAAGCAACCAGTTCTGGCGAGATCGAAATCTCAAAGTCGAATTCGTGGACCACCTTCACCAACCAAAGGCCCTTACGACCCAGAAACCAACCCACCAGCTCTTAAGAAGAGATCTGTCTCAGATGATAGGAAGAAACGTCAAAGTATAGCTATACTTCCTCCAGAGCGTGAACGTGAAAGAGAGCTTGACCGAGATAGAGAACGTGAGCGTGCAAATCGGAGACAAAGTGTTGTTCCCAGAATGGTTGGAACAACTACAACAGCTGGTAGTACCACTAACTACCACCCTACCACTGCTACGACTACAGCTACAAGTGGTACTACTACTAATCGACAGATGGCGTTTGGTCGTACACCAGGCCGACTGCTTGCTCCTAAGTCGACAGCTGAACTACGAGCTAATATAAATGCCGGTATCAATAACAATGCAGGTGGTTCTGGCACAAAGACTGCTTCTGGCGTTTCCGGCACAACCAACAATCACAATTCGACACAAGCACAAACAAAAACCAACAGCACGTCACAAACTCAGCAAAAAAACAAAGATGAAATCAGTATTTTGGAAGTAGATTCGACTAAACCATCGGAACAAAGTTCACAACAGTTACGGATTGAAATGGAGCGTAAACTAGCCCAACATCGGACCGAAATCGTGTCATTAAAAGCACGTCTTTCAGGAAAAGACAGTGAAATCAAGAGTCTCAAAGCCTCAGTTGAGCAATCTGAGCTGACAATCGAGTCAGAAGCGAGACAACGAGAAGAAATGGTGGCTCGAGTTGCAAAAGAACTGCATGTCCAGTACAACAAAAAGCACGAAGCCAAACTTGCACAATTCAAACAATCCGTAAAAATCAAAGAAGAAACATTAACATCGGAAATACACATGCTACGAGCCGAAGTAGAGAACTTGAAAACGCGAATAGCAGTCGAACGCGACGAAAAAGCCGAACTCGTCAACGCCTTTGAAGCGTACCAAGTAGAACTCGAGCGAATGGGTATCCGACTGGGCTAAACAAACCACCCAACACTGACGACGACACGACCCCTTTTCTCCCACTCAATTCTAATGATCTAACGCGCTAATAAAACGGGGACTATGCCTCCGGCGGCTGGGGCACTGCCCCAGACCCCGTTGTTCTCTGCTCCGCAGAGCTACCCGGACCCCCTACACCGACTCGAGCGAAGCGAGAGGAGCTACGGGGTCTGGGGCAGAGCCCCAGCCGCCGGAGGCACGGGCCACCCCGGGCTCAGGGGGTGGATTAACCCGTGTGAGGCCCCCTGAGCACGGGGCCTGGGGGACAATGCCTCCGGCGGCTTGGGCGGCCCCAGACCCCGTTGTGCTCTGCTTCGCAGAGCCACCCGGACCCCTTAGCACCGACTCGAGCGAAGCGAGAGGAGCTACGGGGTCTGGGGCAGAGCCCCAGCCGCCGGAGGCAGGCCCCCCGACCCCAGGCTCAGGAGGACCCCTGCTGCTGCAGAGACATGCACGGGACAATGGTGATGCAGCAGGGGTATCGGCGAGACCTGTGTAATCAGCAGCAGCGTGTCATGCAACGCGTCTGTCTATCCCTTTGTGCATTTACATACAAACGGCTTAGTTTCGATCAGGGTTTAGTTTGGCAGCGAGTAATCTAATTTATAAAGGAAATTGAACAACAACAGCGGCCTGGCGCCAGATAAATTAGCATTTCCCAGGCTCATCTGTCCCGCAGTGTGGTCGCCATTGCTGTACTGTACTTCCCACCGTCTTTTCCTTATCACATTTCGTACCAATCCCCGGGCTACCGGTTCCGGGTTCCTAATTTTAGGTTTGCCTGATATCAACGGAGAAAGCAGTCTCCGCCCTCGACCACCTCCATCAACAGAAACTTTTGTACTGGAAAACTATCACAACCTCCACCACCCGCAAATCTCTGAGACACACATCACCCGCCTTAAAATAATACCAAACGGCTGGTCTAGTGTGGGTCTCAAAATCGGGCCAAATCCATCCTCGATCAGGGTGTAGCAGGCTAACGGCCGGGGTGCTATGAACATACGTTGAACAGTAAGTCCAATTTTCGGTTTTGGGGGGTTTGTGTGTTGCCTCCGGCGGCTGGGGCGCTGCCCCAGACCCCGTTGTGCTCTGCTTCGCAGAGCGACGGGGGGTTGGAGTGGTTTATTCGGGATTGATTAGTGATCTAACAATTTGTTTATAGACAATGGCGTCCAGAATATCGTCACATCTACCGTCCAATCCACTGGGTGAGCCTTATAATAGCCCGTCGTCTATCAGTGTTGCTGATAGCGCGAGCGGAGATGGTCATAGCGAGATTACTCACGGCAGTAACGGACTTGGTGCTGGAGCTGCTGGCGGTCCCTACGGTGGATCCAGTGGACCTGTAGCGTCATCAGTTACGACTGATGCGGCATCTGGAGCTGACGTTTCGATTGTTCCAGGTGAAAGTATTGAAGGACGAGGCCTGACTATGAGCCGGAGCAGCAGCAATTACAGCCTGAACGGACGAGACGACTTTAATGGCGACGACGACGAAGATGATGATTATGAAAACCAGCAACGAAACCAAAACGAACATCAACTGAAAAACCAAAACCAGACGGAAATTCACAACCAAAATGAAAGCCAAAGGGAAAACGAGTCCCAAGGCTACAATAATTACAATAACGAGAACGACGACCCGTCGACACGGATCCATCGGGGCAGATCAGATGTCAAGTCCGAACATGGACCCGAATCTGCCCCTGGCTATTTACCTCCAAATGAGCCAACCACCAATACCCACGAACCTCTCGACCCGAAAATCCCGTCTCCCCCAGCACATGCCAGCGAAGCTGGCACAACGGGGTCTGGGGCAACGCCCCAGCCGCCGGAGGCAGACCCACCCTCTACAAAACCCCAGTCCAAACCGCGGTCAGAGTCCCGCTCCAGCAGGAGCAGGTCGAGACCGACTAAAGGAGTGTCGTCAGATGCCAGTTGGGTGAAAGAATCGGGAAGTGGTGAGGCCAAGGATGCTAGTAAAAGTGTACATGAACCGCATTCACAGGCGGTTATTAATCAGTTGGTGAGAGAGAAGCTTGAGCTGGATTTGCTGGTGAATGAGAAGGTATTACAGCTGTCCGAGTTGCAGTTGCAGAATTCCAAGCTGTGGAAACTGGTTAAACGACAGCATCTGACTATTTTGGACCTTCAGAAGGACCTGGACGAGGCTGTGGACCAGAATGAACGACTGCGGTCGCAGACTCAGTCTCCTGTAAAGAACCGGTCAACAGCAGCTTCTGCTTCTACTTCTACTATCCACAGTGAAGAGGGTAGTGAGGACAGCAGTGCTGGAGTGGGGGCTAGGTCGAGTAATAACGATATTGACAGTGTTGGTAGCAACTCAAAGGCCATTATTAACAATATGAAGACATTGCGAGCCAGTTTGTTGCCAGCTGAGTCCTCGAGTGTTATTAAGACAGTGGCCGAGCCAACCACGACGGTAGTGGGTACAAATGCGACGCCAAGGACGTCAGTGGATTCTACCAGTCAGAGTAGAGCTAGAACTGAGACGGAAAGTACTGCGACACCTAGGACATCAGCACGTGAAGCAGCGTCCAGTGTTGACGTTTCATCACCGACTGTATCTGAATCTGCTAGCAACAGCTCGGTGAGTCTTAATTTAGACTCTACAGCCAGTGTTATCTACTCTCCCATGCAAAAGGCACATAAAGTCAGTGTTGAGAGGACGAGAGGAAGAGACAACGAGAGAGCTCTTGATGGCGCTTTATCGCCATTTAACGACATTTCCACTCCACGAGACTACCATCTACAACAGCCACTGTCACAGACCCAGTCAGATCACCAACATCACCATCAGCATCATCATCAACAGCAACAACAACAGCAGCACCAGCAGCTCCAGAGAGAACTGTTTGGATCACCAACACGAGAAGAGCATCAGCAACAACCTAATCATTTGCATGTACCGGCATTAGGAACTCCTCTGAGAGATACTTTGGGAACACCATTGCGAGATAGGCTCACATCTCCGTCTCGTAACGCGACATATGAACCACTGTTGAATAGTGGTATTAATTTACCACAGGTGCTACAGCCAGGTCCTCCACTTGAATCGCTAGGACCACCACTTTTCCAGTCCACGACGTCGACTTCGTCTGCATCTGAGACATTTGCGCCAAGCGTGTCAATTACAGATGATGTTTCAGGTCGTGCTTCAGCTTTAGGTTTGGGTGCATCTTCTGGCAATGTGTCGGATGAACCCGCTGATAATCCCGCCAACGACTCTACTTCGACGTCTGATCGTGAGTATCTTGTGCTGCCTGCCAGGTCAAAATCACGACCGCCTATTGGCGAACGTTTGGCTCGTGCGAATACTCCACCAGTTGCTGGTGACTCGTTATCAGTGGAAACTACAAATCATCACCTTGCTGAACCGACTACTCCTACACCAGCATCATCGTCCGGTACCTCAGGGTCTGCAAATTCTTCTGCCAAAAGACGACCTCCACCTCTACTATTCAATAATAACGACAAATATGGTCTAAATGACACCACTGCTGTACGTGCATTATCGCCAGAAGCACCTTTAACTTCACAACTGCCACGGTCCGCACCTGCCACATCTAATTCCACTTCATCTACGGCAGGTGCATATTCTTCTACAGCTCCTTCTACAACTCCTGGCACTGCATCTTCAACGTCATCTGCTTCTTCAGCAGGAAAATCTCCTTTTGGTGCTTTAGACATCAGTCTCATTACAATTGAGGTCAAAAACACTTTGTTTGGCAAACCAGAGTCTAAAAATGCATCTAAGGACGACCCAGTGGCTATTCTCAATTGTATTGACCGGGAAACTGGAGCTGTTTTGTTCAAGATTGTCAAGGACTACACACAATTATCAAACCTTGATCAGTCCCTTCGTAAATTTAGCAGTCAATACTCGATTCCACCACTACCAGAGAGAAACCTGTTTTTGTCTCAGGCGCCCATTAAAGTTGATTTGCGCAGAAACCAACTCAACTCGTATTTTGGAGCAATAATGTCTGTTCCAGAATTGCCACAGGAAGCTGTTATCTTGCTAATAAAGTTCCTGACACAAAATGTTCTTCCAAAGACTGCGATCGCATCTGCAAACCCATATGGCTCGTTGACAGCTGGAAAATGCGGATTCCTAACCAAACGGGGGCGACTTACTTCGTGGAAATCAAGATGGTTTGTTTTGAATGGATCGTCTTTAGACTATTATGAACGACCTGAGAGCGATGCGCCAATTGGTACTATTTCTGTATACAAGGCCAAGATTGGAAGACCCCGTAAAGATGCTGACGAATCGGATGAAGGCGAGAACGAGTATAGACATGCATTCTTGTTGATGGAATGGAAAAAGAACGGATATGTTCGCCATGTCTTTTGTGCAGAAACTGACGAGGACCGTGATTTATGGATCAATGCCCTGCTGGAGTTGGTTGAAGTTGTTCCTGGAACTTCAACCAGCAACAATAATAACAACTCAAACGGTTCTGCTGGTGAGAGTCTAGCTAGTAGTGTCAGTACCAGTACACTTGGAACAGCCGTCAATGCCGCATCCAATCCTAATGCATATAAGCCCATGTCACCACGGTCAGTCAAGTCTGATGAGGGCGATTATTCTAATATGTCGAGTGTGACTGTATTGTCACCTCCACCATCATCAAGTATTGGCATGAATTACGATGGCCATCATGGTAGCAACAGCTCTGTATCCAGCAATGGAGGAACTACAAACACAGCTGCTGGAGGCAGTTTTCCCAAAACACCTATTTCTGGGCCGTTGTCATTTCAGAAGATTCTTGATCCTGGTTCATGGAACAGTCCTAACCGAAACAACAACAATAACAGTGACATTAATCATGGTCACTATGTTGGCGGTAGTGGTGCTGGCTCTGGATCTCATCACGTCAGTCATGGTAGCCATGGTAGCAACAACGTCCACAGTTTCGGTAGCGAGTCGGATGAAACAAAACGGAAAGAACGTAAAAAGTATCTGTCCATTTTCAAAAAAGGAGGACATTCACCCATGTCGTCTAATACAAGTGCACACAGCGTAAATGCAGCATTTCCAAACGGATTTCCATCGATGAACTCGATTAATCAACTTCAATCGCCGCCACCACCACCTCCACCTCCTCCACCCCCTCCACCCCCACCTTTGAATCTTTCAGGAACGAGGTCGCCAGGAAGTGCTACATTCGGCGATGACAATTATTATAATGATTCGATCGATACCAGCATGGACCACCACGGAGCACATCGCCAGTACCGCGGTACTGTTTTTGCGACACCACTTCCACAGGCCATCGCCATTTCATCAAAGAACGTCAATGGCTGTATAGTTCCATCCATCCTGTACCGGTGTATCGAGCTCTTAGAACGCAAAGGAGCCATCTATGAAGAAGGACTATTTCGACTGAGTGGATCCGACTCTGCTATCCGGGGTCTGAAGGAGCGATTCAATTCCGAGTACGATGTCGACCTTATCGCAGCCGGAGCAGACATCCACGCAGTATCTGGCCTCCTGAAACGGTATCTGAGGGAGATTTCTGAACCAGTGATTCCGCCATTAACAGAGCTGCAATTCCGAACCGAAATGGAGTCAGACGATGCGTATGTGCGGTCCACAGCTGCCAAAAACCTTGTCTCGGTGCTGCCGCGAGAAAACTACGACCTGCTTTGCGTGCTGTACTCGTTCCTGCGAAAGATCGTAGACAACATGAACCTCAACAAAATGAACCTCAACAACCTCTCCATCGTGTTCTCGCCAACCCTCCACATCACGACCAACGTGTTCAGCACGCTCTTCGAAAACTACAGCGCCATTTTCAAGGGCTTCCAGTCGGACATCACCGACCCTGCTGCCAACGTCCTATAAGCATCCCGATATTTTTTTATTTATAGATCGTAATACATTATTTAGCACTTTCTTTCGTGACGGATCTGCCTCCGGCGGCTGGGGCTCCGCCCCAGACCCTGGTTGCTCCTCTCGCTGCGCTCGAGTCGTTGCGTCAACAGTCCGGGACCACCAGGCTCTCTGCAAAGCGGAGCTACGGGGTCTGGGGCAGAGCCCCAGCCGCCGGAGGCAGTCCGGGGACAGCTGTAGTGTAGATTTCTAATAAATTAATTGGCATCCCGAAGAAGGGATCTAAGCAGTAGCAGTGGCTGAGGAGGCAGAGGTGGTGGCAGAGGCGCTGGCAGCCAGCTTTTGCTTGTTCTTGAGCATGTTCTCGATGAAGGCCTCGCCGGCTTTGTAGGAGGATCTGACGAGAGGGCCGCTGGCACAATACTTGAATCCGAGCTCCATGGCACGGTCGTGCCAGTGTTGGAACTTTTCGGGCGTTACGTACTCGGCAACCTTCATGTGTCTTTTGGTGGGTCTCATGTACTGTCCAAAGGTAACGACATCGACGTCGGCTTTACGCAGTTGCTGTAGAGTATCTTCGACTTGGGCATCGGTCTCGCCAAATCCGAGCATGACAGATGTTTTGGTCAAGACGTCGGGATTGGATTGCTTGGCATGTGCCAATACAGCCAAAGATTGTTGGAAAGTGGCCCGACGGTCCCGAACATACGGGGTCAGATCCTCAACAGTCTCGACATTGTGAGCAAAAACGTCTAATCCTGAGGTAGCCATTATCTTGACCATGTTCAAATCACCCCTGAAATCACCAGTCAGACATTCAACAAGAATATGAGACGCCTTCTTCTTGATTCTCTTGACAGTGTCGGCAAAGTGATAAGCACCTCCGTCAATGAGATCATCTCTATCGACAGTAGTCAATACCACATATCCAAGACCCCATTTGGCAATAGCTTCTGCTGTGTTTTCAGGTTCATTAGGATCTAATGGAGAAGGATTACGATTGGTCTTGACAGAGCAGAATCTACATCCTCTAGTACAGGTATCACCCATCAACATGATAGTAGCAGTGGCTTTAGACTTGTCGGAACCACCCCAACATTCACCAATATTTGGGCATCTGGCTTCTTCACAGACAGTATGCAGTTTTAATCCTCGAAGATCATCTTTTAATTTATGAAAATTCTTGCCCTTGGGGATTTCAGTCTTCAGCCATTTTGGAAGTCTAGCGTCTTCAGACTTTCTAGCAGCGACAACTGGATCTAACAAAGTAGGATCACTAGCAGCCTTTTTGGAAAGGAAATCTTCAAAAGAGGGACCCTTGTTAAGCTTATCAGTGAATCTTGTGCTCCGACTGGAACGAGTAGGAGCAGTAGAAGTAGCACCTGACTTCACTGAGTCAGTTGATTCTAAGAGAGCATATGCAGAAGTATGAAAAGAAGAGATAGCCCTGAGAGGACCACAGATTGACCCGCGACTGGCCGTTACTTTCAGCATCTTCAGCTCAATTTATTATTATTCACCCAAAAGACCTGAAGCCAAAAACGACCAGAATAGCCCAGGAACAGTCAGTGTTGAACAGTTTGATGCTGACCCAGGGACATGTTGAGGTGATCTACAAAAAACGTTTAAAACTCACGTGACGGGACCCGGGTCCTGCGGTCTCAGCCCGGGTCTTCAGACCGATAACGCTGATAAGACTGATAAAAATAAATAAAATTATCTGGATTCCGAGACGCTTGTTCGCGAAGCGGACAACCACGGGGTCTGGGGCGGAGCCCCAGCCGCCGGAGGCATAGTTCTCGACAGCGAGAAAGCGAGCTTCGTAATATTGTATATGAGTATAAATAATGATTGTAGTAGACCTGCGCCGAGAGCGTGGTCAGTGGTGTGGTTCTAGAGAGAGGAGGCGCTCGATTTGTTCGTTGAGCTGATCTTGGTCCCATTGGTTCATGGTGCGTTGGATAGAATGAATGTTGGCGTTAATGTTGTCCCATTCGTAGGTGGTAGGAGACGGGTCGATTGATAATTGTTTAGAATATGATTTGGATTTCGGTTTTGAAGACTTTTTCCGTCTTGGATTCGCTGGGGAGATAGGTCTGTTCTTGTCGTTGTCGCTGGTGGTGGTGTGTTCCCAGGTAGCGTTGCCGTTGTAGCTGATATGGGATTCACGTCGGAAAGCGTCAATTGGCGTAATTTCAAGTTCTGCCGGGTGGTCGTCTATTTCCGGAGTGAAATCTAGGTTCGGCTCTTCAGGTTCTTTACTGGTGTCTAATCCTATCTCGATAAGTTTATTTAAAGAACAGATACTCGAGGGAGTGGTGGAAATGCTACTGGCACTGTCGCGGTTTGTGTTTGTGTCAGTAGTGGGGCTCGCAAAGGATATGGTAGAAAACCGATAAGGAGAAAGATCAGTGTCGAGTGTTAAAGGTGGAAGTGGTTCAATCGGGGGTAGGTTGTAATTGACGGAATCTATCTTGTGTAGTGAAGTGTATTCGCCATCGTCTTCAGTAACCTCGGCACTTTCAATTGTTTCTTCCTCTATCGTGTACGACGTATCCGATCCAAGCATCGACCGACGATGTCCTCTAGTCGATTTAGTTGGAGACATGAGAGGAGGTGACGGTAGTGGGCGTGACATGCTGTTTCTCGACACAAAGTGATCTAACGCTTTTTTCGATTTTGATTCTCGCGGTGAGCTGGGGCTGGGAATCTGGCCCTTGGTCTTGTACATTAACTCGTCCCCAAGATAAACATCGTCGTCTAGACTTGTAACCTGTCTTAGAGGTGACTGGGGAACGTCTCCTAGAGGTTCTGGTTCTATGAACAAATCCTGGGTGGTGATATGAGGAACAGGGTGTTTTTTCGCAGCACTTGGAGGATGGCTTATAGCGTGTTTCATTCGTTTACTATAAAAAGACAGTTTTGGTGTACTGAAGGTAGTATCAGAAAACCTCTTTGGCTCTGAGCCAGAACCTTTACCCTCACTGGAAGCACTGACAGGACCTTCGACCGGTTCAAAACGAGGCACTGTGGGAGTAGGTAGTTTGAATAGTCGTTTGAGCTGACCCTTGGACATGATTATATTGTGGAGCTTCTAACTTCTAAGTTTTCTAAGTATATTGGTGGTGTGAAGGGTCCAACAGACTGAACTGAGTGGTAGCAGGCTTATATTTATAAACCGAAACAGGACCATGACTATCAGCTTCTCCACATAAAAAAAAGTGTACGACAATGGCACCTGCAAATGTGTAATACTTGTATAGTTTAAGACTCAAATGTACATCTGATATGCAATCTTAATCTTATCGAGAGAACCGGGCACAGCAAATCAGGTGCCAATAGTTAATAATATGAAACTGGGATCTTCAGGTACCCACGAGCTGTGAAAGGAGGTTAATGAGAGACATTGTATGCCAGACAGGCAGCGGCGAGAATAAAATTGCCAAACAGCCGGTACTTTTCGAGATCCAGACCCAGGGCTTGTCTTAGAGATCCAGACAATTAGCAGCTAGCATTAGTCAAGGAAGTTTCAGGCCATGGCATTAGTTTGTAGTAGTCTGATGGAAGTGGCCGTGGAAATAAAATTACATTTTCCACTAACTGGACGACTATAGGATAGTTCAATTTATTTTAGGAGCAGCTCGGGCATGGCGTTCCTATTGGTTAATTAGACAATAGTTCCAAGTATAGAGTCTCGGAAAGTATCAAAAGTTAAATCGGCAGCTATCTGCCGCCGCTGCCGCCGTTACTGAGCGATGTGCTGAAGTATATTTGCACTACATCCCCGTCCACGAAATTAGTAGCTAAAGATTAGGCAATCTATTTGACTGACATAACTGTCCTAAGCACTAAACTGGGGCGGGATCACGCGACGAACTAATAATTAGCCGACTTTTCGTCTGCCTCAAATTACAACACCAATAATCACATGGCATGATTTATGATGACACCTGTGTTGTCGTATGTACAATCAACAGAAGCTTCCTCACAAACACAACAGTTCAAGCCCGTCTATCCATACCGTTCTAGAACATGACATCTGCGATGGACCTGCATCTCCCTGCCCTTATCACACCCGACCTGCATACTCCTGCCCGGGTCCCGGTCCCGTTCCGGGGGGATGGGGGTCTGCCTCCGGCGGCTGGGGCTCCGCCCCAGACCCTGGTTGCTCCTCTCGCTGCGCTCGAGTCGTTTTCGTCTCCGGTCCCCACACCAACTCCTGTGAAGCAGGAGCAACCAGGGTCTGGGGCGGAGCCCCAGCCGCCGGAGGCAGACCCGGCCTCCCGTTCAGAGCCGCCGAGTACCGTGCGGAGTTACCTGCACTTAGCGATCATGGGCCGGCATCGGCGGGACTCTAAAGGCAGGTGATGGCCTTTTATGCAGCGTGTGCTGTGGGAGCGTTGGCCTGGTGACGGGAAATGAGTGGTTGGCTGAGATGGGGTAAGGGTGGTGTCTCGCGTTCTGTTGCACTTAAGGTCGATAACGAGCTTATCAGTAGTGGACATGCATCGAGGCATTTATTTTAGTACCTCAAATGATGACGGCGTATCAGGGAGAGGGGGCCGTGGCCACGCTAAATTTATACTGGAATGTTGTGGTATATAAAGAGCGCGATTTCTCGTTGTCAAACGGTACCAGTTCTCGATTTCTTTCAATTCTGAGTGATTTTTTATTCTCCTTTATTGCAAGTTAAACCATCCTCTGACAGGTATTACTACTACTACCCTGTTCCTTCTACTACTACCACTACTACTACTGAAGTACTGAAAAACTGAAGAATGACCATTTCACAGAAATCCCGCTCGTTGACAGTGATATCGGCGCCATTTTCAGGCGGCCAGGGTAAACCCGGAGTCGACGACGGTCCTCAGCATCTGCTGGATATGGGACTGGTTGAACAGATTGGCCGGCTGGACTGGACCCCCAAGTTCGCGGGACATCTACAGTTTCCGGCCGTGAAAAATGATACTAATATTGGACATGTCAAGAATCCCAGATACGTTTCACAGTCCACAAAGAACATTTATGAAGCAGTTAAAAAGGCATCGACCAGTTCAGATTTCACGCTGACTATCGGTGGAGACCATTCAATTGCCATTGGCACTGTTGCCGGTGTCCAGGCAGCACATCCAGACGCTATTGTTCTATGGATCGATGCCCATGCCGACCTTAATACTCCAGCAGCTTCAAGCTCTGGTAATCTCCATGGATGTCCCGTCGCATTTCTGCTCGGAGCAGACGAGCCACTAGCGAATGCTGCTTCGAAAGAAGAGGCTGATCTGTTTGGCTGGGTTCCACACTGTCTTGACGACTCGCAATTGGGGTATATCGGGCTACGGGACGTCGATGCTTTTGAAAAACAGTATATTCGCGAACATAAAATAGCTGCCTTTTCAATGCACCACGTCGATAAATACGGGATTGCCAGTGTTGTCGAACAAGCTATCAACAAACTAGATCCCGAGCACAAACGGCCTATCCACCTGTCATTCGATGTCGATGCCATTGATCCCGTCTATGCCCCCTCGACAGGAACACCTGTTCGTGGCGGACTCACCTGGCGAGAAGCCTGTTACCTCTGTGAAGCTGTAGCTGAAACCGGACGTCTCGTCGCCATGGACCTCGTCGAGTGCAACCCGCACCTCGAAGACGCCAAAGCCGCCCGCGAGACCATCGCCATGGGTCTCAGTCTCGTCCGCTGCGCTCTTGGCGAAACCCTCCTCTAACTCTAATCTGTACATTTCCCTCCCTAACACTTTGTGATCCGGGTCTGCCTCCGGCGGCTGGGGCTCTGCCCCAGACCCCGTGGCTCCTCTCGCTGCGCTCGAGTCGGTACTGGGGGGTTTCCGACTACCTCCGGCGACTGGGGCTCCGCCCCAGACCCTGGTTGCTCCTCTCGCTTCGCTCGAGTCGTGCGTGGGGACAACTGCTGGGGCTCCAGAGCTTGATTTGACTCGAGCAGAACGGGTCATGAGATACCCCTGGTATTTGAATTGCCTTATTTATGTATAGCTTAGGACTGATTGATTAATTAAATTGGGTCATAAGATAGGACTTGGGGAACTAAGATGAGATTGACTGTTGTGTTTACCATTCGAGTTTCTGCCAGTTCGACCTTGTGACAGACATCTTTATGCCAACTCCATAATCCACAGCTGGAACGAACCAACTGGACGTATATTTATAATAGTTTTCCGCTTGGTCTCTTGTTAGGGGGTTAGAATTGTGAACTGTTGTTATGTAAAGAATGCTGTTTAATAAACTGGGTAGAAGATCTGCTGGCTCCTCGAATGAACAATTTCACAATCTTACACCTACTGTCAAAATTAAACAAGAGGTTATCCAAGAACCAAATACAAGGCATATTGAACCTCAATTAAATATGGTGATGTGTGTGCTATACACTGAGTCTTCCATTGACTGCACACGAAATAGACTAGGAGTATACTATCATTATTTACAGAATCTATGATAATATTAGTAACAACTTGATGTTATATTATTTTTCTATTATTTAATACATATTATTTTATTAATAAGTAAATTTATGCCAGGGCTAGTATTAGGAGTGGTGACACACAGTATCTTGTTTTCAATGAGAATCACCGTTCCAAAGGATTGCCCGAAATTTGTACATAGGCCGATAGCTGGTCACGTCGTTACCAGACATGCTGGTACATAAGTTTTAGAAGAACAGAACTAGATCTTGCTCCTCAGAGGGCCCCCCAGGAACGACTCGAGCGGAGCGAGAGGAGCAACCAGGGTCTGGGGCGGCGCCCCAGCCGCCGGAGGCAATCCAGCACCGTCTACAAAGCAGGCCTGGCAGCGTCTGTGTCGACTCGAGCACAGCGAGAGCCACGGGGTCTGGGGCAGAGCCCCAGCCGCCGGAGGCAGGCCCGCCCCCTGCATACCCCCTGATCGATCGGCAGGGGGTGGCGCCGATAAGAGTGTATAAAACAGTTGGATTCAAGTACGTAGTAAAAAGAACGGCGTTCGACTCTGGCGGTTAGTGATTTTTGTTTAGAGAATAAAATGAAAGAGGGGAAGAAAGACGGGTGGAGTACTCACGTAGGGCTATAGAAGGGATTGACGACTAATGAGCGGTATGCGATTCAGGAACGCTAGACGGTGTTCGAGAGTTTACTTGCTGCATCCGGAGCAAGAGCATTGGCCCTTGGCACAAGAGCACGAGGAGTTGGTTCCGCAGCTGGAACAGCTGTTGCATCCACAAGTTTGGCCAGACATGATTATTTGTAGTGGTTGAGTAGTAGAAGTAAGAGTAGAGTGGTAGTACTAGTAATAGTAGTAGTAGCAGTTATTAGAATTCGCGGATGGAATTGCAGTGATAAGAAACAAGTCTTTGAGTCTTAGTGAAGAAGCAGAAAGGAAACAGCAATAGCAGCAAGGGTTCCTGTATTTATATACTTGTGGAGTGACAGGTGAGTGGCAGCAGGGGACGAGGTTCTTGGCGGTAAAGATCGGCTGGCCCGCAGCTTAGCCACAATCGGAGACCAGTGGCTGCAAGTGGCTGCTGCTGTGCAGTCATCTGCCACGATCTACAGTAGTATTTTGGACTATGTTCAGCGCCAAACGGGCGGCGATCCTAATTTCGCATGTATGAGCGGGTTTGGCTGCGGATTGCACCCTGAACGGTGGGACATAATCCCGCCAATAATATTATAAAATTGGGTCCAACTGACAAACCTAATAATCTAATCCGCGTAAATTTATTAAACTTAAACACCAGACCTTTCTAGAAACCCGCAATTGACTCTCAGGGGTCTGCCTCCGGCGGCTGGGGATCCGCCCCAGACCCTGGTTGTGCTTCGCTTCGCGAAGCGGCTTGGACCATCGGGTCAGCAGCTGATTCCCGCAGTAGCAGGACCTCCCCCTCTCTCCAATCGCTCGCGAAGCGAGCACAACCAGGTCCGGGCGGAGCCCGGCCGCCGGAGGCAGTCTGGGACCGTGACGACCCCCCTGCCACGTTCCGTGCTACTCTGATTACGGATTTGAATGCCCCTAGCGACCGTGGTCGGTGCCGTTGGCGATAGCAGCAGCCAATCCACGGACTCCAGAGTCGCATGAGCGCCAGTGGGTCGTCTGCGACTGACAGCCCAAACGGGCCATTGACATCATCCAGCGAACCCAGTCGCCGCGAGCAACCACGTCTCGGCGGACCACGGCGACTGTCCGCTGTCAACTGGTATCGGAGAAGCCAGCCGATCTGTACAGACCTTCACATGCCGCGGTGCGTCTCCCCATCAGCCAATGGGCCCTGACCATGCAACCCGGATATTATTTTACGTGCGTCGCCAACGGCGAAGTGGCCGACTGGTTCTCATGGGACGGGGACTGCCTCCGGCGGCTGGGGCTCCACCCCAGACCCCGCTGCTCCTCTCGCTGCGCTCGAGTCGGTTCCGTTTGGGATCCCCCCGCCAACTCCTGCGAAGCAGGAGCAACCAGGGTCTGGGGCGGAGCCCCAGCCGCCGGAGGCAGGTCCCCCCGGGCTACGAAGTGGATGTTTTTCAGTACATGGCAGAAATTAGTGGACCGATTTGCGGGTTTTGTCGCGGAGGACGCGGAGCGGTGTGGCGAGCACGCTGGTGGTGGAGTCGTCGTCCCATTTGCGGTTGCGGCGTCCGGTGGTCGAGGCAGACGGTTTAGTCGCAGCGAGGACTTGGGCTTTGATTTGTGACGGCCACAGTGACCGGCCGAGCTCGATGCCGGGGTTCAGCCAGTGCGGTTCGGATGCTGTTGGCGAGGTCGTGTGATGGCTGTTGGTGGAAGAGGTGGAGGTGGTGGCAGGTCGTTTCCATTTGAGTTTGCTTCCTTTGGCGAGGGTTTTGGCGACCGTCGGGTTACACCAGTTACTGTCCCATTGCTCTTCGGCCAATCCGGTCAAGTGGCTGAATATTCCGGTCGAGAGAGCGGCATCGGAATAGCCTCCTTCGAGCATGGAGATGATTTTGCCGTCAGTGAACTCGTTGGCTAGTTTGACTGAATCGTTGGTGAATCGGTTGAAGAAGCTAGTGGGGACACTGACTTGATGTCGTTGCATCGATAACAGTTCGTATTCCGACGAGTCGAATCCCGCTGACAGCACTATTAACGGTTTGAACGGCTGTTTATTATGTGCTGAAGTGGTCTTTCCGGTTTGTAGAAACTGTCGGGCCTTTTCAAAGAGTGCCGAGTATTGGTTGCTGTATATCTCGTTGAAATGGGCTTCGTCGCGATATGGCTCGAGGTGCACGTTCCAGATACACATACCATGGGCCATGACGCACACCGATGCGTTTTTGATGTTTTCTGCTGTGGCATAGCCAAATTCAGTCGGAAATGAGTTGATATCGTGCAAACTAAAGTATCCTATTGATAATGGAGGTGGTGGCGGTGGAGGTGGTGGATGTGACGTTTTCTTGCCCTTTTTCCGAGGTGATTTACTGGGACTTTCGTTGTCCTGTGAAGACGATGTTGGTGTCGATGTTTGTAGTGACTCGGCAGGAGTGGTGGATGAAGGAGTCTGTTCTGTTTTGACTGTTGGTTCACTGTGTTCGTTACTATTCGACTGGTTTTCTTGGTGTTGCTCATTTTCACTGTCTGCTTCCTCGTTCTCTTCCTCGTCATCGTCTAGACCAGACAGTTTCCAGCAAATATCCTGGCTGCCATCGCCATGATGAAGATCAAAATCGAGAATCACTGCATGTGTGATACCATACTTGGCTCGGGCATACTGAATGGCAATGTGAACGTTGTTTATCAAACAAAACCCTGATGGTACACATGGATGTGAATGGTGCCCTGGCGGTCTTATCGACACAAACACTTTTGACTCACCTTCCGCGTATATTTTATCCACTGCCGTTTCACTCACTGCCACTACCCCCTCTAAAGCGTCTATAGTCTCCCCTGTTAAATAAATATCTCCTTCATGCCAGTCCCCTGGTACTTCTACATCCCCGTTTTTCAGCTTTTCCACACTGTCATTACACAGTTGGTATAATCTCTTGGCCCATTTGGATCCGTGTACTATACTGACATGAGATGCCTGACGAAGATCGCTTCGTCTGTCCGACACTTGGACTGTGTATTTCGTAGGAGATTTGGCTATAGCAGTTCCAATTCCTAGCGAAGCAGCCATTAATCGTTCTGGTCGTTCGACAATGGAGTCTAAATAGCTCTTCTTCACCCAGTTCCTGGAAAAAACATGTTTATACGACAAGGGACTGAGCAGAATAAGCGTTTTCTTTTCTGTCGAACTACTAATGGCATCCTGCCCAATTTTAAGCTGAGCAAAGGCAGAATTGAACTCGGATAAATCTGTATCATCTGGTAGGGCTATTGGTGCGTCTATAAGCTTGTTCTTTGGAGTAGTTGGAAGTTCGCCAGAGCCAGACTCGCCAGTTTCCGCACCTGGATCCTTTAACTTTTCTTCTGTTCGGCGTTCTATTTGAGGTTCTGTATTGATAGTCTCACGAACAGTAGACTCAGCCAACTTAGTACTTGGAAGAGGGTCACTTTTAACATCAGCAACACTGGTATCAACACTAGTCTCAAGAGTAGAATCAACTGTACTATCGACAGACGTCTCAAAAGTGCTCTCTCTCGACGCTGCTTCTGGTGTAAAAGCATCTCGTGAAAACGGATCTCGTACATTATACAGCTCAGAAGACGGAGGAGGCAGAATGACCGGTCTCAAGTTCACTCTTTCTCTATCCTGGCTGTCGCCAAAATTATCGTTAAAACTGCCAAGTGTATCTTGTTCTTGTCGTGGCTGAAAACTGCCCATAACGGGCATATTCACCTCGTTACCAGAGCTTTGCTCCAGCACCAGTGAGTTCTCTAGAGACCCTTCTTGAGACCCATACACCCCAGCACCTGGTCTAGCAAACTGGTTTTGGTGAGTATGGAGACCATGCTCCGAGCCATCTAAATTCATTGCTTCCAGAGCAGCATTCAGCTCGTCGTCTCCCAGGTCTCCATTACCCAGTCTGCCCACGTATTTATCGCTAAACAGCTCCATATCTTCCTCAGTCGTGTCTCCGTCATCATCAAAATTCAGGTATTCCGAAAAACTAGGACGTGGTTTCGAGTTGTCGCCGCTGTTCACATCCCAGCCGCCATTCGGATCATAGCCATGACCACTCTGGCTCCCTGTATTTTCGGCCATGGCGCTGTCTCTTCGTGCTTCTTACTTCGTGCTTCGCTTCTTCTCACTTGTAATCGTAATTCGTAGTACCACGACTCGAGTCCTTCAATCTCTTTTGATCAATCGTTCAATCGTTCAATCTCTTTCTCGTCTCACAGACGTGTATCAACGTTCTGTCGCGTGATTACGTTTCTGAGTCGAGTCTCCAGAAACCAACGGCCAATTTACGTCTGGTTCAAACTACAGACCTATCACACCAAACTCGGGAACACTCTCGTTACTGTAGGGATAATCAAACTGGGTGTATGCAGCCACGTTATTATGTCATGCCATGTCATCCATCTCCCGATACCGTTCTTGTCTCTTCTCATGTCGTGCCGCTATTGTTTATCTGATGAAGCGCCCCTGGAATGCACACGCGCGTCTGCGGCGCCCCTCCTGCAATCCTCTGACGCAGGGTCCTCAGACCCTGCCGCCCACCACTTCACCAACCCCGACTCTAAACCCCCAAACTCACCATCTCCCGGCTCGGAACTTCCCCTACCTTCCCCCCGAACCAAACGAACCGGTCACAGAACATACCTGGGTTTTATATAGACCCTAGATTGGATCTGTATACTATATGAGAGGGGTTGTGCCTCTGGCAGCTGGGCTCCGCCCAGACCCCGCTGCTCCTCTCGCTCCGCTCGAGTCGGCTCCTTCTGAGGTCCTGACGAACTCCTGCGAAGCAGGAGCAACCAGGGTCTGGGGCGGAGCCCCAGCCGCCGGAGGCAGGCCCACCACCGGTGAGGTGCAATGGGTTAGGTCGTGAAGTGCAGGTGAGAAGTTGAAGAGTGAAGCAGGGATCACGAGTCGGTGGACGACAAAACAGAGGAAATGTCGTTTTTGAAGCTGTTGATGAGAACCGGGCTGGTGGCATCGCCGGTGCCGACCGAGCTCGGGCTGGTCAATTTTAGAGAGCCCGCATTGGGGCTGGCAAATCTTCTTGTGAGATGCGACAAGGATCTCGGCGGGTTCAGCACCGCCGACCTGTCGGTCGTTGAATCTGATAGTACTAGTAATCATGCGTTCGGGAGGTTCAAGGGAGATTTGAGTTTAGACCTTCCGGCAGACAGACCCGATATCATTCGGTTAGGATATGCCATGTTCCGGACCAAAGACATTGAACCGAAACTGTTCGGCCTGGCGTCCTCGGAGTACTGGAACTGGGAACCATATAACCAGATGGTATTACGAGTACGAGGAGACCGTCGTAAATATTTCATTAACGTGCAAGCCGAATCTGCGTACCCCACTGATCTATATCAACACCGACTGTTTCTCAAGACTCCCGGCCAGTGGGAAGAAGTGACGGTCCCACTGGGAAACTTCATCCTCACCAACGGAGGAATCATCCAACAACAACAGGCCATGGAACTGTCACAAGTCAAGTCCGTCGGCATTGGTCTCATCGACCGCCAGTACGGCCCGTACCAACTCGACATCGACTGGATCAAGGTGGTCACCGGCGACGGTCCCCTCAAACCGGCCAAACCCACCAAACCGTCGTCCGCCGACCTCACTCCCGGCAAACGACTCTCTATCGACGACTAACGACTCCTTTCTTGTAAATATAACGAACTTTCTTTGACTGGCAGCTGCCTCCGGCGGCTGGGGCTCCGCCCCAGACCCCGCTGCTCCTCTCGCTACGCTCGAGTCGGCTCCGTCTGGGATCCCCACCAACTCCTGCGAAGCAGGAGCAACCAGGGTCTGGGGCGGAGCCCCAGCCGCCGGAGGCAGGGTGGAGTGAGGTGTCATTAGTGATTAGATTAGAAGTCTATGAGGATGTTTTCGATGCGGAAGCCCTGGAAGAGGACGGTGTTGTTGACCATTTGGATGAGGCGGGCGTCGTTGCCACTGAGGTCAAGGTTGTGCACGAGGAGGACATCTTTGACGTCGATGTCGTCGACCGCGGTGATGACGAAGGTCGAGTTTGGTCCGACGAAGTTCTCCTTTCGTTCCAGACGCACTCGTTTGCCGTATAAATCGAGTGCCACCACCAGATGCTGGCCTTTGAGTGAAGGGTGGCCGTGGTTGTATCCGACAGAATATGGGGTTTTTGATGCTTCTCCAGACGGCACAGCAAACAAGATCTCGACTTGACTGGATACGGCCGCTCGACACGTGCTTTGAGAATCGACGAAATTAGTGTGGAATTCGGGCACGAGTTCAATCGCATCTGGCCGGTCGGGATGGTTGGTAGTGATCCAGTCGGGTTTGGTGTAGTCGTAGAAGTTGTCCAGTGTATAGAACCCGTTCCACGAGGCAATTGATGATTGTAAAAATGGTCCAGAGTTAGTCGTGTCCCAGACTGTACATTGTGGTTCTGGCTTGACTGGCCGGATTTTGTAGCTGGCTAGCTGTTCTCGTTTCCTGTTTTGCCAGATATCGCGAATCCGTTGAAACATCACACTCGGGCGTATACTGCAGTCTTCGTCGTCGTTATACGACTCGTCGTGAGTGGTGAACAGATCCAGCTCGTATCTGGGGATTTCAAGGACTTCGAGGTTATCAGCGATTTTGGATGCTAGTTCTGGGAATCGTTCGACTGACGAATACTCTAGGACTGACTCATCGTACCATAGAGGATGTGCTTCTGTCGAATAAACATAGTTGGAAAACTCCTTGTTCAGGATGTTCTCTTCGTCAAACAGCACATATAAATACTTGACAGTCTCGGATAGGAAGAAACTCTCCATGCGGTCAGACAGTTCTCCTGTTCGTACATCCTGCGTTCCAGCGACTCCACATGCTACTTTATTGATTCGTTGTAAATCTCGCAATGTCGATGCTCCTACTTGCAAATAGAATGGATCTTTGGTTGCCTGGTACAGGTAATAATTGGACTCGATAAATTCTGGTCGTAGTGGATACCATTCCAACACAACAGAGTCTATAGCGTCGTGTATTCCAGTACTCCATCGCTCAGGAATCCCTCCATACGTATTCCAAAGCTTATAATATACAAGATGATTTTTAATGGCGCTGGTCAGATCTCCTGCCAGTACTTGAAGACCAGGGAAAAACGCTCCTAATGCATCGATCCACGAGGTGATGTAGATTCCTGTGGAAAAATTGACATTGTGGAACATCCACCCGTCAAAGCTGTATTTCTTCAGTGCTTCATACGCTGTTTCAAATACTTCGAAAAACGACTTGTCTCCAAATAAAACATAATATTTTAGAGCGTACTCATAAAACGAGTCGACTCCAGCACCCACTCCCGTAATAACGCTCTGCCAATTGCCGGAAACTGCATCAATAGTGATCCCGACGAGATTAGTGGACGCCCTTCGAGCCCACAGCTGGAAAAACGCTCTTCTAGCAGCTTTTTCAAACCGAGGGTCGCCTGTTAGTCGCGATAACAGCGAGAATTCAAGAAGCATGCTTCCAGCACCTGAAGTACAGGTTTCTGTAATGAGTTTGCTCTGTCCGGGTAGAGGTACGACCCCTTCTTGCAAATGGACTCTTGGGTGAGGAATACCCGATACAGTATCAAAAGCAGGTAATAATCGTTCACCCAGATCATACGCCAGTCCCAGAAGATGGCCATTGTACTCGGATTCATTAATGCGATGTCCTAATCTCGGGATCGTGGCATATAAATGAGCAGACAGCAGTCCACCCATACCTCTAATAGTCGTCTCGAACACCTGAACTGTCGACGACACATTAAAACTGACGTATTTTTCCACATCTGCCACGTACTGTACAAACAGATCATCGTCTCCCATGATTGCAAACATATCCAGACTGTCAACCAAGGTCACTGAATATCCACCTAACACATCGTTCAACCCCATGTTCATAGGGTCGTCCAGATCAGCGCTCTGACCCGAACATGACAGCGGCATCAGCTCGTCTTCTGGGAACGCAATGTCCATATAATTCGTCCATCCATGATAAAACAGATCTCGCACCTCACTTTTCAAACTATCTAAACTTTCTCTCGAGAACTCGTTCGAGAAACTCGGATTCACTGCCCGGGCTTCACCTGCCTCTACCCCTCCTAACGCACCTATCCCACCCACCACACTCACAGCAGCCACCACAGCACTGCTCCTCAGTCCAAACAACCCAGTTCTCATACCATTCGACTCTTAATTCTCCACCTCTATTCAGTCCCCTGACTTGTCCCTTTCCAGCTGACAAACTCCCCAGATCAATTTCCATGCGCCGCATGCACCACGTGCGGCGCAATCTCCAGGGTCCAGTTGGGGGGTTGGGTCGGCCTCCGGCGGCTGGGGCTCCGCCCCAGACCCCGTGGCTCCTGCTTCGCAGGAGATTGCTAGGACCGTGGGGGCTGTAATCGAGCGGGTGTGTGGTTGGGGGTGGTGGTAGACCGAAAAATGCGGTTCGGTTGGAAATAACTGGTGGGATTGGCCAAAATCGGTGTCAATTGCGCTCGTACGGACCACAATTCACTACTACCAGGCCAAAATTCCAAGAGAAAATAGCCCACTGGCACCCCCCAGTAACGACTCGAGCGCAGCGAGAGGAGCCACGGGGTCTGGGGCGGAGCCCCAGCCGCCGGAGGCACCAGCCCCGTCACCCCAGCGTCATCCTGTGTCAGAATATGGTCATGTCGCTTGCTGAAGGCGATTTGGGTCTGGTAAGGGATCGGCGGATTGTTACTAGATTGGGGTATAAATAAATAGTCTGTTTGTTACATATGCACCAGTGTTATTGCATGGTACATGAGTTATCGCTCGATAAGCAGCGGTATAAAAGGCAGCAGGAGTCAGCTAGCAACTTTAGATTTGTAACCATATTTTGTGTCGTGTTTTTTGCATCAGAAATTATAATGTCAGCGATTATTGATCACCCATCTGTCGATGTCCAACCTCTTCACCAGCAGCAGCTGGCCGATGATTCTAAGGATCTCAAGACTATAGTTCACCAGAAAAAACTCCTGTCGTAAGTGACTCTCACCAGTCAGTCAGAAAATCCCAGTTAGATGAGGTGGCTATTTTTATTTTTTATATGCTAACACAATACCAGTAAGACGATGTTCAGCTCGCCCACTGATAACGTCTTCTCGCCATGCTCGAAGAAGCTGCAACTGCAGAAACAGAAGTATCTCAACCGGTAAGTACACGCACACCCTGCAGTCTCGCAACCTTGCAACCTCACAAGCTCGCCGGTACTCTATTCACTATCAATGTCATAGTCCAGTACAACCACCCACCACAGTCTGTACGCTCAGTCTTCATAACAAGAAATATGTTACTAACAAACTACAGACTAAAGCCGTCAAAAATGTCCTCCTTCACCTCCTCCAGCGAAGTCTCACCCGAGAACTGATTAGATCCAGCTCTTCAGCTGTGAGGGTCATTTGGCTGACTATCGGGTCACATCTCGAGAATATTTATTATCGTCTGATTATTATCTACGGCATCTCTGTCGTTATACCACCGGACTCCCCGTCCGGCCGTTTCTTTTTCCTTCAAGGTTTATTTTACTTTTCTTTAGTGTTTTGGTTGTTTAATAGTATGGGTTATCTGAGATCTCTTATCAGGTGGAATTTGCCGATCTGTTTACTTAACGCTGCAGGGTCAGGGCCTGCCTCCGGCGGCTGGGGCGCTGCCCCAGACCCCGTTGTGCTCGCTTCGCGAGCGCTTTAAACTTCGGGATCCGATATTTATACAGCTCACGAGGCTCGCACACGCCCGACTCGAGCGAAGCGAGAGGAGCAGCGGGGTCTGGGGCGGAGCCCCAGCCGCCGGAGGCATGGACCCTGAAAACAGGGTTAGGAGCCCGGTGAAAAAGCGTGACCGGCAATTTCCTAAAGAGGAAATATGGACATGGGGAGGACAGTTCCCAAAGAGGAAATAGTGGAAGAGTGAGTGACCGACTCACAAGCTGGATGCGGGACCTGGAATATCCAAGAGAAACTCTCAGTAAAAGGGTTTGTACATACTTCTGTGATTGATTCCATCAACTCTCTTTAGAAAAGTTCGACCAGAGAATAAATAAAAATGGCTAGAGGACCGTAAGTTCGCACGCGATATGGACAAGGACATCAGTAATTGAACGATAAATCGAACCGGGAGTGAACTGAACGGGATTGTGTTGTGTATTCGGCAATGGCTCTGGTACTTCGATGAAGCTATTCGACAACTGACGACGACTTGAATTGTAATGAAAAAACGATGTCATACTTCCCTTCACAGGTTATGAGATGGATACAGGATTGCGATTACAATAGTTTTGTTCGAGTCTGATTGTTTCTTTGAATTTAGATTGTATTTGCTGGCGTGAAAAATTTCAGTTGCCCAACAAGCAGTAGCACCACTAGCTATTTATATTATCATCATTGCAAACAAGAGTATAATAGAACGAGAAATGTGATGAGAAACAATGTCGTTGCGAGTTCAGTATCGGTAAATGAAAATATTTTCGAGCATTCAAAAATTTTCAGAAAAAATTTTGCAACTGATAAGCAAAGTTCGTACCTACAACTTATTACATCAAGACATATATAATACGTTCATATTCACACCCGATTTATCTTTCCATTTGTCCAGTTCAAAATAATAGAACACCAAACTAACTCCTCCCTAGAAAGAAGCATTTGAAGCGTTTGGCAGCTCCATCCCACTGGATGTTGGACAAATTGTCCGGCACCTACGCCCCCAGACCATCTGCTGGTCCCCACAAGCTCAGAGAGTCTCTTCCTCTCATTGTTTTCCTTAGAAACAGACTCAAGTACGCCCTTAACGGACGTGAGGTCAAGGCCATTCTCATGCAAAGACTTGTCAAGGTCGACGGTAAGGTCAGAACCGACCACACCTTCCCCTCTGGCTTCATGGATGTCATTTCTCTTGAGAAGACTGGCGAGCACTTCCGTCTTGTCTACGACGTCAAGGGTCGTTTTGCCATCCACCGTATCACTGACGAGGAGGCTCAATACAAGCTTGGCAAGGTCAAGAGAGTCCAACTCGGAAAGAAGGGAATTCCTTACCTCGTTACACACGACGGCCGTACCATCCGTTACCCCGACCCCGAGATCAAGGTCAACGACACTGTCAAGATTGACCTCACCACTGGCAAGATCTCCTCTTTCGTCAAGTTCGAGAACGGTAACGTTGTCATGATCACTGGTGGTCGTAACTTGGGACGTGTTGGTGTCATTACTCACCGTGAGCGTCACGAGGGTGGTTTCGATCTTGTTCACATCAAGGATTCCCTTGACAACTCTTTCGTCACCCGTCTCTCCAACGTTTTCGTCATTGGTGAGGGCAACAAGCCCCTCATCTCCTTGCCCAAGGGTAAAGGTATCAAGCTTTCTATTGCTGAGGAGAGAGACAGACGTCGTGCTCAAGCTTAAATTGCTAATGACCCTTTGAAAACGGAAACGAGATAAAACTAAAAAGCCCCCCATCCCCCCTACATTTATTATAAAAACTCGACAACTCACCCGTAGTTACATTGTTCATTATTTTCTGACTCGGTATATAAATGTAGCTTCGTAATGTATAGTGTTTGACTGACTTATCTCTGCCTCCGGCGGCTGGGGCTCCGCCCCAGACCCCGTGGCTCCTCTCGCTCCGCTCGAGTCGGGCGTCCCCCGCTCGATTTTCTATGACACTCGAAGCCCGACTCGAGCATAGCAAAAGGAGCCACGGGGTCTGGGGCAGAGCCCCAGTCGCCGGAGGCAGTTGACTAAATACAAAATTATGACATTAGCTATGTAGCCGAACCTGACGAGACCCCCTAGCACCGACTCGAGCGAAGCGAGAGGAGCCACGGGGTCTGGGGCGGAGCCCCAGCCGCCGGAGGCAGAGCCCGCAGAGATTAAACGATGCAGGAGGTGCCGGTTTCGAGTCCGAGGAGAAACTCGGGCAGGAGAGAGATAACGGAGTTGCCGCCGTAGTAGACGATGTTGTTGGCGTACTGGTCTTGGCGGAGGGTTTTGAGGGCGTGGACGATGAAGGGTTTCATGAAATCATAGAAGATGAGGTCGACGTGGGTGGTGGTACGGTCGATGTTGTCCGAGGCCTGGATGACGTTGGGGATGTCGTAAAAGGGCCAGGGGTTGTGTGGAGTGTCGTCGCCGTCGCTGCCTAGGTCGTCGTGGGTGACGTATCCGTCAGTGAGCTTTTGTCGATGCTGTTGTTGTTGTTGTTCAGACGAGAAAACAAGCTGTTCGTCGTAGTTATGACGATGTTGAGAAGATGAGAGATTGTTTCGAGACCCGCGACCCCGTTGTTCGGGAGGTCCTAATTCAGTGAAATCGAGCTCTTCGAAGTCAGTGGCATGCTCGTTGGTCGAGAGAATAGACCCTTCTTGGTTTAAGAGAGGCAGGATCTGTCGTGCTATCTTGATAGGCATAGAAGGTATGTATATCCACTCGTTTCTGAACGGTGCGACAATATATCCAGTGTCTACAGTGAAAGGACCCCGGAAAAGGTCAAATCGAAGGGCACCTGTGTTGAGGAGAATGAATCGAGGATGGTCGTCACGAGACGGTTCTACTACTCCCGAAAGCAGGGGAAGCACCTCCTCTTCTAGTAGAGTGAACAAACTGTCGGGTCCAGGGTACTTGGCCCGTGTAGTGTAGTACGTTTGAGGTACACAGCAGATGATATCAGTCAGGTTCAGCTGTTCACGGAACTGGATGATTGACTGTGTTGTAGCATTTCCTTCAGCTGTATAGAACTCATTTAATGATTTCTCAGCATGGGTTGACAGTGATCTCACGTTGAAATCAATGTACCTTCTTGTGAACGTAGGACCAGATGAAACAGAATCTTCAAATCCAGATCCAAATCCAGATTCAGAACTTTCTTGTTCATTCTGTTTATTGGTTTTATCCAGCTGGCTGCTGTGGACCGTCTGTTGTACATTTGCTTCACTGCTTAGATTGACACTAGCAAATCCAATGGTCTCTAAAAACCGACCACTTTCAAGTCCTACAGCATAATCATCGTATATCCTGTAATCTCGGATATGGGTATGACCGCCAAGGGCCTGAATCGGCATCTTGGGCCATACCGATCGGATCTCTTTAACTACAGCATCAAATTCGTCAAAATAACGAACTGGAGCATGACCTGTCAAAACAACTAAATCCAGATTCGGGGTGCGAATGACCTCTTGAAACCAGTCCTCTTTAATCACATCCTGGACTTTATTGACTCTGCTATTATAGTCATTGCCCTTGAAATTGAACAAGAATCCAAGTGCAAGTACAGTCAGATTCTGGTTTTTGGTTTGAAACAGTCTATATCTCTGTCCCATAGGTAACCATTCGCCAGTACCAGTCTCATCGAGCACATCGATATTACTGCTAATATACTTCTCCCCATAATAGGGTCTCATTGTATGGTACTCCTGACTCGTGACTTCTGACTTGTACAGTTCATGATTACCAATTGCAACAATATCAATATCGGCTTTTCTAAATATCTGTTGTGAAATCTCGCCATCTGGATACGTGGCATCACTCAATCCATTACCATCATGACGGTCTCCAGTATCAACCACGATCAAATCAACGCCCTTCTCATCAGCCAACTCTCTCATATGCTGCAAAAACGAGATATAATCACCCCAATTCGCCGAGAAATCCGGCTCCGACAGGTGTCCAGGAAGCCATCCATGAGTATCTGTCGTGTGTACAAAGTTCACATGACCCCAACTCAGCGGTCTAATTCCCTCCTCGCTCTCTGTGGTGCCGTCTCCCTTGACACCCCCGGCCAACGACCCTCCTAACAAACCAAATCCCACCACAAAACCCAATCCCAACCTTCCCCATGCACTCCACCCACCAGAACACCTGAATCTAACCTTCATATTTCACTTGCTCGCTCTCCTTCTTCCGGTTCAAACTCTCCAACCGGACCTCGAGCTATAAAACTACAAAGGTATCTCCCGATCTCCCCTATCACCCCCTTATCTTTAGATAACAAAACCGGCCACTTATCTACCTGCATACCGCTAGGATACTCTCAGGGGGGTGCACCTGCCTCCGGCGGCTGGGGCTCCGCCCCAGACCCCGCTGCTCCTCTCGCTACGCTCGAGTCGTTTTCGCCGACGGTCCCAACCATCTCCTGCGAAGCAGGAGCCACGGGGTCTGGGGCGGAGCCCCAGCCGCCGGAGGCACACCACCCCATCTCCCCGAGGTATCACGTGACGCGCGGCTGGAGGTGCAATGGGGAAAAGCTGATTGGATGGTGAAGGTCAGGAAATTTCACGTCAAGCGACAGAGAGCATACAAGTCTTGAAGGGCAGATAGGACCACGCACACAGAGCAGTCATGTCAGGAGAATCGAGGCCCACTAATATCAAGTACCCTACACTGGCGGGAGCCCGTTTGTTTCCCGAGTTCCAACCTCGAGACACCATTGCAGTCACGTCGAAGGCGGCGGTGCTGTCGACGCTGTTTGGATTCAACATCGCCCTGATCAAGGGCAATTTGGGTCCTTACCGATCAGTTTTCGGCGGTATTCGAGCCAATGCTCGTCACGTCTGGGTTTTCGGTAAGTTTGCGAGTTGATTCGACGTTCTCGCGAGTTCTGGGTGTCATGAACGGGGTGGATATTAGAATCACGAATCTGGCCAGCAACAGTCGATACAGAAAAAACTGGCTGGCTACGACAAAGAAGTGGTCGAATCTACAGATATCTTTCAATGAGACGAGACAGGAAAACCACTGAAAGAGACAACTAACACGAAGTAGGAGCTGTTGGAACTGCATACACATTTGTCGAGGCTGTGACAGCCAACCTCCGCGGCAAAGAGTCACCGCTGAACTCATTCGTTGGCGGAGCTGCTGCTGGCGGTATCATTGGCTCTCTCTGTAAGTACCCCCTCACTCAGAACCTTCTCAAGTGACAGGATCGCGAACACATTATTCATCGCGCATCCAAACCCTCCCACAGGTCCCTCTCCACCTCCAGGGTCCCAGCCAACTCCTGCGAAGCAGGAGCCACGGGGTCTGGGGCGGAGCCCCAGCCGCCGGAGGCACCTCCCCCACCCCACAAAAACTAACAGAGCCACAGTTGGCAACGTGCCCAAAGTGTTTGCCGGAGCGTTCATCGTGGGCTCGATTCTGGCCACCGCCGAGTGGTCAGGTGGTATCAGCGGTCTGGGCCGTGAACAGTCGATTGCCGGCAGTTCGTCCGAAGTCGTGCAAATCGACGAGTCCAACCGCCAGGGATTCTGGGACGTCGTCCACAGACGTCCTCTCTCACAGACCGTCGAACAGCTCGGCGACCTCGCCAAACCCTTGCGATAACCGCCTCACCACCACCATCCACCCCGACAACCGAGCATTCTCCCCATTTATTTTTTATTTGCAATAAAAAAGTAATAACACTTTTTCTCCGGGAGGGGGTGCTGCCTCCGGCGGCTGGGGCTCCGCCCCAGACCCCGCTGCTCCTCTCGCTGCGCTCGAGTCGGTTTCGTCGACGGTCCCAGCCATCTCCTGCGAAGCAGGAGCCACGGGGTCTGGGGCAGAGCCCAGGGTCCCCTGTGTGGACCCTGATCGGCGGGCGACAGCCGCGTGTAATTTATTCATGCAGCAGCAGCAGCTGGAGAGGATATGGATTCTCGTGAACTGCGATTGATCGTTCGTTGGTGGTGAAAAGTAAAAAATTATAAAAGAGAATGATTTCGCGGTTTCGGGGCGGTTCCGCGACGACAGGTTTCGTCAGGGGCCTGAAGACCGCCACCAGTTATAAATCGTCGGTGGCTGTGGCTTCGCGTCCCGTGAAGAGTCCAGCGGCGACTAGGGCCATGGCTCCTGCTGCGACTGTCAGATCGGGCTCGGGTTACTCGTCTGCTCGCAAATCGCCAGCTGCTGGGTCGGGATCGTCTTCTTCGGCTCGATACGCTACAGCAGCCACATCGCGAAGCACCAGAACTGCTACTTCGCGTACAAAGACGGCTGCTGCTGCTCCAGCTGCTACTTCAGCTCCTGCTATAGATCCAGCCATTTTTGAAGGTTCGTCAGTTGGTCCTTCTTCTGGAACCATTCATTCTTCTAAAAAGAGCTCGTCTGCTACACCAGCTGAGCCATTGGCTTCAAACACCATTGACAGCAGCGGTAGTGCCTCATCTGCTCCTCCAACATTTGCCAGTTCTCCTACTTCTACTACCAGTTCAGCTGCCAATTCAGCAGCTACTCGAAACAGTTCTCCTCATATCGATTTGGCAGCCACGAATTCATGGACAGAGTTTGACGACTCTCCAGTCGACGAAGGGGTCGAGAACGGCGAGAACTGGACTCGAAGTTTCCGGGGTCTGGGGTCTGAACCGTTTGCCAGTCATGTCACTGATACTCTGTTAGCGGAGCTGAAACCAGAAGAGATTGAAATCACTCCTGACGGGCTGTTATTTCTTCCCGAAATCAGGTATCGTCGAGTTCTGAACCGAGCTTTTGGACCTGGTGGATGGGGACTTGCACCTCGATCCAAGACACTTGTGACCGCGAAATCCGTCAGTCGTGAGTACGCACTCATCTGCCACGGCCGTCTGGTGGCCATTGCCCGAGGAGAACAGGACTATTTCGACCCCAATGGCATCACCACCGCCATGGAAGGATGTAAGTCCAACGCCATGATGCGGTGCTGTAAAGACCTCGGCATCGCCAGCGAGCTGTGGGATCCATTCTTCATCCGCGACTTCAAGACCAAATACTGCGAGCAAAAATACTTCGAAAAGAAGCGCCGAATGGTCTGGAAACGCAAAGACCGCGAATGGGAATACCCCTATAAATAGATCCGTTATTTATTCAATCCACTCCTCACTCTTTTCTGGGGCTTTTGCCTCCGGCGGCTGGGGCTCCGCCCCAGACCCCGTTGCTCCTGCTTCGCAGGAGATAGCTGGGACCGGAGACGACAACGACTCGAGCGTAGCGAGAGGAGCAGCGGGGTCTGAGGCGGAGCCCCAGCCGCTGGAGGCAGACGCACGGCTGACTCATGTCGTTAATATATATGGGGGTTCGTGAAGTTGACCCCCTGGAAAATAGTGTTGAGTTTGTTAAAAATGGTGAAGGTGACGGAGAAGGAGATTGTGGATATGGTGGTTTCCGAGATGGGGTTCGACCGCGAGTCGGCGGCCCAGATCGTCGATTACGCCATCAGTCTTCCCGATAGTTACCAGGTGACCCGGTTTCTCGAGGTATGTTCAGCGAAGTGGATCAGGTGAGATTCTATTGTGATTTTGTCGTTTGCTCTTCTGTTTTGGTTTTGTTGTTGATGGGATTAGAGAAACGTGTGAGGTTGATTGAGGGGTGGTCGAATTGAGGAGAGGATCAAGAGATATGCCAGGATCAGACTGGTACTAACTACCGGTTGCAGGACGTGCTGAGTATTGATGGGAGCCACATTGTCGTTCAGGATTGTATAACGTTATCCGATATAGGACAGAAACGAGTGGAGAAATCACAGAGAAAGGCCCAACGGAAATCGGATGTCAAGAAAGCTGCCGCCAAACGGGCAGAATCAGAAGCTCCCATGGTTTCTATCTCCGAGCAGATGGCACGTCCTCCAGCACCAGCTGCTCAAAGCACTGCTCAAGCAGGACCAGCGGTCCGTCAAAATACATTTGGTCAGGGTCCAGGACCCCAATTCAGGTTTTCTCAGGGTGTATGGGCTCACGAAGGGTCAAGTACCAGTGGTAAAAAGAACCGACCGCCACGAGCCCAGCAGAGCAGTTCTGGGTCCGGGACTGGGAAAGGAGGGTCGACTAAAGTGAAAGTCGATTCTCTGGCAGATATTGAAGCAGCTCTGAAAGAACTGGAAATGGGGAGTACTAATCACGAGGTGTGTGGATGTATGGCTACTCGACATCCGCTGCTTGAAATAGCGCCTAATTGCTTGAATTGTGGACGTATCATTTGCACAAAAGAAGGACTGGGCCCTTGCTGTTTTTGTGGGTCTCCTCTTATTAGTAATGAAGAACTGCTGGAAATTAATCGAGTTCTACAATTAGAAAAAGAACAACTTACAGCTGGCATGAGTAAGAAAGCTTTGAGACAAGCAGGAATTGATCCAGGAAAGGCACTTTCTGATATGGGACTTAAACCCAATAAAAATGAAAAATCGTTAGAAGATGCTCAGCGACGTTTGAATACACTTTTAGAATTCCAAGAGTCGAGTGCTCAACGAACCAAGATCATTGATCAAGTCAGTGATTTTGAAACCCCATTCCAGGGAGTTAATAAATGGGCGTCGCCAATTGAGCAGGCTCAACAATTAAAACGTCAGCAACATCAATTGCGGAAAATGCATGAACAACAGCTACAGAGATCAGGCAGAGGGAAAAAAGTCATTAGTATTGACTTGAAAGGCAATAAAGTGTATATGACGGAATCTGCAGAGCCTTTGGAAAGTGAGGGAGAAGAAGACGAATTAAGCGAAGGAGTTTCAACAGAAGCACAAACAAATTCAACCTCGGATAAAGACAAAAAGAAACCTCTCAACTCTTGGAACCCAAATTCATACGGAAAATCCTTCATTAAACCAGTGTACCGGCCAGTAGCCGGTTCGGGAAAACGGCAACCAAACAGCATCTTAAAGAAAATTGGCATTGATGAAATTACTGGATCACACAGCCGTCTCAACGCAGAGGACGACGAGACACGAGTGTTGGAAATGTAGTAAACCTGGGGGCAATCAATCTCAATCTTGTCACGAGCTCCATGCCGTCAAGACGGGCATTTATCTTATTTATGGTTTCAGCGGATGCTTGACAGTCGCATAATTTTTGCTTGAATATTTATCACGTGTAACGAAGCAGCTCCTATATATTATACATGAGTCTATCGTTTGTATATATATATAGCAGATGTGTTAAGGAGGACTCGGTGGTACTAGGTTATTAGAAGAGTGTCATGACCAAAGATGAGACTAGCAGTAGCGGTATTTCTCGCGACAATATCGGTGGTGCAAGTGACAGCCAACTTTCTAGTCCAGATCTCCAACAGTATCAGTTTGTTTAACTTTTTCCACCAGCATCCCAACATCCATGAGAAGGTGACGTCGACATATTCGTTTGGCACATTCCAAGGGTTCTCCGGCGACTTTGATCAAGGCCGACTGAGTCTCCTTCGCAAGAGTCTTCATGTAAGTACCTTAAATTACCGAGACCCCGACGTTCGACTCGAGCGAAGCGAGAGGAGCAATGGGGTCTGGGGCAACGCCCCAGCCGCCGGAGGCAGACCCACTAACAAGCCCCCAGGTCACAGCCATCAGTCCCGACATTCATGTGAGAGTTGACGAAGTACAGAAAGACGCACCTCGTCACCTGTCACGCATATCGCGACGAGAGAGGTTACCATTCCATCCGATTGATTACTATTACACCCACTACGGCCAAGAAAACGTAGATGTATACATTATAGACACGGGGATATACGCGGAGCATCCAGAATTCGAGGGACGAGTGAGAAAAGCGATCGATTTCACCGGTGAAGGACCTGGAGATGCCAATGGTCACGGTAAGTGAACCCCTCCCCTCTCAGTAATCCCGTCTCCACGATCCTAGCCGCTCGCGAAGCGAGCACCACGGGGTCTGGGGCGGAGCCCCAGCCGCCGGAGGCAGGAACCCCGTCCGGAAGAAACTAACAGGACCAGGGACACACGTAGCAGGCATTGTAGGGTCCAAGACGTTTGGAGCCGCTAAAAAGGTGAATCTGGTGGAGGTTAAGGTGTTGACGGGAATTGGTACGGGCAATCTGTCGACGGTGATTGCCGGCATCGATTACGCGGTCAACGACCGGATCAGTCGAGGTAATCGTAAAGCAGTTGCCAACCTATCACTTGGGGCTACTTTTAACACAGTTCTAAACAGTGCAGTAAATGCTGCTGTAGACTCTGGTCTGCCAATTATCGTTGCTGCTGGCAATACCAACAGTGCAGCATGTATCACATCTCCGGCGAGTGCTGCTAATGCCCTGACTGTAGGAGCTATTGACGACCGATACGATACGATCGCCTCGTTCAGCAACTGGGGAAGCTGTGTATCGGTATTTGCCAGCGGTGTTTCCGTGACAAGTGTGTCGCATCTTGGAGACGGGAATATCACCATGAGCGGAACATCTATGGCATCACCTGCTGTGGCAGGGACTATTGCCATGTTCATGGGAATGGGAGACACAGTTGAAGCCGCTATGGAGAAAGTGACTGCACTAGCGACTGTGGACGCCATTGACCGTCGTTCGACACTGGTCAAACCACGGAGCCCTAATCTCATCGCATACAACGGACTGGATCTCGGGATCCGTAAAGAGTACGTCGACGACGACAGTGCCAACGGATCTGACGACGATACGGAATCGCTGTTGAACGAAAACCTGTCGACAACGGAAAAAATATACTCGTCGCTGCGAAACCTCAACGGCCGCTCGCCTGCAAATACTACCGATATCTAATAAAAACAAGCACTCTACCACCGAACGCGTCTGCCTCCGGCGGCTGGGGCTGTGCCCCAGACCCCCCGGCTCCTCTCGCTGCGCTCGAGTCGGTTTCGTTGAGGGTCCCAGGAAATAGGGAATTACCGTGGAGGACAGTTTAGAGTGAATTATAGGAAAAAGGCTCATCAAAGATATTGCATAATACGGGAATCAAAAGTACTTTACAGCCATCCGCTCCTCCAAAGCTATATAGAGCAGGACACAAAAAACCCCTTCGAGAATTTCTTAAATTAATGCTTAAAGAATGAACTCAGTGAATTGGTGCAGTGTGGATGGCCAAAGGAACATTTGGAATGTTTTTAAAATGGTTAATGTTAACAATCGACAATCAATGTGCATGTGCTGAGGAACAAGATCTAAAACAGCTACTATTTGAGTACCCGGTTACTGAAAGCTTTTGTCAGATCTTCCGTGACATTCCCGCGAAGCTGGATTTAGAGTTTTCCTTGACTTCAAGAAGATGTTAAACGTGACATTGCCTTTTTAGTAAAGGCTCCACATATAAAGAAAATATAAAAAAATAAAAAAAGTTAATTATCATACGACAGACGCGACTAGTACCGGTTGTTATCAGCGAGCATGGAAGGATTGTGAGCTGGTAGCTGAGTTTTAGTTTTTCTTGTTTAGTCGCTGAAATATAAGAAGTATTCTTGATATTTTAACGGGGAATCTTGCGATTTGTATAAGTTATATTCTTTATTTATTATTTTTGGTTAATATAGCATCAAATGGGTTGACATCAAAAATAGCTAACGCTATCAGCCTGGAACCAATGAATAGGAGAGTGGCCCCCTGGTGATATATAAATGACGAAATTTGAAATTATTTGAATTGTATTAAACATGATTGATTTGTATGGACTCCAGAAACGCCTGCGAAGCAGAAGCCGCGGGGTCTGCCCAGCCGCCGGAGGCCGTCCCCAACCTCGTCTTTGTATCGACTCGAGCGAAAGCGAGAGGACCAACGGGGTCTGGGGCAGCGACCCAACCGCCGGAGGCACATTTCCCCTGACACCGAGATCCAGTAACGGCGGCCCTTGCATCGGCCATGGTTCTAACCGGAACAGTCTTAGATTAACATGTGGCGGACGCAACGATCGACTGGCGGTCTAGACCGCGGACGCATATGTCAGCCACAGTCAAGCCACAATTGTTCTCTCAGCTTATGTCACCGTGTCCGCATGTCTCCAGCACTCTCAACCCGGTTTGTGGCGGTGCCCGCGTCATCCCCAGCCATGCACACGGTCGTGGGCCACTCAATGGCCTGATTTATTCATCACCGACTCCATTCCGTTCCTGCATCCCGGCCACACGACCTCCTCCTGCTAGCGGTAAAAGCTAATTTGCTCACTGAGAGGTTTAGTGCTAGGGGCTGACCAAACTGCCTCCGGCGGCTGGGGCTCCGCCCCAGACCCTGGTTGCTCCTGCTTCGCAGGAGTTGGCTAGGACCGTTGGCGAGAACGACTCGAGCGTAGCGAGAGGAGCCGGGGGGTCTGGGGCGCAGCCCCAGCCGCCGGAGGCAGTCTTTCTCCGTCTTCCCCAGAGAGGGAGAATGAATGTTGGAAAATGTAAAAAGGTCCAGTGATAGTGGCCAAGAGGGCTAACCGTGTTGGGAGGACAATGTAATTAATGTTAGCCACAGTTGAGACCGTTGCTGCACGCGCGCTGCACGGTTGGAGGGGGTCGTGCAGGTGGACGCTGGGCTTGATAATCCGGTCCACGGAATAGATCCATGCGGCGGGGTCTAGGCCGTTGGTTTAGTGTGAGAATGGGCCCGGCAGAAGCCGGAACAGCGGACGGACCTGCAGCCGGGGTTGGTTTCCAGCCGCTAGTTTTTAAGCCGCTTGGCCAGATGCCGCTGCCGCTAAACCTTAAGTGACACAGACTCTGAGAGAGGGAATTGAGCGATTGGGAGTGGGAATGGGAGAGACAGCCTCAGTATCGGGAGCGAGCTGCCGACGGAAAAATGGCAGCTGCAGGCAGTCGTGATTTGCAGCAAAAGTTATCTGCTCTCGACCACAGTTATTATTTAAACAGGCGCTTATCCAGGCACTTGACAATTTTTTTCCTCACTTCTCCAGATTCATTATTCAATCTAAGAACCAAACAAACAAACAAACAAGCGAAACAACAAACAAACGAATAAGCTTTTGAGCATTTATAAACAAACTACACAATGAAGTTCCCAAGTAAGGAAGAATTGAACGAGTACACCCACACCATTGCCGTTGGTGCTATCAAGGGTGCTGTTATTGGTACTGGTGTCTCGGCATTGGGCTATTTATATGCCAAAAGAAGAGCTCCAGTGTTTTTCACTTATGGAGCTTTCCCAAGAACCTTTTTGCTGATTGCTCCTCCTATCATGATCGGCGTCACTACTATGGAGTTTGCTTCTCGTGAATTCGAGAGAGAGAGATATGGATATGTGGATGCTGCTTCTGCCAGTCCTGATATGTTGATTCCCAAGATCAATGGATCTAATATTGATCCTAAACTTGCCGCAAAGGTTGGTGCTAATGGTACAGATGGTGCTGCTGCTGAACCAAACGCTGTTTTGCAATATGCTGCTGAGAACAAGTATAAGATCATTATGGGAGCATGGGCCGCCAGTTTGGCCGGTTCGTACTGGGCTGTTAGTAAAGACAAGTACCTGACCAAATCTCAAAGAATCGTGCAAGCCCGTATGTATGCTCAAGGTCTGACTGTTGCACTTCTGCTGGTTTCGGTGATGTTGTCTGTGTCGAATGGTAAAGAGAAGGACAATTCGCGAGAAACTGGTGAAGCCGACCTTCGTGAGGGCAAGCAGACCTGGGAAGAGATTGTCGAGCAAGAGACTGCCCGTGAAACCGCCGCTCATCTGCCATTACATCTCAGTGACAGAAAGAACAACGGCAACCACCACCACGACTAAGCCACTCACCGCATTCCACCATCCTTCTCTCTCATCGTGGCCACCTTTCGGCCGCTTTATTTATATACGACCCATCCATTTTTTGCATTAGGTTAATTAATAGACATGATACTACTCTACTACTACCAATTCTACGGGTGTCAGACTGCCTCCGGCGGCTGGGGCTCCGCCCCAGACCCCGCTGCTCCTCTCGCTTCGCTCGAGTCGATGCTTTGGAGTCCCCTGTTCTGGGTTCTCTTCGGGGTTGCAACCTCGCAATTTCAGAACTGTTGCCTAATCAATAAGCTTACTATTACCACTCTAAATAATATTATTAATAAAATAGTAATGTGAATGTGTCTATTACTATTACCATAGTAATTACTTTTTTACAACAAAAAATACAGAAATACAGGTTCTTTGGCTACTACTAGTTCTAATAATTCTGAGGGTTGTCTGACTGCTTGGATTTTTCATGGATTGTGCTCTCTGTTCTTTGGCTCGCGACTTCACACAATGTCAGGAAAATCTCCGCCATCCACCATGAAGAGCTTCTAGCCGATGACCCCAATGCCCGACTCGAGCGAAGCGAGAGGAGCAGCGGGGTCTGGGGCGGAGCCCCAGCCGCCGGAGGCAGAGTGACACGACGAGAATACTATGTACATTAGATTTATATACGGGAGAGAGAACTACTCGATGATACGGGTGACGAGACCAGTACCGACAGTACGGCCACCCTCACGGATGTTGAATCTCTGGCCGACCTCGATAGGAGTGGGGTGCACGAGCTCTCCGATCATTTCGGTGTTGTCTCCGGGGAACACTTGGTGGTCGTGTTCAATTCCCTCAGGGAAGGTCAAGGTAACAGTGACATCAGCAGACGAAACAAACATTTGAGGTCTGTAGTTAACACCGAAAGGAGAGTGACGACCACCCTCTTCCTTGGTCAAAACATAAATAGAAGACAAGAACTTGGTGTGGGCCTTAACGGTTCCGACCTTGGCAATGACCATACCACGCTTAAGATCCTCACGCTTAACACCACGCAACAAAAGTCCAGCGTTATCACCGGCTTGGGCCTTGTCAAGCTCCTTCTTAAACATCTCAATACCGGTAACAACAGTGGTAATAGCCTCTTTGTGGTGACCAACAATCTCCACTTCCTCACCCTTGCTAAGAACACCACGCTCGACTCTACCAGTAACGACAGTACCACGACCAGGGATCGAGAAAACAGACTCAAGAGGCATCAAGAAAGCATTGTCCAAATCACGAGAAGGAGTGGGGATATACTCGTCAATACGGTCCAAAAGCTCTTCAATCTTTTGGACACCAATCTCAGGACGCTTGTCCTCAAGAGCACATAAAGCAGATCCCATAACAACAGGAGTGTTGTCACCATCAAATCCATAGGTAGTCAACAATTCACGCATTTCCATCTCGACCAACTCCAACATCTCGGGGTCGTCAATAGTATCGACCTTGTTGACGAAAACAACCACATGTTGAATACCGACTTGACGAGCCAACAACAAATGTTCACGGGTTTGAGGCATTTGTCCATCCGAAGCAGCAACTACAATAATAGCACCGTCCATACGAGCAGCACCGGAAATCATGTTCTTGATATAATCAGCGTGACCAGGACAGTCGACGTGGGCATAGTGACGGTTATCGGTTTCATATTCGACGTGAGCTGAGGTAATGGTGATACCACGAGCTCTCTCTTCAGGAGCCTTATCAATAGAAGCATAATCAAGGAAATTAGCACCTCCCTTGGATGCCAAAACCTTGGTAATAGCAGCGGTCAAAGTGGTCTTACCGTGATCGACGTGACCAATGGTACCAATGTTCAAGTGGGGCTTGGTTCTTTGGAAAGTCGAGGCCCAACGGCTGTTGATAGCAGCACGAGGAACCACCGACTTGCTAGCAGTAGAGAAAACTGTGCGGAGTGCAATTGCTCCGGGCAATCGCAAGTTACCAAACATTTTTAGAGAACTGGTCCTGTAATAAAACAAGTTGCTAAACAATCCGAGCGTGAACTGTGGAAAAAATCCCGTTCCGGATGCACAAATTTTTCACTGCCGCATAAGCGCATACATTCCTTTACCCTGCAGCCATCTCGTCCCCCCTGACTGGCTGCACTGAACGGGAAATTTCAGGGGTGGGGTTGAGCCTCCGGCGGCTGGGGCTACGCCCCAAACCCCTTTGCTCCTCTCGCTTCGCTCGAGTCGGGGCGTCGGGGGTGTCATCTGGTTGTGAGTGCTCGGTGGTTCGTCGGGCGGGTTTCCATCTCTGGAGTGGGATGTCGGAGTTCTTGTTCAGCAGCGAACGGAGAGCTCGCGGTGAGAAAGATTCGAGGATATTCAGATTAAAACCTGGAATTGATAAATATTTTAGACTCTTTTTGAACCCTTCGAGCACTTACACTTAAATAAATAATCTGCCCGACATTCGTCGATATTCTTTTGACTCTACTCGAAAGAAAGACTTTTTTCTGAGCAGTGATTTCAGCAGAAGTGCAATGATGAAATAATTATTAGCAGTATTCTCAGACGTGGAATGACAAATTCAAATCGTAGTCGAATGACTGAAAAAAGTTGCAAACGCAGGGTCCATTGTGACAGTGTTGATCAATGCAGCAATCAACAATCATTTATTGAAAGGCCAAAATCTTTCTTATTTGAGCACTAACAATGATAGCAACATTTTCCACACCAAAGTTTACTCGTCTGCTTTTTATTCTGCCTCTTGGTTTGATTTATTACTGTAGAATCCTGAATATGATGTCTGTTTCACTTTCATGGCTGATAATATTTTAATGACAGTCATTGAAAAAATATCCACTGGCAACAGTATTAAATTTAACACTGTGAACTTGCATGTGAATAGAACTGAGTCTTGCTGCTGAGATACCCATCTGCTCTGGATTATTTATACCACTCAATGCTGTTTCTTACATAAGCTTTCATGAAAGTCACCTTTTAAATCTACTGTATGCTTAAAGCCTTTGTAGGTGTAGAATCAAGGGGCCCTATTGTTTCTGGCTGGTCATAAGGACGCTTAGTAAATATCATTCAGTATAGAAAAGAGCTTCAATTACAGGCAAATGTCATACGTGGTAATAGTAAGAAACTCATCATGTAGAAAGCGAATAATCGCTAGTGTGAGCAACCTACTGATCTTGATTAAAGCCTGGCCATGACGAACCTGCATGGAAATATCTTACTGAAGATGATAAATTCGAAGTTCTCTTGCTATTGAATCTGTATACCATTATATAAGTAACAGCAATCGGCATTTCCCTCTATGAAGAGCCTGGGGATGGACTACAGTTGGATGAATAATTAGGCTAAGTAAAGCGAACAAAACGTTTGTGGAAAGTTTTCCTGAGGATATTCAATTGCAGTACAGAGAATACAATTCCGATATCTACAATTGAAGGTTTGCGGAACATAGGCTCAATTGGCCTTGTGGAAGTAACCAGCTCCACACCTCTCGGCTAGCAGTGGGACCCCAGGCACCGACTCGAGCGCAGCGAGAGGAGCAACCAGGGTCTGGGGCGGAGCCCCAGCCGCCGGAGGCAGACCCCCGTGAGAGGGCCCAAGCTTAGCGGTTCGGCGGAGACAGATTCATTATGGCGCTAGGGTGACATCTCCATAAGCATCGTAGAAAGTAGCCATTACCAGGAACTGTGATCACTGCTAATGTTCTGAAAACCCAACAACATGGAAGTGCTATTCAAATCGATCGTTCGTAGTATTGTCAGCGTGTACAAGGACGAGCTGACGTTCACCAAGATCGAGGACTGTGTCGAACAAACTCAGTTTCTGCGGTCCTACGTCCCAGAGCGAGAACTGATTTTGACGTACAAAAGCAATGGGTTTCGTCAGACTGATAGGCTGATGATGGACAGTGTCGTGGCAGCAGTGGAAGCGCAGTTCAAGGCCAGACAGTACCCCGCATGCTCAGTCAGTATCAGGGCATCAGAGAACCTCCCGCTCTTCATTTTAGACTGCCAGTCACCCGAAGTAGCAAAAGACGTTATTTCTTGTCTTCCCTTAGTAGTCCGTACCACGTGTTTCACAGAAATGGTGCGAATGTTCCCGATATCGCGGTACCTGGACCTACCAACATGCAATGTCGTGAAGTATAAAGTGTCTGACTTCAGCCGCCATCTCCCGTTCTCAATGAAATACAAGCAACGCGGATACGACATCCCGCTCTCGGTCCGCGAAAAACACGCCTCGCTCGGCCACATCCTCTACTACGAAAAGTCCAGCGTGCCCGACGAGACGTTCAAAGTGTTCTACATCTACGTCATCCAGGCACCGTCCCCTGACACGGCCCCCTGAATACATTTCCTGTTTTTGTGTACGTGGCCCGGCTGCCTCCGGCGGCTGGGGCTCCGCCCCAGACCCTGGTTGCTCCTGCTTCGCAGGAGATGGCCGGGACCGTCGACGGAACGACTCGAGCGCAGCGAGAGGAGCAACCAGGGTCTGGGGCGGAGCCCCAGCCGCCGGAGGCAGCAACACCTGGGAAGAAGCAGGGGCAGGAAAGAAACATAATCGTATAAGTAAGAAGAGGAGAGAATAAAATAATAATAATAAGTTACCGGTTACCGTGAACAGAGGGACATAAGGGACATAACATGAGTGGAGAGGTCGGGAGCGTGATCATCTCCAGGCGAACCAGCCTTTGGTCGCAACGGGCGTGGCCTCGTCAGAAACTTGGCTCTTGGAATCGTTGTGCTTGGCTTCGTCGGTGGCTACAAGATCAAAGTCGTCCGACTCGAGAATGGAAGAGGGAGCAGGGGTGTCGCTGGAAACAGCAGTTTCTTCGATCTTCTTGCGCTGCTCTTCCAGCGACGACATGAGCTGCGCCAGCTGGGCGCGCTGTTCGTCGAGGTAGTCCAGTTTATCGGTTTTAGATACAAGGGTCTCGGGAATATTGAATGTCAGGGCAGATGCTCGGCTCAACAATGACGACAGAGTACTTGGTACTGAGGATCCATACGAATAAGCTGATTCGGGGATCCGGAATTTCGAGAATATCATGTCCACATACGAACTGGATGTTCCGCTCCTACCACCAGCACCACCACTAACACCGGTAGCTGAACTGGGATCAGAAGGTACTGGATCTGTAGTGGTAGAAGAACTGTCTTCGGTCTTAGTACCAGAACCAGCAGAAGCAGAGTCAACAGAAGAAGCTCCAGAATCGGGGCCGAAAATCAATGAGCTAATGACAGTCTTGGCCCATTTGGTCAGTCGTGTGAGATAATCAACGCCCATGGACTTGACGGTGTGATATGCGGACGCCACGATCTCGTCAATCTGCTGTTCATGGGTCCGCAGAAACGGTTGCACTTGGTTGAAATATAAATACGAGGCTCCTTGAAACTGTGGCAATACCAGCCACAAAGTGAACATGAGACGCCAAAACTCGTACAACGGAATCAGTTTCAAGAAAAGACCCACATACGCCTCGACAGTCAGCTGTACTGCTACAACCACCCAATAAATAAGCCACGGACGCAGTAACGTGATATCATCTCGTTCCAGCGCTTTATACGACGCCAGAACGGGGAATACAAATGAGGCCAGGGAGCTAGAAATCGGGTTAGATACGGATCTCGGGGGCTGAGGGGTCTCGGTGGGTGGGGGGTTCTGCCTCCGGCGGCTGGGGCTCCGCCCCAGACCCCGTGGCTCCTCTCGCTTCGCTCGAGTCGGGCGTCTACGGTCCCTGTTCATGCTGGGAAGTGGTTGAATCGACGCCATGAGCGATTCTCTACAGATAACACATGAACATGAATGAACATGATCCGACATGAATGAACATGATGCGACATGAATGAACACGATGTGACATGAATGACCATGAACGGACATGAATGCACATGAACGAACATGAATGAGCATGGACATGAATGCAAACGAACGAACATGAATGAACATGAATGAACATGAACAGTCTCTGAAGAAGAAAAGCTAATTCCATTAGAATACTAACTCACCTTACGGATCGGAAGAGGAACCCAAGCATCTTGACCACAGGCAATAAATATAACTAGAGTTTGAGAATGTGAAACTGAGTCCTAAACAAGGTAGGGAACAGAGTGAGAAGAAGGAGAAGAATCAGAACCAGACAGAGCCCAATGGAATACGTCAGGAAATAGAGTACTGAGTTGATAGTCAATGACAGTACAAATCGCACGATAGAGCGTGCGGAATCAACAATCAATCAATCGATGAATCAGCCAACAAATAAATCAGTCGGTCAGTCAGCCAATCAGTTACCGGCTGAGTAAGTTAGTTATAGTTTAATAACGGAGATGGAGATACCAGAACCAGATCAGTGAGATAAACAGGTGCTAGTCATAAACGAAATCGCAGTTCGGAGATGCCGCTTCTGCCAGTTCCAGCAACGAGAGTAAGTACAATCAAACAGGCCCTAGAAACACACAATCACATACACACACAATACAGCCACGAATTCAACAGTCGAGCTCGCAATCAGGTCTTCAATCGCAGTAACAGCGGCGGCGGTCCTAGTCAACTGCGGTAGTAGTTTATTGTATAATGTAACTATGCAGGTCGCTATCATCAGGTGCATACAAATAAAGACCCGCAGCATACCCCTGCCCGGCCACCACTATAACGGGGCGCTGACAGGGGCCTGGTTGGCGGGGGCGGTGGGCGCTGCCTCCGGCGGCTGGGGCTCCGCCCCAGACCCTGGTTGCTCCTCTCGCTGCGCTCGAGTCGGGCATGGGGGTGCGGGTTGTGTGGTCTCTGGGGGAGAATTGGGGGTCTGGTGGGCCTGTTCGCGCTCTTTTTCGTCGTTTTCGCCCGCTGCACACCCACCCAGCTGGCAGCGCACGCCCCACGCCCGACTCGAGCGCAGCGAGAGGAGCAACCAGGGTCTGGGGCGGAGCCCCAGCCGCCGGAGGCAGCACCCACCGCCCCCAGCCAGGGTCCGAGCACGGGTTGCATATAACGTTATAGAGGATCTCTGCATGCACGCTGATAAAGCACCTCTGACGGTCTGGTCCGATCAGGGAAGCGATCGGAGCCACCTGACTGATGGGGCGACACTGGTCCAGGTGGGAGGAGGGTGGACCTGGGCAGTTGCCGGTTGGGGGGTGGCACTAGTGTGGCTTGTTTGGGGGTAGTGGGATGAGACTGCGATCTCGGGGACTGGTAATGGAATGGAGGGGAGTGTTTGTGTAAGAGAACGAGAGCAGGAGCAGGAAAGAGAGCTGGGGGGCGGTAGCTGCGAGTCGCACCGTATCAGCAGACGATACCGTTGCGGTGCTGCTGCGTGCGTTCGGGATTGCGGTGTCCGATAAGACTATCAGCCGGCCGGCGGGATCGCAGCAGCGGGCAGGGTGCGTCGGTTGCTGTTGGCTTGGCTTGGCCCCGGTCTTGGGTTGGGGGTGTGCCTCCGGCGGCTGGGGCTCCGCCCCAGACCCTGGTGGCTCCTGCTTCGCAGGAGATGGCCGGGAGAGCTGGGGCCGCTGGGGTCGCTGGGGGACATGGGCTGGGCACACCCCACGCCCGACTCGAGCGCAGCGAGAGGAGCAACCAGGGTCTGGGGCGGAGCCCCAGCCGCCGGAGGCAGCACCCCAACCCCCAATTATAGACCCCCAAGAGGGCTGGTTCGACGATTGCCTGTTGGAGCAGGCCGCCACAGGACGGTGCAGGGGAGGTGCATGACAAGCGTGCTGGGGTCGGCGGGGCCGTCCTAATACGGCTTCGAGGGGTATATAAGTGCCGTTCGATCCAGTGGCTCGCTTTATCTCGCTTTCTCATTCATATCAGTTGCTCTGTCTGTCTATTTGTCGGTTTGGCGGTATTACCATAAGATTGATTGATACAGACTGGTTTAGGATTGGTCACGGCGAGTGCGAATTGGATTCTTGTAAGTGCAATTGGCTGGCTGGCGGGTTGCTACGGGTCTGGTGGCGCTGTAGCGCCGTCGGCAGCTGGCAGTGACTGCTCGGGTGCTTGAGGGTTGCTTGCTATTGAGGGTAATGGCTGTTGGTTTTTGACTGTTGTGGTTCTAACAAAGGATTTTATTAGGTTTTTGAAGTCAATTTTGGTTCCCGGTACTCAATTGCAATTGGTTTTGTGGTTATTGAATCAGATCGTTTCACTGGTTTGTGATTTGTAGTTAGTTTCAGTTCAGTTCAAGTTCTGAATTTGAAGGTTCATTTTTCTGATTGTCGATTGCTGGTTTCTCAATCGACCGTATTCTTATCTTTTTTGGAATTCAGTTTTTGGAATTCAGTTTTTGGATTCATATTCTTCTTTTTGAGCACATTAGTAGTAGTAGCAATGAAGCTCAACTCGGGATTGACCGCTCTGGCGGTCTTGTCATCGGCCTCGGCTCTTTTGGTTCCTCCTTTTACTGAAAAGAAAGAGGACTCGTCGTCACCGTCGACTCAGCAATTCAAGTTCCAAATTCCCAGTGAATTGGGCTCCATTGACGGCTTGTCGAGCTACTTGCACATAGATAGGGCCCAGGTGGCTTCTATTATGCAGACCTTGGCCCATGAATTGGGCCAGTCGTGGCACGATATTCCCTCGCTTGCTATTGACTCGTGGTACGAGGTGTTGAAACACAGCCCTCAGTCATTCCCTGAACTGCGTGAGAACCTCGTTCGTCAATTGGAACTCTCCCGGGAATTGAATCTGCCAGTTAGTCAGGTTATGGACTGGGGTCTTAAACAGAGTTCTAGTGCTCATGGTGGAAAGGCCGGTGTTGCCTCTTCGTCTTCTTCCTCGTCGAATGTCAAGGTTGACTGGGAACATGTGGTTGAAAGTGATAACTTCCCTGCTCATAGTTTGAATGTCAAGTCACCAGGTTCGCTTGGAATCGACAAGGTCAAGCAATATTCCGGTTATTTGAACGATAATGAGAATGACAAGCACTATTTCTACTGGTTTTTCGAGTCTCGTAACGATCCTAAGAACGACCCAGTTATTCTGTGGTTGAATGGAGGTCCTGGATGTTCTAGTTTGACTGGTTTGTTATTTGAGAACGGACCTGCCTCGATTAGTCCTGAATTGAAACCCGTTCATAACCCATACTCGTGGAATAACAATGCTTCTGTTATTTTCCTTGACCAGCCTGTCAATACTGGTTTCTCGTACTCTGACTCGTCGACTGTTTCCGACACTGTCACTGCCGGTAAGGATGTTTACGTTTTCTTGTCACTGTTCTTCCAACAGTTCCCTGAATACAACAACCTTCCATTCCATATTGCCGGAGAGTCGTATGCCGGTCACTACATCCCCGTATTTGCTTCCGAGATCTTGTCTCACGACGACCGTAATTTCAACCTCAGTTCGGTGCTTATTGGTAACGGATTGACTGATCCTCTTCGTCAATACGATTTCTACGAGCCCATGGCCTGTGGAAAGGGTGGCGAGCCATCTGTTTTGAGCCAGGAAGAGTGTGATGGAATGATCAATTCTCAACCCCGATGTGATAACCTTATCAATGCCTGTTATAACAGCCAATCGGCCTGGACCTGTGTTCCTGCCACTGTTTACTGTAACAATGCCATGATGGGACCATACCAACGAACCGGTAAGAACGTGTATGATATCCGAGCCAACTGTGAGGGTGGTAGTTTGTGTTACACTGCTTTGGACGATATTGATAAGTACCTCAATAAGCCCGAAGTCAAGGCTGCACTTGGCGCAGAGGTCGACGAGTACGCTTCGTGCAACTTTGATACCAACCGAAACTTTGTATTTGCCGGAGACTGGATGAAGCCATACCAAACCAGTGTGACCGACTTGCTTGAGAAGGATATTCCTGTGCTCATTTACGCTGGCGACAAGGATTTCATCTGTAACTGGCTCGGTAACGAGAACTGGTCGAAAGAACTCGAGTGGTCTGGCGGTGACAAGTTCAAGGCCGCTCCACTCGAGCCCTGGAAACTCGCCGACAAAGAAGTGGGCCAAGTTCGCAACGCCGGATCCCACTTCACCTTCCTGCGAATCTACGGCGCCGGCCACATGGCCCCCTACGACCAACCCGAGGCCTCGCTCGAGATGGTCAACAGATGGATCTCCGGCGACTTTGCCTTTAACTAAACGTGTAACTTTTTTATCTCTTTAACTCGAAATCTGTAGTCCTGTCCTCGTGCCTCCGGCGGCTGGGGCTCCGCCCCAGACCCTGGTTGCTCCTCTCGCTTCGCTCGAGTCGGGTTTGGGGGTGGCGGAGCGCTCCGTTGGGGGTCGGCCTCCGGCGGCTGGGGCGCTGCCCCAGACCCCGTGGCTCGCTTCGCTCGAAGCTAACACTCCCAGGACGGTTCTTCTCTGTTGTCGGGTCCAGTATCGAGCGAAGCGAGCCACGGGTCTGGGGCAGCGCCCCAGCCGCCGGAGGCCGACCACCACCACCGGCGTTGGCGCAGGGCGATGCCCAATGCGGCATGAGTTAAACAGATGGCTATCGGCGGTGATGCTGATAAGGGAGGTGCATGAGCAGGCGGCAGGGGGCTGCTGATAAGGATGCCTTCTGCTGACCATCTTTTTTTTTCTGAACGTGGTTTGTGTTTTACGAAAGAAGGGGACTGCCTCCGGCGGCTGGGGCTCCGCCCCAGACCCTGGTTGCTCCTGCTTCGCAGGAGACTGCCGGGACCGTCGACGAAACGACTCGAGCGAAGCGAGAGGAGCTACCAGGGTCTGGGGCGGAGCCCCAGCCGCCGGAGGCAGCCCCCAGAGGCAGCGCCCAGGAGGTGGAACAGGTGTTGCAAAAATAATCATGTTATTGAGCTACATAGATAAGACCAGGCGGCCGATGCTAGATCTAGGAATTAACAGAAAGCAGGCAGGACAAAACTTTTGTTTATGCTTCTCCAAATAGCGATAAATAGGAAGTGTGTGTGGGTCGGTTCAGATAAGAAAAACCGGTTTTGGGGCCATATCAGTCGGAATAAATAATGTGTGATAGAAAAATGAACTAAAACAGAAAGGAGCCATATGCAGAAACAGGCAAGAGATGAGGCTGATCTGAAAAAAAATAAAAAAATTAAACCCCGATCACGCTACCATTATCTCTTATCAGTTGTTGGTTTAGTTGTAGTTGTTATCTCGTCAAGTTTAGTTGTTGAGATAAGTTTAGTTCTCGTAGTCAGAGGCAGACGACTCGGAATACGAGTCATAGGCAGAGAAGTTGGACGAGGCGCTAGCAATACTGCTACTGCTGACAGTAGACATGACACTGGGTCTAGGAGCAGCCTGGCCGGCTTGCTTCTTAGTAGTAGTCGAAGTGGTTTTTGAAGCTGGAGTGGTGGTTGAGGATTTCTTGTTCCACCAAGCGTTCTCTTCAATACAGGCACCAGCACAACATCCACACTTTAAGTGATGAGTGGTGTCGGTCTGATAGTCCTGCATGATTAACGTAGGATGGTGGTTGGGAATGCTATTGCTAGACTCTTGGGGTCCCTTAGGGATGTAGATATTGTCAAGGATGTTATGAAGACGACTGGAATCCATTTTGGCTGTGTAAAATGTGTAGAAGTTGTAGTTGTAGTTGTGTAGAAGTGTTGAAAATATTAGTATGAACTAATAAAGTTTGAATTGGAAACTGGAAGTGAAAGTAGTAGTAGACGTGGAAGATAAATGCAACCGCACGACAAAACTTAGCAGAACAAAAACAAATAAAACAGATAGGCTCAAAGACTAACCAAGACGAATATTAATGGATGACGCTTTCTTATATACTTTTACATCACGACAGCTAAGTTTGCGATAACAGCATCCGAGCATGCCAAACCGACAGCTGCCCCACGTTTCTTTTTTGCAGGAATTTTTTTTTTACTCCATTTAGGTTAATTATAGTCTTTGCCATAATTACTTCTTCTGCTTGATGGGCTCTGCCTGGACCCTGGTTACATATCCTAACATATGCAAATTTAGAGTCATTGCGCGATAAGCGTTTGTACTGCTGCCGCTCATGTAGCCAATGTACTGAGCGATTAAACGAAACTCCCGCACTGCCTCACCATCCACTCATCCAAAATACCTCAAAACACCACCCCCAGGCAGCCCTGGCTCGCCTCTTGCACATGACTCCCTTTTTGATCATTTTCATACATTTTCCACAATCTTTTTACTTCCACTACACCTCGGCCCTCGCTGCATCCTTTTTCTCTTTTTTACATGGTTAGGGTCCGTCCCGTTTCGGCGTCGTACAGTACAGCCGTGCGCCAATTTAGCCAGGGGGCCGGTGGGGTCGTTGGGGGTCAGACTGCCTCCGGCGGCTGGGGCTCTGCCCCAGACCCCGTGGCTCCTCTCGCTTCGCTCGAGTCGGGCTGTGGGGGACGGGGTCGTTTGGGGGTGGCAGCCCAGGAGTGGTTGATGGAGGGGCACTTAGAGGGGGTTGGTGGGGTTGCTAGAGGGGGCAGTTGAGAAAGATAATTAGAGAAATACTTATAGAAATACTTAGTGGGGGTGTTGAAGAGATAGATAGACGGGTTACGAGTGGTAGTTGGAGGGGTACATGGGGTCGATAAAGGGGTCACTGGAGTTCAGGGGGCTGTCAGTTGAGTTGACACTTCCTCGGTTGGGGGGGGTCTACTGCCGCCTATTCAGGTTGTCAGGCGGGTAAAAAAAGTGACTGATGCCATGATTTTGATGCCTTTGGTGATGATGCTCCTGGAAATGATGCCCTCAAACTTGACATTGTCTTGTGATCCGCGCTGCATTACTACCAACTGGGATAACTATCAATACGCTCATAAGCGTGCTTCATTGCGATGTTCGATTCATTATATTCGATTATTTACATTTTGTTCATATTACCATTATTTTGCTATGTTCTATGTTCGATGTCGAAATTTCGAAGTTCTAGATTTAATGTACTATGTTCGATGTAGTATATTCGATATTCGATTCTGTATTCCATATTATATTCCATATTTTATATTCTATATTCTAAGTTCTATGTTTCATATTCTATATTCTATACTCGTTATAATAGTGACATCCACCGTCTCCGCGTTTTACATAAATGATTTACATACTTTTACATTCATTGTGTCAATGATATTGCTATATACAGTAGTAGAATTAAATGAATCAGGAGGTCAATCAATTGTTAATCGATTACACATTTTCCTTCGTTCACGCTCTCCCTATACTGCATCATCATGTATCATGTACTCCACACAACAACTGTCATGTAATTTCGTCGGAACTGCTGATGCCGTTGTAGAGTTACCATGGCAGACTTCTGTTGTAGAGTTCCATTGTAAAACTACCGTTGCTCTTCGTTTATAGTGTACGGTACGTGTATTAAATTACGACAGGCAGGGTAAAAGTTAGGATTTTTAGATAATTAAATGTCGCAACTAATTAATTCCAGTGAGAAATGAGCAAATGAACTTGTCTCGAACATCCTTAGATTACAACTCCAAAACGAGTAAACTAGCAAACGAGCTGATGAACAGACGAGCAAACGTGAGCATGAGTATCAGCCCCTTGTGACATGTCACACACCAGTTGCTAAATTCGCGAAAGAGCTAAGTCTACTGCTACAACGAAACAAACGCAAGTGACGTCAAACTAGGCTCGGATTATGAATTAACTGAGACAATGGCGGTTGCAAGCATAGCATACCTGCGAGTCCTCTTGTTACCGATCGGTTATTTATTTTACTATACTAGTTACTGGGCTTTGTGGTACGAGGCATTGTTCGTAGTCTAAACGGAAATGGCTCTGCAAACGGAAATGAGCGCGGCGTTACCAATTCCCGTTTACAATTGCGCCCTAAACTTATTAATAGCAGCTACTCTCAACAGGGCAAATGCGCAGCATGCCCCTCTTCGGTACCTGACATTCGAAAAGAACAATCAAACGCACCCACCAAACAATCCTGCCCCCTCCTGTCCCTTCCCCCTCTCTCCTGCCCCTCCCCATTTACCCACCACCCCACGCCCGACTCGAGCGAAGCGAGAGGAGCCACGGGGTCTGGGGCAGAGCCCCAGCCGCCGGAGGCAGACCCCCTCCCCTCATCACGCGACAGGTCGAGACCCATGCACTTTTACCGACACGAGCATGAGCCTAAAAAGTAAAATGTAAAAAACGAGCGCCTTCTGCCGCGCGTCTATTACCATATGTAAAAAATGAAACGGGCCCACGATCCACCGTTGCTGTTGCCATGTCACCTGACCCACAGGATGGGTTTCCCGAACGGGAGGAGGGGGAGGGGTGTGCCTCCGGCGGCTGGGGCGCTGCCCCAGACCCCGTTGTGCTCCGCTTCGCGGAGCGGTTGGGATGGTGGGCGGGGGAGGGGCCAGTGGGTTCGGAGATGTGGCCTGGAGGGGGATCGCCTGCTGCCCCTGCGTCGTGGGAAGGCACCGATCGCCAGGGTCTGCCTCCGGCGGCTGGGGCTCCGCCCCAGACCCTGGTTGCTCCTGCTTCGCAGGAGTTTTGTACGGGGAGACCGCCGACGCAACGACTCGAGCGCAGCGAGAGGAGCCGCGGGGTCTGGGGCGCAGCCCCAGCCGCCGGAGGCATCCTCCCCCCCTCGAGAGAGAGTGAACAGATTTAGTTTATTAAGGAGGACAAACACAGGCCAGTGGTGGTACACGCGGGGGTTATTTTTCCAGGAGAGGTTTGGCGAGGACGTCGATTTCTTCGAGGCTTTTGTTGGCGAAGTAGCGCACGTCGACGTCCGAGTCTCCAGTGAGCTTTTCTAGACGGGGGATGATTGTTTCGGTGATGATTTGTTTGGCCAGGGGAGACACTGGTTTGTTGGCCGTGGCAGCGGTGGACTCGGACGTTCCAGTGGAAGGTTCAGTGGTGGAAGATGCCGAGTCGGTCTTGGCAGCAGCAGGAGAAGCAGGTCCGGTGGTGGTGGCAGAGTCCTGCTCGTCACCACCGTCAGTCCAGGTCAAACAGGTCTCGGCAAGCACTTTAAACGATTTGGCAATGTTGAACCGGATGTTGGGAATGGCATCGTCTGTCAGGTTGATGATGAATGGCAGGATCGAGTCAGTGATGGCCGCTTGGTCCATGACGGGAATCAGCGTCGTAATTGCAAACAACGCAGTCAGTCGGTACAAATAATTCGAGTTCTCGGCCACGGCAATCACGTTTTGAATGATTTCATCTTTAGCCCAGTCGACTCCAAACACTTCAGTTAGTTTACGCAGATTCAGAGTAGCAGCTTCTCGGATCGAGAAAACACTGTCCCATAACCACGTCATACACAGAGGACCCAGCTCTTTATCGAAAAACGAGACTCCCAATTGCTCGGCCAACAATGGAATATACTCGATAATAGCCAGTCGTACTCTCCATTGCTTGTCCTTTGCCAGCTCGCTAATGGCAGGTAAAAGCGATTTCGACAGCAGTTCAATGCCAATCACATCATTCACAATCTTGAGTTTCGAAATAATGTTCAGTCTTACATCGGGGAACTCGTCCTTTAGCATCTGTAAAAATGTAGGTAATAAGTATTGAGTAGTTTTTTCCTTCTCCAATAAAGGTGCCAAACGACTGATTTCACTAGCAAGCGCGGCTCGTACATGCTGAGACGAGTCTTCGGCCAAAAGCTCGACATTAGGAATGATTTCCGAAATAATTGCCGCCAGAGGAATTAGACTACAGAACCCGGGGATCTGTTTCGAAATAGCAGTTCGAACCTCGGCTTCCGAATCCTTCATGAGCTTGACAAATGAAGGAATAAACTTCTCGCGCAACTCACTGCCGTCCAAACTTCGCGCCAATCGTTCATATCTATCAGCAGCCATGTATCTCACTCTCCAGCTCTTGTCATTAAACAAATCTAAAGTCAATCCAATGAGCTCGGAATTATATTTAGTAATCGACTGCTTTTTCAGCGACTCCGCAATGGCAATCAAAACGTCCACTGACAACAACCTTACTGAGTCCTGATCATCAGTGATTTGCGAAATGAACATTGTATGAAGAGTCGAGTTTTCGTCGAAATCCAGTTCGGGCAGTTCGCCAATGATTTTAGGCAGACTAGTGGCTGCTGCTCTACGAACCATGGGAGCCTCATCCTGAGTCAAGTCCTTATAAAGGACTAATAAATCATTGCGTTCTGTACCCTCGAGCTTGCTAATAGCTGCTGCATATAAACCAGTAGCCGATACCCGGCTTGTGAACCAGTCGGTGGATGACAATCTGGTGATCAGAGGCAGGAAATACTCCTTGACCTGGCTGGTGGAAAACGCCTGGCAAATCAAGTTCAAAGACTCGACCGCCTTATCACGCACCACTGGCTCCTCTGCTCCCGACAGCGCTTCTAAAGCGGGAATCAGCACATGTGCATTATCAGGGCCTCCCACGTACGGAATAAACCCGCCCAACTCCTCGGCCAAAACCGTCAAAACCTCGTCTTCGTCCTCCTGCGTCACCTCCTCTAAAAACGGAACCAGCTCGGTCCTAGTCCTCTCCTTGCCCAGTGCAAGTGAAATGGTCGACAGACGTCTCATGGCATTGAGTCTGAAAGTCACGTCATCATGCTGCTCCTGTTAGTGTTCTGTTTCTCTGGCGAATTCGCGGGTGGGGGGTGTGCCTCCGGCGGCTGGGGCTCCGCCCCAGACCCTGGTTGCTCCTCTCGCTTCGCTCGAGTCGGGCGTGGGGAGAAGGGACAGTTCTGGGGTGGTGGACGTGTCTCCTGGATCCCCACGCCCGACTCGAGCGAAGCGAGAGGAGCAACCAGGGTCTGGGGCGGAGCCCCAGCCGCCGGAGGCACACCTGCCCCCCAGCTGTGAACACTTACTTTGAGCTCGTCGAGGAGCAGAGCCAGGGGATACAGCTCATCGGTTGTAGCCGGCGAGTCTACCGATGCTTGGTTCATTTTCGTGTGGGTTGTGTGCCTGACAGATCACGGGTTGTGGTGTTGTGGATTGGTTGATTGTAGTTGATGAAACCGTCAGAAAAGTGCAATCGGGGTGGTTCCAGTAATTGAAATGATTCGTGAGATGTCCAAAATCAACCGTCTGTCGTTAGTCAAGAACTGGTACGGGTCAATTGATTGGTCTTGTGATTGGATGGGTCGTCCTCGGTCGGTGTCTGACGTTGTGGAAATGCGGTCAAAAGTCGTGATACCGGAATCGCGATCTGGTTTGTATCTGCTGGTCGTGGAAATCGTCCTATAGTAGCAGTACCAGCACCCGTTTGATGAGTTTTGACTTCTTTTTTCGTTTGCCTGTTTCCGTCAGCCACTTGAGAAGATTGTTTGTTGCTCAGTCACAATCGCGCGCTTTGTAGTACAACAAACCTCGGAAATCTATCAATCGTTTTTAAAGGTTGTGCCAAAGAAGTTCACGAGCTGCTCACACTAACAATTCCCTGTTCTTGTGCCGTTTCGGTGTACAATATCGTATGACGTCTATCAAGTGAGAATGCGATAACTGCGATGCTTGTTTTTGTTGGTTGGCGTTTACTGCACTGCTAAAACAACAAGCATCCATCCACTGACCCTTTTTTCTGCTCCTACACGGCTCACCCGCCGCGGGATGTGCGGCGCGGTGCTCAGGGGTTGGTGGGTCGGCCTCCGGCGGCTGGGGCTCCGCCCCAGACCCCGTGGCTCCTCTCGCTTCGCTCGAGTCGGGCGTCGGGGGGTGACCGGTCGGTTGGGAGTTTGCTGTGGGTTTTGAGCTTGTGGGTCGAGTGGTAGAGGTTAGAATGTCGGAGGATGAGGGCGGTATATGCACCGCCTACTGTTCTCATTGGCAGTTGCAAGGTAGGATTTTTTTTTCAGTTTTGCTGTCTTGTAAGTCAATTTCGAAATAGTCCAACTGTAAATAGATTTAAGAAGGTAAAACTTGTTACAATGACAAAATGATTCAATTAACTCATTCATCTAGATTCTCCATATGTTACAATGCTTGTTTACCCCGTATGTACTCAGTATATGACATCTATAACAGAGATTTCATTTCGGTGTTTGTGGTAGAAAAATCACCTTTAACAGTCCCATTCCCACTGCTGAAACTGGAACTAATAGTGGAAATTTATGACTGCTTGTTTTTCACAAATACGACTTTCACGCGGAAGTCCTGCTGTCAATAGATTATCCATAATATTTCTCCCTTGAGTGGGTTGACATCCTCCTGAAGGCGGATCGTCTACGTTACTTTCTTGCTCTTCTTGACACATGGAGACAATCTCACTCATATCAATCTAGTTAAAGTCCCAGAATAATACACCACCACTATTATCATCTATATATATATATATATATATAGCACTGTTCCCCGTATCTCTAGTGTCCGGTAACATGACGGTGGTCTCACTCCTGAACTGATACATATTTTGCGTTCTATATACCGCTTGACGTGGTTCTGTCTTATTTTCAGACTCAATTTCACTCTTGTTCGAAAAATCAATTAATAATACTGGTTGTTGCATGTAGCCCTAATCGGGCACTTTCAGGGGAATGCATAATAGTCACAATATAAATAAATATAATACTAAGCCTTGAAGCCATATTTCCACCTCAAGAGCTTTGATTGACTCAATTCAAAGACGTTTACACCCCATCTGCTGATTCTCAAAAACGCCTCTTATCATACCACGTACTCAACACCCATTTTCTGTAAACGCTTTGCTGAAAACCACCCTCACCCTCAGCATGCAGGGTCCACATATCACGCAAATCCTCGCATATCACATGCCCACACACTCTCAGGGGCCAACTGCCTCCGGCGGCTGGGGCTCCGCCCCAGACCCTGGTTGCTCCTCTCGCTTCGCTCGAGTCGTTCTCCCGATAGCCCCCGTAACTCCTGCGAAGCAGGAGCAACCAGGGTCTGGGGCGGAGCCCCAGCCGCCGGAGGCATGACCCACCACCCCAGAGCCCAGACACCGCAAGCCCGAGTTTAGAACCAGAGATTGTGGCTTGAATTGGCCTGGAATTGACTTCCAATCAATATACAATAGAAGTTGAAATGGACCCTAACCCTTTTGATTATTATGAGCAACAGTTAGTTCTCTGGAATAGCGGAAAAAGTGCTTCAAAACACTATTCCCCAATAGCTCTGGATATCGACACCCGACTCGAGCGCAGCGAGAGGAGCAACCAGGGTCTGGGGCGGAGCCCCAGCCGCCGGAGGCCGCCCCCGTCCCAGAAGTTGACCCTTACCCTGGGAAATTCGAGGGCCGAAGGGGGTTGCAGGAGCGGGCCAATCAGAGCGAGGTAATTGGGAATTTCAGGGCAAGCGGTCGCTGGAGCTGGCAGGGGGTGGGTAGGGGTTGGCGGATTGAAAAGATTGGCATGTTTGAGTGGAGGAAGGATTCTTGTCACCACCAGAACTGGCGAAGCAACGAAACACAAATTTCGGGGCAATTGTTTGTGAAAAGCAAGGAGGAGCAGTGACAAGAGCGTGCTTTGTAGAGATTGGCGCGGTTTTGTTGTATTTATTTATTACAGACTGAGTGATTGATTGATTATCAGGGGTCTAGAGTTAGAGCTTTGATAACTGGTGAAGCGAGTATCAACAAAGATCGGGAGTTTGTGTAGAAAACTCTCGATTATCCAGTTGAACAAAGTTCCCAAGGTTAAATTGTCAACTTCAACTTTTTTAATACAGATTCAGTGAAGGTCGAAGTACCAAGTAGACACCACTGATAGCAACATCAGGACACTAGGGGACAACCAACTAATTTCCAAGTCAAACCGATATTCACGATGCTTTCTAGAAGTCTAAGGACCAATATGGGCGTGTCAAGCCCTTTGAGAAGTGTTCTTATGAGACAGAATGGAGCAGGAGCCAGTGCCAGTAAAATGGCAGTGTTGAGATCGTGTTTCCACAACGTGGCCGGAGGTACTGAGCAAGGAGTTCCACCAGTGGGATTCCGAGTTCACCGACCTCCTACCTGGGACGAGTCACACGAGTCTGCTCTTGACAAGGCCACGAAATTCTTTTTATTATCAGAAATGTTCAGAGGTATGTGGGTTGTATTGGAACAGTACTTCCGTGCTCCATACACCATCTACTATCCATTTGAAAAGGGACCAGTGTCGCCTCGATTCCGTGGTGAGCACGCATTAAGAAGATATCCCTCTGGCGAAGAGCGTTGTATTGCCTGTAAATTATGTGAAGCCATCTGTCCCGCCCTGGCCATCACTATTGAAGCCGAAGAGCGTGTGGACGGGTCGAGAAGAACTACTCGTTACGATATCGACATGACCAAGTGTATCTACTGCGGCTACTGCCAAGAATCGTGTCCTGTCGATGCCATTGTCGAGACCCCCAACGTCGAGTACTCTACCGAGACCCGTGAAGAGCTGCTGTACAACAAGGAAAAGCTGCTTGCCAACGGCGACAAATGGGAGCAAGAAATCCAGTACGGACTCGACGCCGACGCTCCCTACAGGTAGTCCACCACCACTCTCGCACAAACCTTTTTTGCATGTAAAAATAAAAACAATCGCACCTTCTCTGGGGGAGGGGTCGTGCCTCCGGCGGCTGGGGCTGCGCCCCAGACCCCGTGGCTCCTGCTTCGCAGGAGACTGCTACGACCCTGGGGACCGGGCTGCCGACCTCCCCACGCCCGACTCGAGCGAAGCGAGAGGAGCAGCCAGGGTCTGGGGCGGAGCCCCAGCCGCCGGAGGCACGACCCCCGCCCCCTGAGGTGCGGCTGGGATAGGTCCCTGCATGAGATGGCGACGTCGGGAAGTTGGGGTTGGATGTGTTCAGGAGGAGGAATCGGAGTCATGGAATTGGACGAGCTCAGTCAGGAGGGCCGTGTGGTGAATAAACCGACGGGGTCGGGGAGAGGTGGCGATGCGAAGGTGGGGCGTGGAGGTTTGGCGAGGGAAAGTGGTCGTGGGGGCAGTGGAGGTGGCAATGGCAGTGGCAGTGGCAGTGGAGGCGGTGACGGGTTCTCGTTTTCTGGGGGAAGTCGAAGTAACAATGGTGGTGTGGGTTCTGACAGGTTAAACGGAATGGTCGGTGTAAGTGGTTCTGCTAATATTGGGTCTGGAAATGGGTCTGGAAGTGGGTCTGGAAGTGGAGGTGGAGGTGGAGGAGGAGGGGCGGTTAATGGGACGGCAAGAGCTCGGACTCGTTGGTGGTACCGTCCTCTGGTGAATGGATATAGTGCACTGTCTGGAAGCGATTTAGAAGCGTCGAGAGCGTTTGTGGATACGAATATTTCTCCGTTATATAGCCAGCTGAAAAGTAGCAGTCTGTTACCGGACAACCGGGTGTTACGGGATGTCATTGGCCTGGGAATATCTCCCATTCGAAGACGAAGACGTAGAAGAAGGAGTCTACGAGACCACGATTCAGACTCGGTGTCTTCTGTTGGTTTAAATGACAGTAGGATTCCTCAAAACCGCATGAATAGCGACAGTGGTTCTAATGCTGGCAGAAGGACCGCCGGGTCGGCCAATAGCGGTGCTGGTAGTGGAAGTGGTGGAGACAGTTCGATCTCTTCAGGACGAGGACTATCGAGCTCGTCCAATAGCAAAGCGGGTCAATCTTCTCGATCAAGTCGGACTGGCCAACGAGGAACCCCATCGAGAAACCATTCTGGCAATGGCGATGACAACGACGAAGACGGGTACACTGAAGACACGTTTGAACTGTTCCAACAAATGCTGCCTCTAGCACTCATCTGCTCGTCTCTCACTGCATTTATCCTGCCTCTTTACGACGGAACCGTCATTTACTACGTCCGCTGGACAATGACTCTGATATCAGCCATGATCGGACCTCGTCTCACCGGCGGTATGTACCCTTCATTGGGGGTTCTCATCTTCGGGCTCATGATCAACAAACCACTCGCTATCTGCACCATGGGCCTGGCTGTCTGGGTCATTTTCTTTCTGGCTCTGGTCATGACGAAAGCTCTGGGACTGGGAAGTCCTGTCGACGAGATTTAGGACTGCCTCCGGCGGCTGGGGCTGCGCCCCAGACCCCCTGGCTCGCTTCGCTCGTTGCTTGGACCGTGCGGTGGTGCTAGTTGGATGGTCCGATTTGTTACTGTATTCAACGAAAGAAGGAGATAAAAATAACATGCATGGCTAATAAATAAATAAAAAACAAAATAAAAACAACATCGCAGCTGATACATCTCGAGGCGAAAGTAGCGAGCGAGTGTTTAGTCTGAGTCAGAAACATCTTCGTCGGGCTCGTATCCTACAGGTGCGAGTCCAGGAGTCAAACCTGCCCACTGGCTGGATTTCGACGACGAACTAGCATCCTCGTCTTCGTCTTCAACGATGTTTTTCTTGGATTTGCGTTTGGTTCGGCGGCCAAGAGGCTCGGGTTTCATGGCAGCTCGCCGTTCGAGAATCTTCTTTTGCAGCTCCTCCAGCTCCTCAGAACTGATTTTGTTGTTTTCCAGTGCTGTCAGGTTCTTCATTCGCTGTAAAGCTTTCTTAGTCTTGGCCAGTTTCGGATCCAGCGACGCTTTCAGCTCCACCTTCTTCTCAATCTGGGCCCGACGAGCCTTTCTCTGAGCCGGCGTCAACCGCTTTTTGTGCACCCCTCCGGCCCCATACTCCTCGTCCGCAGGCAGTGTCTTTTCCAGCAAACGGTCCAAAGACGACGACATTCTTGGCTTTCTAAAATTCCCACTGGTTCTCAACCGTCAGCAGCACTGATCCACTCTGAAAATAAATTTCACTGCCATCTGAAGATCGCCGCAAATTATCGATATGGGTTAGGGTAGACTCACGAGAGGGAAATTTCAGGGGTCAGGGGTCGGCCTCCGGCGGCTGGGGCTCCGCCCCAGACCCCGCTGCTCCTCTCGCTGCGCTCGAGTCGGTTCCGTCTCCGGTCCCACTCAACTCCTGCGAAGCAGGAGCAACCAGGGTCTGGGGCGGAGCCCCAGCCGCCGGAGGCAGACCCCCCTCCCGGGGTCAGGATCCTGTCGGAGGGTGTCGTGTGGTGAGCGGAGGAGTGGATTTGGGTGGTGAATGGGGTTTAAGAGTTTGGTTTGCGGGTTGGAAGTTGCGTTGTGGAGGGATCAAGAGGTGGTGCTGGCTACAGGCAGTGGTTGGGTCTGGTACGGTCAGGGAGTGGAGTTGGTGTTTTAGTTTGCAATCATGGAAGAAGAATCAGGTCAGAAGCTGAACCGAGGTCGCCGAAAGCCAATTTCGAGTTCGGAATGTTGATTTTCGACCTGTTAGAGCGGTCAGTGGCAGTGGCATCTGCAGCGAAGCCATGCAGCTTCATACAGGTACTGGTGGGTTTTAAGTAGCATTTATCACCCCCAAAACATCTGGAAACGACGTAACAACGACTACTCACAGTCTCGGAGCAGACCCGATCCCCGCAAAGCTCGCGAAGCGAGCACAACCAGGTCTGGGCGGAGCCCAGCCGCCGGAGGCATCTGACCCCCCAACCCAATCCAGAACCCCGTTCTAAGACCCGTACCCCTTTGTAGCATGTGGCCAGTGTGCAATTGTCGATTGAGGCAGAAAATTTGGCAGTCTGGTGACGGGATTAAAAATAATATGGAGAGGCCGACAGCGGTCTGGACTGTGGAAATGGAACAGACCGACAGGATCGGCCAGGCCCGAAATGCGGGGAAAACCCTAGCCACTGCATTGCCGGGCAACGTAAAGAAGTGAAAAATAAACATCTGACCAAATATAGTTTGGGACCCGGTAGCGAGTAGACAGGGCTCTAACAGTCAGCAAAACGACGAATCTGGATCGGCAGGATATTCGCCGCTAGAGCTAGCAACACTGGGGTACTGTGGTGTCTACCTTATTCGGTGTATATATAGGAAGAGTGAGAGCGGAAGTGGGACTCGTTTTCGTTCTCGTTCTCGTTTTCAGCTTCAGCATTATCGATCTGCGATCTGGATCATAAGAATTGTGTAGTGGTACTTGTTTGGTGGTCAGTGAAGAAAACACAGTTTTGGAACCAGTGGCCTTTGTACTTTATTTCTAATTATTACATCACATTGGTTGTGTGACAACAAAAAGACAGAAACAGAAACAGAAACAGGAACAGAAACCAGAACGAAAAACAAAAGAGACGGTAGATTTGAGTCTGCCTGAGAAGTGCTTGTGCGTCGTAAGAAAGAAGAATTCGCCATGTCTAAGAAAAGATCGTTTAATTCGTTCGAAGAGGATTTGTACCAGAACCATATCTCGTCGTCGTCGTTTTGTCCGAATATTCTGGTCCATTCGTCGGAAGAAGTGTTTCCTCCATCACCTCCTGGTGACATGGTTCAAGACGAGCTCGAGTCGTACTGCAACAGTAACAGTAAACACAGCACCAGTTCGGCATATACAACATCTGCTGCGTCATCCACTCTATCTCTAGACTCGACAATATCGAAGAAATCACTTGACTCTCAACAATCCTCGTCACTGATGCACATTCAGATCCCATCTGGTCCAGGGACTCCCACTGCACAACCACTGGGTTCACCTAAGAAAAGCCGCAACTGTCACATCGACCTGTCTCGATTTCTAGTGCGAGGATCTCAACTAGCATTCACTGTTCACGAAAGTGCTGTTCTGTACTTACCATTTGAATCCACGCCCATTCGCATGCCGTTATCCAACGTCCTATCGAGTGAAAAGCCCAGAGCTATCCTCTTCTTTCCGGGAATGAATTCTGATAAACAGACCAACGAGCTACCTTTAGACGTATTACAACTACCAATCGTGCGAGAAATCGGATGTATAGTGAGTTCTGCCGCGTACCGACCACTTCCGACCCCAGTCTCGTCCACCACCGACCTCCCCTACGAGACAGGACGGCCCACTCAACGCATAATCGCCGAGCTCTACGACGAACGAGGCTACCTAGCACGATCCTGCCGCGTTCTCGACCCCCTTGGCGGCGGCTGTGTGCCCATCCCCAGCATCGTCTACATCAAAGACCTCCAAGTGAAAGTCACGGTCCCGTTCCAGTGTGTCCTACCCTCACAACTCCGCGACATCATCTCCCAGCTCGTCGAACTCTAACCCGGGCCCTAATTTATTTATTTTCTCTTTCTTTATGGGGGGTGTGCCTCCGGCGGCTGGGGCTCCGCCCCAGACCCCACTGCTCCTCTCGCTGCGCTCGAGTCGAGCTTCAGGGTCCCAGCCATCTCCTGCGAAGCAGGAGCCACGGGGTCTGGGGCAGAGCCCCAGCCGCCGGAGGCACAGAACCCCAGAAAATGTCACAGTTTGAGGATTTGCGTGTTACTTAAAGAGTCGCTGGATAGTCTTGAGCAGTTTGAATGAGACTGTTACGAGGACGGTGGATGCGGCGAAGATGATGGCCCGCTGTTGCACAGACACCAGGCCGAGAAGCGGGTACGGGAAGAACCCGTTGTGGTCGAAGGTGTGGTGGATCCAGATCCAGTAGGCACAGGTCATGGCGCTGAACATGGCAAAAGCGCTCGCCATAGAAGTTTTCCAGGGCTCGGCAAAGACCAGGACGTCAATTACCTCGAAAACCGCTGGGTAGAGGTGGAGTCGCATGTCCAGCCATGGAGTGGGGTCTAGTCCGAGTCGTTTGTCTCGAAGAAGGTCGGGGTCTATGGATTTGATGGTCCAGTATAGAATCGTGATGAGGAGCTCTAAAGGAGCAGCTGCAATGTTAAGACGTTTGTGAATTGCTGCCAGGTGTCTGGATTCAGTGATGGCTGATAACGCACCAAATGACTGCGCCAGCGCTGCCACTGATAAGCCAATGATTGTCAGGTACTGGAAATGTGACCCATATGCTTGGTTGATGACGGTGATGTGTTTATAAAGAATGAAATAGAATCCTTCGTAGAAAAGATAAAGCGCCGAAGCGTGAAGTGCCAGCTGAGCAGACCTCATACTGTACCAAAATTTCAGTATCTAGCAATAGCAATGTAGTAGTTCTAAATGGTGGTGAACCGTCTATTTTTAAGAAAACTAAACCAAAAAATTTTATCCAAGTGTATTTCCAATACCCTTTTCTGTCTTTTTAGTAGTATTTTCTCAGGTGTTAACAACAACAGCTGTTTGTGGAATTTTTTGGAATGGTGGTCTATCAGAAGAAGGTGTTATTATTGCATGTGAAAAGATAAGGTGGCAGGAATCACGTGCGGGCGATCTAAAGGTGGCTTGATTTATAGAATGAAGGAAAAAGATTCAACTGACGAAGGGTGATACAATTGTATCTGAAGATGGTCATGAGAGGAACGAGAGTGTTCGTATATCCTAGAGTTGAAATATTCTGGAAGCAAGGCCTTTTGATCAATTTAGTACGCTCTTATCAAACAGGTTATAACGAATCACTGTCATTCTGATAGTAGCTCTATGAAAATGTCCATTAAATTGAATCCTTATTGGAGAAACATGGGAATAGCACGAATACAATTTTGATCGAAATAGGTGATGAGGCGATGGAAATGTGACGCTCAGTCTCGATGACAGCTCTTCTTATCTACGCCAAGATAAGGCAGGGATCTGCCATCATGATCTGCATTTGCAACAGGGGCATGCCTAATCTTTTATCTTTGTACATGCCTAAATTAACTCAGTTTTAAGAAGTGTAAATATAAAAGCAATGGTTGATATTTGAGTAGCAGTTGGTCTGATTCTAGACTATGATTGTCTACTACTATTGAAATTGAAGATCACTTGAACTTTCGAGTTAAGACCTCTCATAAGCTTGCCTGCTGACATAGAATTGTGATTTATGGTTTTGAACTGAGATAATTTCATGACTCAAAAAATATTGTGATAGGAGTATAGCTGCCAACTAATGATCAAGTGAACAGAAACCCCCCGTTAATCCCATCCTCGTTTATTTAAACTGAAAGGAACAAATGCCATTCATCTGGCCCCCTTTACACCACCTAGACGCATATTCAATTGTTTTTTACTCTTACTGTATTATCATATATATAAGCTGAAGGAACAAATCCTGAGAAGAAGAATAAGGAATTATAGAGTCATGCTAGAAATCTACTGCTTTTTTTGCTGAGAAGTGTGGTGTTTGGTAGAGGCAGCAATTGCTTCGTGGGTCAAGGTTTGACTCTGTTTAGTGAACTTTTGCTGGAATTGAACCATGTTGTATTCTCCAGCAATGTTACTGACCTTAGCAAGATTTCCCGCCAAAAGATGCATGGCTGGTACCAATGCAATATCAGCAATTCCTCCAATAGTGTTACCAAGTAGAACCTCGACACCATCTGTCAAAGACTGGAAAGTGGGTCCTAAAATGGCCTCAATGGCAATGTTAGAAAGACCACCAGTAATTGGAGCCAAGACATTTCCTACAATTCCAATCATATTGTCAATTTGACCATCTAATCCAGTAATGAAATTAGTCACCACTGCAGCACCTGGTCGACTACCAGCATGCTTGAGAATGTTGGTACTCTGATCAATTCTCTGTTGAGCATTGATCATACCAGATTTGACCCCGGCGGTGATAGGATCGTCTCTAGCAGCCAACCATTCACGAGCACCATGTTCATGCTCATGATGATGGTGTCCATCGTTGTCGTAGTACTGAGCAGAGGTACCGGCCACAATAGCCAAGGCAGTAATAAGTCCAGAAACTTTAGAATAGCGCATTTTGTTTTGTAGTTGTCAGTCGGTCAAAATATAGAGAGCTGGTATAGATAATTGAAACAAGGGAAATATCCTGATATAAATAGTTGACCAGATATAAACAAACGACCTACTTCATAATCGTGTAATCATACTAGGTTTGAAGATAGACTATTGTAAATTAGGCGAATCCTTGTCATCACCTCGTTGACTAGAAGACAAAGAAAGAAGGTTTGTAAACTCAATTAGCCGAAAGTCCATAGTGATTCGTTGGTCTCCGTACTTCACAGATCTATATACCCTTCAATTCATATCACTCATATTTCAATGACAGTCATTCAACCAGTAAATCAAATACGACTGAGTGATGCACAATACTAATAAATCTTATGAGCCCGGTGAACCTCCACAACCCCATGCTAAACTCAATTCAATGCACAATTAATTATTAGAATACATAAAGCTACTCGAGCTGAGCGAGTGAAATTAAAATAGCGTCTTCAGTGCGACCACTAGCTCGGATAGCAAATCGGCCGTCGAAAATTCCCGTTGCATCATCAAGCTCATTAAGCTCTTCCTTGTCGTTCTGCACTGCTTTATTGACATCAGCCCACCGTCCATAAACTAATAAAATATGGCTACTGCTTTTAGCGCCATCAAAAATAGTACCCTTTTTATCGACAATCGGACGAATTGGTTCATAAGCAGTGGCAGATGAGGCTACAAACTCCTCACTGGGAACATAGGCAGTATACGTGTATCCACCAGGGTATATGGATTCAGAAAATATTTTACCAAAAGTCTTGGCAATTCGAACTGTATAGCCAAAACTATCTTTATTCGTAAACAGAACGCCCGAGCTCGACGTGTATGCATCTTTGGGCGAGACAACCTTCTTGGACTTTGTATCGACAGTGACTCGCGTACCTAGCGGCACTCTTTGATTATCTAATTTAAGCACATTTTGTTCTCCGATCTGGACATATTCAGTGGATGCTTCTAATTGTAATTGCTTCTTTGATTTACGAGAACCCTTCTTCTTCTTTACTCCGCCAGTAGCTGATCGAGGCAGTTTGCCAGCTACAGTCAGTCCTTCCAGAAACTGGCTGCTACTATGACTCAGAAACGGCAATCCTGGGATCTTGGGCAGTTTCTTAGCATACTGCAGAGGCTTCAAATCTGTAAATAACAAGTTCCGTAAATAGCTGGGTGTAATATAATACTGTAATAACGATGCCAATCTAATGCATTCGGGCGACGGTCCCTCAGACTCCTTCTTAGCGTCCTTTTTAGATTCCGAACTCTCTCCCGCTTCATCAAACACAACCTTCTTTGGCTTTTCTACCACCGAATCACTAACAACAGTATCTCCATCCTGATCCACAGCATCGCTACCTGACACATTTGCAACGTCGAAAATGACTATCTCGCTCGCCCCATATAAAACAGCAGCTCTGGCAATCTGATGCGCGATATGACTGGCCTGCTGCTGCGACCGGCACACACCCGGTCCAATTGTCGACGAGGGAATACACAGCGACAGAGTAGATTTCTACGACCAGTTAGTACCCGATCCAGACCATCCTCACCCTTCAAACCGCTCAAAGCACCCTCCAAACCCGCCAAAACCCCCCTCAACCCCCCACAAATCACACCCACTTACACTCATTCTATCCCCAAATAACTCTCCAAACCACAAACTTCGACCTCGTTCCGTGCCAAGTTCCTTATCAAAATAAAACCGACCCTCGAACCTTTGATCCACTGCATGCAGCATATATTTTTTCAGCACGGCTGCAGGACCCTGAAGATCTCAGGTCCCCTCCTGCCTCCGGCGGCTGGGGCTCCGCCCCAGACCCCGCTGCTCCTCTCGCTCCGCTCGAGTCGTTTCCGTCTCCGGTCCCGGCCAACTCCTGCGAAGCAGGAGCAACCAGGGTCTGGGGCGGAGCCCCAGCCACCGGAGTCAGCACCCCCCTCCCCAAGTGTGTTACCCGGCCGGGAGGATAAAAGCAGATCTGCGACATTGCCAGGAAGTTCACCAGAATACGATTAATATTGCCATAGATTGAAGATGTCGTAAGTAGCAATTGCACCTGTTGGGGGGTTCGACCAGTAACTAACGTGTTTCAGGGAACTTGTAGGGCGTCCGCGATCCGAGCTGACTGATGTAGAGCTAGCTAAGCTCGAGGAATACGAGTTCAGCCACGGCCCGCTGTCGGTGCTCCAGTCGGCGGTTCAGAACCACAGTCAGGTCCTGATCTCATGTCGAAACAATAAAAAACTGCTCGCCCGTGTAAAAGCGTTTGACCGCCATTCGAACATGGTTCTTGAAAACGTCAAAGAAATGTGGACCGAGACCCCTCGCAACGCCAAAGGCAAGAAGGGCAAGCCTGTCAATAAAGACCGGTTCATCAGCAAAATGTTCCTCCGCGGCGACTCTGTCATCCTGGTGCTCAAAAGCTCTGCATAACTCCTCTATTTATTTTGTTTCTTTTCTTCTTTCTCGTGTGATCATGCCTCCGGCTGCTGGGGCTCTGCCCCAGACCCCGTGGTGCTCGCTCCGCGTGCTTTTTTTGGGGGTGAGGGTGGTGCCTCCGGCGGCTGGGGCGCTGCCCCAGACCCCGTTGTGCTCGCTTCGCGAGCTTTCGTCGACTGGTTATTTCACAATTTTCGGTGGACTGACCACTTCACGAAGCTTGTGTTTGCTCGACGGTCGCAGCCAACTCCTGCGAAGCAGGAGCCACGGGGTCTGGGGCAGAGCCCCAGCCGCCGGAGGCACACACCACCCGTTCTCGAGCCCAGCCATCTCCTGCGAAGCAGGAGCCACGGGGTCTGGGGCGGAGCCCCAGCCGCCGGAGGCAGCGCCCCCAGAAGACTACGTAGAAAGTACATTATTTTACAAGAGAGTGTTAAGGGGACTAGCGTCTGATTTGCTTGCTGCGGAGCTTGCGTTGCTCCTTCTCTTTCGACTTCTGGTCGAGCTTCTTCTGCTCCTCGGGACTGAGTTTGGCAAGAGCGGCCTTCTTTTCACGCAGGGCCTCGGTCTTCTTTTGAGCAAGTTCCTCGGCCTTAATGAGGTCAAGTGCCTTTTGTACCTTCTTGATCTCGGCGTCACGAGTGGCCTTGATCTTCTTAGCGACCTCAGGTCTCCAGGTCTTCTTGGCAACAAGAATGTCCACAAGGTTGATGGCAGAGTTCAGAATACGGGCCGAAAGCTCGGATTGTTCCTTGTTAGAGGGGAATTTGAGTGAAAGGTAGAGTTTAGTCTTGGGCTCGAGATCCTTCAATGAAAGAGGAGCAGTAGGTTGTTGGTCGGTAATGGCAAAGTATTCAAGCACTTTCTCGACACCAGGGGTCTCAAGAGCTTGGAAAAACTCCTTGGCAAGCTCAACAACAGTATCAGTGACCTCGGCACTCTCAGTCATAAAAGTGAAACTAGGAGGAAGCTTGTCAGAATCAACAGTACGAGTAATCGACAAAAAGTAGTTCTGGTCTCTGGATCGGCTCATGTTTTCCTTATTAACAACAGCAAACACAAAAGGATCAATAGCAGCAGGGTCGGAAGGAGTAATGACAACATCGATCTGGTCACGAGGGTTGAATCCCTGTAAAAAGATCGAGGTGAAGTATTCCATAGACAAAGTGATGAAATTCTGACGTCCCAATAAACGGAACTTGGCAAGAACATGAGATACATTGACACGACCTGTGGCATAGGTGTTATAAGCAGTAGCTCCATCAGTGACGATATAGTCAATAGACTTGGTCGACGTGATGTTGGGTTTAGGACCCACCTGGTAGAATTGGGTCTGCAGAACGTCAAGATGGGCCTTGATCCAACTCGACACTTTACCCTGATTGACACGAAGTCCCAGGAAATGCAGAACCACATATCCCATGATGGAAAGAACAATCAAAAACTCCTTGCTCCAATCATACACCCTGGCTCTTTGCAAAGGACCCATACTGTTCCACACCTCAGGATCAATTGGCTCATTCGCCGAAAAAAAAGTGTTACTCAAAAAACCCAAAATACTAATCTCCTGTTAGCTCCAAAACTTACACGAGGGAGACTGCCTCCGGCGGCTGGGGCTCCGCCCCAGACCCTGGTTGCTCCTGCTTCGCAGGAGTTTCAGCAGGCGACCCCCAACGAAACGACTCGAGCGAAGCGAGAGGAGCCACGGGGTCTGGGGCAGAGCCCCAGCCGCCGGAGGCAGTTCCCATCCCCAAAAACTTACGGATGAGGAGCCGAAGTGGGTGCAAAAGTGTCAGCACCGGCAATGGAGCTGGCTGCGACGTTGCCTGAACCAGAGGGAACATAGGCTTTGAACTCGTCATCAGCAGCAAAAACAAGCCCTGCACTCAAAAGAGCAGCGCCAGCAACAAAAAATCCGCTTCTCATTTCACGTCAATCGCCTTCCAAGTACAATTTCAAACCGGCAGGTGAAAATTCAGTGGTGTACACTCTCAAACAAGTCCTCCTCGATCCACTCCAACAAACGGCACCTCTCACATGCACCTCCCGCGTGGAACTTTTCAGATCGTTTCATCACGTGACATTTCAGGGGGTCTGCTGGAGGGTGGGGTATGCCTCCGGCGGCTGGGGCTCTGCCCCAGACCCCGTGGCTCCTCTCGCTTCGCTCGAGTCGTTCTCGTGGGGGTCCCTGGGCAACTCCTGCGAAGCAGGAGCAACCAGGGTCTGGGGCGGAGCCCCAGCCGCCGGAGGCAGGTCCCCCCTCTGAGGTGTGGGAATGGGTTCTATTGGGTCTACGGAGCTAGATAGGGTGTTATATGCTTATAAAGTCTTCGTTGTCGTCGTCGGGCAGGTGGTTGTTGTGGGTGAAGTCCCACTGCATTACGTCTGAGTCGTCTGAGCTCACGTCGTCGGCAGAGTCGTCGTCGTCCGAACCCGACTCGTCGTCATTGGAGCCATCGTCGTCGTTTTCGGATTCGTCGTTATCGCTGTCATCGTCGGGTGATTCGTCTTCCGCGTTTATCATGTCTATAACTGCGTCAAGATCTATGGGTAACGAAGAGTCTTCAGTGGTATTGGTCACGTCGTGCGTCTCGAACTTGCCCTCTTCTTTGGCTCGGAGGATATGTTTGAGTGGACACTTTTTGCGATGACACTGGCCTGTCGCTTCAAAGTCCGGACACTCAAACACATGTCTCTTGTCGCACTTGTCTCCTGTGTCGCAGTAACCGTCGAGTGCAAACCATCTACAGACTAGGGCACCTGGTGCTACCTTCATGTGTGAGAATTTACAGTTCTCTCTAGTACAGTTGCCTCTCAGGAAATGCACACACAGTGGAGAATTATGTGCAGTAGGGTTATGGCTCAGAGTGCACGACGGGTCATTGCATCCGCTCGTCAAGTAGTTCTTGCAAATACGAACGTGGTTAGGATCGTGTTTATACCGGCACGACTTGCCATTAACACAGGTACCTGTGTGAGTTGTTAGTATCACTGTCTCGTTTCCTTCAGTTTCTATAAAAGGTTTTCGCTTACCTGTTTTAGTGAAATAAATGCAGTTCTTGTCGTATCTATAAGTTTGTTAGTATGTTCTTGGAGCGGTATTTCTCGCTTGTTATTTTAACTGGTGTTCATATTTCTGTCGTCCCTGCCCTTTCTATGTGGTTTCTATCATTTCATGACATCCATGATATGCGTACAGAAAGATGAAGTCCACATAGTAGCACTGGTAGTAGCACTTGGTAGTAGCACTTGGTAGGGGTGGTTGTATGACATGACTGACTCGATTAAAATGTTTTATCATTTCTAGTTTCAGTGCACTTATCAATCAAATAAACGTAGAAAAAAGCTAGTTCCGATTTAAAAACAAGCGAGATAATATGTTAGTGAATGATCTACGCACCTGTCGTTGGAAAGTGGGTTCTTTCGCAGTAAGTTCCCTGATTTAGTTCGAACATAGGAAACTCCCTGGATTGTCGTTTTGCGGGGTGTGGATTCTTTAGGTTGCTCTGAAGGGTCTACTCGAATCAGTTTCGATCCATTTTTGGCCGTTCTATACTTGACTCCTCCTATGTCGACGGTACCATCACTATTAGCTACTGGTTTTGGCGCCTTGATCGGGGTCGATGAAGTTGCTGACGTCGTATTCGAACCTGTAGAAATACCGGTACCGCCACTGGTTGTTGTTGAAGATGTTGTTTGTGACGAAGACTCTTCTACTCTTTTCCACTGATGTGTTGGTCCTGTACTCTGATGATGATGATAACCTCCACGGTGTGCTCCACGATAGCCACCTCGATATCCTGATCCTCTTCCTCGATACGAATTTGAGTGATATGGTCGAGTCATATGTGAATTTTTATGAACTCCCTGGTCGCCAGTTGGATTTCCTCCACCACCTAATGCCTGTCTGGCGTTCTTGTGGCGATTGATGGCTCCTATAAAGCATGTTAGTATTTGTGTTACGAATTTTACTCGATGATTCTCGAATCGTTTATTGATCCGTCTTACCTGCCAGCCTCGCTATTTGATCTAGAAGTTCTGCGTCAGAGGCCATTTCTATAAATAAGAATAAATAAATAATAGGTTGAAATTTGAAGATGAACCTGAAGTGAAAGTGTGCTTTATAAGTAATAATATCAGCATGCAGAGGTGATAAGTAAGTAATTCCAAGAAGAACGTGCGGCTGTATGACTGGAATATTCTGTGAGGCCCCTGACCGTACAACAGTCGTGACTTCATTCGTTAAAAAAGCATCTGGCGACTTTCTTTTACAAATTTTGATGAGTTTCACAAAACCATCCGGTGATCCCAAGTGAGATCTCTGGGTCAAATTTGTACCCTGGCGGCTGATTTGGAGTACTTTATCGGTATTTTAATAAGTGATTGTTCATATGCATGCATGATGCAGGGACCCTGCATGCATTTGTTTACATTAGATGGCATTTCCAGTTGCAAACACACCAAGAAAAAGAACAAGCACACATTCAATAAGTGAATTTTTGCCTTTAAACATTGGCAGAGCAAGGACTCAAGCAGGAAGTTTACTAAAATGGTACCCCGTGAGTAAGTCAGGATTAGAACCCAGCAACACCGAGCGAAGCTAGCCACGGCGTCTGGGGCAGAGCCCCCCAGCTGCCGGAGGCAATTTATCATCATAAACTAACCAGTGAAGTAGAAATTCTCGGAACTACTCAGAATGGGCATCGTTCTGTTCTTATATTGATGCCAAAAGACCACACTTGAGAACTTCCTATTTAGCAAACCGGTTCTGGGGCAGAAGAAAGGTCGATAATTTGCAAGCGGTTCTTAGTAGTATCAATGATGCAATCAGAGCGCACAATATTACAGTTGAAAAGCAGCAGGTTGTAGCAGACCAGCTTCGCGAGTGGACTACGACTCTCGCAGACCCTCTGACGAGACGATTTGTGCTTGATCTGTGTGATTCCACTCAAGGTATGTTTAATCCCAAATTGATGACTGCTTTTTTTGATACGATTGAGTTCTGGTCTACTATCCTAGCAGTCTCCTGCGAAGCAGGAGCCACGGGGTCTGGGGCGGAGCCCCAGCCGCCGGAGGCATGTGAGGGATCATGTTACTAACCCAGGTTTAGAGCTTTGGAGTAGAGATCAGTCCTCGTCCAGTAGAGTTCTGCAGGTGGTTTCGTTGTTAGAGAAGTTGAAAGCAGAGGAAGAGTTGAAGTTCAAGGCAGCTTGTGATTTATTACGTGCTGAGCACCAATATCATCGGGCTCTTTATAAGAAGAACAAGACGAACGTGGAGATCATGAAACTAGAGGGACGAGTCGATTATCTTAAAACAAGAGTGGAGAAATATGAGGAAGGGTTCACCAATTCAGCATTTAAAATTATTAAGAAGTGCGCCGACATGTTTTTCCAGCATATTTTTATTGTCAACGAGAAAAATAAAGACCCATTAAGTGCTGCACTTACAATTATTGATGGGATTAAGGACAGTCCTGCTGGTAATATTGAAAAATGTGTATTTGCAAAATCTGCAGGGAGTACTACAGCTGGTCTAGAGGTTGCTGAGAGCAGTAGTTTATCTTTGTCGCCTAGAAGAGTTCCCGGCTCTTCTGACCATCAGGATAATATCGGCTTTGACAGCTCATCTATTAGCTGTTCCTCAGGATCACTGTATCTGAATCATTGGTTACAGGATGTGCGGACAAGAAATGCCAGTGGGAATAGTGGTAGTAAACAGTTGAACCAATCGCCATTCGCGGGCTTTGAATTGCATGGATCTGCTACTGCTGCTGAATGTACTGAGTCGAAAGATGGATTTGGAGACCAGACGCTTCAGAGTTTCTTATCTGCTCTTGATGATATCGGTTTACAAAAGGCACCAGAAGCAGTAGAAAAGCATATGGAGGCGGTTATGAGATCAACAGTATGGTCTAATAATGGCGAGGACGATTCTCACAACGATGGTAATGATGATGTTGTTTCGCCTATAAATTTCCCCACTTCCGAACCAAGTAACGTGTGTCAGAACAATGACCAGTATATGAAACCAGATGAGAGATATAGAACCACCACCACCACCAAAGCATATCAGTCTGATTCCCACACAAACAGAGCGCTATCGAACGGCGGTAGTATTGAAACCGAGTACTTTTAGATCCGAAAATAACGACTACACGGTCCTGGATAGATACCAATAGTATACAACATACAACTACAAAAAAAAAGTCCATTTGAATAGATTAAATAGATATACATTTTTTTTATATTATATACAACACTCTAAGTAGCATCGAAACGATGCTTTATAAATAAATTAATGCAAAACTCATGCTTGACAACTCTATAAAGCGTTGTTGTCGCGGGCAAAGAACTTTTTACCCATTTCATATGACGATATCATAATTGCACAAGCAGGGGATACTTTTAAAATGCGTGGAATTGCTCCGACATACAGAGCACCAACACCTTCTGTTTTCAAAATTTTCATCATGAATGGAAGCATGCCCATGCTCGATGACGAAGATGCATGATGTCCGATTTGACGACGAGTCTTGCCAACGTCAAAGGGTGTAGTCAGAATAGCAGCAATCGATCCACCCACAGACCCCGCAATAAATGCTTGTGAGAAGGTGCTGGAATCTGATTTTTGATCTCTAAAATAATGCGTCTGTGCTAACTCTGCTCGAATAAACTCGACACATGCCCAATAAATACTTGAAAAGGGTACATCTCTCCAAAGTGTTAATACCAATCCTCTCCACAGCGAAGAGAATCCTTGAGTAGCAACCATTTCTCGCACACCTTTTGTGACTACCTGTACAGCATCAGGACCCTTGGCTGACTGTAGTCTTGTTTTTACCAGTTCGATGGGTGAAACTACGGTAGCAGATAAAGATCTAGCCAACCCACCACATATTAAAGGGTTGAGAATGGTCGATTCAGAGAGTGGTGAATTGTCTCTCATATATTCATAAGCAATGAAATAAACAACATTTGAGGGAACTGACATTAACAAAGTTAAAGACAGACCTCTCCATAAGGCTGGTAATCCTTCTCCGGCTACTATTTTGCGAAATCCATCCCAGGTTCCATTAAGACGATTCATCTTAGTCTCGTCTACAGCACATGAGGTTGAAATTTCAAGCTGAGATGCCACACAATAATCGATGGTACTAGGAAACCAAAACACATCTTTACAGCACGTAGTGACGCCTACTCCACTGGGGATCTGTGTGATTGGGAAAGATTTGACGGCCATTTCTGCTGCTGCTACACCTGTCGAAGAAGACAGTCTCAGGCTTTCTAATGAAGAAACAGCAACCTTGGATAGATTATTTCGAACTTGTCCAGCCGCCGCTTTGTAACTGATCTCGACTCCTTTATTACTAGCATTTGCAACTTTATTCTTTGCCAAATCAATGAAATCCACCATAGGAAAAGCACTTTGTTGTTGCATTCTTACTCTTACCACATCAAACGGAGTAACCACGACCGATGTCAGCAATGATCCGGAACACGCCGCCACCATTTTCTGATAAATAGTGATTTTGTGGTGGCTGTGCCCATCGACCACCGGGCCACTCAGATTCGCCCCTGATGACATACTTTACGATATACCTGGTATTGTCGTGTCAGGTCAAATCGATCCATGTAATTTATAACATAAATATACTTTCTAGCCGCCGATATTTTGTCACGATCTGGATCGCGGTTAGGGGATCTGATAATTCTTCTCACCTAACCCACAATTGTTACTGCCGTGGGAGAGTATCCCCGGTTGATATTTCTAATCTAAAAGTTTACAGTGAATTTATAAGATATGGATAGAGCTCACAAGATGTTTCATGACTGGGATAAGAGTATATCGGATGATAAATGGAGCTTATAGACCTAGTTTCTCTTCCGAACCTTAGCTAACCGCCGATTACCGACGGCAGTTTAGGCGCCTATCCAGCCGTATAACGGTAATCTGCAATTAGATAACTCAGGGGTAGTTTTCCATGTCTCCAGTTTGTCAATATTCTACCGCCAATAAATATAATTAATTATCGATAGGGCGGAGCCATTGTTTTTCACCGGAGCACTAACATTTGCTATTTTAGAATGAAATGTCCAAGTCCATATAATATTTTATTCTTGTATTTGACTCTGTCTGGTGAACTATCTGGCTGTTGGAGTCCTGTTCTAAGCTTCTTCCTCTCTCTCAATAAAGCCTTTTGTATAGAATTTAATCAGAAATTTAAAGTCTGGTAATTTACGGATCTCGACATAACTGACAGCGACCTAAGTGAACCATTCGGCCACAGGCCACATGAATGCGGGTGTAATTCTGAGATTTCTTCCACCCGAGCCCAACACTATCCAAACTTTGAATCCAGAATCCATGGTTTTAATAATTCCCTTTACTACTTCTTAAATCTAGTAAACTGAGTTAAACATAGGACCAATTAAGTCCAAGTTTGAACCTCGAACCCTCTGTCCGAGGCACGGCACTGGAGAAGGCGCTCCGCTCCAGCGGCTACAGTTACCCGGTGATGATGCCGATAGATACGGGCAGGTGACCAGGAGTGCAATAACAATAACCTTGACTGGGTGTGATAGTAGGACCTGAACAGACTGCCTCTGATCGATATTGGTGACCCTGTGGTTATCAACCAATGACTTTGTGGCAGACCTGGAATTCAAATAGCGGTTCTGGTCCGGCAAATGGCCACGGATCGCATCACCCACATGATAATATCAATCGGAGTATCAGTAATGGAAACAACATGAACATGAATACAAGTACGAATAATGATGGTAGCGGTACACAAGGCTCCGGACCATCACAAAGTTTGGAATCTTCTATAGTAAATGGTTTTGTCAATGGTCATGGAAATGGACACATGGCTATTTATAATAAATCACACACCAACGGCAATGGCCATACCAATGGTCATGTTTCCCATGAAGGTGAACCACCAGCTGGTTCAAATGTATCAACTACTTCTTCCACAAATACACTCACAAGACCGCATCCAAACCCACCATATAACACAGTGGTACGCCATGGATTCGCTGCTGATTATGAATCAGAGCACTATATGTCACTGCTAGCTGAGGTAAGGATCTTATTTTCTGATGTTGGAACTGTACAGTTACTATTTCAGAGCAGGATTAGTCAAGGCATGAAATACATTTTTTTGGTCGTTGACTGTATTTTTGACTATATGTTTATGTAATCCTACGAGCTGCTGATGATGATAACATTTCGGCTATGGGCTAGAGAGAGGGAGAGTAACGTAACTCTGGATATCGGCATACCGGCTTTCCAACAAACCAGATAACTAACTTTCTAGGTGTTCTATATCTATTTTGAAGACAAGCGTCACGAGACAGCTGGAAACCCCAAGAAAAAAGATTCAGAGGAGCAGACGTCAGAATGGCGGATCCGTGATAGACAACGGACTGTAGCAGCTGCTATTGTGCTCTGTTTAAATATCGGTGTAGACCCTCCAGATGTCATCAAGACACAACCATCGGCTAAACTTGAGGCATGGATAGATCCCGGAGCTATGAATGATCCCAAAAAATCACTAGAAATGATTGGCAAAGCCCTTCAAAGCCAATACGAGGCACTGAGTACAAGAACTAAATATAAACAGAGTCTTGACCCTAATGTTGAAGATGCTAAGCGGTTTTGTATGTCGCTAAGACGTAGTGCACGAGACGAGCGAATTCTATTTCATTATAATGGTCACGGTGTACCAAGACCTACACCAAGTGGTGAAATTTGGGTGTTTAATAGAGGCTACACTCAGTATATACCTGTTTCTGTCTATGACTTACAAACGTGGCTGGGAGCACCCTGTATTTATGCCTATGACTGTCATGCAGCAGGTCATATTGTCAACAATTTTAATGCGTTTGTGGAAAAGAGAAAAGAGAATGAGAAGAAGAATGGACCCGATCCCAATGGTCCTCCTGCTGAAGCGTATGAAAACTGTATTCAACTTGCGGCTTGCCGAGCAGACGAGGTACTTCCAATGCATCCTGAATTACCGGCTGATCTGTTCACTTGTTGCATAACGTCGCCAATTGACATAGCAGTTCGCTGGTTTGTCATGCAATCGCCTTTATTACGAGGTCAGTTTGACAATCTCAGTATTCCGGGAAAAATCACTGATAGAAGAACGCCATTGGGTGAGTTGAATTGGATCTTCACTGCCATTACCGATACTATTGCATGGTCTACCTTAGAAGGACCACTATTTAAACGACTTTTTAGACAGGATCTGGTGGTGGCAGCTATGTTCCGTAACTTTTTGTTAGCAGTGCGAATTATGAGGGTCCACAATTGTCATCCAGTATCATCGCCCGAACTTCCTGATACGCATAATCATCCAATGTGGGATGCATGGGATCTGGCAGTTGACCACTGTCTAGTGCAATTGCCAATGTTACAAGCGGCATCTGAACCCGGTGGTGTCCCATATACCTATAAACATTCCGACTTTTTTGAGCAGCAGTTGACAGCGTTTGAGGTGTGGCTCAAGTACAAATCGTCTGATTTAGATAAACCACCTGAGCAGCTACCGGTATTGCTACAAGTCTTGCTTTCTCAAATCCATCGTTTGAGAGCACTGGTTCTGCTTAGCAAGTATCTTGATTTAGGTCCCAAAGCAGTTCATCTCGCTCTTTCCATCGGTATCTTCCCATATGTTTTGAAATTACTGCAATCCCCTGCCCCGGAGTTGAAGCCAGTTTTGGTGTTTATATGGGCACGAATCATGGCTGTTGATCACAAGGCTATTAAGCAGGAGCTAGTTAAAGAAAATGGCTATGCTTACTTTATCAATATTCTGATTCCTCAAGACGGCCCGGTGGTGAATGCAATTAATGTTCCCGAACACCTGGCCATGTGTGCTTTTGTCACTGCTTTGTTCTGTGAAGGATACAAGCAGGGCCAGCGTTTGTGTATGGGCCCAGATTTGTTTCAAGCTTGTTTGACACATACTGAAGAGCTTGAAAGTCCGCTATTAAGACAATGGGCTACTCTCTGTATCTCACAGCTATGGGATGGATATCCAGAAGCAAAATGGCAAGCACTAGTTAAAGATAAGACAGCATTGGACAGATTGTCAAGATTGTTGAATGATCCAGTTCCCGAAGTTCGAACTGCTTGTATCGTTGCTTTGACAACTTTTCTCGGTGATGGCGAAACTGTTAACCCCAATAGCCCAAATATCAATGCCACTGCTGTCACTAGTGGCTTGACGCACGGAGACATTCGACAGAAGGAGCTGTCGTTTGCCATATCTGTACTGGCACTAACCAATGATGCTTCGTCTATTGTTCGACGAGAAGTGGTAGTATTCTACTCTAAATTCGTTAAACAGTATCGCAGTAGATTTTTGGTCGCAGCATATTCATCACTGGAAGAAGATGTGGCTATTCTCCGCAGTCAGACAAATATTGACGATATTCGAGCAAATTCACCTGCTCATGGATCTATCTACACTGTAGTTTGGAGGGCACTACTGGTATTAACTGAGGACCCATTCCCAGAAGTTGCCGACTATGCACAAGATGTTGTCGACTATGTATTCCAGCTTCTTCGTAAAACACCACTCTCAGCAGAGGTCGAGAAGCTGGAACAGTACCTAGTACAATACTCAATGAGCTCATTATCGGTAAATCTACCTGAGCTCCAGAATAACAGTCCTAACAAGGCTACTCGTGTTTCATCAATGGGACCATCAGCAGTCGCTGGATCAGGGGTTGGACATGGGTCTCATAATGGACCGACTTCAGAATCCAAGTTTTCCCAAACTCTTCTCAAACGGTCTGTATCATTTGCTAATACTTTAAAGCAATATGCTTGGGGCAGTGGAGAAGAGGAACAGCTACAATCACAGAACCAACATCCACAACATGGACGAGCTGGGAATGGTTCAGCATCCGGGTCGAACACGTTGTGGGGAGGTTTTGGTGGTAGTTTTGTCAATAGCACTGGAGCAGGAGCTGGAAACCTTGGAAATACCAGGTCTGCATTCCCCACTGTCACTACAGTAGCGTACGGAGTAGGCCGTCGACCTAGACCAGTTAGATACCAGACCAAAGACTACACCAAGAAAATTGTCCTTCCCTTGGCAAGTGGCTTTTTTGAATGGAGCTGCGAGTATTTCCAGGAACCTCAGATGTGTAACACCGAGTCTGACGAACCAGGCAGTGAGAGGTATCTTGAACGAGTATGGAGAAAGTCTCGTAACGAGCATATCATTGCTGAAACTCAAGTTCAAAAGGAAATGGCTGTATATGGCGGTTGGTCTACACATGTCGGTCTTCTTAACAATCTGACTCAACCTACCAAACTTGAATTTGCGCAATTCGAGCCTCATCTGGTGGGAGTTGATGATCGAGATGGTGTAACTGTGTGGGACTGGACTGAAAGTACTAAACTCAACCGATTTTGTAACAGCAATCCTGTTGGTACTCGAATTACCGAGGCCAAGTTTTTGAACGAGGATGATGTACCATTGCTGCTTACGGGATCAAGTGAAGGTGTAGTTCGAATCTATCGTCATTACGAGTCTGTCAAGAATATTGAACTGGCCTGTTCTTGGCGTGTGTTGACTGATCTATTACCAGCCCATCGTAACAGTGGTCTCATAGCCGAATGGCAACAGTCTCGTGGAGCCTTGTTAGTAGGTGGTGATGTCCGAGTCATTCGTGTCTGGGATGCTCCGCGAGAACTATGTACGAGCGATATCCCTGCTCGGTCTGGCAGTCCTGTCACTGCTCTTACATCTGACCAAGTGGCTGGAAACATCGTTGTAGCCGGTTTTGGTGACGGTGGTATTCGAGTCTATGATAGAAGACTTGGTCCTCGTGAGTCGCTTGTCAAGACATGGAAGAGACACAAGTCGTGGGTTGTTAATGTTCGTATGCAAAGAGGTGGTGCTCGTGAGCTTGTTAGTGGATCCACCGACGGCCAGGTGTACCTCTGGGATATCCGACTTGATGAACCAGTTCTGTCATTCCAAGCCCACTCGAATGGAATGCGTGCTATTGATGTCCATGAGCATGCTCCAGTTATTGCCACAGGCTCGCAAACAGTAGGTATCTGGTCCACAAATGGAAATCGTGTTGCTACTGTACGACCACCGTCTAGTGGATATAGCCTTGGAAGTAAAGCATCCCAAGTATCGGCGCTCTCGTTCCATCCTCATCGTATGATCATGGCTGTCAACAACGTCCAGGACGCCCATATCGGCGTCTTCAACTGCACAGACGACCCGTCCCGAAAGTACGGACGATGAAACACTTAGCATTTAAACTGTATTATTATTTATTCACTTTGCTCCTTGAATTGACCTGTCTGCCTCCGGCGGCTGGGGCTCCGCCCCAGACCCCGTTGCTCCTGCTTCGCAGGAGAACTTTGAATCAACAGAGGGATTCTGTTGCTAATGAGTTATATAAATATGATTAAATAATGCAATTTCGTTATTTCTTGTACATCTTCTTACCTTCAACGACATAGTTGTCGAGGAAGTCGTCCATGATGGCTTCGAGATCGTCTCGTTCCTTCGACATGTCAAAGGGCTCATTGGCTTCTTCCTCTTCGTCGTCGTCATTGTTGTATTCCTCTTCAATTTTGTCGAATCGGTTATCTAGCAGGGTCAAGCCGTCGTTTCTAAATAATGCAGAACTGGACATGGAGAAGCCCGTAAGATCGGTCTTGGCACCAATCTTCTGCTTTCTTCCGCTTTTCGTGATGCGTCTTCCTGAAGGCACTTGTGAGAGAGACCCTACCTCGTCCCTATCTTCATCGAATTCGTCATCACTGACACCATCAATAGGAGCTTTTGATCGCGATTGGTCGAGCTTGAACTGACGGAATGCAGTCTCCCAGTCCTCTTCACCCTCCTTCGCCGTCACCATGTACTTGGCTGGCTTGGCTGGCATTTCCCGGCCGTTATCTGAATCATATGCTTCATCATCAGAGTAGTCTTGACCACTGAAATCTTGATCAGGATCATAATCAGCCCACTCATCTTCGTCTTCTTCAATCTCCTCTTTCTGGCCACTGGAGATCAGTTGACCGAAGACATCCTCGTCGTCATCCACATATTCTTCATCTTCAAGTGCTTCTAACACTTCTCTAAGTCTCGGGTCCATATCAGGTTGTAAACCAGCAATCTCATCTGGAATATTCTGCTGGTCTTGATATGTTCTTTTAAGCGTATCTTTGGATGGCAGGACATCGCTCGGTAGATTTACTTTATTTGCAGCTGCATAGTCGGATTTCAGTAGCAGGTTTCCGTCCTTGCCAAAGCTTTGTTTCTCTTTTGTGGGTTTCTTGGAGATATAAACAGCTGAAGGATCCTCTCCTATGGGTTTCAAGTGTTGCATATAATCATATTTACTATCATCGTATTCGATACCGTACAAAGCGGCTTCACCCTCGTTATCACGCCGTCCTTCTTTTCTAAAAGTCTCTTCATCTTGTGCCAAAACATCTGCCGTCAGCACTTTAGAAGCACCCCCAGTACTAGAATATGAAGGTGTAGGGGCCCATCTTTCTCTTCTTTCTTGTTTCTGCTTGGCATCGTTCAGATTATCCAACTTCACCAGCACTCTCTGAGAAGCATCCGGGTCATTAATCAACGGATCTTCCTGTGATCTGTACACCAGACTATAAGTGTCGGCCTTTTTCTTATCAATCCACCTCTTAGGACCCATTTTGAATAGCAATAAATCAGTTTCAAGCTTATTAACCTTCTAAAATATTGTCCCAGGATGTCAGTCTAAATCTGTAATTTTTCACATGCGGCTTGACAAAAAATTCTTATCAGTGCTTCGATAGAGGTAAGGAACTGCACCTGCATCACCCCCCTGAACTTCTCTTATGGGACTAATTCTCCCTTCAGACCCTCTGACCTCACTTTACCAGTCCCAAAACCCCATGCTGAGGCCCCTAAGCCCGACTCAAGCCCGGCGAGAGAAGCCCAGCCGCTGGAGGCAGCGTAAGAACGCCCTTAAAATTAACTGGTGTATTTTTTCTATATCTATGAAACAAGAATTTAGACGATTGTCTGTTTACCTGTTGTATTAATTATTAATGAAACGCTAGGACTTGATCCAGCTGCTGACGGTACCAGCTGTGGTGTAAATCATGGCACCAAGACCGGCAACGGCAAGCACGACGTCTGCCAATACCATGTACCAAGACTGTTTGACTGCCTTCAGATGGAGCAGAGGCGGATAGATGTAGACTAGCGGGATACATGCAAAGCTTCCGATGAGAGCGACAAACTTGTCGAGATCATCGGCACCACCCCATGCGACAAGGGCGGTCAAAAATGTGAGGAAAAACCGGAATACGTTCTTCTGCCACTTGATTTTAGTGTTGTATTTACCACTGCGAACAAATAGCCAGTTCTCCATGATACGAATGGCAGGGAACAGTTGCAAAGGTGTTGATAGCAGAATAGCTGCTGAATACAGGAACTGTACGCCATTGACAAAGTGCGAGTCTTGAGGCAGGTTGAGAATAATGACAGTCTTCACCTTGGTTCCATATGCGGCATATTGCAAAGCTCCCATGGACACAAATACTAAAGTGATGCCAACCATAACACCAGCAAGAACAGGAGTGAACTTCTGAGGATGCTTCATCGATTCTTGAATGGGGATGATAAGTCCGATTCCTTCATAGGTGAAAATGGCTGTTCCAATAAATAGCGTCCATGATTCACTGTTGAACATGACTACATCAGCAACTCCTTGTTCAGCAATGGTATGGGCGCCGTAGTAGTAAAGATACACAAGTCCAAGTAAAATGAAGAAATCTGCTACCAAAGCAGTACCTGACAACTTGGCGATATCTCGAATCATTGACAGTGGTAAAAATACAATGAGTTGCAAGAAAATAAATACTTCAACTCTTATAAAAGTTTGATTATTGGTAACGGCCATTACAAATGCTTGTAGATTCTCCGATACAAACACGATATAAGCAGCAGCGAAACCGATCTGAGAAATGACAATGGAGAACAAGATCAACTGTCTCATTCGAGGACCGTATAACACGCCTCCAATATCACCAAAACTGCCACCTCCAACTCGGTTTTTCGACTCAATAAGCAGCAAGAAACACCAATATGAAATGAGAGATACAAATACTAGCAATACTGAGCAAAATAACAGACCACCATTGGAGTAAGCTTTGGGCAAAAACAACACACCAGTTCCGACGAAACTCTTTAGCAACAGCATTACAGCCTTTGTCTGGGTCGCATTACCGGGTCCATGATGAGCTGATTTCTTTCTTGATAACCGTGGTCTTGAAATAAGAGCACTGGTTTCATCTTGGTCCTGTTCCTCATCTCCGTTGCCATTTCCACCAGAACCAGCACCACCACTACCACCAACAGAAGCACCACCAATGCCACCATAACCAAATGGACTCCCAGCGCCGTCTTCTTCATCGTCTTCATCTTCATCGTCTTCTAACTCTTCACCAGCAAAGTGTCCGTAAATGCTCAAAAATTCAATGAAATTCCTTGTTAAAAATGCTGGACGACGAGTATTCTGAGACTCGGGATCATGACGATTTCGTGTTTGGTGGTTATGGGAGATAAAGTTACGGCGGAATCCACCGGGTGCCTTGATATTCTTGGTATCAATAGGATGGCCATCAGGACCAACAATAGCCGGTCGAGGAAGGTCAAATGAGCGGGATCGGCCTCGTTTCGTAGCGGCATCTCCCTCTTCATGCTCTCGTTGCCAATTATACAGTTGACGAGTTATATCTCCACCTTGTAAACGAAGAGACATGAACTTGTCATCATCGTCTACAACATCAGTAGCTCGATTACCAATTCCTGCGGTTCCGTTACCACCAGCACCATTACTAGTACCAGCAGTCAATCCATCATTGCTACCTAGACCAACACTACCGTCATAATCAGAACCAAAGTCACTTCCTCGGGCCTCACGAACTAAATGACGCCCAACTACCTTGACAATCTCAGGATCGGGGTTATCGATATCAATAATAGACGAGCCTTGGTCCGAAATAGATACCGCTGATGACCCAGGGATATTGCTACCTAGTAAATTACTAGGAGATGCACTGGATGAAGACATGGCCCTTGATAATGTTCCGTTACCGCTACCATTACCAGTTCCATTACCATTGGAATTACCAATAGCATTGCTAGTACTTAAACTTGTGGCCAACCCACTTGAAACACCTCCGTTAATGGCATTTCCAAAGCTTTTCCGCTGTAAACTGAACGACCTTCGATCTGTAGAAAACACATTATCATCAAAATCTGATACAGCAGCAGGACTAGCACCTGTTCCAGGGCCAAGACTCCGTTGAGAAAACGAGCCTACTGTAACCGGGGATCCCAACCTCAAAGATGCTTGACGGAAAGGTGAGCCTGCCATCGACCCCCTACGGCTATTTGTGCTGTCATTAGCAGACTTAGGAGACGAAGAAATGGGTTTAGGAGATGACATAGTGTAACTCAATGAATATCCAATCGAAATAGTATCAAAACAAACTATTGAACCTCTAATAAAGTACCGAGATCAAGTCGCGATCTCTGTGAACAGTCTCCAGGCTGGCAATTCCAATATTACAACCAAAGCAAGAATCCAGGAATCCTATTCACCACTAATATACTCGAATTAGATGGCTAAGAAATCAAGACAAGATAAACTTGGTCACCTATATTTGATACAACAGTAGGTGCACTTGTTATCCCGAGTCCACTTGTGTATATATATTCTTATCTCGATTATCGCTAATCAGTACTCGATCAGATGGATATAGTCACTTGACAGTAATCAATGATGCAATTAATTGTCGGAAGGAAAAACCCGTCGATTATCGGCTCTTTAAATTGCAATATACAATCCACCTCGAAATCAATCAACAACACAAAACTTTCCGTGTATTTGTTTGCGCCAGACGAATGTTAAGTTTCAGTGCACAAGCTGTTATCAACCACCGTCAATCGCCCTCCTCACTAATAACATTACACGGCGCTCCTCGACAGCACGAAATTAACCTCTGATCGCGCGCCGTGTCACCCTTGCCTACTCGGACTCCGGTCACATGACAATTAACCATCTCTACCCGGGTCCTTTCCGTGGGGGTTCCTCGGAAACCGGCTCCAACATGACCCGACCCTGTGCTAATCTTACGCAATTGCTCTTAGATTAATCCTTCCTTCTTTGTTGGTTGCTTAACTTTGGTACTGTAGGGGTGGTTCTGCCTCCGGCGGCTGGGGCTCCGCCCCAGACCCCGCTGCTCCTCTCGCTTCGCTCGAGTCGTTATTTGGGGGAGCCAGGACTTGTCGGGAGAAAGACATTGCCTCGATTAAAGAATTCTTTTCTCGATGAAATTCTTTGGTTTACTTGATATTTTCCTTCTCTAATACCACGAAGTCACTGAGCATCATGTTCAGCCCGCCAAGTGCTATTCGACTCAAAATTCAGGAGCAACCCTTACAATCTTTTCAACAGAAAATCCGAAAACAATTCTCCAATTAATACCAGAGAACCAAGAGTTTAGCCAAAGATTTCGGCTGCTAAAGTAGTTGACTAAGTAGAGGTGCTATGCATGTTCTGTCGATCTCTTGTGGACCCTGCATCTGGAAGCCAACAGCTTTCCTAACAAATTTAACAAATCCTTACCAATATTACATAATCTAGTGGATATCCAGGTCAAAATCGACATTAGCGTACCTATGTTTTGTCTACAGCTGACAAAGGAGACTCTTGCCAACGACTTGGTCCACCACCCTGGAATATGGTCAGATCTGGATCATATACCTCGTATGAACCTCCGACAATTCCGATGTATAGTACGGGTTATCAAAAGCCTTTTTCTGAAATCAATTGCTCTTCACTTCCACTAAATTTAATATTGGGGTTCAGGGAACAAAATGTCTAATTGAATTCGTATAAGATCTTATGTTTGAATGTTTCATCATGCATTAATATAATATAAATAAAGTCGTAACAGTTGGTCTATTCCCACCAGGATACAAGACCCATACCGTCAGTTTGGCAGGATCCAATAATAGAATAAGGTGGCACTTGGTTGTGGACCTGTTCTTCTTCTTCAACGCCTGGTCTTTTTGGTGGTTGGTTACTGAATATCTCTTGCTCAACTCTGAATCGAATTTTCTCGTTGGTATCAATATACAATTCGCTTTCTTCAGTCTTCCACAACCAAGCTTGTTCTCTGGGAACAAATGAACACTCTTCAAAGAGCAATGACTTTGGAATATGAATATCGTCGAAGAACTCCATCTTGACATTGATGCCCTCCTCGGTACAAGAAGATACCCATCCCACGAGAATCTCGCCCACAAACGGTCTAAAAACAATCATTCTAAACACAGCTGCCCAAAGTTAGCACCAAATCAAACCAAACAAGCACTCATGACCCCTCGCAACCGACTCGAGCGCAGCGAGAGGAGCAGTGGGGTCTGGGGCCCAGCCGCCGGAGGCACACCCCCACCACCCAAAAAACACAACCACTTACTCTTAACAAATACAGCACCGTCACCAGGTCGTATTAACCCGTCTCCTAGAGACTCAATGTCATATAAACAGATGCATAACCCGACGTTTGGGATGACGCGATTAGCGTACTTGCGGTTGATCTCCTGGCTCAGTGCCTCGGGAGTCTGCTTGTCGAACTCAGACGGTTCCAGCCTGATAGTATCAGATATCTTCGTCAGAACAAACATCTCAAAAGGCGAGCTCCCCCGGTCGTCTATGTGTATTTCTCTCGGACCGTTTGTTTCTGTGAAATTTATGTACTCTCATCCTCCTCCTGCCGCTGCTTCTCTGAAAAATAATTCCCGTCAGCCGTTCCAACTTGCATATCCTGCGTTACCCCTGGTTTTGCTTCAACTGGCGAAACGGGTACACCGTCAGGGGTGGGGTCTGCCTCCGGCGGCTGGGGCTCCGCCCCAGACCCCACTGCTCCTCTCGCTGCGCTCGAGTCGGTTGCTGGGAGGGGAGAGGGGGTCAGTATCATTTTGGGGTGGGCAGATGTGCGGGTTCAAAGGTATAAGAAGAGCACTGAACCCCAAATAATTCAACAGAAAGCCATTGAAATAGCAATTTTCACCTTTCAAAATTGATCTATACGGCTCAGAATTGATGCTTTCATTGGTACCGACAGACTTCTAAAAGAAGGAAACGCCCAACACAGGCTGTTTCTGTATCCTCACTGCAGACGGTGTCGACTGAGGGTCACTCTCAGTTGTACTTTCAGTACCTACATTCCAGAAACAATTGACAAAAAGTCTTTTAATGGATTTTAATATATGCTTTTTACTCAGTTCAGATGCTTAATGTTTTTTTTTCCTTTTCCAATAGTTTTACATTTCCACGGCCGGCAGACTGAACTCACCCGGGACTCCCAACTTCGTCCCCAGTTCCACAAACCCACCCACTACCAAAACGTTTTTAAAACACGGGGCTCCCCACGCCCGACTCGAGCGAAGCGAGAGGAGCAGCGGGGTCTGGGGCGGAGCCCCAGCCGCCGGAGGCAGACACCCAAACCTGGGGTACTGCGGCTGGCCGATTCATGCCGACAGCGGTCGCGACTTTTCCCGGCGGATCAGTTGTCAACCGGGAGGTTAGGGTAGTCGGTCGGAGCACAGCAGCGACGAAAAATAAAATACAGCGGCTATGATTGGTCGGACAGGAGGAATAGTTAGAGCGATGGAGATAGACAATAGGGTCAGGTTTTTCGACCCGTCTCCACATAAAATATTTGATAGGAGGAGGAACCAGGACCAAGATCATCAACAGACGAGAACACTTTTGTTGGCATTTGGTGACAAGATTCGATTCATTTGTTGGTAATAAACGGGTCGGTTAAAACGAAGTCAAAATGCTGAGTGCTCTTAAGAGAACTCCATTGGTAAGTGATTGCGAGCAGGTGCAATTCGCGTGGTCCGAGTCCCTGCCAACTGCACTACAATCTGGAATTGGTGGAATTAAGTCTGTCCAGAACTGGAATTTGTGAATTTTATGACCCGGACATTTCTCCGTAAAAGCAGTTTATGAACCAAGACGGCATTCAGCCTTGTTTTCAGTCATATCCGGCCGTAATATGTCAAGTCATGTCAAGCCATGTTCCCCCATGGTCTGGTTCATATCCAGCTGGCCCCAATTTGCGGATTCGACTTTTCACAGCCGAGAGTCAGTAGTAATTGACAATGGCATATTCCATCCATTTCATTCGTAACCGATATACTAACGAGATGCCAGAAAAATGGCGCTGCCAGATCGTTCCACACTTCACGCAGTGTCAGCAAGATCTTTTCCCAGCAGGTAAGTCTCTCACGGATGGCAGTGTGCCTCCGGCGGCTGGGGCTCTGCCCCAGACCCCGTGGTGCTCGCTTCGCGAGCTTCCGGGACCGTAGACGCACTACTCGAGCGAAGCGAGAGTAGCCACGGGGTCTGGGGCAGAGCCCCAGCCGCCGGAGGCAGGCCCCAGGCCCCCAGAACGAATAAGAACTAACCCGTATGAAGCCCATCCGAGCCCAGGAGGCCAGTAAGCATGTCAGTTCGAAGTATCCAGTGATTGACCACGAGTACGACGCCATTGTGGTTGGTGCCGGTGGTGCAGGTCTGCGTGCTGCTTTCGGTTTGGCCGAGGCTGGTTTCAATACAGCTTGTATTTCCAAGTTGTTTCCTACTCGTTCGCACACAGTAGCTGCTCAAGGTGGTATTAATGCTGCTCTTGGTAACATGCACCCTGATAACTGGAAGTGGCACATGTACGACACAGTCAAGGGATCCGATTGGTTGGGTGACCAAGATGCTATTCACTATATGACTAAGGAGGCACCTCAATCCATTATCGAGTTGGAACACTATGGTGTGCCATTCTCTCGTAACGATGAGGGCCGTATCTACCAACGTGCTTTTGGTGGTCAATCCAAGGAGTTCGGTAAGGGTGGTCAAGCATACCGTACTTGTGCCGTTGCTGATAGAACCGGTCATGCTTTATTACATTCCTTATATGGACAGTCTTTGCGACACAATACTAATTTCTTCATTGAGTTCTTTGCCATGGATTTGCTGATGCAGGATGGCGAGTGTGTGGGTGTCATGGCCTATAACCAGGAAGATGGTACTCTACATAGATTCCGTGCTCACAAGACCGTTTTGGCCACTGGTGGATACGGAAGAGCATATTTCTCATGTACCTCTGCTCACACATGTACAGGAGATGGTCTTGCTATGGTTACCAGAGCTGGTTTGCCATTACAAGATTTGGAGTTTGTTCAATTCCATCCTACTGGTATTTATGGATCAGGATGTTTGATTACTGAAGGATCTCGTGGTGAAGGTGGTTACTTGTTGAACAAGAACGGTGAACGTTTCATGGAGAGATATGCTCCTACTGCCAAGGATTTGGCTTCTCGTGACGTTGTTTCTCGTTCCATGACTTTGGAAATCAGAGAGGGCCGTGGTGTTGGTCCTGAAAATGACCACATCTACTTGCAATTGTCTCACTTGCCTGCCGAGGTGTTGAAGGAGAGATTGCCTGGTATTTCTGAGACTGCTGCTATTTTCGCAGGTGTCGATGTCACCAAGGAACCTATTCCTGTTCTTCCTACCGTCCACTATAACATGGGTGGTATTCCTACCAAGTGGACCGGTGAGGCTCTTACTGTGGATGAGAACGGAAACGACAAGGTTGTTCCTGGTCTGTATGCATGTGGTGAAGCTGCCTGTGTTTCCGTTCACGGAGCCAACAGATTGGGTGCCAACTCATTGCTTGATTTGGTTGTATTTGGTCGTGCTGTTGCCCACACTATCCGTGACCAATTGACTCCTGGTACTCCTCTTAAACCCGTTTCTGCTGATATTGGTCATGAGTCTATTGCCAACCTTGACAAGGTCCGTACTGCTACTGGATCCAAGTCCACTGCCGAGATCCGTCTTAATATGCAAAAGGTCATGCAAACCGATGTGTCTGTATTCAGAACTCAAGAGTCTCTTGAAGATGGTGTCAGACGTATTACCGAGGTTGACAAGTCTATTGTTGACTTGGGTACCACTGACCGTTCTATGATCTGGAACAGTGACCTTGTCGAGTCTCTTGAATTACAGAACCTGTTGACCTGTGCCATGCAAACTGCTTACTCTGCTGTTGCTCGTAAGGAGTCTCGTGGTGCTCATGCCCGTGAAGATTATCCCGAACGTGACGACGTCAACTGGATGAAGCACACTCTTTCATGGCAAGACAAGCCCGGTGACCCCGTCAAGCTCGGCTACAGAAACGTCATCTCCACCACACTCGACGAGGCCGAGTGCCCTTCAGTGCCTCCTGCCAAGCGTGTCTATTAACGAACTCAAACAAACAACGTAAATATATTTTTGTAATCGCTTTTTTTGCGGGTCCTTTGGGGTTCCGGGTCTGCCTCCGGCGGCTGGGGCTCCGCCCCAGACCCTGGTTGTGCTCGCTTCGCGAGCCGCTGGGTCTTTGCTGGTTCGGTTTTTGTGGCAGTGCTGTTGTAGGCAGAGTCGAAGAAGACTGAATTGTGATATCTGTCCATTGAATAGAGGTGACCCGGGCTCAGGGGGAATCGGGACTCATGCGGCGTAAGTCGTGACGCGGGTCGAAATGTTCGTGAAGATGCGCTTGGTAGATCACTCTTCATTATATTATTCACAGTTTAGGTTTGGAGTCAAGTTCAAGATGTATGGTGATATTGCGAATAAACTGATTCAGGACGCCAAGCTGACTCAGATGCTTGAAACTCTTCCTCTGTATCAGGAAGAACTGGTTCGAAGTATAGTGAGAGAGGTGCGGGACCTGCATCGCGATACTGAAGCGGTGCTGGCACGGTATGGAGGTGAACTTCCGACTCAAGACAGAAAAGTTGCTTGTTGGATCTTTGTACAGCATCTGTGTATGAGGAGAAACAAGCGTTGTTTGCTGGCGTACCAACGTCTACGATCTACTCGTTTGGATGCAATGGCATGGAACGATGTAGACACCATGGACCAAGAGGTGCTCAACAACCTCAACCCGAATGAACAAGATTATTTACGAGATTATTCCGAGTTATTGGTAGATTACAAAGGCGAGTGGGTGGATGTTGACTTGACAGGATCACTAGAGCCACCACGGGATCTCTTCATCGACGTCCGAGTCCTGAAAGATGCTGGTGAGATCCAGACCGAATATGGGTAAGTTTTAGTTGTTCGTCGCGCAAATGAGTGATCAGAGGTTTTAAATTCAATTGATTCGTATGCTTCAACATCATACTAACATCATGTTTAGTGTTTTCAATCTCACTAAGAACAGTCAGTTTTTCGTGCGCCAAGCAGACGTCCAGCGTCTCATCCAGCAAGGCTATCTTCAGAAGCTGTAAATGAAAGATCGAGATCAATGCTGTTTAACCTGTGATTCTACAGTTTCTATTTCTGGTTTCGAATTGGATTCAATCCCTGGTCCAGTTACGCTTGAAGCACGCATACACAGGAAGCGGGCACGTACTCACTGATCCCTTCGATTAAAAGCATTAGGACTCCCAAACCCAAATACTCAAGGTGTATATGACTAATTGTTGAAGGATTTGGTGGAGTTGGTGCGGTAATTGGTGGAGTAATTGGTGGAGGATTGGTATTCTTATGCTCCAAAAAGCATCCTATCGATGTCAATAGCGATGCCGCTGTATTTATTTATTATTTAATTTATTCATAGATTTCACAGGGGATCTTTGCTGGGTCCAAATATAACGAGGAAGTGTTTCTTGAACGCTTTTGGCAGTTTCTGGGGATTCTACTATGCTAACCTCCCATTGATCCTGCTATTCACGAATCTTAAGTTGTTCTGGGACCTCCTGAGTCCGACTCGAGCGCAGCGAGAGGAGCAGCGGGGTCTGGGGCGGAGCCCCAGCCGCCGGAGGCAGTACCCCACCAGAAAATAAACCTCGAGTACAAAAATTGAAACCCCAGGGGTCGTCAGGTATAGAGGCAGGAGGAAGAGTGCATAAGTGCACATGCGATGGTGCAGATATGCGGCGCCACGGAGCGGTGTGGTTTTATTCGTAATCGAAGACTACTGTAGAAGCAGCATCAACCACCAACACAGACAACCAGTACAAAGAAATTGGCCAGGCAATCAGAATAGACTGAAATATAAATCGAATTCCAGGTGCCAGTAACAGAAATAGAATAGCCAAATAGCAATGCCACCAAAAGCTGACTGGGAGAAGTACAAGGCGCCAATTGATGGCGACGACGAAAAGCCTGAAGAGAACATTGTGCCACTGTCCGAGGGCGACATCCAGGTACTCAAAACATACGGTGCTGCTCCATATGGTTCGGCATTGAAGGTGATTGAGAAAGATATTAAAGATATTCAGGGACGAATCAATGAAAAAGTTGGCGTCAAAGAGTCGGACACCGGTCTGGCAGCTCCACATCTATGGGATATCATGGCTGACAAACAGACTATATCACAGGAACAACCATTACAAGTAGCCAGATGTACAAAGATCATTCAGTCGCCCGAGGACCCTGAAAAGGCCAAATATGTCATTAATGTCAAACAAATCGCAAAATTCGTTGTCAGCTTGGGCGACCAGGTCTCACCCACTGATATTGAAGAGGGCATGAGAGTCGGTGTGGAGCGTAATAAATACCAGATTATGTTGCCACTACCACCGCGTATTGATCCATCTGTTACAATGATGACTGTCGAAGAGAAACCCGATGTCACTTATGGAGATATTGGTGGAAGCAAAGAACAGATTGAAAAGCTTCGTGAGGTCGTAGAGCTGCCTCTGTTATCTCCTGAAAGATTCGCTAATCTTGGTATCGATCCTCCTAAGGGTATTTTATTATATGGACCTCCTGGTACTGGTAAGACGCTGTGTGCGCGAGCCGCGGCAAACAGAACCGATGCTACTTTTATTCGTGTTATCGGTTCTGAGCTTGTCCAGAAATATGTCGGTGAGGGTGCAAGAATGATCAGAGAACTGTTTGAAATGGCCAGAACTAAAAAAGCATGCATTATCTTCTTTGACGAAATCGATGCCATTGGAGGTGCGCGTTTTGATGATGGTGCTGGTGGTGATAACGAAGTGCAAAGAACCATGTTGGAGCTGATTACTCAATTAGACGGTTTCGATCCCCGTGGTAACATTAAAGTCATGTTTGCCACCAATCGTCCCAACACTTTGGACCCTGCTTTACTAAGACCCGGTCGTATCGATCGTAAGGTCGAGTTCAGCCTGCCCGATATTGAGGGCCGTGCCAACATTTTCAGAATCCACTCTAAGAGCATGTCCGTTGATCGTGATATCCGATGGGAGCTGATTTCTAGACTGTGTCCTAACTCGACCGGTGCTGAACTGCGTTCCGTATGTACTGAGGCCGGTATGTTCGCCATTCGTGCCAGAAGAAAGGTCGCTACTGAAAAGGATTTCCTCGCGGCCGTCGACAAGGTCATCAAGGGTAACCTCAAGTTCAGCAGTACCTCACAGTACATGCAATATAACTAATCATTTTAATAAACTCCTCATTGTGATCTGTCTTTTGCCGGCTTTTGCCTCCGGCGGCTGGGGCTCTGCCCCAGACCCCGTAGCTCGCTTCGCTCGATTGAGAGGGGCCAGCAAATGATTTAAATATAGGGATAATGAATTTAAATGAGTTAAAAATGGGTTGGTGGATTTGGGCGAAAATGCGTGGTATGCTGCGGGTAAGGCTTGCAGATATTAAAAATACAACATATAAACTTATAATGTGGCATACAGCTTCATAGTACCAATATATAGGCACTTTCGAGTGCTTTGTTCCAAAATATGAGAAAAAATATGATTAAACAGCTACGAAAAGAATAAAACGGATTGTGAAAAGTTTCCTCGAATATTACTTGCAGACTCACAAATCAAGAAATCGGTTGCATGGTGTAGCGGTTATCACATCAGATTTTGATTCTGGGAATCCCGGTTCGACTCCGGGTGCGACCTTCTCTTTTTGTTTTTTCAACAACTTTCTGAGTAATATATTCAAGAAGGGTTGTTTCTTTTTCATTACTCTAATTAATTCCTAGCTGACTTGTTCAAAGCAAAAGCTAGGGTCTGAGGCGGGTCCGAAGCAGACCACCAAATGATTCGTACAGTAAGGTAATAAATAATATACATTTGAATTTCCGTTCTCTACAAGTGATATATTCTATTGTCCAACTCCAGCAATCGACAAAAATCTTCAGTTTGGTTGTTTCTGATTTCTGGAGGCTGCTGGTTTTTCCACGACGAAGTTGGGGCCGCCGGAGTTTCAGTTTGAACCTTGAAGTTATTGGGGATTGTCAGAAGATCTTTATCTACAATGTTCTCGTTGACCCACTGCAACTCAGTAGAAATATGTTCATTCAGAGAATCGATATCATTCACATGCGGTAGTTCGTCAACTGTTTGATTAGATGAGGTTTTGAAGTATTTGTGAAATGCTCGTGTTATTGCGAGCCATTCAGGATCGTATGATAAGCCTGTTTCTTCCTCAGTGACCTGTGCACTATCACCATCATCAAGAGTTGAGGGTCTCCTCTTGCGTTTTTCTGGTCGTGTCTCTACTTCTATGGTTATATGCTCAATAAAACGTCGTCCTGGGAGGCACTTGTCCAAGGCAAGAAAATGCGTTTCTGGCGCACCTACTTTGTTTACATTATTGGGAGCCTCTGATTTCACCGGTTGATCAGTTGAAGGTTCTAACGACAGTTCGCTAGAAAGATCGATCTCATCAGAATTCAAGGCTTCCTTTTGAAAAGTCTCCTCCTTTGCATGTAAGACGTTGCTTTTATTTGCCTCATTATCGTTGGCAGTCTCATCCAGCAATCCCTCTAACTCAATCTCGTCTTCATTCTTCTTATCGTTGTCAGTCTCATCTAGCAATTCCTCTAAATCAATCTCGTCCTCGTTTTTACTTTCTTCTTCAATAAGTTTAGTGGCATTTTTTGTTTCATTTACAATTTCCTCGTGAGGTTCGTGCTTTACAAGTGCTTCGTATCTAACGTGTAAATGCGCACTAAACCAATAGTCTGGTCTAACATTCTGTAGGATCGATCCTGCCGCAGGAGAGCCCAACCTACCGGTATCCACATCTCTCGCAAGATGCTTTTTAAATCGCAGAAGTTTTTTCAAATCACCAAAATGTTCGATTCTCGCTGGCCAATCATGGCTCATCATAACATTCAAACCTTGACGCAGCATGAGAAGTTTCATAGTATCGAACTTTCTTACATGATATACAGACCTCTCCGAGCTGCCATTGTATGGCAGTTTCTCTAAATGGTGCCAGTGAAAGTGTTGATGATTGTATATTCCCGACAAGCCACCTATTTTCAAACCATTAAAATTTACTACACTAGCAGCTCCCATGTAATAAATATTCGGCGCAGCCCATCCTCCATAGAATAATTCCCATAAATAATTACTGGATTCATGATTACCACCAATGAACAACGTCAAATACGGCGCCTTTTTCTCTCCGGTATAATATTTGTGAAAATCACCCAGCTTGCGATACTTGGGTGGCATTGCAATGCAATTCATGTCCTGTTCATTGCGTAAAGCCTGAAAATCTCCACATATTAATACCAGATCAACAGGCTTATTCAATTTGCCAATGGCCTCGTATATGGAGTCCAACTCGCCATGGCAACAGCCTTCAACCACAATATTAAAAGATTTCTTCCTCATCATCCAGATCAAGTATAATGGCGGATTAATCTCACAGCGATGGAGCGAGCACGTAGACTAATATCAAAGCCGCAGTTGAGCCGCACCTTTGAGTTCACAAGCTATTACAACTGATTTCGTAATTCAACAAGAGCTAGATAAAAGAAATTGACCGATTGCTTTCGATTAGCAGTGAAACGATGTGCTGGCTGGTCTTTTATTGGAACAGTGAAAACAAATAAATGCCTTCAGGAATTCAGAGCCATATAGGAATTGTCAAGCTATCTGGTTTAATTCGAGCATTTCCTTTTAATAGACTTTTTGACACTCCAGCGACCTATAGATTATTATTTAATGGCTGTCTCCTCTATTTGCGATATCTTTCTTATTGACTGGCGGGATTAGAATAATTGATTCCATATCCCCTTGTGATTATCATTACCCAAATAGGATTTCACCCGTTAAAATATTTATCTGCAGATGTTAGGGATTGTTATCTAATCTTTTGAAAAAAATATAGACCACTACTGCAAAGTGAACCAACCGGTGAAATTTTGATCTCATAATAGCAGTGGTTATTCCAACATTTGTTAAAAATGCCATCCTTAGCTGACCAGCTGGCTAAGCTGGCAAATCCAGAACCCGTTGATTTCGATCCTGAAGATTTTGAGAACCGAAATCCAGATGATGATAGCGGCAACGAGTTAGAAGTTAACAAAGCTGCCACTGAGCATTATTTGGAGGTCAGTAAGAGTTCATTAAGAAATGACGAGTTAAACGTTGATGGTGTGAAATATGTTGGTAAAAGAGTGAAAAGAGATGCATTATTTGAACAAAATGGTGGTCACTCTGAGGAAAGTGACGATGACGATGAAGAGGAGGTCGAGGGTGAGGATGACTCCGAGGAAGAAGAAGAAGAAGAGGAAGATTCCGAAGAAAACGATGTCGTCAATGGAAATGAATCCGAGGAAGAAGATGAAATGCAATCTGATGATGATATTAGCGAGAAAAAAGAGCAACGAAAACTAAATGGTTCTGCTAGTGATGGCGTCCCCGAAGATGAGGTAGCTAAACGTGCTCAACTTCAAGAACTGATCGATGCCGAGCGTAAGAACTTGGCTGGTCGACTGTCAAATACTGCCAAGGCTGACGCTGAAAAAGGCTCTGCAGTTCAACATCAACTGAATATCTATGAAAGCATTATTGATTGCAGAATCAAACTCCAAAAATCTATCCAGGCGGTGAACGAGCTTCCAATTTCGAGAAGCAGTGCTGAAAAGTTCACTACCGAGGCTACGCCTGAATTAATATCCAAAAATAAAGAATCAGTCTTTGATTTGTTAAATAAAGTCTCTCAACTTCGACTTCGACTATTACAAAAAGATGGGCTTACTGATTTACCCAAAAAGTTGAGCAAAAAGCGCTCTCTTACTACTGCATTTGAAAACGCCCAGTCTTTGGACAAACCACTATACGGTTATCGCGAGTCTGTTTTAACTAAATGGTCTCAGAAAGTCCAGTCTTCTACTGGATCTATGGCATTACAATCCAGCAAATTCAAGTCATTAAACCAGACTGCAGCAATTCAAGTATCGACTGTTTTGGCTGATATGGAGAGGTTGGTTAAGAGAACCAAACTAAATCGTTCCAACGTCAAAGCTCTAGGGCTAGAAACTGTTGCTGAAGACCAAGAGAAGCAGGCAAAGACAGTTGATATCCAAGAAGAGGACCATATTTTCGACGATACAGACTTTTACCGTCAAATTTTGAAGGAACTGGTCGACAGAAGAATGGCTGATTCTGGAAACACTGCTGGTCTGAAGTGGACTGTGACAAAAGCCAAAGTGAAGAAGAATATAGACACCAAAGCATCCAAGGGTCGTAAACTACGGTACACAGTGCAGGAAAAAGTGCAGGGCTTTGACGTTCCTCGCCATACAACTACGTGGACAGACGAGCAAATTGATGATCTATTTGCATCCCTCTTGGGCCAAAAGATTAAAATCGATGAGAATGATAATTCAGATGCTGAAGAAGACAAACCAGAAGAAGAACCCGAGAATGATGGTCTTCAGATCTTTGGTTGAGACCAGTTCATTATTTCATGGTCATGCCCAATTCACAGTTTGTAATAATAGTATTTCATATAGCTGTTGGTCATTAGTCATTAATTGTTATTTATATTTCCCATAGATATCATAATATCATTGATTTTAGGAATCTGATTCCCCCGAATCGTCATAGTCGACTAGAGATGGCTTGGCATCAGGAGTTGAGATTTCTCTACTTTTGGCCTTCTCCTGAACAGGCGTCCTGTTCTCAGTCCTGATCCGTTTCGGCCTAGACGGGCTCATGTCTATAGAAAATGATTCAGTGGAATGTCTTACGATATTTCTTATGGTGCTCACGCTTAAAGGAACGTCTCTTTGATTCTGCTTTTGATCGTTGAATATTGTGCTGTGGAGTCTATTATTAAGTTCTGTCTTTGGTTGTGATCCACCAAACTCGCGAGAATTCGCTTCTATGTCGTCTTGTACGCTGGCTTCTACCAGGGGTATTGCCAAGGATAGCTTATCTTTTATCCTAGACTCTTCCTCTTTCTTCTTTTTAATCTCATTTTTCTCATTCTAGTATTACCGGGTTAGCATATAGTCCATACAACAATGTAATTATACCATTCATTTTTCATACTTACTCGAAAGCTCTCACGCAATTTTTGTGACTGAGTATATGGGTCATCCCATTGCTTTAAATTCGCCTTGTATATATCAAGTAAAGCCTTATTATCCTTGTTTTGTTTGGTCTGGATTTCATTCTCTTTCTCTATGGTTGAAAATGGATTGGAATCTGAGGGGACTGTTTCATGTAGTTCTGCTTGTTTTGCTAGCTCATCTTCAGCAGTTCTTCTTGCTCCCTGATCAATTTTATAATCGGTGTTTTGTGGATCAGTAACTATTACAATAATTCCACCACAAAGATGACATTTGAACTGGAAGCTCCAAATGGGCGTAGTATGATAATTCCCTATTTTCTTCTTTTCCGCATTATACCGCGTACCTTGAGCTAATCGTTTATCACATGATAAACAGTAGGCATTATAAGGGAGCTCGAACCTAACTACCAGAATCCCTTGATCTAACTTTCGTGCTCTTTTGCCGAGTGCATGTTGATTAGCCAACTGATTCAGGTTCTGTTTTCCATCTATTTCTGTTAGAACTTTTCCAAAAGAGATTTAAAATTAGATACTAAAGCAACTTACCATAATCTGGAGGATAGTATTTGTTATAGCCTGCAATTTCTCGTTAGTTAGAGTTCTTATTAGTCCTTTCATTCAATACTCCACATCTCAACCCGAGCTTACCTTGCATTATTGTACCCTTAAACCGCACACCGCACGCTTAAATTGTATCAAAACTCTACACCTATGGTATCATATACGTAGATAAAATCCCAAATTGTTAGCTAAATTGCCAATGGTGATGGCCACTGGTGTGAAAAGAGATATCTAAAACATCAATGTCATCTGTATGATAGCCGATCATTTCATATGCAACAGCCGTTCAACACCTTGTGATTTCGTCAAGGGTCCAGAATGACAATCAATGCATATGCATAATCTGCAAGGCCAACACGTAGACTAATTAATAACATAATAAATGCAATCTTCTCAGCACACTTTTCAAATTTAACTCTAAATATTAATATATTACAGGATCAATTTTAACTTGAATGAATATGTCAAATAATAGCGATCATAAACGAGATACTCCTGCAGGAAAGCCACGGAGCTTTCAATCAGAGGGCAGAGTAATAGGTACCACCAAAACCTTTACAAAGAGTGAAAAACAGGATAACATTTCACAAGAGAGCAAATCAAAAAAGCTCCGAGCAAGTTGAAAAACCTGGTATTAAAGTGAAAATTAAACCTAATGACCGTCTACGCAAAGCATTCAGGACCAGGGGCCATGTCTTAGGAACATCAGAAATTGTCGACCCACTAAACTCAGAGCTTGAATCCAAATGCGAGTCCGACTATTATTCGCAGTCCGAGTCCGACTTTGACTCCGAGTTTGAATCTGATCTTGAGTTTGATGTGCTATATGGCCGACGAATTGAATTTCAGTCGAGGGTGAGTGACAATGTTCCAGCACAGCCTACAAGTGTGAATATTATTGACTTCTTAACCAACCCACTTCCTAGTATACCTCCCAACCCCCAAAATAATAGGCATCTCCACCAAAGCTAGCTCAGATCTGGACCTGATTTTTCTTACTCCTCGGTATTTTTCCCAAAGCTGCAGTCGCAATGAACCTGTTTCTTCTACTTAATTTTTAAGCCACTCAATCAGTTTCTTATTTTATCCTATACCTACGATCAAAAACATCTGAATGGCGAGATGCCTCCGGCGGCTGGGGCTCCGCCCCAGACCCTGGTTGTGCTCGCTTCGCGAGCGACGTCACCCACTGAGCGAAATTGAGGCTGTTGTTCGTCCGGAGCGCTCGCGAAGCGAGCACAACCAGGGTCTGGGGCGGAGCCCCAGCCGCCGGAGGCAGTGCCCTTCTAGGGGTATGTTGAGGTGCAGTGAAGTCGATAAGGTTCTAGTGAATAATACGAGATGCAGCATTGCAGCATGCATGCGAGCTTAATTGAGATAGTCAGGGACATTGTTATCATACAAGTATTAAGGTACCACAAATAGCCATATGTGGCTAGCGTGACAGAGGCGCATGCAAGTCTACCTATATACATATGTATTTCATGTATCTGTGTATATTGTTTCTATTTAGCTACTTAGAACTTGTAAACCTGGTCCTTGTTGTAGCCGAGCTCCTTCAAAGCACCAGTCAACTCACCTTGGTCTTGGGGAGAGACCTTGGGGCCAGAGAGAGCATTGTAGAATGGAGGAGGACCACAGACGAAGATCTTGATGTTCTCGGAGTCAGGCTTGGGGAGGTTCTTAGAAAGGAATTCCTTAGAAATGTAACCAGTCTCACCGGTCCATCCACTAGGAGGCTTGTCCAAGAAGTAGGTGACCTTGAATTGATCGGGACGGTCCTTGATAAGAGCCTCAATCTCGTCACGGATCAAGACATCTTCCTTAGTAACATTGGCATAGAACAGATTGACCTTAGTCTTGTCATTGGGATCCTTGTGGATAGCTTGCAAAAGTTGGTACAAAGGAGTGATACCAGTACCACCACCAAGGAGAGCAATCTCCTTGTGGGCATTAGGAGTCCATTGGTACTTGGGGAGAGGACCCTTGAAAGACAAAACATCGTTGGGCTTGAGGCCGTGGATATGGGTACTCATAAGACCGTTCTCGTACTTCTTAACGACCAATTCGAAATCACCCTTGTGGTCGACATCGCTGATAGGAGTATAAGGGCGCAAGACGTTCTTACCGTTCTCTCTAGTGAACTTGGCAAGAACGGCACTAGCAGTGGTCAAACCCAAAACGTGGTCCTTAGAAGGAAGCTCGAAAATGACCTTCTTGGTCTAGACCGGTTAGCTCACCAAAAACCGGGAAACCCGACACCCGACTCGAGCGAAGCGAGAGGAGCCACGGGGTCTGGGCCAGAGCCCCAGCCGCCGGAGGCACACCCCCACCCAAAAAAAACACTTACGTTAGGAGAAACATCGATGACCTCCTTGACTTTGAGGTCGACCCACTCGTTGTCTCCAAGCAGAGTCTTAGGAGAAGAGTCAGCACGGAGTTTGTCGGAGGAAACCGACCAGGTAGCGAAACCGGCGCCAGCAGCAATACCGGCGGCCATGGCCCAACTGGATCTGTTGGACGATTTGGAAGTGGCAGTAGCGGTAGCAAACCCACGGGCCTGGGAGAAGAGTTAGTAATGCTGGTCACGGGGTTGGGTTCTGCCTCCGGCGGCTGGGGCTACGCCCCAGACCCCATTGCTCCTGCTTCGCAGGAGTTACTGGACCCGAAGGGCCAATTCTTGAGATTTGGCACGAGAAAAAGCGTTTTTGGCCCGAGTCTAGAGATATGGCGAGGAAGCAACTTACACTGCTAGCAGCGACGTTGAAAAGTCTGGCAGAGCTGTTTCTGAACATGTTTACTCTTGTTTAGCAAGTTTGTCGGTTTCGAAGTGAAAGATTTAGTCAATTGCTTGATTTGCTCGAAAACAATGAACTGTCTATACCTGTGAAGCAAGAATATTCCACAAGCAAAATGCACTATTTTTATATTTATAAGTTGGGGACCGGTTTGTCGGAATTGGGGGCCCCGCCGATCTCTCACTCTTTTGCACGGCTGGCCCTGTCTGACGGAAGCTCGACTGCAATACGGGTATTTTAACTCCCACAACCGCTTGCTCTGAGTACCCCACCAGCCATGCCTCTTTATTGGCTGCTGCTGCCGTTCTTCGGCATGGCGTGATAGAGCCTGTTCGTAATTATGTGGTAATATGACAAATTAGGCTTATTACTATTTCGAACCTCCAGCGGTCCAGAAAAACATGTCGTCGCTATCCCGATCCCTTTCATACATACAGTTATCAGGACGCCGATAACGGTCGTCTCTGGATAAATATTCACTCTCACCAATTTTTTTGGCTGGGGTGCAATGCCTCCGGGGGCTGGGGCTCCGCCCCAGACCCCGTGGCTCCTCTCGCTGCGCTCGAGTCGGGCATCGGGGGTGTCAGAATGTTAGGAAAGCACCGAGAAAGTGATAATTCGGGGACAATTGGGCATAATCTGGTGGATTTTTGTGAATGTTTGGTGGATTCTGCTGGGGTCTGGGGTTCATAATAACCTTCACGGTACTCCACCTTATCTCATGTAATCACGTGGTTTAGTAGATATTTAAGAGACATGATTTAGAGTAGGCTGTAGACAGGCATCTGAAACTGATTTTAGACTGATATAAAACATTATCTGGCATTTAATGTTGGATGGCCAAACCGAAAGCAGAACCTGATTTTTTTTCTGTTTTGGCTTTTTGTCAGGTGTTTGCGGTCATACCGAGACCATTTCTGGCCGTTATCAGTTAGCGACAAACCCGAGCAAGCTTGCGGTTCAGAGACGCACAATTGCATATCAGCCTTTAAAGGGTTGAAGCTCTATAAAGCAATGCAAGCTTACTAGCATATATATATAATATAGTGTAGTATAGTATAAATTGCTAATCAGCCCATTATCGATAATATATAGTGGATAGTGAATACAAGGCTGCTTCTCCATCACATTACAACATTGACGTCAGGCAATTTCTGAATTGAATCTATATGCAGAGAGAATTTATTGGTAATTGGAAATTGGGAATTGACAATTGAATTTTGAATTTTGACTTTTGAATTGACTTTTGAATTGAATTGAACTGAACTGATTTATTGATTATAGCACACACACACAATGTCGCTGGAAAAATTGGGCAGGAAAGAGCTTCTGAAGTTGGCAAAAAGATTGATCCCACCTCTCAGCGACACTTTCCACAAGGGCCAAGCCGGCCGCATAGCCGTCGTAGGAGGAAGTCAAGAGTAAGCACCAACACCGGACCCCACGATCCCAGCTGCTTGCGAAGCAAGCACAACCAGGTCTGGGCGGAGCCCAGCCGCCGGAGGCACACCCACCCACTAACTAACATCCCAGTTACACGGGAGCACCATTCTTCTCAGCAATGGCATCGACTCTGGTAGGAGCTGACATGTCACATGTTATTTGTGAGAAGTACGCCGGTGACGTGATCAAATCGTACTCGCCCAATCTGATTGTACACCCCTATTTATTTGAAACCGAGCATCTTCCGTCAGGTCACAGCATACAAAATGTAGTTGAAAAGGTGTGTTCAGTGTTGGATCGAATTCATGTCGTAGTAATTGGACCGGGACTAGGCAGAGACAAGACGATGCTGGAAACAACGGCAGCTATTATCCAAGAAGCTAAGAAACGCAAACTGCCCATTGTCATTGATGCTGACGGGTTATATCTGATCCAAAACCAGCCGGATCTGATTAAAGGCTACGAAAAGGCCATTTTGACGCCCAATGTAGTAGAGTTCCAACGGCTATGCAAGGCACTGGAGATCGACGACGCAGGGGGAGACGATCCGGCGTCTGCACCTAAAGTGTCTAAACTGGCAACGACGTTTGGCGGTCTGACAATCCTGGAAAAAGGTAAATTGGACAACATCTCCAACGGCCATACCACGATTTCGAACGATATCTCTGGCGGACCCAAGAGAGTCAGCGGACAGGGTGACACCCTTAGCGGGTCAATAGCAGCCTTTCTAGCCTGGCAACTGGCGTACGAACAGAAACTCTGGGACACTGAGCCTATCAAAGAAGCTCAAGACTCGCGAGACCTGACTCTCCTTGCGGTCTTTGCAGCCTCATCCATCACCCGCACCGCCTCGGCCCTCGCGTACAAAAACCACGGCCGGGCACTCCTCACCTCCGACATCTCGGATTCGGTCGGTGCTGCCTTTAAACAATTGTTCGAATGAATAAATACATTTTGTGCCCAGTCTGCCTCCGGCGGCTGGGGCTGCGCCCCAGACCCCGTGGCTCCTGCTTCGCAGGAGATGACTGGGTTCGTCGACGGAACGACTCGAGCGAAGCGAGAGGAGCAACCAGGGTCTGGGGCGGAGCCCCAGCCGCCGGAGGCACACCCCTTAAATAAGTTCATCTATCGAGTTACTATATACAGGTCGTTAGGTCGTGAGGTTCGTGAGGTCGTTACTTGCGTCGCTGGAGGAAGATGCTGCTGTTGGGCCGTTTGCGAGTCGCGGGTGCGATGGTTGGCGTGGTCGGTGGTGTGTCTATTTTGGGCTTTTTGCGATTGTCCGGTGAGTTTATTATGGCAGATTCTTGAGCGGTTTGCTTGGTAGGATGAGGTTTGGTGGCGACAGCTGGTTTTAATGGACTTACAGGGCCTGTTGGTCTGACTCTCGCGTTGAGGGGCATTGATAGAGGAGATGGTGTTGGTACGTTTCTCATGGCCGGGGGAGGAATTGATCGTGGTGCTCTGATAGCTCCTGGTATGCCTGGTGGTAGTCCGTTTATAGAACCCATTCCCATACTGGCAAATTTCGTGTTCCGCGATGAAAATAGTGGGCCCTTTGTTCTAGCAGAATTAAACGCTTTTTGGATCAGCCGCGATCCTGCTGGCGCTGAACTTGATGCTTTCCTTCGAGCAGCTGCTCGTAGCGATTGCGGATCTACTTCGAGGGAGGTGATGGTTCTTGAAGCTTTCTCTTGCTTGATCTTTTCGAGACTCTCACGTAGTCTCGAGCTGGCATTTTTCAAATGAGCCTCTTTTTCTTTATAGTATTGAGCATATGCCCTTCGGTTATGAGACTCGCTGACTGGCCTATCAGGAAAGTCGCGAGTTATAAACAGTTTCCAGAGCTCGTCAGATCTACTACGGATCTGAGGACTTTTCTTTTCAATATCTGACAACTGACGAGCACTCATTTTCCTCAAAATTGGAAACATTAAATCATACGGAGCAGTTCCAACATCTGTGATCACTACCAGTAGTTAGTATTATTATTATGCCTATAAAAAGTCCAGATCTGCTCCCCATACTATTAACATAGTATACAGTATGGTCCATTCATTCATAACTTACAGTGAGAAAATCGCAAGCACTGTCTTTTGGCCAGCTCAACGAGACTCGGGACACCACCCGCTCCTTTGTTTTCTGGTGGCATTCTCTATCGAGCTCCCGCGTAATGTATAATTTTCTATGTCCAAGCTTGATGAGTATTCAAGATCGATGCTCACCATATTTATATTTTAGTTTGCGTTTGACGGTCTGCAAGGCTGAAAGAGCACTCACGAGTGTAATTTAGGCATGTCCATCGTGGTCAAGATATGATAAAAGAAAAAAAATAATAATCCGGTTCATTTCCTAAGATATTCAGTGAGAGTAATAGGGTTGTGAATTGAACTTGGAGACCTGGATTATAGAAAAAGTGATATTTGGGGCTATAGATCTTTATAAACTGCTGGCCGAGAGTTGCTGCACTATGTAACGGTAAACGCAAGTCAGTATATTGAAAATAATGTATGAATTAATTATAAATATTATAAAACAAGTATTAAAAAATAAAATGTCGGCAAAAATAATAATAGAGCTGAACAAGACGTGTAATTAATCGAAGCTTGATTTTGAAAAAAGGGGTTGAGTGGAAAATAGAGGTTCCCCTGGAAATATAGAGAGATAAGAGATAAATGCAGGGTCCTGCAGTTCATTATAGCAGCTTGCATATTTAAGATAGCGATAAAAACTCCAACCTGTGTTCCAAAGTTAAAAAAGTTTCTATAGACTTTATTAAGTGATCCTACTACTAGAGTCTAATCTAACAGAAGAATCCAAGATGTTCAGGACCGAGCCCTTAACAGCCTTTCTTGCTTCACCCTCAATCACTCTTTCGAAGTCACAATTACCCAGAATATATTATAACAAAATAAAAGATCAAATAGCAAACATTACCCTCTAACTCCAGTACAATTACTTATTTCGAACCAGCATCAGCTGATTTCGAAGCATCAGCGCCGGTGCTAGCACCGCAGGCTTGTTTCCAGTGCTCTACTTCTTTCCACGCCTGAGCGAGTTCTTGCTTCAAAGCTTTATTAGTGGCCGATAGCTCGGAAATAGCTTGCTCAGTGAGCAGCTTTTCAAGCGTCAGCTTCTCCATATTACGCTGCTCGTTATCCTTAAGTTTCTTAATGTAATCAACTGTCTTTTGAAGGATTTGACCCTTGTGTTTCTCGCAATCAGGAACTATGGTAGCTAGTTCACTGATTCCCTTGTTAATAGCCTCACGTCGTCGTCTCTCGACCTCCTTGTGATTATCACGGCGAATCTTGTGCCATTCTTCACTTCCTGCTGATGGTTTAAACGAGCTATCACCCACTGAGATCGTTGGTTCATGGCCGTCAACACCTGCAGAAGCACTGCCATTTGGTCTGCTATGATCGTAAGGTGATGCTGAGGTTTGGGCCTGACGAGAAACCACTGAAGGATATTCTCCACCATTGGCAGATGCAGCAGCTGCTACCGCCGCTAATGCCGTGGCCATCTTATTCTCCAGCTCATTCGAGGCGTCATGGGTCTCACCCTGCTGGGCTTCAGTGGTTGGTACAACAGCTTCTGAAGCAGCAGTTTGCTGGTCATTCTTTAAAAGAGCATCGTCGATATTCGCAGAAGAAGGGTCTTCAATACGAGCTCGCTTTGATGGTGGTTTGTCCATTTCGCAGGTATTCTTTTAGAAAAAACTAAATCTTCTGTTAGCTCGTCATCATAACTACTAATTCTAGTTATGACAAATTTTGTAGCCGGATTCTGTGTCACATATCGAAGGCCATTTTACCATGGTCCAAGATGTTTGAGGATGGATGGATTGAAAAAGAAAGAACGGAGATGACGGAAACGGCGACACGGTCATTGCCACACAACAACGGCGTGACAAAGTTCAAAAAGTCCCATCATTCAACCTAAACACATTCAACGTCGACTTGGTTGATATTTCAAGAGCTCTTGTACTTCTTATCTGTTGTTCATATCTTCTGATCACGCGATTTTGTCATGTGATGAAACTTGCTTCAAACCCGTGTGATTCCCGTCGTCACGAGACTTGGAAACGGACAAGGACACAAAATCCTGACTAATAATTCCCACCGACACGTATAATTAATTTCCAATGATTATAAAACACTTACATTAGTATCAGTTAGCAAAAAATTACAATTCTTGCTTCGGTTTCGACTGTTTAACCGAATTCTGGTGTTGCTAGAGCCGCTGTCAAAATTCACGTGAACTGCGTGCGGTATGAACAAAAGAATGTAAGTGTTTCGAGCATCACGGGATCTGTGAAATACAAATTCTTTCTTGGGCAAGGGTTGAGAGTCATGCTGAACTGGAGCTACCAAGCAATACCACGTGGACATGGACGAATAGGTTTCTATAGACAAGTATAATCTCATGACAATTAATCAGGTGAATAGAGTATTTATTTGATGCTCTAAAGTGGACTTTTGAAGTATATCACTGGATATTATTGGTTAGTTACGAGGTCTAAATAGCGTCTATATGCATTATGTAAGACATACATATTCTGGTATTGGAACCATAACCCCATGCTCTTCTGTAAATGCATTGAAAACTTACAAAATTAGGATTTAAGTATTAGTTTTCAATGCTAGTATATAAAAAATCAAATCCTGGTCGAAAATGGTGTCAGTTTTACACGTCTGAAGTGTAGGTTCTGGTGAGATATTTCTTGTCAAAATTACGTTCAACAATTAGGCAATTAGCCTAGTCAGTTAATCCGCAATAGTTTAATGGCTAGAATCTCCGCCTGTCACGCGGGAGATCTGGGTTCGATTCCCAGTTGCGGAGCATCCTTTTTTTTCTCCTTTCCATTCTCTATTTTTGCTTCACACATAAATTTCAGACTTGAGCTGGCATCCGTGGAGAATCTCCTGCGAAGCAGGAGCAACGGGGTCTGGGGCGGAGCCCCAGCCGCCGGAGGCTCTTGAAGGCACCTACGTTTCAGTAGTAGGTCATCAACATTATATTTAAATATACATCAAAAGCTGTTGATAGCAGTACCCCGAGGAACGGAGGGGTCCCATTTGATGGTCAGGTCGTTGTGCATTTCGTTGTCTTCGATAATCAATCCTCGTTCGTTAGCCAAGTGGAGCACGCAGATAAAGCAGAAACTGGTAGATATTTCTGACATTTGCTGGGCGGGATATACTTGTTTGAGCTCTTTGGCAAGGTCTGTGAACTTGCGCTCTGTGAACTCGGCAGCCGGGGCAAGAGATGGTTTCCGTAGCGGCTTGCCAGTAGACGGATCTACATCGTCATCGTCCACCTCATCTATCTTCGGCTCGTTTGCCGTTTCGTCACTAGACGGCTCTGGCAGTTTCATAACAGACCAGATATTATCCTTGAGAAGTTTAACATTAACACGTTTGGCGAACTTCGCATAATTGACATAATCTGGTCTCGCCCTTTGGCCCTTTGCTAGTAGTTGGGTTGGTCCGTCTCTGTATAGAGATTCGCCAGCATCTAAAGGCAGACCATCATCTTCATCTCCTCCAATATCGGGAATACCCATTCCATCATAGTCATCATCGTTGAAAAAGTTCTGATTGTAGTCGCTGCCCGACTTGCCATCTTCTGGTTGTTGATATTGTTTCGCCCAAAAGTTCTCATCATTCTCTTGGATTCCTTCAGAATCGTTAGAAGTTTGGTTCCCAGTGATGGCTCCTCCAAAGAGCTTGTTACTAATAACATTTCCTTTGGGTTTCGAAAATAATTTAATTAGTTTCTTCGACGAGAATTGCCTATCATCAGGTAGTAAGTTATAGTCTTTACTTTTTCGTTGAGACTTTGGAAGATTGATATTTCCACCACTGGCAAACAGTTCAGATTCGTCAATAGCTCCTTCATCGCTAAGGAAATCAATAACCAACTGCTCTTTAGTCTTTTTCGGTTTCTTAATTTCTTTGCTTGTCTCTGTTTTGATTCCAGCTACGGTAGTGTCCTTCAATTTCTGAATTTTCCAGTGCTCAGGGCCAGCCCAGTTCTTTTTCAGAGTCTCATCAAAGTAGGAAAGGATATCTGTATCTCTTCCAGACATGACGTTTACCGAAGTGGCTCCGGTATATGGAATCACGGTGGTACTTCCCTTACCAACAGCAAAACTGGCTTCATCGTCATCGTTTGCAATTAGTTCGGGCATATCGTCATAATCCATATCGGGTGGAGCGTCGCCATAGCCGTCTTCTCCCAATGCCATGTCATCCAAAGATTCGGCAAAGGGTCGATAATCTGCTCTGTCTTTGATGCTCATTTCTTGTAATTCCTTCACAAGCTGGCTATTGAGGAGAGCTGGGTCGTTCAAGGCGTCGTAGATACCGGGTAGAGAAGGGCAGATTTCCAGCTCATCCAAATCGTCTAAATTAGAAAAGTATTTGCTTCTTAACAAATCCATGTCAATAGTATCACCTTGGAAATGTGGATTCAGCGTCTTGTCCTTGCTACTGCCACTGCTGCTGGTACTGGTATTGGCATCCACCTCGTCTTTATCTGCCTCTTCATCTTCATCGTCATCGCCGTCATTAGCATCTCCATCAAATACAACACGTCCGGTCTTGTCAATCATTAAACTATTCAACAACAATCCTTTGGCTCCACCTTCGTCGAAATCAGCACACATCTTCCTGAACAGAGGATCAATGTTGAGCTCCAAATCCAGTTTTTTGACTTCCAGTTGGGAATATTCTTCGACCAGAGTATTTTCAGCTCTGGGTCTTCTCTTACGTTTCTTGCTACTTTCCTCATCATTACCGTCTTCGTCTTCATGGCCTTCATCGTCGCCTTCAACCTCCTCGTCGTCACCACCTTTACCACGATTTTTCTTGGCATCAGCTAGACCACTCAGTAGCTTCCCGGTCTCAGTAGCGACAGAGTCAATACGAGAAGTGTAAATCTTGACACATCCATCTAAAGTATAGGAAGCTCGTTGAAAGTTGATACCATCACCATCTCTAAGAAGAGACATGTCATGGAAGTAGTCAATCAACGCAAAATTCCAGGAATTAGCAGCATTGATTTTCTGTATCATCCGTTAGTATCGAGAACAAATTCGACTCAAATCAAAAGAAGAACTTACATTATCCTTGACAAGCTTCATCCATTGTTCAAAATTGGCCAGAATTGGTGTAGTGCTCTCTGCCGCAGCGAGAGAAGAAGGGCCATGTCCAGCATCATTAGCTGAGTTGGTTCGTGAAAGTGAATCTCTTGCTTCGGCTGCAAAACTCTGACGTTTGCTTCCAATCTCTGAAGTTCGTGACCTTTTTTCTGCTTTGTCGTCATTTAATAAGGCTACTCTTTGTAAATTGTCACCCATTCTCTGAGACCGTCTTCTTGCGTTAGATATGGAACTGGGCGTAGCAGCACGTGAAGAACCTGTACTCGTAGGTCGAGAGTAAACTTCGTTCGGCATCCTCGGCTCGTGGTATTTAAGACTCTTGCACGACAAGTATTATTTGATTTGTAACCTATGAAGATGAATAAGAAAAGCCATGAGTGTTGTTTGGTTTAAACGCGCCATCTTGTTTACAACTCAGCCGTACCAACAGTTCTGACATTACATTTCGTTGTCACAGTAACCATCTAACGCGATTTTTAAAGGTGTCGATCAACGCATTTATCTCATGTGATAACCTGCAAGGTTCAAAGGCTCGGGATGATTAGAAATAAATCCGAAGCGACTGATCAATTCGAGGTGGGGGTAGTAGGGTCATTACAACACAACTGTAGCTTTCACATACTTAATACCGATTATACAGATTACATCTGGCGTACGACTTTTTCACCCTCACTGTTCATAATCCTACTTAGTTCGGGATACCATGTCATCTTCGTCATCTTCGACAATATTCTCACTAAACCAGGCTCTTTTGTATTCACCCAATACTACTATCAATCTCTCGTCATATCAAAACTCAATTGAAACACCGAGTTCTGACATTGGTTCTAGGATTGCTTCACATCACCTCAGATCGGTATCTGTGACAGGTTCTCTCGATGGTGAAATGAGTGTTAACGACAATTCGCTAGAGGAAATTGTGGTCTCCTTTCTTATCAATCATAAACCAAAACTATTCCCGGCTCTTCCATTTGGTATTAACGTCTTACTTCGAACCATCAATCAAGTTCACAATTGTCACATTTCTTCAGACGCTTTTGATAATGCTTGTTTGAATCTTGCAATGCAGATTCCATCTTCCTTTGTGGTGTCGAAAATGTGCTCTCAAAACGCCAGCTACTCGTCCAAATACCAGCTAGAATTTTATGATCCTGAAATGCTTATTTTGTGGTCCTCTTCTTCTTTATCCACTATTTTCACTCGCTCATCGGCTTCCTCATCAGGGTCTTCTACCTTGGACTGCTCGATATCAGTTATTGCAGATCATGACACCCCTAACCGCAATCTCAACGAGAATATTGCATATGCAGATAACTCTAAATTATATCAGACTATGCTTTCTCTCATTACAAATGACGACTCTTATTACGCACAAATGAGGCAGACTCTAGCCAATTTGCTATCTGAACCGACTCAGAGAAATATTCTCTACAAAGAACAGATTTTATCAGCTAGCTCCACTAAACCCTATGTTGAAATTTGCCCGTATCCTAAACGCAATGAGTGTTTACTGCAAGGCAGATTAGATTGTTTACGCAAGATCCATTTTGAGCCTGTTATCACTAGTAACACTGATGTCAGTATTGGAGATTGTTCTTATTTAGACACTTGCTTCAAAGGTAAAGGGTGCAAGTACGTCCACTATCGAATTACCTATCCAGATACCTTTCAAAGGGGTCAAGCCAGACAACCACAGGAAGCCAAACAAAACCAAGGACCACTGTTCCACATTGCCGAACGAGACTATTCAAAACCGAAGGTAGGTCAGAATATCTCAGAGAAATATCTTGTTTTAATTACTCGCCAAATACACAAGTGTTTACTAACTGGTCTCTTTAGACTTCTCCCCAGTGGATTTGCTGCGATATCAGGCGACTTGACCTCCGCATTCTCGGTAACTTTAGTGTCATCATTGCCGACCGTAAGTGCAATTGAACCACAAACCACAGACCTGGATAATCAATTTAATCTAACTGACTTCCAGCTCCTTGGGATATACATATGAATGGGAATCTTCAAGTTCCATCTGGGGTAATCACAGACGAGTATGTATTCTACCATGTCTGTCAAAACACAGAGTCCATATACTAACTGGCAGGGAAATCCTATCATTTAAAATCGACGAGATCCAAACCGAAGGAATTTTTTTCCTGTGGGTCACAGGAAGGGCACTTGATATCGGCAGACAGTGCCTAGCAAAATGGGGCTACACCCACATTGAGGAGATTATTTGGTGCAAGACCAACCAACTTGCCCGTACTATCTGTACTGGACGAACTGGTCATTGGCTGAATCACACTAAAGAACACGTTCTTATGGGGTAAGTGCCATACTAGCATCTAAGGTGAAAGACTGAAAAAAAAACTGGCCAGTAGTATAATGAACTAACTTTGGTCAGCATTAAAGGAGACCCAAATTGGCTGGCCAGAGGCATTGACTCAGACGTCATAGTGTCTACCACGCGAGACAAAAGCCACAAGCCTGACGAACTCTACGATATCGCAGACCGACTCGCTGGACCGTCATCAAGAAAACTCGAACTTTTTGGACGCCAGCACAATGTTCGCCCTGGATGGCTCAGTAAGTACCTATAAACCACCAACTTATCCACAGCAAATGCTAACCCCCATTTTAGCAGTCGGAAACCAGCTGAATGGTACTAAAATAGCCGATCCGGATATGGCTCAAAGATTCACTGCCTGGCAAAGGTCACAGTCTGCCACGATCTAACTTCTTTTAAGCTCAATAAGCGTTAGTTGAATATATTATTTAGGATATGGCGGTCTTCTGATTACATCAGAATCGATGCAGGGTCCACGCCGCGCGACACTTTACCGACTGATCTGGGCTAGGACATGTCCAGCATTTCCAGCACCCTTTCCAGCACCCTTTCCAGCACCCTTTCCAGCGTCATTCTGGAATCCTGAAATCGTCAGGGGAGAACTTCACCAACCACAACAGTATAACAAGCCTGCAGCGGACCGAACCTGAAACAAACCAATTGAACCATAAAGGAGGAAGACCGGATAATGCCCTCCGTGTAACCGTGACCGCAAAGACTACTGATACGTAAGTGGGTCAGATTGCCTCCGGCGGCTGGGGCTCCGCCCCAGACCCCGCTGCTCCTCTCGCTACGCTCGAGTCGGGCTCCATGATCCCAGCCATCTCCTGCTCAGCAGGAGCTATGGGGTCTGGGTCGGAGCCCCAGCCGCTGGAGGCCAAGCCCCCCTCCCATAAGCATCCTGGCTAACCAGAGTAGAGAAAATGGCTACACGTGGAGGTAGAGCTCGGATCAGAGCGCCCAAGAAGAGTTTGGCAGACGAGGCCAATTTCGATGTGTCGTGGAATGAGAAGCTGTCGCCTGCTATTAGAGAGATTTATGACAAGAATGCGTCGAAACGATCCTTTGAAGAGCTGTATCGAACTGCCTACTACCTGGTGCTCAAAAAACATGGCAAGAGGCTATATGAATCGACGAAGCAACAGATTAGGGAACATTTAGAGAATAAGGTGGTCGGGTCACTGACGCGGTATATTCAAGATCATGGCCAGAATAGTGGGTCTGGCACCTCTGTAGCTGCAGGAGGTGACGATAATGTCGATGGTACAATACGCGAAAATGGCACGGAATTGGCAACTACAGAAAATGCAACTAAAACGACGCCCAAAGGAACCCTGGACTTGGAATCAGTGCCTGTGGACTTTTTGAAGCAGGTGCGACGATACTGGGACGACAGCTGTCTGTGTATGAAAATGACGAGTGATATTCTCATGTATTTAGATCGTGTATATGTTCAGGACGCAAAAGTGCCGCTGATCTATGATGCTGGTCTTATACTGTTTAGAGATGCAGTAATATTCAATCAAAAACTGCCAGTGGGTTCGATTATCGACAACATCATTATAAACGAAGTGATAAATGAGCGGAATGGCCAGATCATTGACAGAGTAGCTATCAAGGCAACGGTCAATATGCTGGAATCTTTACGAGATTCTCATAATCCCCTATTTACAAGCCCTATTAGGACAGCTCAGAATGACGGACGGCCTTATGATTATCTGAAAAATGGCACTGATGGGCTAATAGATCTCGATTCTGGCTTCGGTAGTGTATATACAGGCGAGTTTGAGCCCAAATTCTTAGCCTCATCTGAAGAATATTACTCTACTACAGCTAGAAATGTACTGGAATCAACCCCGGATGCCCATGTATATATTCAAAAGGTGAAGTTTTGGCTCGAGGAAGAAGCTCAGAGATGTAACCGATACTTGTCGATCCACACTCTTGACAAAGTGATAACTCTCATAGAGGATGTGTTGATTACGCAACGTATCTCGGAAGTACTGGAACTACCGACAACTGGACTCGTGAGTTGGATCGAAAACGAGCAGTATGAAGATCTGTCTCTTGCTTATCAGCTGGTGGGCCGTGTGGACAAGACTTACAAATGCATCTGTGAGCTAGTGAAAAAGGACCTATTAATCGCAGGAAGGGAGGCCAATAACGTAGCCATTCGATCCAGCGAAGAGGCTAAAGCGAGCAAAGGACGACCCAAGGAGAAACAGGACGCTGCAAACCCAGCTTCTGGAGCAGCAGGAGCAGGAGCTACTGCCACTCTGAATCCGACTACTATTGCGATTAACTGGGTTGAACAAGTGATTCGACTAAAGGATAAATACGACAAAATTTTAATTCAATGTTTCGAGAATCAGCAGAACATCCGAATTGCTAATGAGGAGTCGTTCATTTTGTTTGTTAATGAAAATCCAAAGGTAGCGGAATTCCTATCTCTATTTATTGACGAGAATCTTAAACGAACCATTAAAGGTAAATCCGATGAAGAGATTGAAGATACTCTGGAAAAGGCAATCACGCTTTTTAGATATATTGCCGACAAGGACCTGTTTGAGACATACTATAAGGTGCATCTTGCTAAGCGACTGCTGAATGGCAAGTCGGTATCTGATGAGGTCGAAAGGAATATGATAGGAAAGATCAAACGTGAAGTTGGAACTGCGTTTACATCCAAGCTTGAAGGAATGTTTAAAGACATGCGTATTTCCAAGGATATCAATAATGAATTCAAGGCTGCTCAATCACAATTGCAGCAATCAGACTCTGGAAACAAGGGTCTAGCGGATATCCAAGTAAACGTTTTGACATCGACGTTTTGGCCCAGTGGTATTGTAAATACACAAGCCAAGTTCGTATTACCTCCCGTTGTCGACGAGGCCAAGCAGCGGTTCGAGAAGTTCTATCTTGGACGGCATACTGGTAGGGTCCTAGCCTGGAACATGTCCATGGGTACAGCAGATATCAAGGCTCGTTTCAAGAAGCGTACACATGAAATCAATCTGTCGACTGTTGCCATGGTGGTTCTGATGTTATTCAACGAACTGCCGGAGGGACATTACCTCACCTATGAAGATATTCAGAATACGACAGGCATTGCAACCAGCGAGCTAACGAGACACCTGCAGTCGATTGCTGTAGCACCTCGTACGAGACTTCTTCGTAAGGAGCCAATGTCTCGAGACGTGAAACCGACTGATAAATTCTACTTCAACGATAAATTCGAGTCACCCATGGCACGAATCAAAGTACTCGCAGTGTCAGCAAAGAGCAAAGCCGAGAACGATTCTGAACGCAAAGAGACACTTGACAGAGTAGACCAGTCTCGAAAGTACGAAACAGATGCTGCAATTGTACGTATCATGAAATCGCGACGAACACTCGAGCACGTCCAGCTCATTGCCGATGCGACCCGCCAGCTCTCCAGCAGGTTCAAACCAGACCCCATTCTCATCAAACAACGAATTGATGCACTGCTGGAAAGAGAATATCTCGAACGAGACCCCGAGCGACGTAATGTATATAACTATCTCGCGTAAATCGACCTATTTATTGCTGACTGGACACTGCCTCCGGCGGCTGGGGCTCCGCTCCAGACACCGTAGCTCCTGCTTCGCAGGAGATTGCTGGCACCGTCGACAGAACGACTCGAGCGTAGCGAGAGGAGCTACGGGGTCTGGGGCAGAGCCCCAGCCGCCGGAGGCAGGTCCCGATCACAGGTGAAATCCCGGGTATATTGGAGTTATACAACTAGAGATGCGACGACATTCTCCGTTTAGATTGTTTCTGGAACTGGCGTTCACGGCGAAACTCCTGGAGGAACCGACTGCGTTCTTCGCGCCAGGTGTCTTCCTGGCCGTTTACCTTGTACTCGTTGCGCATGAACCGGTGCCAGCCCGGATGGGCAGAGACCCAGGTCTTGCCCTGTTTGATGGGCTCGAAGTTGCGCGACTTCCAGGATGGAGCAGGTCGCTTGGTGAAGTAGCAGCGTTGCTTGAGTCGTTCTTCGGGTTTCTTGGAGAATATGCGGGAGCTGAATGCCATGTTATGCTGTAAATTGGGTGGTGGGGATCCTGGTCCTGAACTCGACGAAACTGGCGGTCCATGATATGTGGCATCCAAAGGGTACAGCAGCGAAATCAGCTCATCTTCTTCAGGTGACTCTGGGATGAAATACACTCCACTGTTAAATAAAGCGGTAGTGGACTCTCTCGGGTCTATTGACGATAACCGGCGATTGTTAACGTGACTGAAGCTAAGAGATCGACTTGCTCGTGAAGGTGATGGACGTCCTGATCTTGGAGGGGATCCATTATGGCCTGTAAAAGACGACGACCGACGACGGATATCAATTGGTTGAGTCGAGGGGCTGAACACACTGGTTGATGTCACTGTGTCAGAGTTCCGTCTGTGAGTGAACACCCTTGGTCTTGAGTTAGTAGGAGACACAGCATCCAATATAGGAGATGAGGGTGGAGAGGGAGTTGCATTAGCATCTCTGTATTGTGAACCGGATAGAGAAGTTCCATTAGTAGTAGCAGCTGCTAGAATTCTCTCTGATCGCTGATTCTCCAGTTTGGCTCGACGAATGAAATATGCCTGCTCAGCATGATGCTTGATCCTATCAGAATGCTTATTTTGAGATATTATGTTGGCAAGAGCGGTTGGGACCCTGGGCAGTGAATGCGGGTTTCTGATCAATCTCTCAGCAGCCGAAGTTGGAATTGGCGATAGTGAAGACATGGTGGTATTTTTAAATGTGTACTGGCCTCAGTAATAATAATAATAATAATAATAATAATAATAATAATAATAATAATAATAAACAATAAAAAAAAATAAAAAAAAAGGTCAAAGGGGTATTGCTAATAACAAAAAAAAAAAAGAATACTATCGTGCAGGGGTATCAAAGGGGTATCAGAAATGCACACAGATAGAGCCAGTAGGAAGGCTATGTTGGCCGTAGCAGCCGACTTAACCTCTACTCAGTCAAAATATCGGGTCAAAAATCAGATCAAAGAACAGATGAATACAGTCCTTTGCCTCAAGATCAAATCAGTGAATTAACAACAACCAGGCCAGAAGTCACAGATTAATTTCAAAGAGAGCAGATCAGGTTACTTATGAGCGTCAGCTAGGCGATAACAGATTGAATCGGAGTTCAACAAATTGTGGTGATGATGCAAATAAAGGTCAGTAAGGTGGATTTATAAACACTCTTCGAAGATTTTCAGTCTGAACCAGAAACCAACCAATCGCTCTGACACTCAACAGAGGCAAACAAATAAAGTTTAGCGATAGCCCACCCAATTTCGACGAAGGAATATATCAAGCCAAGCCCCTGAAAGGTATTGCTACATGAATGTTAGTAACAAGTATCTACCACGAATATACTCAACACGATCCCATACATGAATTAGCGAACCTATCACAGCACCCCTATTCAATGATTATCGATTATCACCCCATATCTACTACCATGACCCATCATCTGCAATGCCAAAAAGATCCAAATCACTCTACCAATGCAAAAAACTCATATCCCACCAAGTCAAGCAGTTCACAACAACTACCCAGCCATGTCTCAACATATCCATTATGCCGAAATGTCCCGCAAAAGCTCGATACCCAGCAGCCACATTTTGGAGCCCAGATGGCATGAACCTACTACTTACACCAAGCTGCTAGCCAGCCTCTTTGCTCAGGTTTACGGAAATTACAAATCAATTTTACTATGAACCAAAAGTATAATAACAAGCGCAGTGACAAGAAACAACCGTTGAGTAACCAGAGCTATCTATCCCCAACTGCGAGAGCCAGCAAACATGTGTGGCTTATACTACAGCCCAATCATATGCAAATGACTAGCACATTGCATTACGTCACATGCACCACGATGATTATTTATCGTGCATAACCAGCCCGAAACAGCATCTGTACCGTGTCTCTAGGCAAGATAACGGGCTCCCTGCATCAGCGTTATCGCCATTTCCACTACTCAACTCGTATGTTCCTGTCAGAGCAAACAAATAAAGTTGGATCCTGTATTTAGATACTGATCTGTTCCTTTATTTGATGACTTTTTTACTTTTCTCGGGTTCACACCTCTTCCGAGTCTGGGTGTTGCCTCCGGCGGCTGGGGCTCCGCCCCAGACCCCGCTGCTCCTCTCGCTTCGCTCGAGTCGTTTCTTCGGGGATTCCAGCAGTTTCTTTGGAGTCAGGAGTAAGGGTATGGTTGGGAAATACGGCTGGAAAATAGCGACTTTGGGTCCATAATCGTGCATTGTGAGCATGCTCTGGCTATCACCTATACTACTTACTACTCTATGAACCATCCTGAACCTGAAAAATAATAATCTCGTAATACACAAACCAAATCAGACGAAAACGAAACGGAGGCTGGAATACCGTCTTAAACGTAAGCGACCACAAAAATTTGGTTATTTGTAAACTTGAGCTGATCGGAGTCCAAGACTATGTCCCAGACTTGATAACTCTTCTTGCTCTGCTGGTTCTTAACTGAGAATACACAGGCAATCAGAGAATGTCAAACTATTTCATGTCGTCTGGAATACGGAATATTCCTCAAATTGCCTCGAACAAAGGGTCTGGCAGCTAAGCCTTCACAGCCAGCAAACCCAAAATCCAGTTGCAACCCAAAAAGCACGCCCACCACAAAATCAACTGGGAACCCCACGCACGACTCGAGCGAAGCGAGAGGAGCCACGGGGTCTGGGGCGGAGCCCCAGCCGCCGGAGGCAGCAGCCACCCTCGACAATCACCCCAGTACCAAGGACCAGAACCACAGTCCGATAAAAAGAGCAGAAGAGGGTAGCACAGAAGGACAAAGATTCATTACATTTTCATTTGGATATCCAAACCTACGATTTTTTACATTCCAAGAATAAAAACAAATAAACAACAAACACCAGTTTTATATAAGAAATGTTGAATATTCGACTTAGTTTCTCTTGCGGAATCTACGCTCGGGAGCTTGTTGAGAAACGTGGACAACAGAGACAGGGAGCTTGGCGAAACCCAAAGTCTTGAGGAGGTTGGCGGTGTCGGCGTCGACTTCAAGGCCGTTTTCGGTTTGAGAGACATCAAGGGCGGAAACCTCAGGAACGTATTGATCTCTTCTCTCACGCTCTTCTTCTTGGAGCTTGAAAGAGATACCTCTGACAGGACCCTTTTGGATACGCTTCATCAAGTGGGTGGTGTAACCGGCAATCTTGTTTCTAAGACGCTTAGAAGGAATGAATGCAATTTCGTCAGCAAGACGCTTGTTGGTCTCGAAGTCGAGGGTGAGCTTGGGGTAGTAACCCTCAATGATTTGCTTAGCAGCACGCTTGACAGTCTTAGTTCTAACACGACCCATTTTTGTTGATTAGTTGAAGATTTCGGTTGTACTTTCGTAAACTGTAGAAACGTTCAAGTACTTGTTCTGGCTATGTTGCACTGGCTGCTACTGTCTGCCCTTCGTGCATGTTGAGTCCCTCTGTGAGTCGATGAAAATTTCCGCGTATATTACAGCACTGCCGATCGACCGTCGTGAAAACCTGGAGTTCGCTTTCCCAAATAGGAAACTTCATATCTCTCCTGTGACTGTGGCACACCTGCTCTGCGCGCTTAAAAGCATATAATGACCCTCTTAGAGACTACCTCTACAGTCCCCCTCCACGACCCAATCTGGGCCCTGCCCCTTTTTCAAACTCTCTATAGAATTCTTGTACAAAAAAGCCATTTCCGTAACCCATACAAGACGACCCTTAACCCCCAGAAACTCAGTCTTCTCCTGTTCTTATCTCTCCACCCCTGCACCATCATCCTGCAGGGAGCATGCACCTCCCGGTCCCTGCATCCTCCTCTGCTCCTTAACTCCCCCCTTTCCAATCTCCTGGCTCTTCAAACCCACTCTCAAACTGGCCATTTCACTCGGAGGCGCTCTACTCGGGTCCCATCTGCCGCCAAACCTCTCCCGACACTGGCACTGGGGGTTGGGGTCTGCCTCCGGCGGCTGGGGCTGCGCCCCAGACCCCACTGCTCCTCTCACTACGCTCGAGTCGTTCCGCCGACGGTCCCAGCCACTCCTGCGAAGCAGGAGCCACGGGGTCTGGGGCGGAGCCCCAGCCGCCGGAGGCCGTCCCCGACCCCCTGAGCCCCCACCCCGATATATGGAATATATGCTGCACGTCGGGGGTGGAAGTGAGAGAGGCGCGTTGGAGGAGGGAGGAGGTGAAGACAGGTATCGGCAGCAGCGAACAGAGCAGCAGCGGAGCAGAGTTAGCGGAACGGATCGAATCGCACCGCAGGTGGCATTGACATTGGCAATATTTTGGCATTTGGTGAGTCAATTGGACCGCAAATTATTTATTAGTCAGGGATTTTTTTTGAGGACAGGTGCTCATTCGTCAGCAGTGTCCGATATTCAGACGGATTATTAATAGAATATCACAGTTCAGAGTGGACTCAGAAGTGGTATCAGTTGGTAATCGTCGCGAAGTGGCTATTCGGACAAAATAAAAGGACAATATAGACAGGAAAAGACAGGGTCTCGATTGGCATTTCGTGATTCTGCTGTGTCTAGAACGAGTACGAGGTTAAAGTACAGTGTTGCTCGGAGACAGGGTCTTGTCGGGCCGAGAATCGCGTATTACTGATCTATGGACGCATCGACAACAGCACGAGCTAGTTTTTAAACTCGCAACAGAAAATAAAAATGACAGTGATTCACCGCAAAAGTGCGGCCAATCCACTAAAAGCGGCGGAACCAGGCGTGAAGTAAGTATTGGTCGGGTCCGAACATGTGTGATTCATGTCCGAGCTAGCCTTACCTGTAAGAGCAACAACCGAAAAACAACAACGGTGGGCTGTTAGATTTCGATTTCTTCGGCAGCTGCGAATGGTTCTTTTCACCTGATTCATGTAAAACAGGCTTTGAAAAGAACCCCCAGGTGCCGGACTCCCCACCAGTTTTCTTCACAATTATCAGATTCAGGCAGTCTATCCGGCTCGTTACAGTCTCATTCCCTACATGCCACACCTCCCAACGCCCGACTCGAGCGTAGCAAGAGGAGCCACGGGGTCTGGGGCGGAGCCCCAGTCGCCGGAGGCAGTACCCCCTTCCCCGGAATGGAAGCGATACTAACCGATAACCAGATTCCACTGTGATATATGTTCATGCGACTGTACGAATCTCGTTCGGATCCGGTGTGCAGAATGCCAGGATTATGATTTGTGTGTGCAGTGTTTTTCGCAGGGTGGAGCATCAGGAACACACCAGCCATGGCATGATTATATGATTGTGGAGCAGCATGCGTACCCTATTTTCGACGATGATTGGGGTGCTGATGAAGAGCTGCTGCTGCTAGAAGGAGCAGAGCTCCAGGGTCTTGGTAATTGGCAAGATATCAGCGACCATATTGGAGGAAGATCTAGAGAAGAGGTGGATGAGCATTATAATAAAGTGTATCTACAGAGTGCAACATATCCATTGCCAGAAATGAACAAGAAGTTCAATATTAGTCCAGCGGAATTCGCAGAAAAGAAGCGTCAGCGGTTAGAAGACCGACGAAAGAATGCACCAGCTCTGCCAATTCCAAAACAAAAGCCCACAGCGTCGGTTCCTGCATGCCACGAAGTACAAGGTTACATGCCAGGACGTCTGGAGTTTGAACAAGAAACAGAAAACGAGGCGGAAATGAGTGTCAAGGATATGGTATTTGATCCGGAAGAACCGTCACAGGAAGTCAATTTCAAACTGACTATTTTGGATATTTATAACTCGCGGTTGACGACTCGTGCCGAACGCAAACGAAGCATCCTAGCCCATGGATTACTTGATTACCGCAAGAATGCTGGTATTGAGAAAAAACGAACTAAAGAGGAGCGTGATCTGGTTAATAAACTGAAACCGTTTGCACGAATGATGACTAGAAAGGATTATGAGATGCTGACCGATTCAATGCTCACGGAACTGAGGTGTCGACGCCGGATTGCCGAGTTACAAGAATACCGACGCAACGGTATTCGCACACTAGAAGCAGCAGCCAAGTATGAACGTGACAAGGTGACAAGAATCAATGCTCTCAACAGAGCAGGTATCATACTCGGTGGAGGAATGACTCCGTCGAGCAATAGCACTATTTTGAACAACAGTAATATCATAAATGGAACCAGTTTGACCCGTAATTCACTGGGCTCTAAACCTGGTACTCCCGGGCCTCTAAACAGCACTAGTTCTATCGACAGTACTAGTACTGTTAACGACAGCACCAGCAGTACTAATGGCAGCAGCAATGTCAACAACACTGCTGTTAGTGTCATGTCCCCTCTTGGATACAAGTTCTCTCCGTCTGTATTCACCAATATTTCTGAATCCGAACGGTCGAGTCCATTTGGCAGTCTGTCGTTGCCAGGAACCTCGTCCTCTACCGCTCTTAACGGTGGCAGTGGCAGCGGTTTAGGCAGCACCGGCGGTTCGGTCACTCCCACAGCCACCACCAATGGAACGACCCTGAAGATTCGCAAGTCCATCAGCATGACCACACCTCCACTAGACATCTCGCAGGCAGCAGACGTGGAACTCCTATCACCACAAGAACAACTTCTCTGCTCGCAGCTCCGCATTCTCCCCAAACCATACCTCGCAATCAAAGAAACATTATTCCGCGAGCTGGTACGCACAGGAGGTATCCTCAAACGCAAAACAGCCCGCGAGCTTATCAAAATCGACGCCGCAAAAACTGGCCGTATCTACGAGTTCTTCCAGAGCCAGAACTGGCTGTCCTAGTCACACACCTCTTATTTATTGTAAAATAATAATATTCGAACACCCGGCGTGACATCGGCGGCTGGGGCTGCGCCCCAGACCCCGCTGCTCCTCTGGCTTCGCTCGAGTCGTTGCGTCGACGGTCCCAGCCATCTCCTGCGAAGCAGGAGCTACGGGGTCTGGGGCAGAGCCCCAGCCGCCGGAGGCAGGTTGTCTACCGTTTGTGTTGTACAGAGTCAATTGGCGTTACTGGCGGGGTATGTGGCTATGACATTGTCGTCCGAGTCTACGAACTCGAAGTTGTAGCGACTGAGGTAGAGTGGGATCGCGGCCAGCTGGTTGCCGTAGCGGGTGGCATTGTCGTAGAGCTCGAAGAGTGGGACAGCTAGCAGTTTCATGTTTTGTGGTACGGAGAGTACTTTGTGTTTCGGCAGGTGTATCAGGAACATCTTTTTACACTCTTTGGGTCGTGAGATGTGTGGTGGGATGAACGGGTACATGAATGTCTCGAAGTTGGGTCTCCACCATTGGGTGATACAGTCGCCGATTTCCCATTCTGAGTTAATAGGGTCACTGGCATGTTCTGAATCTTTCGCTGGTGCTAACCTCTCGTTCAGCCTTTGCTTGAATCCAGTTATCTCGTCCTGGTCGGGCTGGATATAATCGCCTGGCAACTTGAAAAATGTATTGGCAATTTGCAGGAGAAGAACGTATGGATGGCCATGTTCATGGCAGACAAGTATCCCTTCGCAGGTCCTCCTCATACCGCTCGTTTCATACTGCTCTTGTAACCGCTGAAGCCTGCCAGTAACAGAGTTGTCTTCTTCTGGTTGTGCTTCTTTGACATCGAATGTGTAGTTTGACACCGGGTACAATCTTATTGTAGGTGCCTGTTTCTCTGTGAATGGTTTTGGTAGTGGCGGTAGAATCGTCGTTTTTCTTGCTGTTTCAGTGACTGTCGTCATTTGTGAAATGGTGATATCAAGAATATCCTGATGCGATTGCTATGTGATTGCTGTGTGATTATTGAGATGAGTATGTGACTTCAAGATCAAAGTTCAACTTCAACTTCAAACACCAGCTCAAAATACCATCCAATTTACCTAAGAAAAGAAGGATAGGAATGTAGTATAGCTGTAAAATGTGTAATAATGGTGAACTAGGTGAACTGGGAAATGCTGCTGGTGTCAGAACTAGACGTTATTGAATCTGATAAAATGCACAAATGTGAGATGACCGCTTTAGTGTCGAGATAAATTAATAAAAACCACCTATGTTATCGTTTCGGTAGATATAACGTTTTGGGTTCTGGGGGATATATACAGTATCTTGGCGTTAACAACTGTGTCACGAAGGTTAAATTACCTATTTACAATGCCTAATTTCTATCAAACAAAGTTATTATTCACTGTCGAGAATATTATTATTTGTTTTTTATCCTCTCTAGTAAGAGAACCTGTCTGTTACTTCCTAATACGTGTTGAATAACAAAATTGTTTCAATAATTGCAATAATAAAATATAGGGTATGATTCTACCCTTCCATGGCTTGAATTTAATGCCCCGAAATGATCTCTTTAGTCCCGTCTGTTGCCGTGCCATGGAACTGGACTTGGAGGTTGAGGTTTAAGGTGCTTTTGGGACAATCCAGGGGTGCAGCGGAACTAGCAGTAGCCCGCAGCACGTCGCTGGATCTGAAACGTCAACTGCTGCTAGAACTGCGTGTACTCTTGTTTATTCTTAGAACAATAGCATGAATTCTCAAGTCTGTACTTTAAACAACAAGTAACAAGTATCATCATAGAATAACTCCAGCTTCGACACAGTCGCTTAACCCTACTAATAAGAGCGGAATATCGACTAATTGACAACGAACCCAGAAAAATATCCCAATTCAATTGTCTGTAACTGTTGCATCACCATCTCATCGATCATTCATTAGGTCCGACAAGAGAGGCACCACACAAGGAAAATAGCATATTACAGCTAATAATTGAGGATATAGTTTCTCAGAAGAGAAGACAACTACACAAATATTAGAAAACTAAATCTGTATTCTCGCTGTGGTCAATTGCATTGAATATTGAATCTAAGGAACACGTTGCTATTTACATCCAGTGTTGTTACGTAATTATTACACACTATTGTTTCTTCGACCGGCCAATCAACAAAAAAAGCCGAATTTTCGGTTAAGCATTCATTATGTTATTAAAGAAAATTCTCCCTTTATTGGCACTGGCAGTGGTATCTGCTCATGAAGTGGAATCGCATGATTCCGGTATTTTACCTGGAGATGATGTAGCGGCAGGAGAGGTGGTCGGATCAAACTCAGGAACCACCAAAAGTGTCACAGGCTCGTCATCCTCACCACACGAGGAGCCTCAACTGCTGCCACAGATGCTCCCGGGCCAGAATCTCCCAGTCAGTTGCATTAGCAGACACATCGACACCGGCGAGCACAAGTTCGACATAAACAGTAAGTACCTGCTGTGAACCTTGGAATCAGGTCCAAACTTCACACATATACTGGACACCGAGACGCCCCGACTCGAGCCCAGCGAGAGGAGCCACGGGGTCTGGGGCTCCGCCCCAGCCGCCGGAGGCAGAATGGGACGCAAGACCTTGGGCTAACAACCGAATAGACAACATTATCTACACCAACTTCCCCGTGTGTAAAGAAACAGGCAAGCCGCTGGGTTTTCAGTTTCTTGTTGACGCCAAGACCAATTGTACTTTCTCGCTGGACGATGAGACGTATCACTTGTTCCAGCTCTATCTCCACGAGGACGTTCCTCTGACATGTCGAGTGCCGCTGTCTGAGACCGAGTATCTCCCTATCACCATGGATATCCGAGGAGACACTGAAGAAAGTCATATCGATTTAGATCCCACTTTGAATGTAGTGTTCTTCGCACGCCAGGCGCCAGTGACTAACCTGCTGACCGACGAAGTCGACTACACACCGTATCCTGTGCCTGTGTCGGGCACAGCGTTTAGTTCGGCATATGCCCACAAAGAACGTCATATCATCGGCGACTCCATTACACTCCAGTTCGACACTAAATGGTACGCAGGCACTTCTTTGCCCTCATACAACTCTGACCATTACAATTTTGGCACGACCGTGCTGTATAGCGGAGCGTCGTTCATGGCGGCCACGATCCTCGTGTCATGCGCTTTCTACGGCTTCTTGCTCCCTAAACGTCTCCGGTATCACTCTGACGAGTACACTAAACTCGACTAGTTGGGGTGAAATATACTTGAATATTTATTGTTTCGGGCGGGATGGACGAGCCTCCGGCGGCTGGGGCTCTGCCCCAGACCCAGTGGCTCCTCTCGCTGCGCTCGAGTCGAACGTCGCGGTCCCATGCAAGCCTGGGGTTGGTTTTAAAATGCAAATATGTTTGATATCTATGAATTACAACTTTTTGGTAAAGCTTTGGAGGACAAGACGGATGTTCTGGTCGAGGGCTGGCTCCAAGGTAGGCTCGAGGTACTTCGAGGTGAGGAATTCTCGCAGATGCTGCTTGAGTTCGGGGGTTTTCTCTTCCAAGGACAACGACTTATTGTATTTAGTGATCATGAGTTTAATCATGTCTGGGAATGTTGGATCGTCGTGCGACACATAACGGACAGGGAGCGTGGTGGATAGGAACAGCGTCTTGGGACTGGCCTGAGTATGGCTGAGGTAGTCGATGACATGCTTGGAAAGATGTGCTCGGTCGAGATCTATAAATGAGTCGAAGAGTTCAATTATTTTCAAAGAGAAATCGTACTTGGCATCCACTGTCTTGGCTCGCTCCATAGAGGCATCGTAGATAGCCAGTGCAACGTCTCCACGAAGTGCTGGGTTCGTTTGTGGGTTACCGAGCATCGACATGTCAGCCTCTGGTAACGCTTTCAAGTCGTCTTTGACCTGTTCTTTGATATCTGGTAATTCAATATGAGCCTCGCTTTCTTCGTCTTCTTCGTCTTGCTCTTTCTGGGCTTGTTGTTCCTCAGTGTCAAGGTCCAATCCTAAGAGCTTTCTACGAGCCAAAATCTTACTGACATAAATAAGTTCCAGCTTGATATACTCGTACCACAGTAATTCGGAATCGTAATTAAATCGTAGTGATCGCTGTAAGATATATCTGGCAGCTTTCATTGATGCATTCTCGTCGGATTCGTGCTTGGCAGCCAGAATCCAAAGCTTTGGTTTCGTAGGGTGAAGTTGCAGCATTGTGGTGAAGATTTTGTTGATAACGTGGATGGCCTTTTGTTGCTTAGCATATTCAAGATACTGTAGCCATAGTTGAATTTCTCCTGGAAATCTTTTGGTAGATCTGTCGAAAATAAACATGATTCGTCTAGGACCAGCCCAGTCAGAGATTCCTGATTTGCCTCCAACGTCTTTGTTTCCTAATCTCTTTACACGCTTCTTTCTTAGTCTTTCGACGTTGATTTCATATTCAGCGTATTTTAGAAAATCTCGAGGTTTGACTGTTCGGCCACTAATTCTGTGTTCATGGTCGGTTCTCTTTCTCATAATCACCGCTAGTTCCTGTTTCGTAAAAAGCTCCTTCTTACGAAGGTCTTCCAGCTCAGCAACTGACTGCTCTAAGTAAAATCGAACTTTGTCCGACATTTTTTTGGTAGATAAAGTCTAGTCTGTTGCAGTTGAATCAAAATAGATCTGTCGAGCCAACTTTTCATGATCAAATAATTTATTTTCTCCTAGCCCAATAACCCTTACCCGAGTGAAATATTCAGGGACTATATGAAATGCAGGGTCTACACTGGGTAAAAGCTGCAGTAACATGGGTGTTGCGATAAGCTGTGGAAAGTATATCGAATGCTATATATATATGAATTTTTTCTAAATTTTTTCAACACTAGATGCTGATTCAAGTCTGTTCCCTTACATTAATACTGTTACCCATGTCTGTTTTCTCACATTAATACTGCTACATAAGTCACTTTGAACCTTATTCAGCATTGTTAAATAGTAATGTTCAGACCAAGCCAGATGGAGTGAATTTTATCGTTTACGGATGTTTATAAAAGCGAATTTAAAAGTTTATAATGGGTAACTCTTAATTAATATGAAACTTGTTTTCCCGTCACAAGTTCTTCTCGATATATTTATATGAGAATATCCGGGACAGCCAAAACTTTTGACGCAACAAAAACTGAAATTGAAATAGACCCGAATGGGCTATATTGCAAATACAATCCCACCACCAAATAATATTTTCTGGCATTGTATATATTGTATATAAATCCAATGGGCGGTAAAACTTAATACGAGATTACGTACATTTTAAAGTTACATACTGCATGTCGGCTACTGGTGGGAAATCGATTAGCCGTGCAGAATGATCGACATTTTTTGACAGGATGGAAATTCTTTTTTCCTAACCTTTCTTTCAGGTTCCTGGTTCCTGGTTCCAGACTCGTGATTTTCGAACTTGGTTTTAAAATCTTTCATTACATCTTTCAAAATATTCAGACAACACGAGCTCAGTAGAATCTTGTTTGAGTCAAGGTTTGATATCCATTTTTGAATTTTGCAGGCTCATTTGTCTCTTCTCGGAAGTCGGATCGGTATCCGGGTTGTGGAGTATACAGAAGTTTGTCAGCTGCAATTAAACTCAAAGAAAAAGAGAAGCTCGAGGAAACTGATGCCTGATAACGAGCAGAATCAAAATGGGGACTCATTCCATGAGGATAGACCTGTAGTTACAAATCGTCCTTCTCACACCTCGGCTATTCCCACATCGAACCCCCCATCCAGTCCTCCATCGATTCGTCATGTTGAATCGGAGACAAATCAACTGTGGAGTCGCATGTCTATAAAAATGTCGGTTGTGGAACAACAAAACTCAGGACTAAATTCTGAAATTGCTTCTGAAAACCATGTGGATTTATATCATCAGGGAGAAGCGGAAGAAACAGATTTAGATGTTGCATCTCGTGTACCAACAAACATGTCAGCTCTTAGTGAGTTGGCAATGAAAAGACCAGCTTGTTTCAGATCGACTTTTCATGAAGTGGTTTGTGTATTTATCCTTACAATGGCACCAGTTCTGAGTAGCACAAATAATGGTGTGCTTTATATCGCGCTGCCTAGAATCGGCAAGGAGTTTAGAGTGGCAGATGGTACTTTAAGTTGGACCATGTCGGCTTCCTCACTTGCTACTGGAGCATTTTTATTACTCATGGGCCAGCTTGCTGACACAATAGGCAGAAGACGAATGGTTTTATTCAGTTATGCATTTTATACCCTTATGTCTTTGGGAGCAGGTCTGTGCAAAAATTATATCGGGTTTACCATTCTTCGTGCTTTACAGGGTATTGCTAGTGCTGCTGGAGTAACGGCAGCAGTCGGTATTCTTGGATCGGAATATCTTCCCGGCAAAAGAAGGAATTTTGCTCTTGCTGCCTTTTCTAGTGGCGCTCCACTAGGCTTTGTGTTTGGTTTACTAGCAGGAGGAATCAGTACTGAAATCCTTAACTGGGAATCTTCGTTATATTTCTTCGCTATGGTATACTTTGTTCTGACGATAATCGGGTTCTTCGTAATTCCCAAAAGTGATCCTCGTTTCGATCGAAGGTTTTTGTATGAATCGCTTCAAAAGATTGACTATGTTGGTGCACTGCTGACTATTTCAGGATTCACTTTATTTGTGTTTGCTCTGTCACAATGGAGTTCCACTGCTCATGGCTGGAAAACTCCATACATTCTAGTCTGTTTATTCCTTGGAGCTCTTATTATTGCGCTTTTATGCGTTTATGAAGGATACGTACCAGCACGACCACTTATGCCCATGCACATCTGGATAGCACCAGGATTCGCTCTCTGTATGGCTACCATCATCTGTGGGTGGATCCTATTCACAGGTGTAGTTTCATATTATGCCACACTGTACTTTCAAAACATTAGACATACCAGTCCAATTCTCACAACAGCATGTTTCCTGCCTATGGCCATTGGCGGAATCATGGTCAATGTTTTCGCCGGACTGGTACTCCACAAAATCTCGGGCCGGATTCTTCTAATCGTGGCCATGGCCTCATTCACGATATCTGCATTGCTTTGGTCTTTTGTTGGTGAACACACTCTCTACTGGGCTCTTCCATTCCCCGGATTATTACTCGTAGTAGTCGGAGCTGATCTAGCATACAATGTCTGTAACATGCATGCTCTTTCAACCGTCGACAAATCACTACAATCCACAGCCGCCGGGGTGTTTAATACGTGTCTCCAGCTTGCCACAGCCCTCGGACTCGCAATCAGCAGCTCAGTAGTGGCTGCTGTCGTCCCTGACCAGCTGAATGCCACGCCCTCGGAATTGCTCAAAGGCTACCGTGCGGGCTACTGGTTCGCCACAGGAGTCGGCGGACTCGGACTCATCTTCTCTTTCTTCCTAAAAATAGGCACCCAGGGCGGCCGCACCAAACGCAAGACCGTCTCTGAAAAGGACCCTGCTCCATCCGACGTCTAAACCCGTCTGTATATTTAGTACCATGCATTTTCACCGACATTGCCCCTCTGCCTCCGGCGGCTGGGGCGTTGCCCCAGACCCCATTGCTCGCTTCGCTCGTTACTTGGGGACCCTCCGGCAGCTCGCGAAGCGAGCACAACCAGGTCTGGGCGGAGCCCAGCCGCTGGAGGCACATTCCCATCCAAGCGTTTTCAGGGGAGCGGCGATCCCTTCCGGAACAGGACGGACGCAGGTTATCACACGATAAGGACAAGGGTTAGCCACCTCTATTTCTTATCGGCCAACCTAGTCACCAACATTAGTACAGGTTGACAGAAACAAAACACAGATAACACGGGTTTCAGAGGACGAATAATGCCTTCTTTGACCGGACCCGATGTGCTGACCCGCGGTGGAAGGGTTATAGGCGGCCACTGTAAGTTTTGTGTGAAAATTCGACAGTTTTGTGCTGGATGAGGACAGCGGCACTTTTTTTTGCCCCTGATATCAGTCGGATGGTCATGTGGAAATTTATTCAGGGAAAGATGCGATTCTAACAGTTGTAGTTCCAGCACCTCGTAAAGCGACGATTCGAGAACTGATCGAGGAGAAAGTGGCATCTGCAAAAGAGTATCTAATCTTTGCCAAAGATGAGATTATTGATATTATCACCGAGATCCGGGTGCTTCGAGTCCCGCTGCTCAATTGGGGCATTATTCTATGGTACGCGGCATGGCTGGTGCGACTGACTCTGAGGTTTACAAAATTATATGCTAAACATGCCCTGTTTACAATGACTATAACCAATCTGCTGTTATACGGACTTGCGGACACGCTTGCTCAAACGCTGCGGTCCATGATTGCATTTAAACCCGAAGCACGGCCCGAACGGTCCGCGGTATTTGTCAAGTATATTCTCGAGAAAGGACGTCCTCGTCGGGTTATCCTGGATGAGGAAGATGACGACCTTCTGGAACTGGGTCTAGATCCTGACCTGTTGCTAGAAGATCACGACGACCACGAATCTGCATCACGCAACCTGCCGGTGTCTCAGCCTGAGATCTTCCATTTTCGGCGACTGGCTCTTTTCTCGGTGTGGGGCGTCATAATCTCCTTTTTCCAGTCCCCCTGGTATGCATTTCTCAACAGCTCCTACAACGAAGACAACCTGTTCCTCCAGGCCCTGAAACGGGTGCTCACCGACCAGCTCTGCTTCTCTCCAATCTGTAAGTGACGAATGGGGGTCTGCCTCCGGCGGCTGGGGCTCCGCCCCAGACCCTGGTTGTGCTCGCTTCGCGAGCTCTGCGGGGGGTGGTGTACTAACATTAGCAGCTTTGGCATGTTTTCTCAGTTATATGACGGTGGTTCTTGAGGGCGGTGATAGGGAGGCCGTGGCCGTGAAGCTCAAGAGAGACTATTTGCCGACGCTGGGTCTGAATTATTTGCTGTGGCCAGCTACCCAGTTTTTCAACTTCATGATCATGCCGAAACACCTGCAAATCCCGCTGTCTTCTACAGTCGGTGTCTTTTGGAACGCATACTTGTCCCTGAAGAATGCCCGCTAATTTATTTATTTTATCATAGACATAATCTTTTTGTGACCATCCACCGCGCCCGAGCGAAGCGAGCCACGGGGTCTGGGGCAGAGCCCCAGCCGCCGGAGGCAGCGAGGGAACATGCTCTTGCGACCACTCACCACGCTCGAGCGAAGCGAGCCACGGGGTCTGGGGCGGAGCCCCAGCCGCCGGAGGCAGCGAGGGGACAGTGTCAGTTTATATATTCATGAATGCCCAATACGTATGTATACAAGATGAGAGCTACCATCTGCCGGAGCTCGCGAGCTTGGAGTCGGTGTTGGTGTAGGTCCAGCCGCCGAACTGCTGCTGGACGCTTTCTGAGAGGTAGAAGTCCTTTTCGACGACCGAGTCGGTCGGAACTTCGCTGGTGAACTCCTGGTCGAAGTTGCTGGTATCGGTAGCACTTTCGACCGATGGCTTGAATGGAGCAGCATACTTTTTGTTCATAAGTCGTTTCCAGTCGATTTGTGCGAAGAATGGGTGTGCCTTGATCTCGGCAGCTCCATTAACTCCAAGTCTCTTTTTGGGATCTCGGTTCAAAAGACCAGTCAGCAGTGAACGGGCTTCTCGGTCCATATCGTCAGGAAATCGCAGTGGATCCTGTAGAATCTTGCGGTACATCTCATTTGTATCCTGGTCGTAGAATGGAGGCAGACCAGTCAGCATTTCGTAGAACAATACACCTAGAGTCCACCAATCGACTACCTTCGTATATCCTTGTCCAAGTAGAAGTTCAGGTGCAAGGTACTCGGGAGTTCCGCAAAATGTATTGGTCTTTTCCTGTCCAGCCATGTTCAGTTTACACAGTCCGAAATCACACAGGGCAATGTGTCCAGTATAGTCAAGGAGAATGTTCTCGGGTTTTAAATCTCGGTAAATGACATTGTACTCGTGCAGACACTCTAATGCACATAGTAGCTCGGCAGTGTAGAAACGTGACCGATTAAGGTCGAATCGACCTTCTCTTTGCAGATGGTGAAACAGTTCACCTCCATTGACAAATGCTAGAACTAGATAAAGTTTTTCGGGCGATTGGAAACTGAATTTCAACGGAACAATAAATGGATTGTCGATTTGTGCAAGAACTGTACGCTCGGCTAGAGTATGATTGACTTCGGATCGTGATATAATATGTGCCTTTCGAATGGTCTTAAGAGCGTAGATACGTCTGGTATCGATTTTACGCACCTGCATGACTTTGCCAAACGAACCTTTACCGACAACTTTCAGCAGATCAAAGTCTTCAATTGTGAGATGCTTGTTATTCTTATTGGCTTTAAACTCGATTCGTACTTGGATCTTGCCGGTACCAGATGACAGCGGCAGCCATCCGTCACAGATAACTGTCTTCGACAGATTGGCGTCGATTTTGCACGTACCAAGGAATATCTCCTGATATCCCTTTTTACGGAGTGCTTCACTGTTCAAGTTGCCACCTCGAGTCGACTCGGCTGTACCGTTATCTCCTAGTGATTGTCTTGGAGGTGTGAATGGCGACTCACCACCGACAATAACCGATCCACCAGCACCAACTGAAGAGGTTCCATCCGTATTCACTGTCACCGGGATCTTGGCAAACACTTGAATACTCAACGATTCGATACGCGAAACATCGAAATTCGACACTTTATCCCATATCGGCCCGTCTACAGTTCCGCCCATGGCGTCTAAAATGACCTGGGTTTTATCATATTCCAAAACAATATAAATAGGTGGAGGTCTTCTACGGCCGAGGTTACTCGGGCTCTGTTTATCTCGTTGTAATTGATGTAATTGTGATGGGCTCGAAAGTTGTTGTTTTCTAGGAGAAATCGAGTTTCCATTTGATAGCGATCCTACACCGCCAATACCCGATCCTGTACCACCGGGAGCTATACTTCCACTCACACTACCAGCACCAATACTGCTGTTAGTGGCGTTTAGAATATAGTTTGGCCACACGTTTCCCGGTGGTAAACTCAAGCCAACGGCTTTAGTGATTGATACACTTAATAGACCAGGAGTTATAGTCGATGTCGATGTTGCTGGATCTCCCTCTTTAATCGCCGCATCTGCAGCAGCTGCCGAAGCTGATGCTACTGCTGCTGCTGAAGATGACGAAGATGCCGACGAAATTGCTGGATTAGCAGCTTGCCCACTGCTGCTATTGGTGCTATTGGCATTCAGAGAAACCGACGACGACACTGATGACGACAGAGCCGGCACAACAGATGGAGATCCCGATGTCGCTGCTCCACTGGAATTGTTACCTGAAATTGTCTCTAAAGATGAAGCACTCGAGTTGGGAATCTTTCTGCCTGGCGAGTGGTGACCTGTAGTCACAGACACAAAACTCACTGGCGTCCTGTTCGAATTATTACTACCAGCCAGATCCGACGTCGAACTGGCTCCTGACGACGCTCCACTCTTGCCGTTCGGCGAGCTGTCTGCTCCTCCATTTGTACTGGACGACGAAGCTGACGACCGCGGCGAAAACGCCGCCGACAAATGAGTCTCTTTCAGTTCTAGGGGGTTGGTTAGCTTGGGTTCTGGTGCTGCCTCCGGCGGCTGGGGCGCTGCCCCAGACCCCGTTGTGCTTCGCTTCGCGAAGCGGCGTCGGGGCTGACAGGTCCGATTATTGTCTTCTGTCAGTCAGACCTTGTCTGTCCTGACAGACTACAGTCTACCCACGAATCAGTTCGACGTAGATCAGATAGGCTGATATAAACTGATATTCACCCTGATTCGTGGAAATAACAAACGACTCTGTTTCGATCGTTCAACTGATTTTGATTAAGCCTGTTGCTGAACAAAAGAAGACTCCTGACTTGTCTGATCCATGTTTCTACTCACTTTTAGTCAATTTCCACGTCGACATAGTGCCAGATCGATTATGACGGGTTTGTTAGCACGATTGTTGTTTGATCAATCAATCTCGGGTCTGGACTATAAACGAACAAACTTGTCTTGTTGTGATTTCGCTGCCTGTGTTATTGATATATGAATAATATCTCGAACGGTGTTTTATGGCTCGACTGTTCTTTTTAATGGGCCTGTTCTCTATGATCTCGAACTTTTCGTTCGTTGTCTACTGATAGAATAATATCCAAACGATCGAGTTACCAGCAACTTTCCGCAAAACCAAAACCAAAATGGCCGATTCAACTTCTCTCAACGGGGTTCGATTCTGTGTCAACTGTAACCGGCCGTCTGGTCTGGTCTGGGTTAAGGGGTTGTACAGTTACGTTATATTTAGGTAAGTTACTCAGTGCTTGAGGCTGAGGCTGGCTGTGTTGTCGGGGTTATCGGTCGGGGTGCCGTGCATACAAACCTGCTCCGCCAAGGATAACGCGGCGATGAGGCGTTTTTCCGGACCGTCTGATATCATCGGGGTCGTCTGAAACCTGGGGTAGTTTTTGTTTTTGGGTTCCGTGGTACGGCACGCTCTGGGGTGTTTGCCTCCGGCGGCTGGGGTTCCGCCCCAGACCCCGTTGCTCGCTTCGCTCGGTCACTCGGGGGAGGGGAGGAGGTTCATGGTTTGCAGATGCAATGGCCTGCTGATTACCTCTGCCAGGGGGTGTGCTCGCTGGTCGGGTGATCTGGGTACATCAGGGGGCTGAAGTTAGTTTTCCGGGCAAGGATAATCAAATAATCAAACTAGTTGAAAACACGCTTCGTTTTTGGCTATAGTGAAAGTTGTTGGAGGAGCTGGTAAAAGCGCCCTGAACAATAACCAGGTCAACTGAAACAAGCATGTTTGACCCAGACCTGCCCGTTCCGACACATCAAACGAGCGAAGCGAGCCACGGGGTCTGGGGCAGCGCCCCAGCCGCCGGAGGCATGTCTTCGGCACCAACAGACCCCGAATCGCCGTTTCAGGGTCCTGACATAGCCCAATATTATTTTTAATTACATTACCTAATGTGGTTAGCGGGCTGGCTGGCAGCATGCCTGCAGATCGTGGCTTGTGATGACGTACATACGAGTCCCTGAGGGTTGGCTGATAAGAGAGGTTGGGCACTGAATTTGTAAAGCTGGGGTTGCTGTGGTTGTACGGGTGCTGCTGTACGGGTGTATACGAGAAGCAACTCGAGTGAACGGAAGGACGAGGTAGTGAGGAGTTAGAGCTGATGGTGGGCTGTCTCTGTCAGCAGTATTTACCGCAGCAGTGATACATGCTCTTCTTCGGTTGCTACTGCTGTGACAGTGAACTTCTTAGCGAAATTACACTAACCGAGTCTGTTTCGCTAATAGCAAACATGCAGTGAGTGATTGTTTAACATAAAACGCAAACGGAGATTTTATTTTGAAAGTATACTCATAGAGCTCGCTAGTTGGAGCCAGAGCATGAGCATGGGTCCTTCAGTCTACAGACTGAATCAGAGCATGTCATATCACTGAAAGTTTACAGTTTAAGTACTCCCTTCTAATAGACACCCTGACCCTTGTTTAAAAAACAACTCGTATTTTCTATACAAAGTTACTAACTTATATATCCCTTATAATCATAGCTCCCCACGACTCCAAACCCTTATCGCTTATCTCAATGCAGAATCGAAATTAAAGTTTTATGATCTGCATAAACCGTTAAAGTCCGAACGGTCTGCACGCTAACCAGCGCTTGGGCCCCTGGTACCGCACGTCGTCCACCCTCTCTTTCCAAGCCCAACACCAACTCACACCACTAACCGGAAAAAACCACGAATGACGTCAGATGATACCAACTAACCACTATTTATTTACACATACTCACTAATCGATATGGCGCTATCACTACCCGATGGAACCAGACCACACAGTCCATGCCACGGCGACCACACCGACCTCCACATTGTCATAAGTTGCTGGTGCTATGCGCCGTTGGCTTATCAATTCCTCGCAACATCGGCCGGATTCCGATAGCAACTCGTGGGGTGAGCAATCTCCTGCGAAGCAGGAGCCACGGGGTCTGGGGCGAAGCCCCAGCGGGTCCGGGCGGAGCCCGGAGACCCCCGAGGTGTCGGATGTGTTATCAGAGCCTTGCGATTAGGACCAGCTTCAGGACTGAGAAGATTGCGTGACTACGAGATACGAATTGGGACTGTCGAAACAAGACCAGGCTCGTCCCTGAATGGCTAACAAACTCACAACGACGCCATTCATGCTACGGCCGTCGGTGGCTCCATTGTCACAGCTTCGCCGGCTGGTCTGGTCTGATCAGGTAGCCATCCGCCTTTGAAGGCGATCTCTCGTTGCTGGATCGATGGAATGCTCCCTGTGTTTGACGACGCGTTTACCTGCAGACTTTAAATTCTTGGATCAGCACTGACCTCGACATATGCACTTTCATCTGACAAGCTGCAGCAACGCAGGAGGTATCTGCCAGATCCAAACAGCCTACCTACGCCATTCGGTCTAGCTTTGTTTCACACCAATTCGACCAGTTCAGTTAGTCTGAAGCTTATTTTTCAATAGTTTGTTACTACGCTAGGACAAACAATACCCACGATCGGCCCTCTCAAACGCACATCCCACCGCTCCCCAAACACATTATTAGATTTATAGGTCTCTCAGAGCTATAGCACCAACACCCACCAACTGTAATAATAAGATTAGTTAATTCTTTAGTAAGTTTAGTAATAACAAAAAAACCTGATAACACAGAATCGCACTCTGATAAAACGAGAAACGAACAATCTGTCGCCGATGGCACAATACCACCCTCCACCCTCCTCTCCATCGCCCATTGGCCCTCCACCCACTTTCAACCACTGGTGTTTGTTTGTTTATTTACACAATTTTTTCAGCTGCTGTCGCTAACCGTTTTTTTTCAGCCCGTTTGTTTGTTTGTTTGTTTATTTATTTATTTCAGTGGTCACTTACCACGGGACGCCAGACCTGCACCAGGCGGGAGGGGGGCCTGCCTCCGGCGGCTGGGGCTCCGCCCCAGACCCTGGTTGCTCCTCTCGCTGCGCTCGAGTCGTTCCGCCGACGGTCCCAGCCGCTCGCGAAGCGAGCACAACGGGGTCTGGGGCAGCGCCCCAGCCGCCGGAGGCAGCACCCGCCCATCCCCCATGGCCCGTTCGCGAGCCCGAGCGCATTCTTGCCCCGAAACGATCACAAGCATGTCGCCAATTCCAGGCCGGGGGGTATGGTATGTGGTGCCGGACAGGGATGTGGGCTTGAAAGCACGAGCCTGAGCTCGGGCATGACTGCGAGCGTCGTCTGTGGACGGGCAGCAGCAGCAGCAGCAGGCAGAAGGGTCCAGACCGGTCTGTAGTGGTGGATTGCCAGGAGGATAGCTGCTGCTGGGGTGGACCCCCCAAAATGGACTGGGAATGGCAGTAGTGAAATGCCAGCTGCCGAGCTAGCGTCCATTCGTCTATCGTTCTCGAGCTAGCAGTGCAGTCTGGCGCTAAGATTGACAGGCACATACGTACATTACAGCAAATATCACCTAAAGCCCATCCGTACATGAGCAGCAGCAGCAGCAGCAGCAGCAGTAGGAGCGACAGCAGCAGATTTCAAGCCAGCAAAGAGAGGATGAATCCAGTAAAACCAAAACAGCGGAACCAGGCAGGCCAGACAGGCCAGGCAGGCCAAGCGAGCCAAGCTAGCCAAGCGAGACAACGAGCCGGTAGAACCAGACTTGGTCTAGCTAACCAGCTATCAGTGAAGCTTACTGGGTGGTCATGGTAACGGAACTGTCAACGGGTGTTGCTATAGTGAAACAGACAGGGTGGTGGGAGCCAAACGGCCGGCAGCCGGCTCTGGCTCTGACAATGCCGTCTGAGCTTGGACCATACCATATCCAGCAGGCTGCCGGGCAGGCAGGCTGCCAAGCAGGTTGCTGTAACACCGGTGGTACGATTTATTTGACGCACTGTCCCGTCCCGTTTCGCTAACAGCAGCAGCAGCAGCAGCAGCAGCAGCAGCCCATCCACCAGCTGGCTCCAGCCGGCCTGCTGGCTGCCCCACATTATTTCCTTGCAGACAACCTCATTCTGCCAATGGCCCTAGCTCATATTCTGCTCACCACTACTCTGATCTGATCTGATCTGATCCGATCCGATCCCAGGCGTCAGGCGTCAAGTGACCGACTGACTGACTGACTGACTGATTGACAGACAAACAGACAGACAGACAGACCATAGATCTCTCAATATTATTAATTAGCAGATCGTACGTTCTGTGCAATGTACACTGTACAACTTATAATGTAGCATGTACTTTATACGACAGCCGACTTACAACCAGCCGACAGCCAGCTTACATCCGACCTAAACACCCGCTCGACATAAACACACCTGCGATATAAACAAACATAAACAAACACACACCCGTATAAAACTAAAAGTATAATAATAAAAATAAAAATCTCCAGTAGCTAAACACACAGGCAGCCAAACGGGCAGCAGCACCCACACAATTGCAGCAGTATTTCCGGCTTATAAACTGTAATCCCAATAAACTCGGATATATCTGGGCTAATGGGCCTTGGACCAGTTCGCTCATTCATTTAGCAGCCCATTTAAGGTTATACAAAGATCGCTGCTGCTCAGCGACCAGATCGGCGTCCTGCTGACGGGCCCTTCCAAACGCGTCGCGTTTCAGTCGCGGACCATCTGCAGAGAAAAAGGTACCAAGCGTCATTTGTTGCCTGATAGACACACATGCGTCGCCGGTCTCAGTCGGGCTGCATGCCCGTACTCACGGACTGGGGGCCTGCCTCCGGCGGCTGGGGCTCCGCCCCAGACCCTGGTTGCTCCTCTCGCTTCGCTCGAGTCGGGCGTGGGGTGTCAGCGGGCTGGGGGGACTGAGCTAGAGTTTGGGCCGGGTGGCAGCTGGCGGGGGAAGTGAATGAGTGAGCGAGCTCAGAGGAGTGAATACGCAGAAACAACAGCAGGCAGTTCTAGACAGCAGCCTTCCACACGGAATCTGAGACAGACACTCAGACAGACAGATTATTTTCTGCCAGTCAGCCAGTGCTGGCACCAAACACACAAAAGGTAGCTTACCATTTCCCACAGCCCACATCCCAGCCTATGGCTCACATAGCCCCGTTACTCGCCGTCCCCAGCAGACACCCCCCCCCCCCCCCCCCCCCCCCCGCCCGACGCCCGACTCGAGCGCAGCGAGAGGAGCAACCAGGGTCTGGGGCGGAGCCCCAGCCGCCGGAGGCAGACCCCCTCTCCCCCAGCGAGGCCCCCCAGGCCGCCTGTCACCTCCTCTCATCGCGGCGATTGCAGGTCACATTCCAGTGGGCGCCGCAGGTGTACAGAATCAACCCGCCTATACAAACAATTGACCGATTAGGAAACAAAATGACAGACAGGGCCCGGGAGGGCTCACTAACCAAAACAGATCAGGATCTGGTTAAATTTCTTTTTTATCAGTGGATTCAGGAACTAAAGCACAAGCAATAGTGGGAGAGAGAAAAAAAAAACCACTATCAGGAAAAAAGAAAACCCAGACTAGGTCGGAGCGACAGATCAGAGAGTGAAGGAGACACACCAGAGCACCAGGAATTTACTTTTTAGTTGAAAATGCTACTAATGCACCAGCACTGACAGTAGAACCACGAGCAGAATTCTTCATCGAAGCGGAATTATCCTGGTTGAACAGGCTTGGTTAGGTGTGGAATTTGGTATCTATTGCATTAACACAAAGAACCAGCGAGCGGCGAGCTAGTGATTCTCGGTTTTTTCTATTATTACTTTTTGTAGATTGGACTGTTCAGTTTCATTTGTAGATTTGGTTCTGGGATTTGTACAGTCAAATATTGCCATTCAGTTGTGTGAACCAGACAATAGCAGTTGCCAGTTGCCGAACGATAACAATTGCCAGATAATAACCAATAAACCAAACGAGATATTGCGGACAATCGCAGAAACAGCAGTCCGAAAACCGAGATTAATAATAACCACAACAGCACCACCGGCTGGCAGATATCAGGCGTGCACATCATCACACACCAGCAGCAGCAGAAGCAGCAGCATCGACAGCATTGCCTGTACCAACAAAGACACATACACGGACTGATTGACTGTTTTAATAATAGCAAACTGTAATAGCCACTATTGTTAGTGGGTGGATTGCAATCAGATCGCCGTCACCCGACTCGAGCATTTTCATATTAACATTGCACACTGATAGACGGACCGGCATCCCTGCTAAAGTGCGTGCAGTAAGCAGATCTGTCCGTCTCTAGCTGCACTTATCCTTGGACTCTTTCTCAGATTGTATTGATAATTAGGTTTGTTTCCATCCTGACTGACACCCACTCACTTCATCACTCACCACCACCACAACACACACGACGTGATTCTCGGCACAAACATCGGCTCCACAGGTGGATGATACGTTCAGACACGCTCCTCACCGGTTTATTTCACAATTGTAAGTGGTTTTGGAGGGCCGGGGTGTGCCTCCGGCGGCTGGGGCTCCGCCCCAGACCCTGGTTGCTCCTGCTTCGCAGGAGTTTGGATGGGTTCTCGACGGAACGACTCGAGCGAAGCGAGAGGAGCTACCAGGGTCTGGGGCGGAGCCCCAGCCGCCGGAGGCAGTCCACCCCTCCAGAAGGTCCAGAACTAACAGTTTAGACACGAGATGACGACTGTAGCGGTAGCAGCAGCTCAGGCTGCGACCCATACCGCTAGCAGTGGCCCGGCGGCTGGGAGCGACGAGGCGGTCAAAGCGAATCACCGGCTGTCGCAGACGTCGAACCATTCGAGTGCTAGTAAGCGGTCAAAGAGCCATGTCGGCCCGTGGCGACTAGGTCGCACGCTGGGACGAGGCAGTTCCGGCAGGGTCAGGCTGGCCAAACATTCGTTGACTGGCCAGCTCGCTGCTGTTAAGATTGTTCCTAAGGAGATAGTAGTTGGAGGCGGTAGCGCGGGAAATGGCGCTGCTACTTCGCCTTCTGCTAATGGAGGAGCTGGACCAGGTGCTACTGCAGTGGTAGATGCTACTCAGTACGGATCAGATCCGAAAGATCAGGGCGGACTGCCTTATGGAATCGAACGTGAGGTCATTATTATGAAACTTATAGAACATCCCAATGTCATGGCTTTATACGACGTGTGGGAGAATAAGGGCGAGCTTTATCTCGTTCTAGAGTATGTAGAAGGCGGAGAATTGTTCGATTATCTGATTAAAAAGGGCCGTTTAGATGAGCGTGAAGCCGTCAACTATTTCCGACAAATTATATACGGAGTCGACTATTGTCACAAGTTTAATATCTGTCATCGAGATTTAAAACCCGAAAACCTGCTACTCGACAAGAATCGTAACATTAAAATCGCCGACTTCGGTATGGCCGCTTTAGAAACTTCAGACCGTATGCTGGAAACTTCCTGTGGTTCTCCTCACTATGCATCGCCAGAAATCGTCGCTGGTAAGAACTACCATGGAGCTCCCAGCGATATCTGGTCCTGCGGTGTTATTTTGTTTGCATTATTAACTGGTCATTTACCGTTTGACGACGATAATATCCGGAAACTGCTTCTCAAAGTGCAGACTGGTAAGTTTATTATGCCCAGTGATATCTCTAGTGAAGCTCAGGATCTCATTTGGAGAATGTTGAGGGTCGATCCTATTAAACGAATCTCCATGGCAGAAATTCTACGGCATCCTCTTCTTAAAAAGTATCCAGTACGGAAAAATGGCCATCATAATACGCGTCTTCATCAACCAGTTGACACGATTTTCGCCAATGCCGATAGACCTGTAAAGACAGTTTCTGATATAGACCCTGAAATCCTCAAAAACCTGCAAATTCTCTGGCATGGCGCGTCCAAAAAGGCTGTGATTGAGAAATTGCTTGCCCCAGGCCCTAATTCCGAAAAAACTTTCTACTGTTTACTGATGAAATACCGACATGACCATCGTCAAGACGAAGAGTATTCTAATAACAAAAACAACTCTGTATCTAGAGATAACGAATCGTCCAGCCATCATCACGCTTCTCGACATAACCACACTCATACCCATCATCAATCGCATCATAGAAAACGCAGCAGTCAGGTGTCCATCACTTTGAAAAAGACGGCTGTTAGAAATGCCGCTGGCGCTGCTGGTCCTCATTCGCGTAATCATTCCAGAAGTAATTCAGTCGCTTCTGTCATTACTGCTTCTTCTAGTCATCGACGAAATGTCGCGTTCGTCAGAAAGAGAGCCTCTTCTTCGCATATGAGACACCAGTCTGGTAACACGACCCCTCAAAAAACCACTCCACCATCATCAATTATCGCTCGAAATGCTACCACCACCACCACAACTTCAACTGCCAACCCAACATCAGCAGGTGCTACTACTACTTCGACTGAAATAGAAACAGCAACTACTGCAGTGACAGCGAAGCCCCAGGTTGAGTCACTGCCAATACCACGTACATACATCAACCAAACACCAACACCTCACTTGACACCAGAAGAAGATTTCAACTTCATTAGTAAACGTGCTTCGGTCGAGTTAGCATCTATGTGTGAACAGGCGTTTTTCTCTACCGACCTGCCTTCACGAACCAGTGACCGTGCCGTGTCGGATCCTTTAAGCAGTATTAAAGCACCAAAGATGGCCACCACTGAAAAACGGGTGTTTTCTCTTGGAGAACACGAAGTCAATTCAGTCGAGCCAGGATCTCGTCCTTATTCTGCTTATTCGACTGTATCAGAAGCTTCAACCACTTCGACTGCAACACCATATTTCTTGCCAATGATTTTTGAGGAAGACCGGTTTGCTGATGCTATTGAAGAGGAGGTTGATCTGAAGATATATAAACGTCCAAACAGAGCACATGACAAGCGCGATACTATAACCCAGGACTATGATTACGACTACGACTACTTCAAGCAAGAAAGTGTATTAGCCCAACCCAAGAAAAGAGAATTGGTTCCACCGTCTGCTCACACTGCAGTAACTAAGGAGTCTAGTCGACTCCAGATTTCTGGTCTGGTCAAGACTGATAGTTTCAAAGCCAGAAGCCATACGGGATTTGCTGCTTATAGAACACCATCAGCTCCAGTACCAAAACCCAATCCCGTAGTCACTACTGAGCCAGTTTTGCTGATATCACCATCACCACCGCCATCTCCTATCGAAGCCACTAATTCCATCACCACAGCCACTGGAAAGGACAGTAGCGACAACACCACGAAACCGAGCCAGTCAGATCGTAGACCTAATACCGCCAATAACAACACCAAGTCTAGTGCCAAGTCTACTAACAGACCAGCCACCACCACCAAACAAGCTCCTGTTGTCTCTACTTCCACCATCACTACTACTAATGCATCCAAACCCATCTCCAACCCCTACAAGAACTCGCAAGTTTCTCAAGTTCAGCGCACCAAGACTGATCCTTTGAAGAATCACGACCAACAACCAGTGTCTAAACCCGTAAGAAAGCCACTGGCCGTGAAATCGAATAATATCATGATCACTTCAAACGACGTTACTGACATGTCTGACCTGAAATCAAAAGAAGCTGCTGCCACAGCCAAACCGAATGCAGCCACTTCACTATTCAGACGATTAACATTGAATCCTCGTAGACCACCACCACCTCCACCACCAGCAACAGCAGTATCTACTACTCAACCACAGGCTGTGAGACCAGCACCTCCACCACCACCAGCACCCACTGTTGCTACACGTACATCGTCTGGCAAGTCCAACGAAGTCAAGCAGAACTGGTTCATGAAGATGCTGAATCCCAATCCACAATACACCACCCGACCCACTCCTTCTACCGCCAAAAAGTCTCAGTACGCTACCAAGACTCTCTTCTCGACCTCGTCAGTGACCACCATGAGACATATCATAGTCGAAGTGCTAGAAGACTGGCAAAAGTACGGTATCTCGCAAATCAACGAGGACTCAGTCTCATCAACTGTCACAGCCGTCATCTCGTCACGAAACGTGCTATCGATGCGGTCTGCCAAGTTCCGAATCAACGTGTACCCCATGCAAGGAGGCACTCGAGCCGTCTTCACACAAGAAAAAGGTTCCAACACCACCTTCCTACGATTCCTTGGCGAACTCGAACGCGCTCTCGGCGAAATGGACGTCCTTTCACCCCCACGAACCGACGCTCGCACCGCCATCGGGCTCAGATAATCTCTCTCTGGCATTTGTATTTTTATTTGTAATTGACGATTTATTTATATACCTCCCGGCCCCTCTTTGCCTCCGGCGGCTGGGGCTCCGCCCCAGACCCCGTAGCTCCTGCTTCGCAGGCGATGGCTGTGATCGTTGTTGACGAGCGACTCGAGCATTATACACCTTCCGGGCCCTGTGCCTCCGGCGGCTGGGGCTCTGCCCCAGACCCCGTAGCTCCTGCGAAGCAGGAGATGGCCGGGACCGTCGACGAAAACGACTCGAGCGAAGCGAGAGGAGCCACGGGGTCTGGGGCAGAGCCCCAGCCGCCGGAGGCATCATCCCTCCAGACCCTAGATCTCCATCACGTGACGCAGATGCAAGGTGTTGAAAAAAAGTCGGGATGAAAAATTGAAAATTCAGATCACCAATTGAGGAGGACGTGAGCCCGACGGAAAACAACACAGATGACTCGGAGGAATAAGGTGCTGTTTTCCTTGACCAGGAAGCGGATTCGTCCGTCGTACAATAAGTACAATGTGTTTAATGCCATGACTTGGCGGAAGAATATTCGTCGCGGCACTCTGTATCAGCAAATCTTTTCTGCAAAGCAGGAGTCGAGAAGCTACCATGGTGAGCATTTGACGGAAACTCAATTTCGAAATATTTTCAAGAGCGAGCTCAACTCGGTGAATCCTCTTCAGTCGACCAAATCTGCAGGCTCAGCCGAGTCCAAGAGCTCGCAAGACGAGATTCCTTGGGCTTTGCAAACGTACGTGGGTCTTGAACGTCGTCTTGATACAGCCGTTTTCCGGGCTATGTTTGCTTCCAGTATTCGTCAATCGGCGCAATTTATTGTCCGGGGAAATGTCAAAGTCAACGGCATCAAAATTAAACAGCCTGGATATATTTTGCGTCCTGGAGACGTCTTCTCAGTCGAGCCAGAACGGGTTCTCGAGGCACTTGGCCGTCAGAAACCTACCATCAAGCAATCGGTCGAACTCGTCAACAAACAGATTAAAAAGTATAATAAATATCTCGACAAGTGCCGAGCCAAGCCAGAAGTCATGTGGAGAATCCGCCAACACAACAGAAAGAGAAACAAGGCCTACTACACCAAATATCTCGAGAAGCAAACTGCTAGGAACATTGCCTGGAACAAACAGGTTCGTGAGGACATGAGCAAGAAAATTGACGAGGTCACACCAGTGTCGGTTCTCGAGGGTATTCTTCGTAACGAAGCTTACTTCAACAAACACGGTACACTACCACAAGACGGCGGCAAGGCCATTCTCGCCAAATCCTTGAGTATTTATGGTCTTGTCAAGGGCGTCAATGTCAACTTGAAGGTCGATTCTGCTCCTGCTGTTAAAGCTGCTGCTACCGAAACCACAACCGAAAATACTGCCTCAGAAACTGCTTCAGAAACTGCTTCAGAGACTGCTACAGAAACTGCTACAGAGAGTACAACCGAATCGTCAGCTGCTGCTGCTGCTGAAACAGGAGAAGTTGCTAGTGCCGATGTCAGCAAAACCGTTTCGAAATACTACTCGAAGGAAGAATCTGGAGAATCCGGACCAGCTAACAAGTCTGATGTGAAGAAGCTTGTTCAGGACGTGGTCAAGCTGCGTCAAGAGCATATTAGACAGACGTACTCAAGCAAGATCCGAGACCTGAAAAACAGCAGTGAAGAGTACGATCCTACCTGGGTCGACAGACTGCCCGAGAAGCTACCAATAGTGCGAGCCAAAGACGCTCGTGAAGATATCAACTCGGTGTTGCCCATTCGATTACCATACGGGCACGGTAAACTGTACGGACTTTCCAAGCCCGAAAAGGGCTACTTCACGCCATGGACCCCCCGACAGTTCCTGACTCCATTCGCGGTGCTGCCCCACCACATCGAAGTGTCGTTCCTGACATGCCACGCAGTCTACCTACGAGACCCCGTGGCCCGACCAGGCCACTCGGAGCTCGTGTCTCCCTTCCCTCTCGACATGCATGAACGAGCTCACATGTACTACTTTGCCAGAAGACGTAAGAACATCTAATCCGCATCCTGTAAATAATCTATGTACATATCTTCCAACCCTGGTGTGTCTACCTGCCTCCGGCGGCTGGGGCTTCGCCCCAGACCCCGTAGCTCCTGCTTCGCAGGAGATGGCTGGGACCATCGACGAAAACGACTCGAGCGAAGCGAGAGGAGCCGGGGGGTCTGGGGCGCAGCCCCAGCCGCCGGAGGCAGCACGCGAACTAATGAAATAGGAATCGATTTAACCATCTATAGCGACAACGGTGCTGGTGAGCTGGCCGTTAGGACCGATGCGGTGGACCACTTGCTCGGGGAGAGGCGTTTCGGAGTAGTCGCCCTCTTCAGCGTTTCTGGGCACTTCGATGTTGATGGCCGAGGTCTGCGAGGTGTAGATGTCGACATTGAGAGACTCCTCGCTGAGGTAGATTTGTCCTTCGTGACTCTGGTCGATGGTCAGAGTGGGCATGCTGCCGGTGACTTGAAGCCCGAATCCAGTAGATTTGATCACGTCGACACCAGAAACAAGGTTCTCAAATAGAACACCCACTTTAGAACATTCGTTGATGGTGATGGCACTGACTTTGCCCTTGATTTGAATGGTACAGTTGGAACAGCGGTCGATGAACACTCCTTGGTTCATTTCACCCTCAATAACAATCTTGTGCTCATTTTCAAAGTATTCAACAATCCATTTAGTGTCAATGAGCTCTTTATGAGCAGGCTTCTTCTTGGATTGAACGTTACTAGCAGCAGATGGTGCTCCAGCAGCGAGACTGGCGGGTTTCTTGGGTGGAGGAGGTGATTTCTTGACCTTTGAAGCTTCATTTGCACCGGCACGAAGTGCTGGGTTCTTATGAGTCATCTCGCTCTTATCGACCTTCTTCAATGACGAGGTAATACCTTCTCCTTGGTTAAGAGCAGCAAATACCGCGTTCATACCACCGCCAGAACTGCTCGACGAATCAGTCTCTGGACCAGATTTGGCGTCGTCAGTGAACAAAGAAGCTGGAGGTGGTGGAGGAGGGGGTGGTGCACCACCAGTCTTAGCAGCACCAGATGTAGAGTCAGGAGGAGTGACAGCTGGAGTAGCGATAACAGAGGTACTAGCACCCTCTTCGTTCTTCTCTTTAATAACAACATCTAAAGGTTTACCGTTTTCATTCCATTGAAGACCCTTGGGATAATGTTTACGAACAAACGACTGTAAATCGACAATGACACTGGAGAAGGTACGAGCCCAATCGACATGTTTCTTCTCCACATCCTTATACTCCTTGAGAATCCGGTTGCTATAGAATTGGGCACTGTCTTTGAAATCACTGATATAATCAACAGGCGAGTCAACAGTGACCCAACCAAGAGCAGGAATGCCTTCTGCAACAGTTGCCAAGTGGTTAATGAATTTCGAGCCTCGATTGGTCTCACGGATGTTAATAATGGTTTCTGCATGCTGTTGAATAGGAGCAAACAGTTCAGAAAACGTCTTTGACGACACATCTGGTTTCGATGCTTTAAGTGACACAATCAAGAAATCTCTCTCGGCCTCAAAAGCTCTCAAAAGAGGAATCACCTGTTCCTCAATCAACGGGTCCAAACTCTTACTCAAAGCCAGCAATTGAGTGAGTCCGGTCTTGATAATCGTCTCGAACTCTTCAATAATAGGAGACGAAGAGGGCGAATCAACAGATTTAGCAGCTGGTGTCGATCCCACGCCTCCAGAACCACTTGTATCAGTAGGAGAAGTAGCAATAGAATCAGCACCCGAACCCACTCCCTTCTCACCCACAGCACTTCCGGCATCAGAACCAGCCGCTGCCTCAGCTCTCTTCTCTGCCGTGACTCCAGCAGCTGTACCCAAAGCCGACCTACTCAGCGCCTCCGAATGATAAACAGTCAGATCTTCCAACCGCGAAGTCGCCGCTTCCAACCTAAAAACCCCTGTTAGTCACTTCATTCACCCCACAACCCCCTGCTGCTCGCGAAGCTAGCACTACGGGTCCTGGCGGAGCCCGGCCGCCGGAGGCATATTTCCGGGTCGGGGTGTGCCTCCGGCAGCTGGGGCGCTGCCCCAGACTCCGTTGTGCTCCGCTTCGCGGAGTGGTTTGGACTTTGGCAACCGCAATGGGGTGCCGGTCCTGTTGTAAATGTGTCCCCGGCGGGAGTGGTACGTACCGCTTCATGAGCGTGACAATGTTGTAACCCGGGCCCGAGGGCGTGTTCTCGTTGACACTCATCTTTCGACAGTAACTCAATTGACTCTGTAAACCTGTGAAAAGGCCTGTTTGCCGTTTGTTTCGTTGCGTCAGACGTCGTTGTTTGCGGAGACATCCCGTGAACCTGGCGTGGCGATGCTGACCTGGTCCTGCCGCCCCTGCAGACACATCACGTGACAATCTCAGGGGTACTTTCTCCTCCTGCCTTTTTACGGGTTGATTCTGGGGTTGGGGGGTCGGGTTTGCCTCCGGCGGCTGGGGCTCCGCCCCAGACCCTGGTTGCTCCTGCTTGGCAGGAGATGGCGGAGACCGTTGCGAAACGACTCGAGCGTAGCGAGAGGAGCAACCAGGGTCTGGGGCGGAGCCCCAGCCGCCGGAGGCAGCGCCACCGCTCCCTGGATCCAGAAACCAGGAAGAACCCAGATCACGTGATCTGGCGGGGAAATAGTGGACGTGCGGCTGGCCTCAGTTGGAGAGTCGCATGTTGGAAGGTGAGATAGGAACATAAGGATTGAGTTCGGGTGTCAGCGAGAAGAGTAGAAATGCCTCCATCGATTGACTCGGTCAAGGTTGAGGAGCCTGTTGAGGAATTTGCTCCTGTTTTGTATCCGTTGAGGGATATTGAGAAGCCCGAGGCTGTTGAACCGATTACTGGAGGATGGAAAGAGGGCGTGCCTATTGCAATAGATTTCGGGTCGTACCAGACTCGGATTGGATATGCGAATGAGGAGAGTCCGAGTCATGAGTTTTTCTCTCAGGTTTCGAAGTTCAGAGACAGGAGAGCTAATCGAAGTTATACTTTGGTGGGCAACGATATTTATTTAGATGCTACAGCTCGTCAGAGCATCAAGTCTCCGTTTGATGGTCCATTGATATCGAATTGGGACGCTACTGAGACGATATTAGATTACAGTTTTGCCAAATTGTCAGTGGGATCCAGAAACGGGGTTGAAAATCCGATTGTAATGACGGAGATTTTGGGTGCACCAGAACCGCAGCGGAAATTCATGAATGAACTGCTGTTTGAAGGGTACAATGTTCCTAGTTTGACTTATGGTATTGATTCGCTGTTCTCGTTCCATTATAATCAGGGTGTCAATGTTTCAGACAGCAGTCATACGGGTATTGTGGTTTCTTGTGGCCATGAAGCGACACATATCATTCCAGTAATTAAAGGAAGAGGAATTCTGTCCCAGGCTAAACGAATCAATTGGGGTGGTAGACAGGCGTCTTCGTATCTCCAAGCTCTACTGGCACTGAAATATCCTTACTTTCCAACGAAAGTGACACCCAGTCAAGCCACATATATGATCCACGATCACTGCTACGTGTCGTCAGATTACCCTCAAGAACTGTCGAATTACCTTGAATACTCGACAATGTCGACTCGTGAACGGATAATACAGGCTCCGTTTACTGAAGTGGTGGTACAGGAAAAATCAGAAGAAGAGCTGGCACGTATTGCTGAGCAGAGAAAAGAGTCGGGTAGGAGATTACAAGAGCAGGCTGCAAAAAAGAGACTGGAGAAACTGGTGCAACAAGAACAGGAATTAGAGTATTATAACGAGCTTAAAAACCGAATTGCCAGTGCCCCGAATAAAAAAGAAGTCAAGAGAATGCTAGATGGCGAGGGTATTAAAGACGAGGCAGCACTTCAAAAGACGATCTCAGAGCTTGAGAAAACCATTCGACGAGGTCGTAAGCAGGATGTAGGTGATGACACTGAAGAACAGGTGGCCCCGTCGTTCCCATTAGTTGAGATTCCAGATGAAGATCTCGATGAAGAGCAGATTAAAGAAAAGCGACGACAGCGGCTGTTAAAGGCCAGTTACGACGCTAGAATGAGAGCTAAAGAAGAGAAACTGCTTGAAGAGCAGCGACTGGCTGAAGAAGCTCGAAAAGATGATGAATGGAGAGAAGCAGATTTAGAAGGCTGGATAAAGGAAAAACGGGATAAATTGGATGGATTACTAGCAAATGTTCGAGAGAAAGAACGACTTCGGGAAGAATTAAGTAATCGTAAATCGCATGCCTCACAAATGAGAATGAAATCAATTGCAGTTTTGGCTTCTGATTCACGAGGTGGTAATAAACGAAGACGAGCTGCTGGAGCTGGAGATGACGATCCTGACGATACGTTTGGAGCCAACGACGACGACTGGGCTGTATATCGCCGTATTGCGAATGCCAGTGACAGTGAAGAAGAGGAAGAAGAAAAGAATACAATTAAAGCATTACAAGAACAACTACTTCAACACGACCCTACATTCTCAATTGAAGACACGCGAGAAGCACAACTGGACTGGAGAAAAAGTACCATTCACATGTTCTTACGAGGACCGCACGAGTTCGATCCCGAGTCGCGAGCTCAGTCACATCAACTGAACTTGAATGTCGAACGAATCAGAGTTCCCGAAGTGCTTTTCCAGCCATCAATTGCCGGTGTCGACCAAGCAGGCATTGTCGAAGTCTGCGGAGATATCCTTCTCCGGAACAAGACTATCCCCTACGCCAACAACCTCTTCCTTCACGGCGGTCAAGCACACTTCCCCAACTTCGAAGACCGTCTTTTCAACGAACTACGGGCCATTCTCCCTGTCAATACCTCTCTCTCGGTCAAACGAGCGTCCAACCTCTCCTTCGACGCCTGGCGCGGCATGGCTCAGTGGTCGCTAACCGACGACTTCCGGTCCTCAGTGGTGACCCGCGAGGACTACCTCGAAATGGGCAGTGGCTACATCAAAGAGCACGGCTTTGGCAATGCTCTAGTACGATAGTTAATGTATATTTTACGACTGTGAGGGGTCTTTTTGCCTCCGGCGGCCGGGCTCCGCCCGGACCCGTTGTGCTCGCTTCGCGAGCGGGGTCGGGCTGTGGTCGGTCTGTCCTCTCGCTTCGCTGGAATCGTTTCGTCGACGGTCCCAACGAAAACTCCTGCGAAGCAGGAGCAACCAGGGTCTGGGGCGGAGCCCCAGCCGCCGGAGGCATGTCCGGGAACTCTAAAGTTAGGATTGGAGGAAAAATTGGAGTCGACTCGTGCGATTGGAGATGTTTTGGATGGATTTGAAGGATTGTGAGGGTGATTTGTTTGGTTCGCGGAGGTCTATGGATCGGGAGTGGAGAGGTCTGGTCACAGGGAGCAGCAGCGGTCGGGGGGTTGCGGTTCCAGAAATAGACACTTTGGCCGAGCGGTTAAGGCGTTAGACTCAAGTTGCAAGACTTACCCTCGAGAAGAGGGAGCATTCTAATATCGCAAGATGCAAGGGTTCGAATCCCTTAGGTGTCACCATCTCTTTTTTTGCACCTTTTTTGTGCCCCCGTCACTGTCACCCACCTCCCAATCCAACAGGGGACCCCCAGTAAGCTCGCGAAGCGAGCACAACAGGTCCGGGCGGAGCCCGGCCGCCTAAGGCAAAAAAGAGACACTCAAAGAAATCAGATGCTATTTGTACATAAAAATTAGTTCTTGGCAGGCTTGGGTTTGTGTGCATTGGGGTTGAGACCCTTCTTTTTCATGGAGCGACGTCTAGTTTGCTCGATGAGGGCAGAGTCTTCGGGGTCGTTGAACTCGGCAAAGTCGCCGTGGATGAGTGGCTCAGCATCCTCATCTTCGCGGATGGCTCGTTCCTTTTCTCTGGCACCAGCCTTGCTGTTGTCGTGGAACGAACCTGAGGTCTTCTGGAATTTGGCCACGTAGAATCCGTCGACATTGTATGTGTGAGGGTAGTATCTTCGGGTCAGTTTGACTGAAGGATCAAACTTCTTGCCTCGGAAATTCGTGAACCCTTCTTTTCCGATCTCCAGATGAGTCTCAACAAGCTTGACGTTGGGTCGTTTACGGAGAACATAGTCAACAACAGCCTCGTTCTCTTCAACCATGACCGAACAGGTCGAGTATACAATCACACCTCCGGTCTTTGAACTGGCATCCACAGAGTCTATGGCCGACAGAAGCAGTTGTTTCTGGAGATGTGGCAGTTGAATGAAATCTTTCTCGGTTCTACTGGTCTTGACAGCTGGGTCCTTGGCAATAACACCAGTACCTGAACATGGAGCATCCAACAGCACTCTGTCGAATCCACCAATGACTTTAGGGAACTCACGAGCATCGTAGTTACATACAATGGTGTTGGAACAGCCAAGACGGTGGATGTTGGCAATCAGAGACTTGGTTCTCGATTTGTTAGAGTCGTTGGCAAACACACAACCGGTGTTTTTCATCATGGCAGAAATGAATGTCGTTTTACCACCGGGAGCCGAGGCCATATCTAGCACCCGCTCATTCTCCTGTGGATCCAAGGCCATGACTGGTAAGAAAGAAGATGCGGCTTGAAGAATATAGTGTCCAGCAAGGTATTCTGGGGTGGCTCCAATAGGCACTTGAGACTCGAACACTTGTAAACCGACCTTAGTCCATTTACCAATGGGTTGAAGGTTGACTCCTCTGTTAATAAGAGCCTGAGCAAGGTCTCTTCTTCTTGTTTTCAAGGTGTTGGTACGAATAGTAACTGGTCTGGCTACTTCGTTGGCCTCGAAGAACTCAATAGCTTCAGCTGGTGAAAACAGATTAAACAGCTTTTCAGCCAAATAACGTGAATATCCGTAGTAAGCGGCAATATCGTCTAACAGCTGGTCGGTATATTCAGATCTGCTACGGCCTTCTTCAGCCAGGGTCTTGAAATCTTCAAGAACCTTGACAACTTCGAGAATACGGGTTCGTAATGCGTGCAAGTCTGTTGGATGTTGTGTTTCTATCTCTTTTTCTTGTTCAGAAGGCAGAACATGTGCTTTAGGAGCTTCTTCAGTGGCATATTTGCCACTATCATCTTCTCCATCTTCGTCATCTTCGTCATCGTCCTCGTCTTCCTCATCGACATCAAACTCGTCATTCTCCTCTTCATCCTCGTCATCGTCCTCTTCGTCTTCACTATCTTCTAAACCGAAAGTAGCAGCGGCTTTCTTATTCATTTGTTCAAGAATCTCGTCATCTTCATCGTCATCACTGAACATTGGTTTAGCTTGACGGTCTTCGTCTGAATCATAGAATTCATCATCATCTAGCTCACTTCCTACCACATCGTCATCTTCCTCCTCATCAGAGTTCTCAAACAGACTCTTCTTGGTCTTTTCAATTTCCTCTTTATCAATAGGAGCAGAAGTTTTCGATTTTGAGCTTCTTTTACTTTTGTGTTCAGTGGTGCCATTAGTACCATTAGGCTTATGTTTCTTCGAGGAAGACGAGCTCGAACCGGCTGATTTGTGTCCCTTACGCTTCTTACCCTCATGAAACTCATCTAATGAGGGAGGAGCGGGTTGCTTATTCTTGGCTTTTCTTCCCATTTTTCCACAATTGTGATTTTATTTATGAATCAAAAATAAATAAATACAAGTTCCAATGCTTGATAATTTTCAGGATCTTCAGATAATGCGGCAGGTACACCTAGAAAAAAATAATTTTTCAAATGCAGGGAACCGATGTTAGGTTATACATTGATTGTCAGGAAGGGAAGGATCGACCAAATTTTTCAGATTCAGCAGTAAACGATATTTACAGCATCAGATATTGAATCTGAAGCCGTGTCAAGAGCATTCATCAGATTTTTTTTATACCACCACAGTATCACTGTTATAAAAGAAACAGAGGTAGTTCGTTACTGCTGGAAATTTATCAAAACTGTAAATTGGAGGAGAGAACAGGTTTTGGCGAAGTTATGACATCCACGAGGCAGCAGAAACAGCTTCAGTCGCTGCAACAGCAGGATCCTGAATCAATTGATTATTCTCACGAGTTTGATCAGACTCATATTAAACCAGGCCAATATGTCATGATTCGATTGCCTTCAGAAAACTTCCGAGTTTTACAGCTACATCCAGGTCAGACGGTGAATCTGGGAAAATTCGGCAGTTTCAAAGTAGACGACATTCTTAATCATCCATATGGATATACTTATGAAATTGGTGCTGATAACAAACTATCTATTGTGAATCATAACTACGAATTAGATAACCAGGACGAGCCTGTATCGGAATTAGCTCCTCATGAGAACAACCGAGAGCTGGTGGATGATTCCTCAGTACAGGGTCTGTCTATGGCCGAGATTGAAGAACTCAAAAAAGGTGGTCTGTCAGGAAAACAAATCATCGAAAAAGTCAAGACATCACATTCCAGTTTTGACAAGAAGACGGCATTTTCAAAAGAAAAATATCTCAAGCGTAAACAACAGAAATTCTTGAATCAGTTCACACCTGAACCCATTGGCAGTGCCGAACTGATTGATATTTATTTAGATAAAGACGCTTCGCGTATTCAGAATATGAGTGAAGAGTCTCTTGCATTAATGCTGAGTTTGGCCAATGTTCGACCAGGAGGTACTTATCTTGTTGTAGACGACATCAGTGGATTGCTTGTTGGAGCTATGATGGAACGAATGGGTGGTGAAGGACTGATTGTAGTGGCTCATGATAACGAGCATCCTAATCTCGATGGACTACGATATATGAACTACTCTCAAGGACTCATTGCCAAAATGATCAAAACTGTCAATTGGTTAGAGTTCTTTGAACCGTCGGAAATCGAGCCGTTTGAGGAAAAAACCACTGAAGAGCTGCAGCAACTCAAGTCAAACCAACGAGGACAATACTATCGTCGTCGTACCAGATATAATGACTCGGTTACCGTTCAAAATCTCATCAGCAATTCCGGTTTTGATGGATTATTAGTTGCTACTGGTCTTCATTTAGCGTCCTTGATCCCCCGTATCATTCCCGCTGTTGGCGGATCACGACCAATTGTAATGTTCAGCGAGACCAAAGAATTACTCACTGAAACAACCCTGGTCCTACATAAGGATTTCCGAGTCATTTCTCCCACAATCTTAGAGACTCGACTCCGTAAATACCAGACACTTCCTGGCAGAATGCATCCTCACATGACGTCTCGTGGCGGCGGTGGATATGTTCTCTGGGGAATCCGTGTGTTCCCAGACGAAAATGCCAATGCTGTTGGTAAGGTCCACAGAAAGCGGAAAGCCACTGATTCGGGTACAAGCACACCTGCTGAAGAATAAAAAATAGCATTAGACTTTTAATAAAATAAATAATAAACCAACCGGGCACTGCCTCCGGCGGCTGGGGCTCCGCCCCAGACCCCGTGGCTCCTGCTTCGCAGGAGTTTGCTAGGACCGTCGACGGTGGGAGAGGGTTGAAAGGGATCATGGCTCATAGAGCTTCTAAGAATGACCAGGAGGGGTCCTTCCACATGACTACGGCACGGGGATGTCCATTGAGATCGTGGAACTCCGAGCTGGACCACCCGTTTTTTGCTCCTAACGACCTCATGAAATCGATCTGACCCGCATTTCCTACTTCACACACTAGTCCTTTTGCTTGGAGGTGGACAGAAAGATCATAGATCCATCGGTAGAATTCCAGTCCTCCAAGAAGCGCTTGATGTGGCTCGTACAGCCTGACTGACCGCTCTGTTTGGCTGAAAAACTCTCTTCTGCCGATATACGGTGGATTTGCCGTGACAATATCAGCATCAGTAATGCCTGTTTTTTCACAGAACACATACGGATCAATTGAGATATCTCCCTGAGCTGGGATCACCTTGCTGTTACGTTTGTCGAGCCGCCGCGAGCGGTTCACACTCTTGATATTAGATTTGAATAATTTCACTGCCTTTTGTGAAATATCCACTCCATATGCTACAGTATTTCTCAATTTACTGGCTAGAGACAGTGGAATACAACCAGTACCTGTACAAAGATCAACTACTGTCATCTGGCTGTGAGGTCTGCTGCTGTTCTGATCCTGCTCTATCAGCTGCTGATACTGTAGTAGTTGGGCCAATTTCAGAGTCCATTCTTCAGTTTCCCACCGTGGAATCAGCACACCTCTAGCACATTTAATATCGAGGTCGCCAAATGGCTGTGATCCAATAATATACTGTAATGGAACTCCACGACCTCGCATATAGCAGGCCTTTTCAAGTTTATGAGACGGAACCTCCCTCCTTAACCACATCAATTCACGCTGAGCATCGGGAATGTTTCGGAGCGTGGGCAGCAACAGCGGCAGATGCCTGTCGAGCTGCCGAGCCCGCGAAATCAGTTGCTGGCTCAGACGCATCGCAGATGTCACACGGTCAACAGCCAGATCAATCTCTCGCGATCCTGTACTTATAGCTGCATATAATTTTTCAGTCTCGGTCGATCCTTCCCCCCTGCAGCCGCGTCTTACCCCTGAGTTTTCCCATACCAGCCAGGGGTCCTGCTCCTGTGCGCACTTTTCACTTTCGAAAATGGTTCTGGACTTTTTAGGGGTGGTCATGCCTCCGGCGGCTGGGGCTCCGCCCCAGACCCTGGTTGCTCCTCTCGCTTCGCTCGAGTCGGGGCGGGGACTGTCGCCAAAGCCTGGAAACCACCAACTCTGAGCCTGTTAGAAAGTGTCTGGCACCCCGTGCCCGACTCGAGCCAAGAGAGAGGAGCAGCCAGGGTCTGGGGCGGAGCCCCAGCCGCCGGAGGCAGGTTGGCACCCCGAGAGTTTATCTCCCCAGGTGAAGAAATGTCAGCCGACACCCATACAAAGAGAGAAGGGTCTGTTGAGAGAGACTCAATTAATAGATAAATATTGTTGGTAGAGCGTGATTTGTTGTTGGAAAGGTGGTTTTGGTGGTCCAGGGATGGAGTTGAGAGTGGGATGTGAAGACACCATTGCACGTGATACGCGGCATTACATGACACATTATAGCCGATCTGAAGATATCGTTTTGACGATATATATTCGAGATCCAGACCGAACGATGCTGGCCAAGAGACTTGTTTTGAGCAGTGGGCTCCTTGGCAAGGGAAGTGTGTCGTTGGCTGCTAGAGGCTATGCTACAATTGGTACTGCTGCCGATGGTGGGCCATTTGTCCCTCCATTCATTCCGCTGGTGTCCGAGAGTGGATTCCCAGGAGCAGTTGGTAATACTCCACTTGTGCGATTAAACAAGTTGAGTGACGAGACTGGTACCAATATTTATGGAAAAGCCGAGTTTATGAACCCTGGTGGTTCGGTTAAGGATAGAGCTGCGTTGTTCATTATCCAGGATGCCGAAAAGAAGGGACTTATTAAACCAGGTGGTACCATTGTCGAAGGTACCGCTGGTAACACCGGTATCGGTCTTGCTCACATGTGTCGTGCTAGAGGCTATAAGTGTGTCATTTATATGCCCAACACCCAATCTCAAGGTAAAATTGACCATCTTAGAAGATTAGGTGCCGAGGTGTATCCAGTGCCGGCAGTTGCATTTGATAATCCTGACAATTATAACCACCAAGCCAAGCGTCATGCCGACAGATTGGACAATGCTGTGTGGACCAACCAATTCGACAATGTTGCCAACCGTCAAGCTCATATTGAGACCACAGGTCCTGAAATCTGGGCTCAGACCAATGGCAAATTAGATGCTTTTACATGTGCTACTGGTACCGGAGGTTCTCTCGCTGGTACTACCAGATATCTGAAAGAGATTTCCAATGGTCGAGTCAAGGCATTTTTGGCTGATCCACCAGGCAGTGTTCTCCACAGCTATATTTCATCTGGTGGTAAACTGATTGAGCGAAGCGGATCCAGTATTACTGAGGGAATTGGTCAAGGTAGAGTTACCGATAACCTTAAGCCCGATATTGAGCTTATGGACGGTTCCCTGACCATTTCTGATGAAAAGACCATCAACATGGTATACAGACTTCTGGATGAAGAGGGGCTTTATCTCGGAGCATCGTCTTGTTTGAATGTTGTAGCTGCCTATGAAGTAGCACAAAAGCTTGGACCAGGAAGCACCGTCGTTACTCTTCTCTGTGACAGTGCTGACAGATATGCCGACCGACTGTTCAGTCGCAAATGGCTTCAATCCAAGAACTTGGACGTTCTTCCTGAACACCTGCAAAAATATATCGTTTTGGAGTAAACGGATCTGTATAAATAGACTTGCACATAATATTAGATCTGACGCTCTTGCCGGCGTAACGACTCGAGCGTCAGCGAGAGGAGCAACGGGGTCTGGGGCGGAGCCCCAGCCGCCGGAGGCAAAAGCCCCCCCTCTCTCCCATCTACCAGAAAGCTATAAAAAGTAATCTGGAGTGCGACGAGAGAAATTAGATTGTCCAGAGCGCGGACTGGGGTCGAACTGGAGGAAGGTTGTGTTCATGTTTTCGTCGACTTCCATGATAGCGGCCTGGTTTCCACATCGGTAGCAGTAGTTTGGGGCCGAGAAGATGGTGACAACCCGTTCTTCGTGGGTGAATTGGTAGCCTTCCATGATGAGCTGATGGGCTCGAGCTATTAGAGAGAGCGAGTTGGCATGGTTGAATTGACTGGATATATCGAAACCAAAAGTGAATCCAGCACCTCGAGGAGATACACCCCATGCCGAGCGTTCATCGGGATCCGACCACAGCAAGTCACATACTGGTCCTTCATGAGGAGCTTCCTGAAATCTGTCCAATTGCACGATTTGGTCCAGAGTTTCAATAGAAGGAGACAGTCCTCCATGTAAACAGAAAATCCTATTCTCAACTAAAGCAGTCAGAGGCAGGTAATCAAACAAGTCAGTAAATGCTGTCCATACTTTAGTATTGCCATATTTTCGCAAACATTCATCATAAAACCCATAAACCTGAGTAATCTGGCGTGATTCGTGATTTCCACGAAGAATCGTTATACGATGAGGATAGCGGACTTTGTATGCAAGTAGCAGGCTAATAGTCTCTACCGAGAAATACCCTCTATCGACATAATCACCCATGAACAAGTAATTGGTGTCTGGACAAGGGCCGCCTATACGGAAAAGTTCCAGCAAGTCGTGGAACTGGCCATGAATATCGCCACAAATAGTGACTGGCGAGCTCACTGGCTGGACATTGGATTCATTGACGAGGATCTCTCGTGCTGTGTCACATAATCTCATCACCTGAGATTCGCTAAGAATCTCGCATTTTAGCAGTCGTTCAATCCAGGTTTCTAGAATGCCAATACCGATAGAATGCAGATTTTCAGCGGGTTTGATTTCTGGGATGCCATCTCCCGAGCGGGACGTCGACGCTGGATGTTTAACCTGACTCAGAGGATCTTCTTGGTCGACTTCCATGGCAAATCGAATCGAAAGTCTGACATATGAAACGTCCAAAGTCTCTGTACGATAACAACAAGGATTGAGAGCAATCAAGCAGCCGCTTGAAACGGGATTGATTTTATATGCACGATAACAACACTTGCATAAGATAGAGTGCAGCTGATTGCACCCGTGCATATGACTTCCCTGCAATGCCTCTTCATGAATTCTTTATGGCCGGCCTGTGCCTCCGGCGGCTGGGGCTCCGCCCCAGACCCTGGTTGCTCCTGCTTCGCAGGAGATGGCGGGGACCCCGACGAAACGACTCGAGCGCAGCGGGAGGAGCAGAGGGGTCTGGGGCCGAGCTCCAGCCGCAGGAGGCAAAAGGTCGGGATCTTGTGGTCCACGGAAAGTGGCAAATATGCTAAGTTTTGTGTGGCGAGTGGCACATGAGAGAGCCTGTCACGGGATTGAGCTTCGTTTGGGTCGTGGCCACAGCTGACTTGTGCTCCAGCCCCATAGCATTCCAGATTGCGTTTGGTTTATGGGATGAACTATTCTGATTAATATATCCGCTGATGGGTTTAACTGGTATTTCCAGCCAACGTCGGCTAATCAACGGTTTTTACTCGAAGAATTCAAGTGTTCAGACTTGAAATGTGCAGAGTGGATGGCATATGTAGAAGTTACTGATGTGTAAGAAAATTCACGGTTTCCTGAGAAACGCAGACCTGGATTAGTAATATTGCAAATGAGTTGAAATGAACTGGCTCGTATCAGTAAGTGGATACAGTAGGCTCACAGGGTCGCAAGTGAATTTATTAGAAACAGCATCTCTAATATTTTCTCACGGTAAAGGGCTGCACAGAGCGGTCTAGATTTGGAATAAGCACCTTGACAGTTAGAACTTTATAAAATATGAAACAGAAATCATTTTAGGCTGTGTTGGATAACTGAGGAGTCTCGGATAAATATGCAGTATCTAAGTGCTAGTCAGATATGGTCCTCGGTAATTGAGGCTAACTCTAATTTCACGAAGATGCCTCTGTTTCATATTCATGAGCAAAGTCTCAAAAATATCACGAACTTGGGCCCAGGAAAAATATAAATTGGGTCAAAAATGTCTTGTCAGGGGTCTTCTTTCTTTCTTATCATATTCAACATCGATCTGATTCTCATTCGTTTTACAACATCTTTCCAACTACAAATCACTCTTTTTTACCAATCTAAAAATGGTCGCTTCTAAGTTTATCATCTCTGTTTTCCTTGCTCTTGGCGCTGCCAATGCTGCTGCTTCTGAAGGCACTATTGCTGCTCGTCAATTCGCTCTTTTGGACGGTGTTCAAAGTGGTGTCACCAACTACCGTCAAACTGTCGATACTCTTATCAGACAGCTTGAGTCTGGTAATGGTCATGCAGCTGCTGACTCCATTGCTGCTGCTATCACTGGTCTCGATTCGCAAATCGATAATGCCATTGGAACTGTATCTGATGCTTTGGCTCCTTTCACTCTTGGCGTTTCCAAGGCTATTGGCAATGTCTTGCTTGGACCTTTCGTCCAATCCGTCACCAACGGTGCTGAGGTTGTTCTTTCCAACATCATCGGTGGTGCCGTCGATGGTATCTCTGCTCCTATTGTTGCCAGCTTGACTGGAAATATCAACAACTTGGTTCAACAGGGTCAACACTACAACATTGACACCTCGAAGTTGGCTGATCTCAACTCTCAGCTTCAAGAGCACCTTCCTCAAATGCAGCAAAGAAGCCTTGTCACTCGTCAAAACGCTTTGCTTGATGGTGTTGAGAGCGGTGTTACTAACTACCGTCAAACTGTCGACACTCTTACCAGACAGCTTGAATCTGGTAATGGTCACGCAGCTGCTGACTCCATTGCTGCTGCTATCACTGGTCTCGATTCGCAAATCGATAATGCCATTGGAACTGTATCTGATGCTTTGGCTCCTTTCACTCTTGGCGTTTCCAAGGCTATTGGCAATGTCTTGCTTGGACCATTTGTTCAATCAGTCACCAACGGTGCTGAGGTTCTCCTCTCCAACCTTGTTGGTGGTGCCATTGATGGTGTCTCTGCTCCCATCGTCGCCAGCTTGACTGGTAACATCAACAACTTGGTCCAGCAGGGTCAACATTACAATATCGACACCTCCAAGCTCGCCAACCTCAACACCGAGCTCCAAAACCACTTGCCTGCTATGAACTGAACTGTCTGGCTGATTAGCGACTTCTTATATCTCAAATACTACAATACAGTACTATCATTTTAGTTGACTTCTTGCCTCTGGCGGCTGGGGCGCTGCTACTGCCACATACCCCGTTACTCCCGCGAAGCGGGAGTTGCTTGGTCATTAGACACATAATGAACAATTTTTCTCTAAAAAATAGAAAATAGAACGGCCTATGGAGAGGACTCTCCAAAGATCAAAGTCTTCCTTTTTTCCTAGCAAAACCATAAACCACTTCACCTAATCTACTAGTATCTTAGAAAAACCACCTGGAAACAATTAATCAAAGACATTTCAACCGAATTGTAACAAAAGCTAGATCAAACAACTCCTGAAGAATGCAGATCAACGCAGGACATGCTGCATAATCGACGCAGGGTCCAAACTCCATGCGACTACTAATTTCGCATATCGATTTAATAAAATAGCAAGCTGGCTCTTCCAATCTTCCTAAGATATCGTCTAAAATAATCTACTGGTATTTTTAATGCTGACAGTTGGCTCCTCGTAACTACTATCAAATGCACCCTAACCCAGATGAAATCTCGGACTATATATAAGCGGTCGATTTTGAGTTGCATTGAATTTGAGAAATGAAGTTCGAAACCGGAACATAGACTGCAATTGATAACAGCCATCGCGGTATCTGTGGATTATTTCCAAGAGTTTTGTGGTTTCAAGTGGTTTCCCGTGGATTTAAAAGAAACGCTGTCATTGTATAAAGTCCGCTTCAGAATAACAAGAACAGATTGCATTGTGTGAGTTTTTGAAGTTGTGACTTCTTGAATCAGTGAATTGGTGAATCAGTCTTGTGATATTTTCCCGTAAACCTGGCAATTGAATTTCTGGAGGAACTGATTTTTCAGAAAAAATGAACAACGGGAATAATCGCGCTGGCGCGAGTGGAGGTGGCGGAATGCCTAATATTCCAAACCAATCCCCTGCAAATCAGGCTCAGGCTGTGAGAGAACGGTTGGTCAATTTACAACCTCAGCAGCTGAATGCTCTTATTCAGCAGTATCAACAAGCAATGCAAGGTGTGATCCAAGCCGGACCGCAGTCGCAAGAGGGCCAAGAACACTTTTTACGCGCTCAGAGGATCAAACAAGTGTTACAACAGTATCAGGGTCAGATGCAGGCTCAAGCTCAGCAGCGTGGTCAAAGACCTCCTGTAGCCAACCAAGCTCAAACAGCAGCTCACGCCCAAGCACAAGCTATGAATGCTCGTGCTCAACAACAAGCTATGAATGCTGCTGCTGCTAATGGAGCCATTCCTCAGAACCAACAGGCCATGGCCCAGCTACAACAACAACAACTTCTCCTTCAACAACAACAACAACAACAACAACAACAGCAGCAGCAACAACAGCAACAACAGCAGCAGCAACAGCAGCAACAACAACAGCAGCAGCAGCAGCAGCAACAACAACAGGCAGCGGTAGCAGCAGCGGCAGCAGCGAATCCAAATGCTAACCATGCTAGGTTGGCTTCACAACAACAGCAACAACAACAGCAACAACAACAGCAACAACAACAACAGCAACAGCAGCAACAACAACAGCAACAGCGTCAACGACAGTTTCAAAGTATGACCCCTCAACAACAGTTTGCATACCGAACTAGTCAATTAGAGCAATTTAGAAACACACAGAGAACTCTTCAAGAGCAGCTTGACCGGTTAGAACGGGCTTTACGAGAGCAGCCTAATCTTGATGAAGAAATGAAGGCCAAAATTCGTCAACAAGAACAGTCACTTCGTGACCGAAAAGACAGTTACAAGAGTCTGGAATTGCAAGTAATGCAACAGATTCGGGTCGCTGCTGGACAACAACAGCTCCAACAGCAACAGCAACAACAACAACAGCAGCAACAACAACAAAATCCAGGAGCTCAAGCCCAAGTTCAAGCTCAACAATCACAAGCACAAACTCCAGCAGCTCAGGCACAGTTTCAGCAACAACAACAACAACAAGCAGCAGCTGCTGCTGTTAGACAGTCGCCAGCACTTCAAAACCAGCTTCCACAGGGTTCACCAATTGGAGTTCCTATTTCGTCGCCTATGAATGCAGCATCCACTCCAATTCAAAGACCCGGTAGTGTAGCTAGTAATTCATCTGCAGGAAGGCCCATTTCTCCAGCTGTAGGTGCTGGTGCTGGAGGTCCTGGTACACCTGGAGCTCCAGGAACCCCATCAGTTAACATGGCAAGAATGGCTAATGGTTTAGCACCATCGACTCGAGTAGCTATGCAACTCAGTGCAAATAATATTCCCGGAGGAACTCCTCCAACAGGGCCGTCTGCTCGACCTAATCCACCTAACCATCTAGCGGCCAGTCAAGCCATGTCCTCACCCACTCGTGCCAGTGTTCCTTCTTTGCCAATTCCTCAGAACCTGACTGTCAAACAACCAGTTCCTGTTACTATGAAGCCAGGAAGACCTTCATTATCAGGAGGAAATGCCATTCCTGCTGCTGCATTGACCACTCCAGCACTTACCAAACCACCTCAATTTGAAGTAACTGGAGATCGAGTGTTGTCGAAACGTAAACTTAGCGAGCTTGTTAGCAGTGTTGTTGGCGACGATAAAGAAGCCATGATCGATGGCGATGTTGAAGAACTGCTGTTGGACCTTGCTGACGAGTTTGTGACGAGCGTGACGTCGTTCGCATGCCGACTGGCCAAACACCGCAAGTCCGACACCCTGGAAGTCAAAGACTTGCAATTGCACCTCGAACGCAACTGGAACATCCGCATCCCAGGCTACTCGGCCGACGAAATCCGCTCTGTCCGCAAAATTGCTCCCACCCAGAGCTACATCCAAAAAATCGCCGGTGTCAACATGAGCCGTTCTGTCGGCGGCAAAGGAATCTAACTCAACTGTAATACAATCCCTATTCAACTTCACTGCTGGGAACCTTGTGCCTCCGTCGGCTGGGGCTCTGCCCCAGACCCCGTGACTCCTCTCGCTCCGCTCCAGTCGTTTTTACGTCGACGGGTTGCTGCTGCCTCCGGCGGCTGGGGCTACGCCCCAGACCCCGTGGCTCCTCTCGCTCCGCTCGAGTCGTTTTCGTTGACAGTCCCAGCAAAATCTCCTGCGAAGCAGGAGCTACGGGGTCTGGGGCAGAGCCCCAGCCGCCGGAGGCAGCGTCTCACGAACACATATGAAAATTAAATAAATAAATAAATAGGACTGGATCTCAGTGAGCGACCTAGCGACGGTCACGACTTCGGTCTCTCTGATCTCTGTTTCTCTCTCTGCTCCTGTCGCGATGTCTGTGAGAATGTCGTTTTCGACTGTCTCTGCTTCGTGGCCTGGATTCTCTGTGAGAAGGTTCACGGGTTCTGGACCGTGATCTGGACCGTGATCGCGATCGGTGTCTATCTCTGGGTTCATGCGAACGAGTGGATTTATTACTATCGCGATCATTCGACCGATCACGCCGTCTATGGCTGTGATGGTTTCTATGTCGTTCTCGACTGGAATCTCGGTCACTAGACCGATGATGATGCGACCGCTGCGACCGGTGTGAACTGCCTTCACAGTTTGATCTGTCGTCTTTTTTCTTCTCGAGTTTTTCCATATCAGCAGGATCATAACCCAGTAACTCTGCCAGGGCTTTTCTTTCCATATCTTTCATCATCTCGAGCTCCGACTGCTCGCCTTCATTCTTCTGTTCTCCACCACCACCACCGCCATCTTTCTCTTTCGAGTACCAAATGGGGTCTTTACTGCCTCCTCTTCCCTGATGAGGCGCCATAAGCGAGTGGCCAAGATAGTTGGTTTTGTACTTGTCATTCTTCACGTTCTCCCAGTCAAACGACGCCCTTCCACCCCTCACCGAAGCCTCTTTAAACGTTCTCAGATCCATCTTCACCAGCATGAAACTTTCCAACCCGTGAACCTCGCGCACGGCTGCATTTATACTCGCAGATCGCTCAGGGGGGCCTGGTGCCTCCGGCGGCTGGGGCTCCGCCCCAGACCCTGGTTGCTCCTGCTTCGCAGGAGTTTTTCCCCCTGGCGTTGCTGGGGACCGTTTTGCCCGACTCGAGCGCAGCGAGAGGAGCAACCAGGGTCTGGGGCGGAGCCCCAGCCGCCGGAGGCAGGCCCCATCCCCCCTCGAAAATAAATAGAAAATAAACAGAAAATAAATAAATAAGCAGCCAATTGGCACAAAATATGGTGTCGGTTCGAGTGAACCTGTTTTAGAGGCGGTAGCCAGTGCTGAGAGCGGGGATGTTGTATGCAGGGTCCAGGACCCTGCGTCACGGCTGCCTCGGCAGTCGACGGTTTGAAGGGGTTTTTGGGGGGAAAAAAGTTGGTGAAGAGGTTTATTCACGGCGGAGGTGTTTGATTTCGCGTTCGAGTTTGAGGTTGGCGACATTGACGTCGACGAGGCCTTTGAGGGTATCTTTCCAGCGGGTCTCGAGGTATCTGAGGGTGGGCTCGATTTCGAGCTGTTTACGTTTTCGTTCGTTGTTGATGGATTCGATAAGTTGTTTGTGGTTCTGAAGACTCTGTTCGTATGAAGTGAGTGTTTTCTCGAGCTGGTCGTTGCCAATGAGCCACTGGTTCTTGCCGAACTCGCTCAATAGCGACAGGTTCTCCTGCCGGATATGCGAATGGGCCAATGCTATATAAACTTCCGGCACCTTCAATTCGCCGGTTTCGGGGTCCTGAAGGTCTGTATACTTGCGAACATCCACCCCACCCGCCATCTTCGTCTGCTCACCCGACTCTAACTTCCCAATCTCCTGCTGTAACCCGCCAGTCAAAAAACTCCTCGTCACAGGCAACTGTTCCTCCACCAGCGGATGCAACCCATTCTTCACTCGATTCCTGGCCTGCTCGTCCGCAGCGGCCTTCTGAATGGCGGCCCTCGCCGTCTCTAACGACCCCTCGTCCGCGGTCTCAATATCTGCAATTCCGTTAGTTTCTCATTCTTTACGGGGTGGGGGGTCTGCCTCCGGCGGCTGGGGCTCCGCCCCAGACCCTGGTTGCTCCTCTCGCTTCGCTCGAGTCGTTTCGTCGACGGTGCCAGCCAATCTCCTGCGAAGCAGGAGCAACCAGGGTCTGGGGCGGAGCCCCAGCCGCCGGAGGCACGTGTCCTCCGCCAGGGAAAACGTACAGGGAAGTGAGTCGAATGGAGACTGTGCCAGCATTGGATGTTTTAGGTTGTGTGTGACCAGGGGGAGTTGTGGTCGGAGGTGGGTTTTGGACATGAATTATCAGGTTCGCAGGTTTGAACGTGTAGCCGCGGAACCGAGGCGCGGTGGATGGCGCGGCCGCGGCAGGGGCGGCAGCACCAGGATAGGAGCAGGTCGCCGTCGTCTTTTGTTGTTAGACATCAACCCCAACTTCCAGCTACCGTCAGTTCGAACGCCATCTGACTTGCTTTTTATACTTTTCAAGAGTGTTTGTCGTGTGCTGTTGTACTCGGTCAGACGAAACAGACACTGAAATTCCGTTATCAGACAACGACCTCGGAGGAGTGATCTTATCAGACGGCTCGAGCGCCTGCGAGATCGAGTCCCGTTATTAGGTAGTTTCCATAATAATTTGGCAGTGTCAACACTAACAGATAAAGAATTTGGGATCGATTTAAGGTTTCAGATCCAGTAATTTATTTGTTTTCTTCTTACGTTTTTTAGTACACACGTCGGAGGTGAACTGAAACTGCTATTATCTGAATCATCATAGTAGTCATCGTATATCGGCTAACTGGTGCAGAGTCAAGAAACAGATTCACGAACAGAGCCAGTAATAAACTCAAGGAACAGAGTCAAAGAACAGAATCAGTTCAAACAAACATAACAGCGCTTTCAAACCAAGTCATTATTAACACAATATACATATAGACACCATGTGGGGATACCTGTTTGGATCAGGAGCCAAGAAAGATCAGGCCAAGAACTCGATTATCTCGTTACGAGAACAGATAGATACTCTATCGAAGCGAGAGAAACATTTCCAGAAGCAGATTGAAGAGCTCGAAGCCACTGCCAGAAAGAATGTCACGACCAATAAAGCGGCTGCTCGTACCGCATTGAAACGGAAGAAGGAGCGAGAGGCCGATTTGGACAAGACCCAGGCGCAAATCGACTCGCTCCAGCAACAACTGCATGCTATTGAAAATGCCAAACTCAACTACGAGACTATGAAGATCATGTCTCAAGGAGCTCAAGCCATGAAACACATTCACGGCAACATGAACATTGACAAGGTCGATGCCACTATGGACGATATTCGCGACCAAGTGGCACTCGGAGAAGAAATCTCCGACGCCATTTCACGACCACTGGGCCAAGAAGTGGACGAAGACGATCTCAACGAAGAACTCGAGGCTCTGGAGCAAGAAGCCCTCGATGCCAAGATGGTCAACGCCGGCAAAGCACCAGTGCACAACCTCCCCACACAGCAATTACACGAGCCGGAACCAGCCGTCGAAGAAGACGACGAGGAAGAAGAGCTGCGCAAACTGCAAGCCGAAATGGCCCTATAAACTAATCACCCACCCGGCCCGCTGCATTCGATATATGAGTACATGAAATAATTCTGACGGACAGACTGCCTCCGGCGGCTGGGGCTCCGCCCCAGACCCTGGTTGCTCCTCTCGCTTCGCTCGAGTCGTTGCGTCGAGGGACCCGGGACAAACTCCTGCGAAGCAGGAGCAACCAGGGTCTGGGGCGGAGCCCCAGCCGCCGGAGGCACGAGGGGACCGACAAGTGTTAGAGGAATGCTATTAGTGAGAGAGTGAGGGAGTCTACGAGACGAGGACCCAGATGAAGAAGAAGAACTGGTAACAGCGGTTAGTAGACGTGCCGACTCGAGCGCAGCGAGAGGAGCCACGGGGTCAGGGGCAGAGCCCCAGCCGCCGGAGGCAGTAGCCCCCGTATAACTTACGATGATGATGCCGAACATTTTGACCATGAGCCAGCGGTTCGACGAGATTCGCGAGTAATATTTCAGCAGTTCACGCTGTGCTCCGGATACGTTGAGGGCGATGTCTTCGGTGTTGGCGTCGATTCGTTGCACGGTTTCGCGCTGTTCGGCCACCATTGTCGCCAGTTGTGAGAAGATGCCGCCCAGTTCTTGAATAGTCGACTCAATAGCTTCAACAGCCGAACTTCGTTGACTCAAATACGAATCCTGCTGCTCTTCTAATAACGCCATGGTCTGTTCTTGTTGTGGTAAGACCAGGAAATCGTCTTGTCCCGACCCGGGTTTATCGTGATCCGGTAACAGAGATTGTGCTGTAGAAGACGACAACGGTCGGCCATAGGGGTTTTCTCCATACGACTCATCACCACCAGCACCACCAGTAGCAGCAGATCCGGCAGGTGAACTGTTTCCTCGTCGATTGGCTGCTGCCGCGTATAATGGCGATTCACTGGATGTATGATCACGTACGGACGAGGATGCTGACGAAATGAACTGTTCAGTACGCGAGCGAGTGGCCTGAGTGTTCTTAGTTCGTGTTTCAAGCACTTCTGTAAACCCCGTAGTCACATCTGTCAGTTTTCCTTGTAAAAGAACTACCACGTTTCTAGAATGTTCATTTAATTGAGTTTCGGATTTATTAGTGCCCCAAGCAGACGCTGCTTTGCCTCCTCCTTGCGTCTTAACAAACGCCTGTAACGACGCTATACTGTCGTTGATTTTCGATAATTTCTGTTTGATTACAAATGACAGCTCACCAATCTCGACAGGTCGGTCGTCAAATAACGTCTTGCGTTTAGCCAGCAACGCCAATCGTTGTAACATGGCCGTTGTTTCACTGATTTCTTGTGCGATTCCTGACGCTCGCAACGCGAACTGGCTCTTAGGACTTTTATTTTCTAATCCCGTTCCTGATCCGCTACTGGCCCCTGGCCCTCCAAACGCGGATTCTGGTCCGTTTATGATTCCACTGCCACCGTAACTACCGGTCTGGCCTGACGACGAACTCCCGGGTCGACCTACAACCGTGCCATTAATTTTGGCTATCGAAGTCACACACGCCCGGAACTCCTGAGTCCGGTCCTGCACCGACGGCAACAAAACCGCGCTCGCCATTTTCTGCTACCCTGGTTTCACAAAAAAAAAATGATTTCACTTTTTTCCAAATTTTAAAAACCTTCACTCCGAAAACCAACCTCGCCAGTCTCTGCTGTCCATCTCTCAACCTCTTATCACCCGCTGCTCGTGGCGATATAGCCCCTTCACGGCCGGGTAACCGCCGTGCAGCGGCCCCCCCTGAAACTGCCTGTCTGGGGACACAGGGTCCGGGGTCTGCCTCCGGCGGCTGGGGCTCCGCCCCAGACCCTGGTTGCTCCTCTCGCTTCGCTCGAGTCGGGCGTGGGGGTGTTCTCCGTGCGTTGGGAGGTGTTTGGAACGTTTTCGTGAGCGGGAACGGGCGATTGGGCCGGTCGCGGGTGGGTGGTGGATGTGGGTTTTCCGGACGATTTCTGTTCGGATTCCGTTCGAAAAAGGGCTGAGGGTCATTTCTCAGCGCCAATGTTCCTGTGGCCACCGTCTCAACCAGTTCCGGATTTTTTTACTGCTATTTTTCACTTTAATTTCACCGCTGCCGGCACCCTTATCCCCCACCAACGCCCTGCTGGCACCCCCACGCCCGACTCGAGCGAAGCGAGAGGAGCAACCAGGGTCTGGGGCGGAGCCCCAGCCGCCGGAGGCAGGACCCGACCCCCCAGAAACCCAGTCCAGGTCCAACGGAGCTCCGGTTGCCTGATCCGTCGGGACGGCCGATCGGTGCAGGGCAGTAATTAGACCTGCAGGAAGAAGGAAATTAGGGAGGTAAAGGGGGTGCATCGAGAGTTTAATCTGGAGTTGTACTTGCTGCTATTGTGAGAAGTGACAGACCTGAGTTTTGCGATATATTATCAGGCAGGCAGGCAGGCTTGTTTTGATCATGTGGATATTGATTGATTATTAAACCTTTTTTTTTGTTAGCGTGCAATTGTAATTTCTGGTTTGGTGTGTGGATGTCCAATGGACAGGAGCTGCAACAATGGTTAATAAACCCTCTTTGTCTCAGTCGGCACCTCGAGTGATTGATTTTGTTTATTTCGCTGCTCAAAAACTCATATGGCTTGGTTTTGATACGTATTTTATTTGGAATTATTTCATTCCCGACTGGATCCATTCTCATATTCTCAATCTACCGCTGGTGGTGCGTTTGTCCCCCTTATTTACAGCCATGTCACAGCAAATATCTCAGTCGGTGCCGTTTCGTTATATCAATGCTATAATTCTTACTCCGATTAGATCCATTGTCAACAACCTAAATCCTGCTTTACAACGGCTGGCTTGCTATGGTTTGACGGTTTATATTGGATTATACTATTGGGCCCCTGAACTGCTCGAGTCTGTTGTCCGATCGACTGTAGCGTCGGATCTGTTTATTCGTATTCTTCTGCCATTAGGACTGTTTGCTGCGGAAATAACGTGTCCGACTACTGCTGGAGTGAAGTCTTTGAGGGGGGGAGTTGGTGACAATCCAGGTGCTTATAGTGGAGTCGCAAGTGGAGCTGTTAGTAGCGGTGGTGCTGGTGATGCTGGTGGTGCTGAACATGACGATGAGAGTAAAAGCTCGCTAAACAGTGCTATTTATCGTGAGTACAGTGCTAATGACAATGACTTTACAGGTAAGAAAGATGAAAATAAAAAAGGGCATAATGACGAGGACAGTGTACATGCTGCTTCTTCAGTCGTTGCTAGTAGAGGTATCAATGAGGGAAAAGAGAGTGCAACGAGTGTTGGGTCTATCGACTACTCTGGTCGCAATAATCAAACCTCTAGTTCGTGGGTCGGTAAGACGATTCCCGAGGTCGACGAAGAAGAGTCATTCAATATCAACGAACGAGACATCTCTGAAAGAGACATTGCTGAAATGAGTGTGAATACAAGCACCTCTGGATTCGACGTTCCAGGACTGCCAAATCCACCTGCTGCTTCTGGAACAACATCAGCTGTCAGCGAACCGGCAAAAGACAAGTCTCCAGATGCAGATGTTCCTTCTGATGCTTCTCCTGCTGGCACTGTTGGTGCTGCTGCTGCTGCTCAGTCTAATGACTCGGTTCACTCTTCCAACACTACCCCCGAGTCACAGACCCTTCCTGTCGAACAATCAATCTCACTATCATCATCGCAAGCCACGAAGTTCAGCCCTTCTTCCGACTGTCCCAATTCTAAAGACCAGAAGACAACTGACGACCCAACATCCCGACACCACCCTCTGCCCTCACTAATCTCTACCTCGCTCATATCCGACGATACTAAACCACAATCACCAACTCAGCCACCTCCTTCACCACCCAAATTCATTTTTGGAAACAATCCAGGCGACTTTACTCGCACCAACGTCACTGAAGACGACCTTTCCATCATGAACAATCTGTCTGAAGGAATTGAAAAGTCGATCGAGTCACTCTACAAAGTAATCACTCCAGTCGATGCCAACCATAATGACTTCACTGTTCAAGACTACAATTTCTCGCAAACATGGAAAATAGGAGCCCCGAAAAAACTCATCTGGCGAGACGTCAAGTTCAAAGAATACTCACCCAAAGTTTTGAAACGAATCCGACAGCTTAACCACATCGACGACCTGGCATATTCCAGCTCGTTCGAGCATATCCTGCTAACCAAAACACCCGCCGGATACACCTACTACAGTCGAGACAAGCAATACATCATCAAACCGTTCACCAACGACGAATTCCGCACCTTGCGAGCCAGTCTACCTCTCTACTACCAGCACCTGCTGGCCCACCCGGACAGCTCTGCACCCCGATACTGCGGACTCTACAAAATGGGCAACACCAACTTCGTCGCATCCACGAACACACGAACATCCCCTCCACCCGCCTCCACTCTCGCCCAAGACGCACGACTGCCACCCGTCATCTGGGCCCACCAGGGACTACAAAACCAGGCCGAATACTAACCTCTTTCTTGTCTCTCTGTACACGTAAAATCTAATTTCTAATCTACACAGTCTACCTACTCATCGGCCTCTCGCTCATAAAACTCCTTCACAATACTAATAAACTCCTGGGGTTTCTCGGAAATCACTAAACTGTTAGAACTGGGGGTCAGGGACCTGCCTCCGGCGGCTGGGGCTCCGCCCCAGACCCTGGTTGCTCCTGCTTCGCAGGAGATTGGCCTGGGACTGTGGCAAAACGACTCGAGCGCAGCGAGAGGAGCTACCAGGGTCTGGGGCGGAGCCCCAGCCGCCGGAGGCACAGCGGAAGTAGTACGTACACCAGTGGCCAGCGTCTACATCGCGGATGACGAATTTCGGGAAGAACTCGCCGATGGCGGGGAAGGCCTCGTCGGCCACGTAAGTCGAGTATTTGCCGCGGACGAAGAGGGTGGGTTTGGTGAAGCGGGTTTGCGATGGGTGGAACGGGAAGTCGCCCATGTTGTTGAGGGCTTTGCCGAGGATGTCGAGGGGAATGCGGAATTTCAGGTGGTTGGAGTCGTCACGTTTGAGGTTGGCGAGGAGGAAATGTTGTACGGGAACCGACTTTTCGTACTGAGCCATGATAGCGTATGCTTCTCGTTGATGGGTGATGGGTGATTGGGCAATTCGTTCCATTCCCTGGACGTATCTGTGAAATGAGGAGGATAACCTGGTATCAACTGGAGCATTATCCACGGAGATCAGAGAAGAAACCAGTTGAGGGTTTCTCAGAGCTACAGCCATTGCGGTCTTGGCACCCCTGGAACATGAGTTAGTTTCATGAGAGTTTGGTCAGTCTGAGTGAGTTGTCAGAGGAAACTTACATAGAGTGGCCAATTAAACCAACAGGACCGAGTTTGTGTTTTTGAATGAAAGATTCGACATCAGCAGCCATTGAAGGGTAGTCATGGCGCTTGATGTGAGGACTGTCTCCATGATTACGCAAGTCCTTGACAGCTTAGTTAGAAATCAACTCATCTTTAGCTCTTAAAAATGGGCTCCTGAAACTTAATTGGAACAACGACTTACCAGACAATAAACAGTTTTCTTGAGATCACGGGCAAAGACCCTGTAGCGCATGTTAGTATCAGTCTGAGCCTGGCAATAGAGACGAAGGATTGAATCCACTAAAAGAGTCACAAATCAAGATGCTGTTTAACACCCCCCATCCCGACTCGAGCGAAGCGAGAGGAGCCACGGGGTCTGGGGCAGAGCCCCAGCCGCCGGAGGCATCACACCGACCCAAGAAACGTACTTGCTGACGGTCCGATTATTGACTTTAGATCCGAAGAGGCCATGCAAAAATACAATTGGTTCGCCGACAGGAGTCACGTCCTTTGGAGGATCGAATTTGTCGAATGCCAGGTCCACAGTTTCAATGTCTTTAGAAAGTGGATCCTCGTAATAAGACCGGGAGAGCACTCTTGCGGTGATGCGAGACCCAGCAGCAGCCGGTCGGGTGAACAGACCAGGAGCTCTCCGAAGACCCAGGAAAACCATATTCAAAAAAGCCGGGAGCTGTTAACCGGATACACCAGTGTCAACAGAGCAGAAAAAAAGAACCAAAACCCACTCCAAAAAAAAAGGCGTGAAGTGCAGAAATGAACACTCGAGATCCGGCAGTCGAGATTATCACAAACCAGATTTTTCAGGATCTCATGCACTTCTTAATTTCCACTCGCAATCTCAGTAAAAATCACCTCAATTACTTGTCTCCATTCAACCAAAATTTTAAGTTTTTAACTAACAGTTCTACTTAATTTACTCGGTACCCACTCCCCGTCCTCGACCCGCCAGTCACTCTACAACCACGAGTAAATTCACCCCCTGAGACTGAGACTGACAGGGGTCATTCACCCCTGCAGCAGACCCTGCATCGCCGACCAGACGGCTGACACCTGACTCAGATCGCACTTCACAGACCCTAGATCACGACCCGAGCCAATACCGCACCACCGATGGCGACACCCGAGCAGCTGAACAAGACCGAGCGGGGTAAGTACTCGGGACATGCCTCCGGCGGCTGGGGCTCCGCCCCAGACCCTGGTTGCTCCTGCTTCGCAGGAGATTTTTCGCGTGGGGACCGTGTCGCAACGACTCGAGCGAAGCGAGAGGAGCAACCCGGGTCTGGGGCGGAGCCCCAGCCGCCGGAGGCAGACCCCTGTTCCCGGAGAATCACCACTAACCAGAGTCACAGTGAACCGTACGAGGGCCATTCTGGGGGAGATAGCGGGCGATGGCAGTTTTGAGGCCCATGCTAAGGGCGTTTCGTGGCCCGAGTTCGTGGATTTGGTAGTGGAGCTGTTGGATGCCAATGTTTCAGGGTTGTACGACCGGCCTGAAAAGAGTTATATCGATCCGTTGACGGGTCAAGAGTCGAGTGAGTCTGAAATGACGGACCAGGTTAAGAGTTTGTTGAGAACCGAGTTTGCGGCAGGTCCGCCGTTCACCGTGCAACGACTGGCCGAGCTGCTCGGTTCACCTCTGGATTTCTACCCGGCTCCGTTCGTGTATAAATACCTGACAGCGTTGAAACGGGTTCTGTCAGTCGCATCGCTGAGCACGGACTACCCCGCCGTCGATTTACAAGCCGAGATAGCCCAGTCGAAAACCGACACCAGCAGCGCCAACTACGGCGAACCGGGCGTGGTCATGACCGAGATCCCCTGGGTCCTCGACACGGGTCTCCCTGAAAACACCCCCACTGCAGCCCCCGCTGACGACCCTTTTTAATTCCGGGGGAGTTCTATTTATATTGATTGCATCTTTCTTTCTCTGGGGGACATGCCTCCGGCGGCTGGGGCTCCGCCCCAGACCCTGGTTGCTCCTGCTTCGCAGGAGATGGAAGGGTCCGTAGGGGAAACGACTCGAGCGCAGCGAGAGGAGCAGCCAGGGTCTGGGGCGGAGCCCCAGCCGCCGGAGGCACAGTTACAGGTCATGATTTTTATTCGGATTATGTACAGAGAACAAGCAGATGCTCTAGAGAGGCAGTCTGTGGATGACGGAGACGATATCGTCTTTGGGTTTAGGAGCGTCTTGGGGTCTGTTCCATGCCTCGGGGAACTCGACTCGTGGTCTCACGGGCTTGTTACGACGTCGCTTGGCTACCATGTGCCGGGTCTCAAGAGGCACATCTGCAAATGTATCCGACTCGTCTCTAGCAGCCTCGAGCAGACTCTTAAGAATATCACCGAGGAATCTCTTATTTTGAGCCTGTTGAGGGAACTTAGACGAACTGATTGTGACCACATCAGTATCACTATTGTATCGAGCACCGGCCAAAAGACACAGTTTATGTTTCTGGGCGGCAGTCAGCCCCAGTTCCGACGGTGAAAACTGCACCGTCACCTTCTTTCCGGCGGGATGGTCCTCGCCCAAAAAGGTGTTGTATTTAAACGTTAACACGGACTCGTCCGACGGAGGTCTGTACGGAGACGCCAATTCTACACGGGTTAGTTTCATCCTCTATGGTGCGTGCCTCCGGCGGCTGGGGCTCCGCCCCAGACCCTGGCTGCTCCTGCTTCGCAGGAGATTTTGCTGGCACCGTCGACGAAACGACTCGAGCGAAGCGAGAGGAGCAACCAAGGTCTGGGGCGGAGCCCCAGCCGCCGAAGGCAGTCCCCCCAGCAGGTACTTACTTGACAGTTGGGGGAGGTCGTAGGCCGCTATACGGTTGTACTCTCTTTGGACACGGTGCTCGCGCATTTGCAGGTGTCCGAGACTGGGCAGGTCATCGTATTCAAAGGGTCGATGTGCTTCGGTGATGGGTGGAACTGAGAATGTCTCGATATCGGCCCGGTCGACTTGCATTCGTTCTTCGGGCGAAAGTCTTTCATAAGGCACTGATCCTACTTGTACGGCATCATAAACTTCTCGGAGCTTGGTTTCAGAAATTCCCAGCTGTTTTCCGGCCTGGAGAAGTGGTTTCAGCTCCTCTTCCGACTTCTGATACCCCCGTTTCGACTCCATTTTCTTGAACCCTTCTTCCAGAATCTCTTTCGCAGATTTGCCTTCGTACTCAGAAGTTCCTTTTCCTGCCGAATCTCTCTTCACTGTCGACGACGACAGGTTTCTAAATGCCATTTTATTCGTGCCAACTCTGTTGCTGTTGTTGTTACTGATTCTCAGTCCAGTCTGAACTGCCGCCCGTAACGGGGCGCCAGCGCTGCGAACCACTCTAATTCCCGACATTGTCAAACCTGATCTTCAATCTCCCGGTCCCAATCAATCGATTCCACACCTGAGATCCAAAAAATCAACTGACTTCTGTGCCAAATATCTCTGGTCCAAAAACTAGATCTGCACCAACATCAGCTGTCGCTGAATTTTTCAGTCAAATTTCATCTGCATCTGCTTCACCACTCCGGGTCACGTGACTACTGCGGCTCTGGACCCTGAAGGGTCCAAGGAGGGTCTTTTCTGGGGGGAAGTGGGTCTGCCTCCGGCGGCTGGGGCTCCGCCCCAGACCCTGGTTGCTCCTCTCGCTTCGCTCGAGTCGTTGCGTCGACGGTCCCCGCCAAAATCTCCTGCGAAGCAGGAGCAACCAGGGTCTGGGGCGGAGCCCCAGCCGCCGGAGGCAAGCCCCCCTCTCGAAGGGTCCTCCAGGGGACCGGAAGAGGAGGAAAGGGAGCAAAAAGAGGTGGAAATGGGAGAGAGAGGGGTGGGAGAGAGGAGGAGATGGGGGGAGATGAAGGAGAGATGCGGGTTTGGAACCCTAACATCCGAACTGAAAAATGAAAATCAGATGTGATCCGGTTTGACTGTGAACAGTGAGCGTTGTTGCGAGCCGAGTTTGCGAGTTCAGGAAAAGCTTTTTTCTGTCAGTTGCTGAGTTTTTTCTCGTTTGAATTGAGTTCTGACGCTGGACTGTTTACAGAAGAGCAGTGTGCATTTTAGTTAAGTTCGATTCAGCGACATAGAGTTTATTCGGACGTGCGTGAAACAGAGTCGGTCAGTGAATATATAAAACAAACTCAACCATGTCGTGGGTCGCCAAATCATCGTCGGTCCTGGCCAAGAGCTTTGGTCAGAGACTGTTTCAGAGCGGGAGCCCTTCGCTGCTTGCTTTGAGATACAATTCTACCGCGGCTTCACCCAAACCATCTTCTGCATCTACAACCCCGTCTACAGCGTCGAACCAGCCGTCGACTGCCAAATATCTCGTATCATTAACAGAAAAAGAACTCGGTGAAGAGGGCATTACTCGTGAGAGTGCCGATAAAGAAGCTCAACAGTGGATCGATGCGCTCAATGAGGTCCGTAACGAATTCTATGCCGAGGGTGGGTTCAGTCCTAATAAAACATTTGCTCCTCCCGGATCGACTGATTTCCAGTTTTTCCGCGATGTTCCTCGTGAAACCCCTCGTTCGTTTGAACTGACTGCCGAACAAATGGAACAGTATGAACGAATCAAGGAAAAGGCCATTCCTGTTAGAAACGACCCTACTATCGAGTATCTCACTAAACTCATCATGCGCCATGGTCTTAAGGCCCGCGCTCAAAAATACATGTCACAGGCTCTTTACCTTGTCCATCTAAGGACTCGTCAGGACCCTGTTGCCCTGCTTAAAGACACTCTTGAGAAAATGGCTCCTCTTGTCAAACTAAAAAGATATACTGACGGAGGTGCCCGTGCAGAGATGATTCCCGTGCCATTATCAGAACGTCATAGATTACGTCAGTCGTGGCTCTGGCTTTTAGAGTCGTCTCGCAAGCGACCCAGTAAAGACTTCTCTGTACGATTATCCGAGGAGATCCTGTCTGCCATCCAAGGCAAGTCTCCCGGTTTCGAAAAGCGAACCCAACAGCACAAACTCGCCATCGTCAACAGATCTTATGTTTCTCTCATGACCAGAAAGCGCTAACCCGCCCTCCTCCTGTAAATAATACTATCATCTACCTTGAACGCTCCGTGCCCTCGCTGCCTCCGGCGGCTGGGGCTCCGCCCCAGACCCTGGTTGCTCCTGCTTCGCAGGAGTTACAGCGGGCCCGATTGGCTTGTTTTGAGTGGTACTGGCTTATTTCAGCTCCTGCTTGCCAAGCTGTGATATTCAGGCATATTCTGAACTGGTCGGTCCACAAGTGAGAATCGTCTGCCAGGCGACGGTGGGAAAACGGTTATTAAATTGGCAGTCCAGCTTCCCTCTTGAACCCATAACTCAACTGGCAGTTCTTCCCACGAGATTTAAGTTATACACAGCATCGACATCCACCGCTTATATCACGAGTAATGGCCACAACAAACCCTCTTGACCTAACCTGACTCTCTACCAATGTCATTCCTCAGTTGCATCCATTACTCACAAAAATTCCCAAAATAAGGAAATATCACAAATGCAACAGTGAAACCTCAACTGCCAAAAACATAATTCAAATTTGCTTAGTTACTTGTTATAAAATTGCCTCTTGTCAGAATTTGCCATCGTCCAGTTACTCTACGTAAAGTTCACGTTAGCACAGCAAGCGGGCTTGTTTGCTCAACACACACTTTTCAAGTTCTACACAAGAGCTTCTCTCCTCTTACTGTAAAGCCAAAAATAATTGTATCACTCAAAATCTCGTCCCTGAGAAGTCAATGGCCCTGGTACCCTCATCAGGGGGCCAAGCCTCCGGCGGCTGGGGCGCTGCCCCAGACCCCGTTGGGTTCGCTTCGCGAACGAAGTACTTTCCCAGAAACTTGAAACCTACGGAACCGAGTCAGAAGAAGAAACCCACTTCACAGTAATTGTTAGCCCATCTGGTGGTACCAAACAGACAGACGGTATTTTCAGGGGTACGTTTTTGCCGTTAAGGTAATAAATGGCGCTATTCGGGAGGTGCGTGGATCGCCCTTGGAACGTGCGATAAGCTTGCATGCATATTCGAGCTAGACTCGGTCGGTCCATGCCAGTTAGACAACAAAGTCCGAGCCAGGCCCTGACTATCAGCATTCCATCCGAGACGCGTTCCCTGCAAGTCTCAATTATCAAACAAACAAACACAGCCTGCAGCTGACCCGGGGAGCCCCTGACCTCGTCACCCCACACCCGCTCACCCAAACTCGACTCGGTCCAAACTCCATCGCGACCCACTCGTCCACTCCCAACTGAGCAATTCCCCCTCCCCTCCCCCTCACCCAACCCCGAAAGTCCCAATCCCAGTGGGACCGCCCACGCCCGACTCGAGCGAAGCGAGAGGAGCCATGGGGTCTGGGGCAGAGCCCCAGCCGCCGGAGGCAGACCCCCACCACCCGTGAACCCCACGATAACCGGGATCCCAGACACGGTCCAGAGCGCCTCTTGGCCGGACAGGTGAGTCCAGGCAGTGCATGAGGGGTTCGGGCGACAGAGAGGTAAAGTCCTGGTTATACGCTGACCGTTCTCAGAAGTACGTATGTATTGCCATGACAACGTGATCCTTGCCCTGACCCAAAACACGCCGACAGAGGAAAAAAGTGGTTCGCTGACAGGGAAACAAGGTCAAAGCCACCCCCCGGCCAGGGCGACGAACGCGACCAGAATATATCTACCACCAAGCGACCGACCTACTTTTAACCCACCTAGCGACCGACCGACCTACAGCCCAGGTCTCCAAACAACACTGAAAGACATGACTGAGCCCAACGCAGCGTTGCTGAAAATAAAGAAGGATGCGGTAAGTAACAGAGAGGGATTAATTTGCCATTTGACCCAAGGATTAAATGATTGAAATGGCAGATATAAACAGGCCAAGTTGCAATTGCAATAGCAGTTGGTTTTGCAGTTTTTGAACTGGACCAGAAAAAAAATTATTTTTTGAAACCGTGAACCTGAGGTTGACCTGGGTCTCTTTACTCTTATCCCCGTTTGCGGTTACCGACGCGATATGCCATTGCCGGGGTAGCCAGGGGATGTTTTCCGAAGGCATGAATTGGATTATGAATAAACAGTGAATAAATAATGACCATGATTTAAGATCATGGGGATTATATGTGGAGAGTCACGAAATGGGATAAATCACGTCTCAGTCGGATATGAAAGTCAGACTGAAATAAATATTCAGCCCGTAACGAGTTTGTTCTCGTGAGCTTATTGAGTCGAGTCATTTGAGTTTGTTTACTGGTGTAATATCACTCATTGATCAGTCACATCTAATGTTGTTTTTGACGTGAAGCTCGCGTGGTCTGAGAATTATTCAAGCCATTAAACCAGTACCTCGTATAAGTCGCGTCTTTAATTATGGTGTGATATGATTTTAGTCTAGATTATACTGGCTGGAGAATTGACTCTGAATTGACTTGACTTGAATGTGAATGAACGATGAAATATATCTGTTTGACTTCTGACTTTTGACTTTAACTTTTCGGCTGAGATGTGATCGTGGTCGGATATGATTACAAGTGAATGTGGATGCTGATGCTGAATAGTGTCAATGCCAGTGATTACTGGTTACTATTCGTTAGTATAGCTTTACCTGTTTTCGGTTTCCGTTTCCTGGTTCGTGTTTCATGTTTTGATTTTATTTCGTGTTTTGTGTCTGTTCATTATGTTTTGTTTGCTGTTTCGCGATACGGATTCATGATTCATGTCTACTGAAAGAACTAGAGGAGAGGGCACTGCTGCTATCATTGAAGTCAATTGGTCCTGAGTCAAGATGTTCTATAATAGTTTCTGATGTCTGTCTCAGACCCGTTGATCCAATGCTATCGCTGGATTGCTAGGCCATTTGCTGAAATACTCAACAGGATCCTAGCAATCTCCTGCGAAGCAGGAGCAACCAGGGTCTGGGGCGGAGCCCCAGCCGCCGGAGGCAGACCCACCCCCCTGCGGTTCCAGATCTAACGAGTTTTACAGCTGATCAGTGCACTTTTCACTCTGTCCAAAGCCGCTCAAGAGGCGTCTGGAGCGACAATTGATTTCTATAACCAGCTGTCCGGCACGTCGAGCGGATTCCCCTCATCGTTGTCGGATTTGTCGTCGATTCTCGCGTCGTCCGCTACTGATTTATCATTGGCCCACACGGATGCCGATTTCACTGCTGCCACCGCTGGTTTGGATGTGGGATCAGGCTCGGTAGTCGACCCTACTGGCCTTTCAACTCCAGCCAATGATGCTGATGAGGATGCTGAGGGCGGTAAGAAGAAGAAAGCTAAACGCCAGCGTGCTCCTGTCGACCCTAATGCTCCTAAGAAACCTGTGACGGCATTCTTTTTGTACGTGGCTGCCAACCGTAAACACGTACAAGCGGATCTCCAAGCAGCCAAGCCTGAGGGCGAGATTGTAGGAAACCACGAATTGACTGCTGAGCTCGGTGTCAGATGGCACGCCCTGAGCGAGGCCGAGAGAGCATCGTGGAAGAACCAGTATAAAGAGCTCATGGACATTTATAATGTAGAGAAGCAGGCTTATGACAGCAAGAAAGCTTTGACTGGCGATGTTAATGGCGTCAACGGAATTGGCAACCTCGTGGTCCCTGGCAAGGCTACTCCTGTTAAGAAGCAGGCCAACCCTGTTAAGAAGCAGCGAAAAGACGGATTGCCTGGACCAAATGTAGTTCCTGGACCTGGGATTCCTTTGGGAAACGAACTACCAGGCTCGCTAGTCCACCCTCAACACCACCAGGTGCAACACCAGGTGCAACACCCGGGGCAGCACCCGGGGCAGCACCCGGGACCACTCCATACCCCGGGCCAGTTGCAATCTCCCCTCTCGGGCGACAAAGCCAAGCGCGACAAGAAGAAGGAGAAGAAGCGCCGCAAGCCTGAGCTGCCCACAGATGCCCCTCCTACTATTTAATTTTGTATACTATTGTAATCTGTAATTTTGTTGTTTGTTTCTTTTCTTGGAAGGGTGTCGCTGCCTCCGGCGGCTGGGGCTCCGCCCCAGACCCCGTTGCTCCTGCTTCGCAGGAGATGGCTTGAAATCGTGTGGAGTTGGTTTTATGGGTATAAAAGCTCCGCATGTGCTCTCCTGTTATAAATTGTATTTCGCCGATATGCGATTTCTCAGCATTCGATGTCTGTAATATCGAAATTCGAAGCTATACGCTGATTAGAAATTCTTAAACAATTCTGACCTGCTTTCTATTGTCGTCATAGACGAAGAGCGATATGATTGGGCAAAATTAGTGCATAGCTTATCTCTCTCACTTGGGAAATTGTGGTAGTATGCCAATGGCCGTTAACCACCTTGAAACTTTCTACAAACGGCAGTGACATAATTGATAGCTATCAATTTAGGACTGAACTAAAGATAGCTAACGTAGCTCAGGGTCTTTTCTGTCCTGTGGCTAATTGCCTTTGTCACTCATAGCTAGCTTTCGTGCTAGCCTAGCATAGCCTAGTTTGAACTTAAAACATCCGGAACAGACTCCTCACTATTTACCTCGAGGGAATTATTCACTTCAGTGACATTCTGTGTGACTAGTGAGTCCAAAGCTAACCTAACAATATTGCAAGATGTACTAAGGTGGTAGGTTGAAGGGGTGGAATGTATCATGTCCCCAATTTGGTATACGCAATGCTCAATTCGCTTATCCTAAACCGGGTTCATAATTACATGGACTAGTTCAGACCGATGTCATGACCATTTCCCTGGGCTTACGGCTATAGCTCACCCGTATAATCATATCTCTGCGATTGCAATTTGAGCTAGCAGTTAATAACAGCAGGAATAGTAGAAGTGGTGACATCAATTGCCCACTTTCTGACAGGATATTAAGAAAATGCCCTGTCAACTCCAATTATATTTTAATTTTTAAACTTGTAATAATGGATCAATTGACGCAAGTGACCAGCAATTCAGTTGAGAGGGCCATTTGCTGGCAATAAGAACACAGATTATCATCTGTGCATTAGCTGAACACTATTTGTCTCATATATACGATTGATACGCAAGAAGAAGACTATAAAAAAATGATTTCAGAGTAATAATAATGATAATAATAATTATTAGATGGATTAATCCATTGTATTCAAATTAGGATGGTATTTCTCAACCGTTTATTGTATAGTACACAATTTATGGAAGAAACTGAAGGACATTTTATTGCATATACCAAGGTTGCATTTCAGGTACCTCCTACATAATCTTGTTGCATTTTATGTACCACAAATTGCATTTTTATTTCGTAAACCCAAGATTGCATTTTACGCACCAAAAATTCCACTCTCTATCCTTGATAATTTATTACAATAATTCATTCAATAGTAAAAATTATTTCCTCGAGTAAAACTAAACGCATTTAAAAACATTGTTTAGAGGATTTGTCTGCTAGTTTCACTTTCTGTCCCAAAAAAGTGGCCCCAATGCTGTTAACTGTATATTGTGCTCTGGATAGCTTATCGTTACATAATTTGTTGCAGGTAAATCGAGCTAGAGCCGTTGTTATGTAGTTTTAATTTTGGCCTATACCGAAGCAGTTAATAATCTCTACCTTAATGAAGTAAATTGAAAGAAAATCGCTGGTGTGGTTGTCGATTCTCAACTCCTGCCACGGCAATAGTTGCCATATTGTGACGCTCTCATACTACCATCATCATCTGGGTCCGGCAGTCGGACCCGAGCCTTGTTCCTAAGCATAAACATAACCATACCAGTTTATTTAAGATGCCATGTACTATTATTGGACTATTCATTAATTGTTCACTTTAGTTCGAAAGTCAATTCCTTGTGTCAGCGCCGTCCATCGCAATTGACCATGGCAGGTGGGTTACCCATTACCACTACCATCCTGAGCGAGCAATATTTGAATTAAGTCACTGATAAGTCCTCTTGGAGAGCTATGATTATCTGTATACCCTGAATTCAGCGCAGGCAGACTCATTCAACTCCAACAATGGTACTGGAGAAATCTGGGTCTAGTACGACTGTTCACACAACATAAAAAATCCTCCTGAGTAAAAACTTCAGACACATTTTTCCCACATTTTTTTTGTTCTTTCTTATCTCACGCTATCTCCGGGGGATAAAGCTGACGATGAACTCATCACCACCCCCTGGGCCGCCATGCAACCACTGGTCCTTATCTGCAGATCGACCTGCATGTAGATTTATGCTTAACTATAATTCATCCGAGACGTGCGGCTCACGCAGCGGGGCTCCTCAGCCTCCGGCGGCTGGGGCTCCGCCCCAGACCCTGATAGCTCCTCTCGCTGCGCTCGAGTCGAGCGACACAGTCCCCAGCAACCCCACGGAAAAAAACTCCTGCGAAGCAGGAGCAACCAGGGTCTGGGGCGGAGCCCCAGCCGCCGGAGGCAGACCCCCCACCCCCGGTAACCCGGTCCCCGATGAAACGGGTTAGGCCACGCATTTCACGGGTCGCTCTGTAACTGGGTGGCCAGATTGGAAAATGTGTGCTTGGCGCCGCGAGAAACGTGCGAGAGTGGTCCGGTCGTCGATCGACGTCGTTGTCGTGGGCACAGGTCGGGTTAATTCTCGCGGGTCTAGCTGTATTGGGCCAGCATGTATACCCCGCACTGTGCAGCACCAAATCCCCTCGCGCACGATCCGACTGTGCCCGAGAGAGGAGTTAGGTGGAGGGGGGTGTGCCTCTGGCAGCTGGGACTCCGCCCCAGACCCTGGTTGCTCTCGCTTCGCCCGAGTCGGGCGAGGAGGTGGGACCGGGTTCAGGGGGTGGGGTGCTGCCGTTTGTGGGTTAGAGAGAGGGGGAGGGGGGAGGGCGGAAGGGGGTGGCTGGTGGGGGGATGACCGTTGTCGATTGTGTCAGCCAAGAAATTAGGTCTATGACAGGTGGGACCAAGAATGGTCGAGGAGGTCGAGGAAAGATCTGATCTGCTCGAGGGGTTTTATTTTCTCACAAAGAAACAAAAGTTGAGCTATCCGTAGTTGGAACGACTGGAAGGTGCAGTCGGTTTCGATCTAGCAGCCCTTGGCAGATCTCTGGTAGCAGCAGCAGCAGCAGCAGCAGCAGTAGGGGCAGTTCTGAAACAGTTGCTATTACCGCTGCTGATACTACTGCTTCTGATGTTTCTGATGCTGGTGGTGGTCATTTCTCAGCTGCCAGATGCAACCAGAGTGGTTAGATCTGATTTGATGTGACTGATAGAGTGGAATTGCGCCGACTTTGACGTCAAGTTTGACCACCTTACGAGCGATAGCGCTAGTCAGCCAGCGATCTGAGATATGATGACATTCGTCTGATAGACAACAAACACAGACGCACAAACACAGACAGCCAGACAGATATCAGAACAGCAGCTTGGCATCTGCCGTCAGTTGCTGCTGTCATCAGCGACCCACAGATAAGGGAACGGTTACTGCAGCAGCACCACCGGTGGCAGCATCGTCTCTTGTCGCACCAGTCCGAGCCAGGAACTGACAATCGCTACGATCCTTTCAGAAGGAGGGGCACTCTGCGTTCAATCTCAGGCACAAAGAACTGTTATCTGACGGCGCTGGTGCCTGGTACCTGTCGGTCGTCCTGCCTCCGGCGGCTGGGGCTCCGCCCCAGACCCTGGTTGCTCCTGCTTCGCAGGAGTTTTTCCGGCATTGGTGGTGTTGCTGGGGACCGTGTCGTCCGACTCGAGCGCAGCGAGAGGAGCAACCAGGGTCTGGGGCGGAGCCCCAGCCGCCGGAGGCAGACCCCCATCCACCGAGACCTGTCAGGCCCTGGATGGACGAGAAATTGCTTTTAGTGGGGTATGCAGACATGGGTTCGGTCTGTACGATAAGGGTATGGCAGACTAACCGCAGTTGCCATGCGTAGGCCCTGCCACCGCTGCCTGCTCGGGTTAGCTGCGGGCGAGCGAGGGGGAGCCCGTGCAGGGGACGCACAGCACGGTGGGCAGGTTGCGAGGCCAGGGTGGGCCGGGCTGCGGGCTGGCTATTGCATATCTTGTTTATTTATCTGGATTTGTATGATGTTTGACGTGGGTGTGTGAGGTGTGTGCTTGAGGGTGTGTGAATGGATACATAAATAAGAGGTGCTGCCAGTTGGTTTGCTGGTTTGATCGTTTTGACACTCGCTCGTTCGCTCTTGATACGTTTTACCATATCTCGCTAGAATAACAGACTAGGTATTAGTCGCTATTGCCATTTGATTATTAGGTAACTGGTTCGACTTCGACTTCGACTTCGACTCCAACTGCTAATATTATTTATTATTATTAATATCGTGCTAATTGTTACACAGTCATAGCAGAGGTACTTCTGCTGTGGTGATCTTGAACTCGTAAGTAGCGGGTGGTATAGTTTAGCTCGTTTGGCTCGTTTGGCGAGTTGGTTGAATAGTTTGGCTCGTTTGGTGAGTTGGTTGACTGGTGGGTAACTAAGTTGTGAGTGTGATTAATGTGGTAAGCCAGACCAGGTAGATCGGGCGGAAGGTGGTTATCACAAATTCCGAGATTGCGGTTGGGTGGGTGGTTATCGCGGTATTTGTGAAAGTTTAAACTTGCTGCAGGTCCACGTTTTCTTGCCTCATCTGTTTTGCTACAGTTGTGAACTGTTCTGTTTATAGATCAGTTCAGTCTTCTGTTTCCCTCAGTTCGCACTTCGGCTGTATCGACATTCGGTGGTATTCGGTGATATTCGGTGATATTCGGTGATAATCGGTGACACAGGTGGGGCAATAGTGGGCAAGCTCGATGGTTAGTCTTCGGTGATACTCGGTTCTCGATTTTCGATTCTCGATTGTTCGATTAAAATTCTGATCCGTGTCGGCACCTTAAGATCCCGGTAGCTACTACCGCTTCGGCCCTGCTGCTTCTCTGCTGCTTCTGCTCTGCTCTGCTGCTGTCTGCTATTGCTATTTTCGCTATAGCCCCTGCTGCATTGCTGTGCCCCTCCAAGTTACTGCATTCTGCATCCTCTATTTTAAGCCGGAAGCACATCATGAATAAATTATCGTTGCCTGAGGTTGATGCAGCTACCCCTCTATCTGCAGCAGCATTTACGTTATCGACGGATCATTTCTCGGTGCGTGCATGTGATATATCACAGGCTGAAAAAAAAATTCAAAGTATAAAATCACCAGGCGGTACCACAGGTCACTTGGAAAACAAAATAAATCCAGCTTTTTTCTACAAAACTGAACTTCAAACTTGTCATACGAGCCTCGAACTTTGTCTGAATTCAACTTTTCATGGCTAGTTTTGACTAACTCAGTCCTTTTAGTATAGTTAAATTTGTTAGCCGTTTCTTCTTATCAGGGAGCTCCACTGTCCGAGTTAGGTTGCTAAATTAAACACTCGTCATTCTCATTTTCAATTTTCATTAGTGATTTGTCTGTTATTTATTGTGATTTGATAGTCGGATTAAACGGTTATCAACACTGATTGAATACTTTTTTACTTTGCGATAGCTGTTATCAGCAACCGAACAGGTATCTTATACATCCGAAACCGATTGGAAGTTCGACCTGAACTGGATAGAGTTTTCCTAATCTGGAACGAACTTGAATTTATACACCAGACGGATAAATCGGATACCAGATTAACTGCTAATCTGATTCACTGTATCACTATTCGACAAGACCTAGAACCCAGTATCTGTATTGACGGTTTAGCAATTGCCCAATTTCTTACCGTCACCTGATAGATACATTTACAAGTCATATTTCCCAGCTAAGCTGGTCTTACAATGGAACAAGGCTCTACATCTACAATGTCGTCTTTGGTATACCTACCAAGGCAGAAACCTTTTCACCGGAAACTAACTCCCACTACATCTCCTTTGGCAATGTCGCCAAACCTGCATGGTATCTCCACAGGCACCTCATACGGCAAACAGCTGGGTGGTAAATTGGCAGATAAAGATAAATTGTCATCTTCACATTACAATTCGAATCCAAATTCCAGTCCGAACTCTAATTCTAACTCATATTCATATACTGACAGTGAAGTTCTGTCACCAGCGCAGATTCACAGTCAGACTCAGACTCAAATACTGGAGCCACCAAGGTTTCATACACACAGTCCTCATTCCCGTGCACACACTCATGCTTCTGGTTTGTCCCACAAATCTAATACTGGATTGACGAGAAAGAAATCCAATTCTTCAACATCGGGATATCTACCACATTACAAACCAATCCATACAAAGTCATCAGCTTCAATTCTATCTCTCAGTAAGCATAGTCCGACTTCTTCATACACTGGATTCCGCCATCTTGCTATGATTGTCCTGACGCTAGGTAATCTCCGACTCATGATTCACGATTACCAGACCTATGGGTTCATAATGACCCTGTACAGACTCGGAATCTCACAAAGTGACTTGAATGTCGCCGGTCTGTTACTACTAAGTACACCAATTCACCTTTTCATCGCCCTACTGATCGAACTTGGTGCATCTAAAACAGTCTCTAATGCCAACCACACAACCTCTGAAGCTGACAACGCTCACCAGGTTGATAGCACCTCTGGTATCACCACTGGTAGTCGACTTGGCAGTAAAGAAAACAGCAGCGTCGATGTCCCCACCAGTACAACCAAGAACAGCAAAGCCAGCAGCAACCCTACGGAACCTAATAAACCACATAAGAAATACCTTTGGAAGCTGTTTGCAGCCCTCCACACCATTAATGCCACTCTTGTCCTCATCATCTCAAGCTACACCGTATACACTTCTATCTGGCATCCGTTGATCGGAACTGTCATTGAGTGTCACTCTATTATACTGTGCCTCAAGGTATCATCGTACGCACTGACCAATCGTGACCTAAGAGATGCCTATCTTGAAGATGCTCCTGTTCCAGAACTCTACGGACCCTCGAAATACCCTCACAATCTGACGATAGGTAACCTTGTCTACTTCTGGTGGGCTCCAACGCTCGTATATCAACCAGAATATCCCCGTGCTCCTAAAGTCAGATATGGATTCCTTGTCAACCGGGTGCTTGAAATGGTCGGAACCATAGTTTTAATCTGGTTCTTATCCGGTCAATACGCAGTTCCCATTCTCGAGAGTAGTTTAGTGCATTTCCAGAACGCCGACCTTGGCCAGATTTGCGAAACAATCATGAGATTATCAACAGTCAGCATAGTCGTATGGCTACTTGGATTCTTCTTTATTTTCCAGAGCTATCTCAACTTCCTAGCTGAACTGCTCCGTTTTGGCGACCGAGATTTCTATCAAGACTGGTGGAATGCCGGTTCTGTAGGAACTTATTGGAGACTATGGAACAAGCCAGTGTCGAACTATTTCCGTCGACATTTCTATGCCCCACTTCTGAAACGAGGTTGGACGCCCATGAGCTCGTCACTCGTGGTATTCTTCATCTCTGCTGTCCTCCACGAACTAGTAGTAGGCATCCCTACTCGCAACGTCATCGGAGTGGCATTTGTGTGCATGATGCTCCAAGTCCCTCTGATCATGGTCACTGCGCCTCTCGAGAAAATGAGAGGCCCGGCCACCACCGTCGGCAACTGCATCTTTTGGCTCTCCTTCTTTCTCGGCCAGCCCGTGGCCGTCCTAATGTACTATTTCGCATGGAACGTCAAGAACGGCACCCACATCAAAATATAGACACGATTCGTTAATACATCTCTGTTCCTTTGTCTCTACTCTCCGGGTGGGCGTGCCTCCGGCAGCCGGGCTCCGCCCGGACCTGGTTGTGCTCGCTTCGCGAGCTTCTCTGAGTTTGTACCTGATTCGAAGATGGCGATGGTGCGCTCGGAAGGCAGGTATCGAGAAATATAACTATAAACATGTTAAAATATGAGGGACAACATCACGCAAGTTGTGCCTCTAACCAACACCAGAAGAGCAGAATCACTCGTAGAACTACGTGAGGAGATGTTGTGGATCGGTGATGTGGTCTCTTCAATACAGACAGCCATTGGACTTCTCGAGGATGGATCCAAGCGTGTTGAAATACCATCCTCGTGAGCAGAAGTACCTGATGAGATATCTGCTTTCTTGAATACAAAACAGCCATGGTTGGACTTTCAGTAGGTGGATCCAAGGATGTCAAAACACCCTGTCCATGAGCTGAAAGCTCGCGAAGCGAGCACAACCAGGTCCGGGCGGAGCCCGGCCGCCGGAGGCAGACCCGGAAAGTAGAGACCCCCAGACAAGCTCGCGAAGCGAGCACAACCCCGTCCGGGCGGAGCCCGGCCGCCGGAGGCATGTTACCGGAGAGAGTGCGAGAAGAAAAGAACGAGTTATGTATAGTACAGAGGAAACAGAACTTTTAGAGATAGAAAGCGTCACGTTCGCGACGTTGTTTAGCGCGGTAGAGAGTGAAGCCGACGTAGCCTCCGGCAACGACGAGGATGAAGAGGAAGGTCTTGAGGAAGAAACTGCCCCAGCCAGAGGATGAGGAAGATGAAGAGGAGGATGACGATGACGAGTGTGAAGAGTATGACTCGTGGATGGGTGCATTCTTGTTACCGTTGAGATAGTAGTCGACCTCGGCGTAGCTGGCAGGTGGGTTGTCCAGAGAGTACACCTTTATACTGTAGATATCGTGGTATTCTGAGAGCTCGCCGGTCTGAGCAGAGAATCCCAGAAATGCAGGTTTGTTAATAGTGACTTGGTTAGTCTCAAAACACTTTTCCCATTTATGTTTTCCTCTGTAATCCGTCTCAAGAGACAGGAATTTACCCTGGACATAGGTGATTCGAATCCGGTTGCCTTCCCGGCCGTTATGAAGTCCTCGCACACTACAACCAGCAATCTCATTAGCCAATCCGTCATGAGCCTGGTCATAACTAGTCTGACCGTCTCCATGCATAATCATGGCATATGGAAACACCTTTCCAGGACCATTGTTCTTATAAGTATCAAGGAAAATAGCAGTTCCTTTAAAATTATCACGCAGACCGAAAACAGGCCCTTCTTGAGTGACTCGTTCGTTTAACAGCCAAATGGCCATTCCGTCTCCATAAATCGAAGTTCCCTGACCATCGATGCCAAACTCCACTTCAATCTGGAAATTATCAGGCATGGAAGGAATCTTGGACATGAGCCAACCTCTTTGATCAGGCAGATCAGGTGTCAGTCGGATATATTTATCACCGCGAATAAAAGTACTACCACCATAGTCGTAGTATCGACTCTGGAAGTTCTTATCAAGATACGGCTTCTCCATGCTATGAGCCAGCGACTCGGTTCTCGAAAACGGGTTCTCTGTATTCGGGAATCTCGACACATCCACAGTCTGAGGTCTTCTACGAGCTTCTACAGACCCCGCAACCAGCGACAAAACCGCCACTAGCAGCGTAACTGGATTCATTATTGAAACTAACGTCCACCAAAAACTTCAGAAATCCGAACTTGAAAACTTCACACAGAATTGTTTCTCACACGAGTACAAAAACAACCCTAAATCCTACCAAGAAAAAACCTGATCCAAAACCAAAAGCAAATGACGAACCAACACTGTTCCTGAGCAAACAGTAGATTCACGAACCAAGTCCTCTAGCAACCAATTGCAGTCTATAACCCGAGTGGTAGAAGGCAGCTGGCAACATGCATACATACCCTTCAGTGACACGGCAGAAATATTCACCTGCACCGCGGCACGTGAGCACGAACTTCACCAGGGACGGGGGCCGGCCTCCGGCGGCTGGGGCTCCGCCCCAGACCCTGGTTGCTCCTGCTTCGCAGGAGTTTTTTGGCTGGCAAACCCCACGGAACGACTCGAGCGGAGCGAGAGGAGCAGGGGGGTCTGGGGCGCAGCCCCAGCCGCCGGAGGCAGACCCCCAGCCCGTCGAAGATGTAAAAGAGAAGAATAAATATTAGATACAGAACTTGAGCAATAAATATATAGGTACATAAAAAGAGACGGGAAGGAGATATGGGAGATTAGTAGCGGTGTTTTTTGGTTTGTGAGCCCAGTGAGTCGGTAGTGGGGTCTCGTAATCGCGCGGATGGTGCCATGTATCCGAGTCTGTCAGGCTGTCCGGGGTGATGGGTAGTGGTGGAGACTGGTTTGAGGAAGATGGATAGGGTGCTGTAGAGAACAGATTTCGAGAACGGTTTGGGCAGGATCATAGTCACGCCTTTACTTCGGTACTTTTCGACAGTTCGTGAGTCCAATTGGCCGTCAGAGTCGGTCGTCGACATCATGGCGATGATGGGTGTCGTTTGGTCCGAATGGCGGATGAGTTCAGTTGCACTCATACCGTCGAGCTGGGGAAGGATCATGTCCATGAGAATCAAGTCATATTGTGTCGACTCGGCTCGTTGAACAGCTGCTAGTCCGTCGTTGGCCACATCCACTTCACAACCATACTGGAGCAGCATTCGTCGACATATCAGCACACTGTTGTCATCTTCGTCAGCAAGGAGAACGTGGAATTGACTGTTACTTTCACTGGTGGTTCCCACTTGATTAATGCGATTGGAGTTGGGGATGGATGGTGATAAGGATGTAGAAGTGGCTGATGAAGGCAGGGCAGATGGCATGTTGGATTGTTGTGTTGGTTGCTGCTGTTGTTGAGATGGTTGCTGTTGCTGCTGTTGTTGAGGTGGCAGTTGGTGTGGAGGTTGAGGTTGTTGTTGAGGTGGTGGGACTCGTATTTGTGGAAGTTGATGTGTAAGTTGTGGTGGCTGTTGCTGTTGGGTTTGCTGCTGCTGCTGTTGGAGATGCTGATTTTGGAGATGTTGGTGTTGTTGTTTCTGCTGCTGGAGTTGTAGTTCATGGCTAACTGAAGAGCTGATGCCTGAATATCCTCCGTCTTTTGAAAGAGAGTCTAACAACTCAGAGAACTGGCCATTAGGGTCATTCATAGCGAGCAGAGACAGCATTCTTTGTAAGTACGAGGTTTGCATGAGAAACGCATCATGGATGAGAGACAGGTTCTTTGACATAGTCCTGCTATCATCTTCGAGTTGTTCGACTCTGGCTGCCAGGAACCCATTAAGTTTACGAGCGTTTTCGAGTTCATACGAAATGCTGTCCACTTTCTCCTGACCAATTGACACCAGTCCATGACCATTAACATCGGTAAGAGACGGGGTGTTGCTATTACCAGACCCACCTACCCCACCGGCAGGATGAACTTTCTTGCCAGGAACCTTTCGCTTGATTTTATCGAGCTGGTCTTTGTTTTTGGGGTTAAAGTCGGGATGATGGAACTCCCAAGAATTGTCTGGATAATTGTCACCACCAGAGGATTTCGACACATTAGCTCTGATCTTATGAAAGTCGTATTTATTCAGTTGACGAACAAAACTCGCGAAATTTGAGTGTTTAAAATGGCGAGGCAACACTTCTTTTGTAAACTCGCTGGCATCTAGAACAACAAAACTGTCTTCGCTATTAGACCACCGAACTATGTGACGATGAGTAGGGTCTTCTAACATTGTGAACAGTTTCTTGACGAAGTCTTTAGATTCTCTTGAAGGTTCGTTGGGTCCAGCTGGTCCTGTACCGGTGTTGGGATTGACCTGATGCCGTGTATAGTCTAATTCGGATTTCATGTTCATATTATTTGGATGTGTGTCTTGGATTGGAACTTGAATGTTCCTAGCATGCTGTTGAGTAGGGGAAATGTTGCGAACTGGTTGGCCATGGCTCGTGCCATGACCAGCATCTTGGCCCTGGGACAAGTCCATAGGATCAGTATGGTCGTGATCTTGGTCTTGACCTGGCGGTGGTGGCTGACCCATGGACATGTGCATATCTAACCAAGAGCCGGAAGCATTGGGACTGTCCCATCTTCCGCTCGACATGGTATTTGTCGTAGATTTGTTGTGTTGGTGAACTAGTCTGCTATTCTAAGTAGTCGACTGATTCTCTCTGTTGTTATCAACTGATAAAGCAATTGAAAAGCTAAAACGTAATTACAGTTGAGAGTGGTAGTTGATAGTTTATCGTGTCAAAAAGGTCATACTTGTCGAGCAAGGCAAAAGAATTAAAAACAATAATTTAGCGTCAACAACACAATTGCCATTCTATAAACAAATCGAACGCGACTTCCCGTCCAATGTATGACTCTAAAATGCGGACACGAGCCTACTGCCAAAGGTTATTACACTCTTTGAGGATATACGTGTTAGCACAGAGCTGTATGTGAGATGAAGCAATTGGCAACCGGTATTTGTCAGAAATATGAAACAGATGCGATGCAAAAGATTAAACAGTCTACCGTGGACTGTGTAGTACTATCAAGCGAATGCTAGAAACGGAAACTTGTACTCGCAACTGAACACAAATCAAACAATTAACAAATAACCGAATAAACAACCGAATAAAGAGCCGAAAAAGACAACCGGAAAAAGGATAACCGAATAAAAAAAAGAATAAACAACTGACTAAACAAGATACAAAGCAACAAGTGACAACAAAAATACCAGCAGCTACGAAAGTCAATGACAATATTATCAACAGCTGTATCAACCGTCTAGCTGGTTTCTTGATTTCAGGGGTGTTGATCAGAGTATCGAAATGTCTCAGTTTATGTTCGGTTAGTGAACTGTCACAGACGGATGCTTGGCTTTTTTCGTTAAGGACCTGCGGGTTTGTACAATCTAGCTTTTATATACAGGTCGAAATAATCGGCAGAAGAAACTGCACTTGGCAACTGGACTTTCGTTCTTGGCGTTGGAACACCCTGCGTTCGGTGGGTTCGATGCTTATCGAAATATGGGCCCAGTGCCACGCACAGCCAAAATAAATGTCGAATCACAAAAAAAAATAAAAAATTAAAAACAAAAAATTACGACTGACAACGAGTTAGTTCAACGAATTTCTTGGATTATGATACCGAGTGACACTGACTGACACCGACTAATACCAAGACTGACACTAACACTGACACCTCGACGTTTCAATTTTAAAGACACTCAAAAAACTAGTATATCACCGGCAGATCTTCGACCCGAATCAAATCAAGAAAATGACAAAAACAACCCCCCAAGAAATTCAAATCAAGATCAAAATGCAAACTAGTCAAACGAATAAACTAAATCAATCGATAGCCCAGGTGTAATCGCCAATCGCCGAACAAACAACTCACGGATCAATCAATCAATCAACCAGTAGGATAGATATTGACGTTAAAGTAGCTGCCAGACTGGACGACAGCGGCACCTTAAGCAGTAACGGAACGCAATAACCAGATGTGAAAAATTCCAAGCACAAGAAAAGAGTCTAGACTTCGGAAATCAAAGCACTGTTCCGACACAAAACAAACCCCAAATGCGGATCGAAGATGTTGCACTCCAGTCGGTCCTTGTGAGTAAATCAGATAAATTAAAAACAATAAAACCAAAAACTCCAGAAACAGAGATTAATATATCGAGAGGTCAAATAGCAAAATTATTGAATCAAGACCAACCAATTAATTAACAAAATGAAATGATAATTAACATGGAGATTTTTTTTTCCAATATCATACAATTTACCCACACTCGATATATATTGGGACATATATAAATACTTTTTCCGTATGGTTAATTTATTTTTTCCCGTTTCTTTGCTTTTCCTGGCAGGTTTGCCTTTTAGTTCCTCGACCCTTCTCGGCACTGCACGCAGTGTAATTCCTGTAAGTGTGTATTAGATTTTGTTTATTCACTTTCTGGCACCATTCGATTGGAATAGAACAAAATATCCATGCGGTCTAGACCCTCATCATCACCACCACTGCTTCTTCGTAAGCAGATCTCTATCTAATGCACATGCAATTCCAGACGTCAGCACGGCTGGCGGCGGCGGGCTCTCATCCCAGAGTTGCAGGCCGCTGTACGTTTCCTGCATGGCTACTACTGCCGTGCTCACTAACTGACTAAGAGGCTAAGTCCGGCCGCTGTTAATAAGCATAACCTACTCTCTGGAGTAAGCAAGTTTTGCACTGCCGTACCGCGCGTGACCGCCTTCTGCGGGCCCCGCGGCGGCCGGAGTCTGGGGTTGCAGGGGGTCGGGGGGCCTCCGGGGCTGGGGCTCCGCCCCTGACCTTGGTTGCTCTTCTCGCTTCGCTGGAGTCGTTTTTTGGTTCTTCTTCCCAGACGGTCCAGACCGTCTCCTGCAAAGCAGGAGCAACCAGGGTCTGGGGCGGAGCCCCAGCCGCCGGAGGCAGAGCCCCAAGAACGGGTTCGGTGACTCGGCTCCCAAACACAGGTCTACTCCTCCCCCGGTATCGCCATTAGCTGCGGACCGACCGGTCAAGATGCTGCATATGCCAGCCTCACCCTGCCGGGGTCTAGACCAGGATAAGCTAGCTTCGGTCCGTACTCCCGAGACCCTTTTCGACACTTGCTAACCCCGACGTCACCTGTTCGCCAGCAAAAAAAAAAAAACCCGACAATGCCACCCCGAGACCCGCTCCTCTCCTCCCGCCAAACCCGAGCGAAGCGAGCTACGGGGTCTGGGGCAGCGCCCCAGCCGCCGGAGGCAACACCCTCATCCCCCTTCTCTCGCTCCTCACGGAGAAGTACAACTAATTATATATGTACATATATGTATATGCCCCACTAGCTCCGATTCCATGCTGCCGAAAGCGCTTCGGGAGTGCGTTCCGAGCATGGCGGATGCAGGCAGCCGCCGTATGTCCAGTATCTCCGGGCTCGGAGTTACTGTTACACCTGCCTGGTGAATGCTTTCGTCGAACCAGCCCGGAGATCTGTTGGGGCACGAGACGAGAGGGTGCTGCCTCCGGCGGCTGGGGCTCAGCCCCAGACCTGGGTTGCTCCTCGAGCTCCGCTCGAGGAGTGTTGCTACGGGTCCAGCTGGCTCCTGCTTAGGTGACAAGGGGTCTGGCGCAGGGCCCCAGCCGTCGGAGACTGTCCGAGACTCCCCAGTAAATCCGGTAACTCCTGATGTGGAGAGGTGAGACCTTCGTGTCTTAGAGGGGATGGCATGTAGTGACATAGGATGTCATGTCATGCCATGCTAGTGGCTGCTGCCGTATCAAGCTGTTGAGGATGCACCTCCGGACACCTGTTGAGGTGTCGCAAAAAAAAGTTCATGACTTTTGATAAAGACCAACTGCTAATACAAGGTCTCTTATAGGCTGAGAAGGCGGTGATAGTGCAATGCACAACTGAGATGATGGCTCTCAAACCAACTCTAAACATCTTCTCTCCATATATATATTACTCCCTGCCATATCCGGCCACATTGCATCAGAACGACCCATTCCCCCCATATAATTCTCACACCCGCGTATAGTGGGCTGCCTAGTTCGGCCGTTGAATTGCATGTCTACGTCCTCCCCCTCCCCCAGTCCCAGTGGGCCACCTGTGCGCCAACCTTAACTTTGGGCCTCGACCTCACGCCCACCTGCCTACACCGGTCCAGACCCCAGAGTGCCTGGCCTGGTTCCTGAGGGGTTCTGGGGTCGATGTGCCTCCAGCGTCGGGCTCCGCCCGAACCTGGTTGTGCTCGTTTCGCGAGCTTTCTTGTTGTGTTCTATAAAGGTTTTCTTCGAATTTTGTTTTCTGGAATGATGTGTTTTAAAGAGTGTTTCGTTGTTTGACTCCTGGGTATACGTAGAAAATTTACAATAATTTACAATATATTTACGGCTACTAACTGATATTGTGGTGGAATGGATCTTCAAACGAAGCCGGCTAGTCTACGTAACAGTCTAGACGTTTTATATTCTTTTTCTTTCTCTAGAAGGAATAGTATCTATGGATAATCTTCGCCTTTAACCTCTTCAGTAGTCGAATGCTTCGAATAGCATGCTGCCTTCATCTCGTCATCTCGGTACTTTCCGTTAAATTTGAACTCTAACATTGGGGCTATTCCTATTGTAGAACATTCCAAGATATCGATCTTTTCCTTCACCGAAATTAAATGTGTTCTTCTTGGTCATCATTATAAACAAAGAGGTTCTCGGGTTTCTTCGACGACTAATGATTCTTCAACTACTACTGTTTGACTCTAGCTCCTACGTCTTTCCAATTTTGTATATACGACATTGAGTCTCTTTATTTTAGTTCTCCGCTAAGTAATCTTGGATATATTGAGTGAAGAATATGGAACGCTTTTGAATATCGAGAAGATCGAATCACTTCAGATAAAAATAATTATTTTTGTTAAAATTATAAGCAATCGTGATTTATTAAAAAAAGAAAAAATTCTTATTGCATTATGAAAATGCCGTGAAGAACTGGCAGTAATGTTATCTGATTGGTACAGCGTGATATAATTAATTTAGGAAAAAGAAATTGAGAATTTTTAGTGGCGTCTTGAAGGCATCACAATTTTAGGAATTATCATGAGAAATGCTCACATGTTTTAAAGATAAACTAGCATCTTTCCATTAGCCTGGTTTTATGGATAAGATCTCTATTAGTTATGGAAAGAACACTGCACCTGTTTTATTTTCACGTGTGATCAACTCGGGTCAGAATTAGCTATGACCAAATATGGACCTGATATGTTCATCCTTGGTACAAATAAGTTTAGAATATTCGGCAGAAGCAGCCTGTATTTATCTTATGGGAATACAATTACGGCTAATTTGTTCAACAGTCCTGTTTTAATAATTGCCCTGTATTTTCCCGGAATCGAGCATGCTCCGCGTTTTGTGGTTCAGAATATGCTCATGAACCTCGGTCTTGTCCATTAATTCTAGACCATTTCAAAACGTAGAAGAATTTTGACTTTACCTTCAGATGGCCATGTCGCTCTCTCTCATTTTTCTTACACGGGTCACATAGTCAACGGATCCAGCTAACACTTTGATATATTATATTGGACGGTATCCGAATTAACATTTCACTTCTTTCAAGTTCAGATTCGCATGTGTTGAAGTAACATCGTTCCGAGTCAAATTGACCAGAGGCTGAATTAAATTCACACTGTTCAGAGCCCCAAGTTCAATGAAACTGGAATAAAGTGTTCACATTGTCCAGAGTCAGACTAGGAAGCTGTCGTGCACTTCAAATTATTTAGAGTCAGATTTGACAGAGACAGAATCAACATTCACAGTGTTAAGAGTGGGATTAGTATCTTAGTTGATATTTCACAATATTCAGAGTCAGAGTAGACTGAGACTAAAATTAACAATTATTCATTATGTTCTGTTGACCGTCACGTATGTCTAAAAAAAAACAACATATATTGGACTTTCTAAATGCTGCTTCTAGTCATCTGAAGTTATATTGCTGAAACATAGTTCTTCAACGATATCTTATTACACGTACTCCAGTCCAATCAAACCTTCGAATCCATGGCCGCTAGTAATAGTTGTTATAAAATAATTTTGAATACCTATTCCATCCTTCTGCTCCCCAACCTAACAGCTCTAGATAGCCTGAGATGCTTCTCTTCACGTATACTCTAGGGACATCTATGGGAAATTTGTATCCAATGCAAGGCAAGTCTCATTGTATCTAAAGTACTCCTGTAAAGATAGGGGTGAAATAGCTTCCCCCCGTCTGATTTCTCATGACCTGGTGAATATTATAAATATAGTTTATATATGAATTGGTAATTCATATTTCTCTTTTGTTAACCTCAGCAGCTGGTTTTGGACAACCAGCCTCCGGCGGCTGGGGCTCTGCCCCAGACCCCGTGGCTCCTGCTTCGCAGGAGATGGTAGGGACCGTAGACGGAACCGACTCGAGCGAAGCGAGAGGAGCAGCGGGGTCTGGGGCGGAGCCCCAGCCGCCGGAGGCAGATCCAGGATCCCGCGTCATGTGAATGGTGGGTTTATTAGATAAATAGTTAGTAGTTACAGGAAACAAGACAATAAAATAGGGCGGTAATAAAATAATAATAAACATGTATAGTAAAGGCGCGGCATAAAGATTAGACTGGGTGGGGATGCGGGAGTGAATGTGCAGTGAGTGAGGGATCACATTTCAAAGCCCTGGCCATTGACAAAGTCGTGCTCGTCGTCTTCCATCATGATATCAACGTCGGCATCGTAGTCGCCGTCATTATTGTGCCCCTGGTTGTGTCCTTGAGAATGGCCTTGAGCGCTATGGCCGGGAGGTTTCAAGCCGGAGGAGCCGTGAGGGCCAAGTCCTGATAGGGGTCCAGTGCGCTTGATGGAACGGGCCATCAGGTCAGACTCGTTATAATAGGATTCGGAGATCTTGATATCCTTGTCGTCGTAAAGGTCAATGTCATCGTCGTGCTGAATGTGTGACTTGGGTCGCACACTAGTGCCGAGTCGAGATCGGAAATTCTCGTCCAATGACGAGTCGTCGACGTACGTGAATCCTTGGAAATTGGCCTGGATTCCTGGCGAAAGAGGAGTGGATGACACAGGCATAAATGCTCTGTGAAGAACACTGGTGGATGCTTGAGTGAATTCGGGATCAAAGTTTGATGTGTCGGTCTCAGAAGATACTTGTGGCTTAAACGGAGGAGGAATCTTCTTGGCAATTAGCAAATCCCAGTTGATGTCTGAGAAAAAAGGATGCGCTCTCAACTCTCTAGCATCGTCAGTAGCACCAAGACGATGTTTAGGATTTCTATTGAGCAGACCCTTCACAAAATTGCGTCCATCAGGAGAAAGTGCGTCCTTGGGAAATCGAACTTTGCCAAATGCAATGTTCTTGTACATCTGTTGATTATCCTCGGCATAGAAAGGAGACCAGCCACAGCACATTTCAAACACAAGAACGCCCAACGACCAGAAATCCACCATCTTAGTATATCCCTGGTCGTCCAACAGCACCTCGGGTGCAAGATATTCGGTGGTTCCACAGAATGTGTTGGTGGTACCGTTGTCATTCAAATTGGCTTTGGAAAGTCCGAAATCACATAAAGCAATGTGTCCATTAGCGTCCAAAAGAATGTTCTCAGGTTTCAAGTCGCGATATACAATATCGTTATCGTGCAAATGTTCTAGAGCCACAATCAGCTCAGCAATATAGAATTTGGCTCGTTGTTCGCTGAATCGTCCTTCTTTCTGAAGATGCCAAAACAGTTCTCCTCCTGACATGTAATCAGTTACTAGATACAAATCGGTAGGGGTCTGAAACGACATCTTCAGACCAACAATAAATGCTGAATTGGCCGAACTGGTGCGTACAAGGATATTCCGCTCGCCAATAGTATGAGCAATCTCCTTCTTCTGAACAATGGCTTTCTTAGAAAGGACTTTCATAGCATAAATACGTTGAGTATCCTTCTTTCGCACCTGGTAAACCTGACCAAAAGTACCTTTACCAACGAGACGAAGCACTTCAAAATCCTGAGGTCCATATTGTCGTTTCGACACCTTTTCGTAAAAGATGCCCACTCGGACTTCTCCAGATACACGTTCACCCTGAATCCGAGGTTCTAAAGTGAGCCATTTCTCAATAACACGAGACGTCAAATCAGGTTTTAATCGAGCATGGCCCAGGAAAAGATCGTTATTTTTGGCATCATAAATGGATACTTCCAATTCGCCGTCGTTCGAAGTGACATCGAATTGAGCCTCATCTTTCCACATGGGATTAGTATTAGATCCAGCGCCTCGATGGGCGCCATTATTCAGTTTCGACAGAGTCAGACTCGACGATTGTCTGCTCTTGGGGATTGCAATGCCAATTGGTTGTGTCGAGTTGGCCCCAGCACCTGCTGATACTGAAGGATCACCTCCTGAACCGGTGCCAGTAGGGCCATGAGAAATGAATTCGGAAGTGCCATACGTGCAAACGACGTACGGAATAGACCCTTCAGGCTGGGCCACTAACCCACGAGCTTCAATAATTCTCACTCGCAGTTTACCCATAGGTCTAACGCTACTAAGACCGGCTTCGGGCACAGTAGTCACTGCACCCAATCCATTTGCCTGAGTATCGTTACCCAAAATGGTCACTACTGCATTACTATTAGCCGAATCAGACCCACCAACGTCCACAGTCGAAGGCCGGGCAGTAGCCAGTCCGCTATTCGCGGCTCCAGCACCACCAGCCCCTCCTGAGGCGGACCCATTATCCTCGTCACTGAGAACCATCTGGTCCTCTGAACCGCCACTACCGCTTCCTCCACTGCGACCAAACCCCAAACTCAGAGCAGTCGCAGCCGACGAAGTGCTTGATCTGAACGTAGGAGCGGCATTGCTCTGCGTCACAGCGCTAATCGGCTTATCCTTCAGCGGATGCAATCCGGGTGACACGTTCGCTGACCCGGTCGGCGACGAGTTCTGGCTGCTGTTGCTGCTCTTACTAAACCCGCCAAATGAAAACAGCGACTTGGCGAAATCGGGCATCTGTGGTCCCCTGTTAGTACTCTGTGGGTGGTCGACGCCCGGGCTCCGCCCGGACCCGCTGGGGCTTCGCCCCAGACCCCGTAGCTCCTGCTTCGCAGGAGTTTGCTGGGATCGTGGACGCAACCGACTCGAGCGAAGCGAGAGGAGCCACGGGGTCTGGGGCAGAGCCCCAGCCGCCGGAGGCATGTCCGCCCCCCAGCGGTACTTACCTTGTGAAAGTCAAAAAAAAAAAGTTACCTGGACTGGGTGGGATGTGAGGGTGTTAGAGTGTTGAGGAGGTTGTGTGAGTGGGAACTGTGTTCCATATGCGAATGCCAGGTCGGGCCTGTTTGCGGTTGGGTGGCTATGCGGTGTTGAGAAACCCCGGAATCAGGCAGGCGGTGGACGTAGCACCTGGTGTGTGTTTGGCGTTAGATTCGTGAATCCAATTTCTGGTCCGTGTAGCGTGTATTCAGTGGCACCTGCTCCAGTTAGTTCGGATGGTGTGTCGGAGGGTCACTACTGATCAGTCAGTACGCTTCACCCGTCGAGTTCACTCAGTCCGATTCAGTTCAGCCAATTCAGTTGAATTTGGAATTCAGATCTATGAATTCGATTCAGTTGAGTTCACGTCAAATGAATTCACCAGTCAATCGAGTTGACTTGTTGAATTCAATCAAGACAATTATGCTGCGACAAACAACTGTACTTCTGTTGTTGACTAAAGTCAGACAGACCAGACGGAGTCGATTCGATTGGATTCAAATACGATTTGAATCGATTCAAAAAAATTCAAGTCGGATCGATTCTATTCTTTTCTACTGGCCGGAGTTCGTGGCAATTCAATAACTACCAGCCTCGGTCAGGATCCAGATGTACTGTACAGTCACTGTACTATCAGGCCGTGGATGATCAAAAAAACAAACTGGAATCTCAGTTTGCGGATTCAAAAATGATCTCAAGGATTGAACCAAAAAAGGATTAAAATTGATACCCACTGGTCAAACCCTATCAACACAAGTCCAAAAAAAGTGTGTTTGAAAAGCGCTTTTCTGTGATATTAGCGATGATGTATCAAAGCAGTCTGGTTTGGATGGTGTAAGCGAGAAAAAAAGGGAACCTCAGAATGGCCTGCTGGTCTGCTTAGTCTCTGCACCGATCGACAGAAAAAAGTCATCGTTGGCCAGCCGCACGATCCATATATCCCCAGGCCCTTCTTCGGGCCCCCGCCTTTTCCCGTTCCACCGGTCCCAATTTCCCCTTTCCACCCTCCTGGGCCTCATCTCAGACCTCCTCTGTCCATATCCCGGAATTTTTTAATTGACTTTTCCGTTCTCACGGCCCAGATCCCTTATCACCAGCACCCGCCGCGGCGTTTGCCCGTTATCAAGCGAGCCAATTGCATCCACTCCTTCCAGCCGTCCCCTCACGATAACCAGCCGCACCGCGATCTGCTGGCCCCGGCTCCTTATCTCTTATCAGCGCGGGTATCTGTTGGGGGAGGGGACTGCCTCCGGCGGCTGGGGCTCCGCCCCAGACCCTGGTTGCTCCTCTCGCTGCGCTCGAGTCGATTCGAGGGGTGGTCAGGGCCATCTCCTGCGAAGCAGGAGCAACCAGGGTCTGGGGCGGAGCCCCAGCCGCCGGAGGCAGTCCCCACCCCCCAGAAACGGTCCGATTCGCGGCCGCCGGTGTCGGTCAGGGGAGTGTTCAAACGCGAATTGCGTCATCGGCTGCAGGGCGACGCAAGCGACCCGTGCTTGATTGCTTGCGACGAAGTCCGTTTTTCGTTGAAAAAAACGTTCTTCGGAATCCAGGACTGAATCCACAAACCACCACCCAAAACCACCCTCACCCGCCAGCACCGTGCAGACTCCGCGGACTCGACTCCTGCTGCCGGTCCCAGGACACTCTTCCCCCACAACAGCCGGCTCCTCCTCACACTCCTCTACGAACTTTTGTATTATATTTTCTGTAAATAAACTCAATTGCACGCCTGCCCAGTCTGACGTCACCGCGCATGGAATCCTGCACAGATCGCCAGGGTGGACAATCCCTGCGTCTGCCTCCGGCGGCTGGGGCTCCGCCCCAGACCCCGCTGCTCCTCTCGCTGCGCTCGAGTCGTTACGTGAGAGCGCCGCAGCAACTCCTGCGAAGCAGGAGCAACCAGGGTCTGGGGCGGAGCCCCAGCCGCCGGAGGCACGAGGGGAGGCCCCTAGTCGTCGTCCGAGGAGCTCGAGTCGTCTTCGCCGGGGGCCGGTTCGCGGTATTGGCCGACGCCGAAGAGCGGGCCGAGTTTTTCGGTCCAGTTGGTGTCCCATTTGATGCGGGATTCGCGAACAGCGCCGCGTTTGAGGTTGTTGAGGGTGGCAGGGTTCGTGAAGAGTTTGGCCAGTTGTTTGGCCATGTCGGTTGAGGTGTCGACAATGAGCCCGTTTTCCGAGTGTTTGACGAGCTCCGAGATGGCTGGAAATGAGAGTGAGATCACTGGTACTCCGCAGCCAAACATATCGACGATTTTCATGGGCAGGTCCCAGCCGGACGACGACTGGTGAAGTGAGATGCCGAGGTCTGCGGCTCCTAGAACTTTCGGGTAGTCTTCAATTGGCAGCCACGTCGTATGTATCGAGATATTATGAAGTGTAGGTTGTAGAGCATCGATTTTAGCTCGTGTCTCTTTGAACATAGGCCCTTTACCAGTGATAATCACTCGCAACGGCGGTAATTGAGTTGATGCTGATGATCTGGTTAGAATCTGTGATTTTTTGGATTCTGATTTATTGTCGTCAGATGTGGGTTTTTCTTCGGTAGTTTGTGAAGATGGGTTGCTGGCTAGTGAGTACTTTTCAAGAGCCTCGAGTAGGATTGTGAGATCTTCATCAGGGGTATAACTGGTCGAAGTGACGAGAATTTTCTCTGTTTTGGCATCGAAATCTTTAAACAGGGTTGTCTGGTACTTGCTAATGATTTCTTTTCGTTGTGATTCTGATAACAGACTGAATTGACTGGCCGGTCGGTCATACAGAGGGATAATCCGTTTAGCGTTCATAGCGAACTCGGTACGAAGAAACTGGCCAAGTGCCACGGTCACTGTTAAATGAACAAACGATCTGTATCCAAACCAGTTTTCGTACCATTTGTAGATTTTCACAAACGGATGATTAGGATTGTCGGGGAATTTCAGTGCCAGAATCGAGTATCCTAGGTTATGCCAGTCGATAATAACTTTAGTTCGCGGTGACATAAACAGCGAAAAAAACCGCACCATCCCCAAAACCGGGATAGAAGGAGGGTTTTGAACTAGCAGAAAGTCTGCTCGTTTCAATTGTTTAAGAAGATCATATAAAATCCAGTGTTGTTTGACCACTTTATATGGAGCAAACAGCACAAACGGTAGTTTATAGGCGTTTTTGACGACCGGGATTTCTCGAACCGTGATTAATGGGTTCTCAATGACCTCGTCCATGAGTTTCGACTCTTTATAACCACACAAATCGACCTCATACCCACACTTGGCGATACTCAGCGCATGATAATTCATTCGTGGCGAGTGGCCCAGATCTCCTACCACCAGTACCACCGCTCTCTTTTTCCGCTGTAATTGCGACACATCACCTTCACCCCTACGACTCAGCAAATACAGCACTACTGGAATCGTCACATAAACAACCACCAGCGCTATTAACGCCCACCCAACTGCCTGCATTTCTCTCTATAAACACACACTCTCTCACCAACTCCTGATCCAACATCGACCCTGCTGATCACATCTCTTTACTTCGCTTACCCGGCCTTGCACGGCGGGGGGCCTGCCTCCGGCGGCTGGGGCTCCGCCCCAGACCCTGGTTGCTCCTGCTCCGCAGGAGGGACTATTACCCTGCCGGGAGCGGCTGAGGGGGTACTGCCTCGGGCAGCTGGGGCTCCGCCCCAGACCCTGGTTGCTCCTCTCGCTCCGCTCGAGTCGTTTCGTCGGCGGTTTCTAGCCAAGGAAGTGTGAATATTTCAGCCGTGCTCGGTAGGGTAAGTGCACCAGTCTTTTCTCACCACAAACCGGGTCTCCTGCTTCGCAGGAGCAACCAGGGTCTGGGGCGGAGCCCCAGCCGCCGGAGGCAGACCCCCAGCCATTCACAGTAGGGCAACCCCATGGTGCCCGTGTGATCGCATGGCCGGAAGGGGTCTCCTGCGAAGCAGGAGCTACCGGGGTCTGGGGCGGAGCCCCAGCCGCCGGAAGCACGGCGTTTGGCATTTCCCCCTGAACCGTCACAGCCTCGCCGACCCTTACCCCATGGTTATTTGCCGCTAGGATCAGTCGCGAACGGGAAGTGTATCACAAACAACACAACACGACAACTGTTGCTGCACCGTGCACTTCTTGACACTTGAAATTCCCCCGGAATTGTAACAGGCACATCTGAAAATGGTAGGTGTGAGGCCATTGCAAGGCTGCTGGCCCGTTTGAGCTCGTATTCACAGGGTTTTGAGTCCCGTGACTGGTGAGATAACGGATCGGGACATGGGAGATAGGGGCTGTGTGATCAGACTTGAAACCGGTACTAACAAACCAAACAGGCTGACCAACTGACCGAACAACAAATCTCCGCGTTTAAAGAGGCATTTTCTCTGTTCGATAAGGACAACGATGGTACGTTCCCCTCGTGCCTCCGGCGGCTGGGGCTGCGCCCCAGACCCCGCTGCTCCTCTCGCTTCGCTCGAGTCGTTACCCCCGGAATCCCCGCCATCTCCTGCGAAGCAGGAGCAACCAGGGTCTGGGGCGGAGCCCCAGCCGCCGAAGGCAACACCCCACCCCCGAGAAAATCTAACACAGCCAGGCAAGATCACTACTAAGGAGCTCGGTACGGTCATGAGAAGTTTGGCATTGAACCCCTCGGAGAGCGAGTTATCGGATATGATCCACGAGGTCGATGTGGATAACGACGGCACTATTGATTTCCCCGAGTTTCTGACCATGATGGCCCGGAAGATGAAGGACACCGACTCGGAGGAGGAGATTCGCGAGGCGTTTAAAGTGTTTGACCGTGACGGCAACGGGTTTATTTCAGCTGCCGAATTGCGCCACGTCATGACCACTATTGGCGAGCGTTTGACTGAAGAAGAGGTCGACGAAATGATCAGAGAAGCTGATGCTAACGGCGATGGCCACATCGACTATAACGAGTTCGTCAACCTGCTGCAAAACACCAAATAGAGATAGCTGGAATTTTCATGAGGTTGTTTTTCCGCGTGGATGGGGACCTGCCTCCGGCGGCTGGGGCTCCGCCCCAGACCCTGGTTGCTCCTGCTTCGCAGGAGATGGCGGGGATCCCGGGGGTCACGACTCGAGCGAAACGAGAGGAGCAGTGGGGTCTGGGGCGCAGCCCCAGCCGCCGGAGGCACGAGAGCCCCTGTGTGGGTTCAGTGGTGCAATTTGGGATGCGGGGATGTGCATTGGACCCTGCATCAGGGACCAAGCACCGGTGGTTCCTGCGTCTGCACCTGAATTGGCAATTCGGGCTGGGTTTCCTCAGAAACACCACAAATTGCCACTCTAGGACTCCTGTTACCGGTTTGTGGCTGACTGGGATGTGGATAGCAGGTAAAGGGGCTGACTGAGGTGTCTTCTCATGCCGACGGGGTGGGTCTGCCTCCGGCGGCTGGGGCTCTGCCCCAGACCCCGTGGCTCCTCTCGCTGCGCTCGAGTCGTTTACGTGGGATTCCTAAGAGGACTTTCCGTAAAGCTGAGGTCACGAGAATTTATAACCTCCAGAAGTTTGTCCGGACTTCTGAGAGTTGAGTCTCAGGTGCCGTTTGGTTCCAATCTTCTCTAGAGATTTCACGTCCTTCCTAGCAAATGTTTTAAAGCATTTTTTCTTTCGTCAGAGGTATTCTACAGTTTTGCGATGAAGAAAGCATTGAAATTAATCCCAAAGTATTAAAGAAAATTTATTATACTGAATATTTGCGGGAAGAAGTATATCGCTCGTATATGGCCCTTATCCGGTGCCAAAACTGGCGACAACCTGATTCCTTAGATCGCTGAGTATGATAATCGAGCGAAAACGAAAATAGTTTTGCTTTCTTTCTATTTAACTATTCCTTCAAATAGCAGAAACACTGGGTATGAGGAGGAATATCTCACACTGTACTCTTACATCAGAACTCTTACATCAGATCCCTTGCATCAGATCTCTTACATCAGATCTCTTGCATCAGATCTCTTGCATCAGATCTCTTGCGTCAGTTCTCTTGAACCCCTGAGCCCGATTCCATGAGACGGACGGAAATAGTACCTGAACAAAATCAGTTAGAAACTTTGGTTTGATGTACTGGGCCTGGAAATAATGGTTTGAATTTGTCGTCCGGAGGTACTACCGAAACCTCATCCGCCCGCAACCAACGCTCTTGGGAGCTATAGCATATTTGACCCGACAAAATATCATTTGGGGGCAGCTGGACCTATTACCCTAGATATTCATCATAGACAGTTGAGTTAATGATCCAACCCATGTCGTGAGCTAAAGGGCCAATATTAACCCCCGGCCCTGGACCCTCATATTTCACCGAAGTTTATTCAGCCACCATCCTGCGAATGCTCGCAACTGTGCTGTGCCTCCTTATTATATTCACTTTTAACTGTTTGTATGTCTCTATCTGAGTTCCAGTTAATGTCTTATACTAACTAGTCCTCTCTTTTTTCAGTATCACGATAATTTCCATGCTTGAAACATATTGTGTTACCCGGCGCTGACAATTCTAAGTGCCTCTGGGCCAGAGCACACGGGACTGGGCGAGTTCCAGTTGAACACAAAAAAGTTGAGGACTATAGCTTTCTTTTTATTCCAGAAAGACCATTTCATGACTTTAGCCTTGAACTACGTACCCGGATCTCCTGCGAAGCATGAGAAACAAGGGTCTGGGGCGGAGTCCCAGCCGCCGGAGGCAACAACCCCATCATTCGGAAAAAGCTCATTCTCTTACTCGGCTATATGAGCTAAATCCTTGTGATCAGGCGCGTCAGTGCGATTGGCTAGCCTATAGTTTCATTCTGCATAGTTTACTCCTTGGTCCAGGCCAATCTGGAATATAAACAATTTTGAACTAGGATACACAACTTCTTACCCGGCGTTCATGTCACCCAGCTTGAATTTTTAAAGCATCCATTTCTTTACATGTCGTGGACATTGCATTTCCGTCAAAAGTGACCCATGACCATTTCAGGTGCTAAATCAGCAAGCATTAATGGATTGATTGATTGATACTCACTTATTGTACTTAACAATACGAGGCCCATCGTTGATATGATCTTTAATTTGAAATTTTAACTGAGCTCTACGTTGTGATATCCCTAGCCCACCCTTGAGTTGTAAAAATGTGAACTAGTAGATAGTTGCTTCTCTAAGTGATTCGATAGCTTTTTATCCTTCCGTTATTGAGCTTTTATTTTAATCCAACGCAATACGTCGTGAGTCCCAAAACAGAGCATCCTCCAAAAAGGCTCATTCGATTTTTTTCTAGATTCCAATAATTAAGTTTACCCGGCTTTGTTTACTAAACCCTAGCCCTCGATGCTACTTATATTGCGTTAGCCTAAAGGTAACAATTGTCTCCTTTACATCCATGGGCCTGAGAGCCCACACGACAAAACGAATAAGGGTCAAAGGAGGTAAGTTGGAGACTCTTGTCAGTAGGTTTATCCTAGGACAATTTTTCTATGATTTAAGCGTTAAATACGACTTGAGTTCGTCTCGAGATATCATCCGGGAAATCTCATTCTACTCACATGGCTACATGAGCCAACCTCACACGACCATAAGGAAACATTCTTTTGCAGTCATCTGTAAATATTGGTTTAAACATTTATCTGGATAATTTGTTGCATACCCGACGCTCGACTTGAGCGAAGCGAGAGGAGCAACCGGGGTCTGGGGCGGAGCCCCAGCCGCCGGAGGCATGGTCCCATACCCCAAAGAGCCGCCCACTTCCAGGGCCAATTAAGGTGTGTGACTCATGTTCGACTCCGGAGCCTGACCTGAGAAGTTTAGGAAACAAGAATACAACCCATGCTGTCACCTGGCTAATATTTAACATGTAAACTGGAAAACAGGTGTGTTACCCGGCTTCGAATTCAATGACATCAAACTCTCCACACAAAAACAACGTGAAACCATGGGCTCAATTAAGTGACCTATGGCCATTTCAGGTCCACTAGTGTTCTGCTCTGCTTTTTCGATTTAAGTGTATATAACTAGCTCTATCCTCGTGCTCGCAATACAGACAAGGGATATTAGAAATTCGCGGACGATTCGCTTCATTGATGGTACGACTTCTTTTCTCCTCAGCGTGTTTCGTCCGGTACTAGCAAACCGACGCTTGCTGGCTGATACTTGATATAAATACCTTCCCGCGAGCTCAGTTTTTTTCTTTGATCTCTAACTCTCCAATGCCCTTATTTGACAAGTACCCGCTTCATCCCTTCATTGAATCCGTATCAATGCCACCCCAGCCACCTTACTTGTAGAATCATCAATTGAACACCCTCAAACCCCCACGGGTAAACCATCTCCCTGGGCGATGCGTTCAACCGCGCGACACCTGAAAAACTCCAAACCCCCCTGATCGGCGATGCATATCTAGGGTCCGCTCGTGCCTCCGGCGGTTGGGGCTCCGCCCCAGACCCTGGTTGCTCCTGCTCCGCAGGAGATTCTCCGGAGATCCCCCGCATCCTCCTCGAGCGGAGCTCGAGGAGCCACGGGGTCTGGGGCAGCGCCCCAGCCGCCGGAGGCACACCCACCCCTGATCGACGATGCATATTCAGGGTCCACGGTGCCTCCGGCGGCTGGAGCGCTGCCCAGACCCCGTAGCTCCTGCTCCGCAGGAGATTCTCGGGAGGACCTCCCAGTCCCGACTCGAACGGAGCGTAAGGAGCCACGGCGTCTGGGGCAAAGCCCCCGCCGGAGGCAGTGCGCCTTTCCCCAGGTGCGGCGGGGGATCTGCTGTTCATATGCACGGGGACGATATTAACCGGAGAAGCAGCCAGGTTTGACAGTTGACACGCCAGCGACCGCCAGAAGAGAAAAAGACAGAGTCAATTGCGGAGAAAGAATGTCGAGCTCGGGAATCGGGTCGTTTCTCAAAGAGAGCAGAGACAAGCTCAATGACGTGTCTGCCAAGGGCAAACAGAAATACGACTCGGGCGACTGGAAAAAAGCCCCTAAATTCTCACTTCCCAGCTCGCGAATTGGTCGCCAGGGTACGTAAACGGGGTTTCGGAGTGGGGGTCAGATGCCTCCGGCAGCTGGGGCTCCGCCCCAGACCCTGGTTGCTCCTGCTTCGCAGGAGGTTTTTGTTCTAGGGTCAACGACGGAACGACTCGAGCGAAGCGAGAGGAGCAACCAGGGTCTGGGGCGGAGCCCCAGCCGCCGGAGGCAATCTGACACCCGTCGTAGAAGTGACTAACAGGACATCAGAAGAGAATGAGAGGGAGAGTATTCAGGCCCGTCCGCTGTCGGCTCTGACGGATCCCAGTTTGTTTCCCCCGCCTCCAAAACACAGGGGGTACGAGAATGGAGCTCCAGTTCAGCCAGCTCAGCCTGTGGCTCCAGTTCAGCCAGTTCAGGCTGCTCATCCCGGCTATGGCCAGCAGCAGCAGCCTCAGACGGGATATGCTCCTTCGCCAGCGGCAGGGTATGGCCAGTTGCCGCCTCAAGCTCCTGCTCAGGTGCCTGGACAGGCTCCAGGAGTGGCTCCTGGTCAGACGTATCAAGCGTACGGACAGAATCAAGGTCAATTGCCTCCTCAGCAACAACAACAGCAACCACAAGTTCAGGGATATAATCCGAATCCAGCAGCTGGTTATGGCCAAGTTGCGAGTCCGGGTCAACCTGGGTCTTACCAGCAACAGCAGCAACTGTCTGGATACGGTCAGCCAGGTCAACTGGGTCAGCCAGGAGTGATTCCGGCTCCTTCTCCTCCAGTTCAACAGCCACCTCAACAGTACGGTCAACCACAGTCATTTCAACAGCCACCTCAACAGCAGTATGGTCAACAACCAGCTCAACAGCAGTATGGCCAACAACCAGCTCAGCAGCAGTATGGCCAACAACCAGCCCAACAGCAGTATGGCCAACAACCAGCTCAACAGCAGCCGGCTCCACAGTATGGCCAGGAGTATGGTCAGCAGCAGCCAGCTCAACCGTATGCCCAGCAGTACGGCCAGCAAGCTCCACAACAGATTGTTCCACAGGCTGCTCCACAGCCAACTCCGGTTGAACAGCCTCCAAACTACCCTTCACAGAATGCTGCACCATCTCCTGCTCCAGCCTTGTCTCCAGCTCCTCCTGCGAGACCCCCTTTGCCAGATCCAACCTCGTTTCCAAAACCTCCTGTGTTTGGCAACCCTGCTTCGGCTGCTATAAACAGTCCCAATTCCACCACTCGTGCTCCTGCTACTCCTGGAGTCGGGGCTCCTGAGGACGCACAATCGAAACCTGTAAAAGCGCCATTGCCTGATCCAGCTTCCTTTGCTCCTCCTCCGGTATTTGGTCGTCCTGGATCTGCTGCTTCTTCAGCTGTTGCTTCCCCTGGTGTAAACAGATCGAGTCCTTCTAAACCAGGTGCTGGAATGCCTCCTCCTCCACCTCCAAGACAGAATCTGCCTGATCCTACCAGCTTTGCTCCTCCTCCTATTTACGGAAACCCTGCCAGTGCCAGTTACAAGGCTCCGGCACCTCAAGCAGCAGCTGCTACGATTACTGCTACTCAACAGCCACAACATCAACAACAACAACAACTACCACCTCCTGTATCTCGACAGACTCCTACTCCTCCAGCATCGCGCGTAAGTCCTACTCCACCTGCTACAAGAGCCACTCCTCCAGGATCGGCTACTCACAGTACGGGTCCAAGACAGGCTCCTCCTAAACCAGCTTCTCTCAAAGTTCAGCCCACCCCTCCTCCTAAACCATCTGCTTTTTCAACTTCTGGAAATACCAACACAGTTCCTCACCCTCAACCAGCTCGAACATACCCTTCTCAACAGCAGCTACCCCAACCACTCCAGAGTCAATTCCAGGGTCAACCTCAAGGTCAACCTCCTGCGTATGCTTTAACTGATAGTTTGAACAACCTTTCAGTTAATGACAACCAAAACGAAGTTCAGGCTGTACCCAGTCCATCTGGCGATTCACAATCATCTGCTCCTCAACCGGCTGTTGCATTTGCTCAACCAGGAATTCCAAATTTTGCTGCTGAAATCGCTGCTAGAAAAACTCGTAACTCAGTATCTCATTCGTCTACCGCTTCAGCGTCTCCACCTCCCATTTCTCCAGCTTCAACTGGCGCCAGCATAAACAAGAAAGCTCCTCCACCACCACCCAAGAAAAAACCCAGTCTGAGTACCGGGTCTTCTTTTTCTGCTGCTTCCACACCTGCTCCTGCTGCTCCGGGTACTGGCTATGCTCATTCATCAGTCGCAAGCCCGCCTGTTATTGCTCCTAAACCAATTGTACCATCGGCACCAGCTCGTAACCATCCTCACACCGTTGGTGTCAACAGTTCACATGCTCCTTCCTTGCCACCACCAATCAACCATGCTACTCGACCATCTGTTGAAACCATTGCTAGAAGTGGTTCATTCTCTGACTCTCAAGTGCAACCTGAACCAAAAGAACCGAAACGATTTGATTTCCAGCTGGCAACTGCCTGGTTCGCAGTTCCAATGGGACAACCTCTTCACTTTCCTCCCGACCTTTCTGGTACTGAATACACTTACTCCACATCATCCTCCGGCTCCACTAGGACATTGAAAATAGCACTTCGAATCACTGAAGATCTGTCAGTTGTTAGATTTACCATGACCTGGGATGAAAGTGATCCTGTTCGCACCTGTCGAGTCACCCGAACCGACTCGGCAGTTCCACGACTTCTCACTGGACCCGAACTGGTCTATTCACATTCTCAGTACGGCGAATTAGTAGCTTCATGGGCTGAGTCGAAGATGGGTCAACAGGTGGGTAACGGCGAGTGCTGGACTCTTGCCCAACAAGCCATTGAACAGTCGACTCACGGCCAAGCCATGACGTCGAAAGGACTCGTCCACGGCATGCTCATCTACGGTACCAACCCTGCCATTTCACGAGAAGAGATCCGTCGCGGAGATATCATTCAATTCCGCGAAGCACGGTTCGAGAAACGTGATCCCACCACCGGTCGAGTCGTGTCTCAATCACTCTCAGGAGCACCGGACCACACCTCAGTCGTAACCTCAGTCGACTCCAACACCATCCACGTGGTCCACCAGAACGTCTCCAACGTCCGCCGTGTCCAACCAGGCGAGTACGTCCTTTCGGACTTCGTCTCCGGCGATATCAAGATCTACCGTGTCGTCGCCAAAGACTGGGTCGAGGCCCTGTCCGTATAACCGCTATCTACGAATATTTTTGACCTGTTCCTGGGACCTGCCTCCGGCGGCTGGGGCTCCGCCCCAGACCCCGCAGCTCCTCTCGCTTCGCTCGAGTCGGGCGTGGGGTCCCCCTCGCTGGGATTATAGAGGTTCTCCAGTTTCGAGGGAGGCCCCACGCCCGACTCGAGCGATGCGAGAGGAGCAGCGGGGTCTGGGGCGGAGCCCCAGCCGCCGGAGGCAGGCCCCCGTCCCTCTGGCGGGGGTAAGAATAGTGGGCAAGGGGGATTTAAGGTGTCAACGGTCGTGCATGGCATGGCATGATTGACAGACTGCAGGGTTGCCGGATTGCGCTGGCCGCCTGTGGATGGTGCATAGACGCATCTCGTATAGCTTTTGGATGCCGGTGGTGTGCGTGTCGAGGAGGGAGACAATGGAGCCCCACCGAGTCATTGATGGCAGCTTATTAAGAAACGCATGAAAATGAGTCGGTCGGCTTGCCGGGTCGTTCGTGCCCACTGTTTTTTGGGTCCGGAAGGGGGGCAGGTCGGAGAATTGGGCTTCCGTGTTGGGATTAAATGGGGACGTTGAAGAGGGGTTGAGTGGTTTGAGGGGCGAGTATGAGAAGTAGTTTTTCTGATGAAGTTTGAGAAGAACGTCTAAGATCCAAATTTAAAGTGCGATAGAGTCCCTGCCAGCCGGCACCCGTTGGCAGGGCTTATGCGGTTTCACCTGCCCCTCAACGGTAAATTTCTATGCCGCAAATCTTGATTGCGGCAAGGGCTCCGGAGAGACTCTTCTACCGAGGCGCCGCCTCCCCTCCTTCCTAATGGAGCAGGATCGACCTTGGCTTGGATCTGGGCTGGCTTGAATATATAAGTACTTGTATCTCTGAAGAGGTTCAACGTTGTAATTTTTTTTTAATTTCAATTACCATTGAATTATTACAGTATAAAAAGCCAGAATGTCTCTACAAATCAAAGAACTTGTTCTTGAGAACCCTCCTGTCACCGAGACCAATCTTGTATTGGGTCAAGAGACTTCCACATTCAAAGAGGTCACCTCGACTTTGGACCCCGAGTCGCTCAAGACCGGTGATATCGTCGTTCAGCCATTGATCTTTTCTAATGATCCTACTCAAAGAGCCTGGATTCAAAAGGGGTTGGATCCTAAGAGAATGTACGTTCCTCCTGTTCTGAAAGGAGAAGCCATGAGATCGCTTGGTGCTGGTAAAGTCATTGTTTCCAAGTCGGACAAATACAAGGTCGGTGATATTGTCATTGGCCTATTAAGCTGGTCGAATTATTCTCTTGTTAATGAATTGAGAATCTCTACTAAAGTTTCTGACCCCAATGCCGACCTTCCTACCTACCTCTCGCTTGTTGGAGCATCTGGTCTTGCTGCCTATTATGGTCTGACTGAGGTTGGCAGAGTCAAGCCCGAGCACACTGTGGTCGTTTCTGCTGCTTCTGGAGCTACTGGTATCATTGCTGTTCAATATGCCAAGCACGTTATTGGCTGTAAAAAGGTCATTGGTATCACCGGATCCGACGACAAAATCGACCATGTGAAGAAAGTGGGTGCTGATGTTGCTGTCAACTACAAAGACCCCGAGTTCAAGAAGCAATTGTCCGACGCCATTGGTCCTGATTTCGCTGATGTCTACTTTGACAACGTCGGCGGCGAGATCCTCGATTTCATGCTCAGTAAAGTCAAGCCATTCGGCGTGGTTATTGCCTGCGGAGCCATTGCCGGCTATAACGACCACTCCAAGGGTTTCATCCGAAACTGGGGCCAAATCATCACCAACCGTCTGCGAGTCGAGGGATTCATTGTCACCGATTTCAAAGACAAGCACGCCGAGACCTTTGTCAAGCTGTTCACAGCCCTCCAACAAGGCAAAATCTCGCTCTCCGACAGCATCAACCTCGTCGACCTCTCATCCGAGTCCAACTCGCTCGCCAAGATCCCCGAGGTCTGGGGCCAGCTCTTCTCGGGTAACAAAGTCGGCAAACTCCTGACCCGTGTCTCTAAGATCTAATAAACCGTGTCCACTGCCTTCTGGGGGCGGGTTCTGCCTCCGGCGGCTGGGGCTCCGCCCCAGACCCCGTGGCTCCTCTCGCTCCGCTCGAGTCGTTACTTCGGAGCGCCAGCCAACTCCTGCGGAGCAAGTGCCTCCGGCGGCTGGGGCTTTTCCAGACCCCGTGGCTCCTTTCACTCCGCTAGAGTCATTACGTCGGGATGCCAGCCAACTCCTGCGAAGCAGGAGCAACCAGGTCTGGGGCGGAGCCCCAGCCGCCGGAGGCAGTTATGGGTGGGAGATAAAGTGGTTTTATGTGGTAAGAGCGGCCGGATGGCGTTTGAGGAAGAAGAAGGCTTTGTCGTGGCGAAGGGAAAACTCGCCGTAGGTGTCGGAGAGGTTGTTGATGCTCCAGAATTTGACCCATTTGAGTTTGTTGTGTCGGTTGTGGCCGCTGGACCGGATTTGCAGTTGCATGTAGAATGTGTACCGTTCGACCGAGCCCTCGGACTCGATGAGGACGGTGCCATCTAGTCCGTTGATTTTCCAGGTCCCGCTCATGATTCCTTTAGGACGAGAAAGGACTGTGCCGTCTTCTTTGGTGTAGATGACGGCGGGCTGTTTTTTCGACGGTCGGGTAGGTCCTGTGCCATGGGCAGTGCCAGTGATGTTTCGAGTGAATACAGGGACAACGTCTGATGGTTCGGAGGTGGTGAGAAGATTTATACAGGTGCCGTCTTCGTAGAATTTACAGTATCGGTAGTATGTGACCATGTGGATGGGTGCGTTCCATGTATCTCCTACACCAGGACGTAGATAGTTACAGGTGCTGATATAGACTCCGTCAAACCTGATCCGGGGTCTTTCGAGATACATTCTACGAAACGAGTTGCCCCAATACTTTTTGACAGCTTCCAGTTCGTTTCCATTGCATAGCTCTTCCACCGCGTCCTCTGTATAATGTTGTTTACTGTATGCCTGTTGACAGAGGGCCATCCAGATGCTTTTGGTGGTATATCCAATATGTGCAAATGATTTACACGAGTATGTACACTTTGTAAACGACGACAGATCGTCTAATGCTAGGTATCGGAATATTTCAGATAGAATCTCTACCGGGACTTGAAGGATAGGACATGGCAGTTCTTCGTCTTCTGCAGTCAGACTAAGCTCTGCAAGATTTTTACTCAGCTCCGACACTGATCCCGTTCCATCTCCAAGTAGAACTTTTTGGCTTTTCTTGGTACTAGTCTTTGTCGAACTTTCGGCTCCGCCACTAGATTTGGTGCTGGGTTTTTTGTGAGTTGGTTTGATAGAATAGTACTTTTCTCTGTACAGTTTGTCCACTCTCTCGTTGAGTCGAAATGCATCTCTATAATGACGAACAGCGTCTGACAACTTTCCAGTATGTTCACTGTCAACAGCCCGTTCAAAAGCCTCTAGAGCATCGAGATCTGTTCGTGATAAATCTTTATTGTAATAGACATGTTCCGGTCGTTCTGCCCGAAATGCACTATCTGGTGTGATTACTCTTGTAGGAGACAGAGCTCTCTCAGTTGAAATGTCATCAGTTGTGTCTCGATTAATAGCTGCCTCTCCAGCGTTATTAGAAGCTGCTGTTCTTCCATTGGTAGCAGTAGATGAAGTAGCAGATGGTGCTGTTGAGTTCTGTCCGTCTGAATGTCGATGTTGAACTTCAGACCTCCAGGCCTGTCTAAATCTATCTAATTCAGACATCGAGGAATAATAATTTCAAATAGAGTCTCCTTTGAACGGGTTCTGATTCAATATATATGTGGCCAAATATTTTCAGACCAATTATTTTCCCATTGACATAACCTGATTCTTGGCTGATTTTCCCACAAATAATCAATACCCAGAACTAGCCTAGCGCCTCCAAAATCGATTCGTTGCAGTTTCAAAAGAGTGTCCAATATAGTTCCAAGTTGACCTTTGGTTCCTGATTTAACTGAATAGTACTCCAGCAATAAGTCTGCTGATATGACGGATTATAAATCTATCTTCGACGCTTATCTTGCATCGTGCATGGCTGATTGCACCATATCTAGTACTATAACGAGAGAGAAAGGTGAGGTCTAATGACCCACTTTCAGACCAGATCCATTCTTATCCTTTGCCAGTTTCATAGCCTTTTGCTGTTTTCTATAGCTGTTCCCGGTTATTCGTGTCTGTAGCCGAAATTGCTCCTTTGCTGGTGCTGTCTATTCGTTCTATTCGTGCTGATTGCAGCAGTCCTAAGCCAAAGCATGTACATAGTACTAGATTCGGATGATTATTTCAATTCCGTCTTCAATTGACAATTCTATAGCTAGTTGAGCTGGATTTCCACTGTTTTTTACCTTGAAAACCAATCGATCTTACGCATTTCAAGAGGATAAGCAGTTGGAACCTTGAGTAGCTAGTCTGTTGGCATTAATCTTCTGAAGCATTATGCAATGGAGTAGTACTGCTTAATATGATATCAAGTGTCATAGCATCAATAGCTAGTGTTTGGCACAAAAGTTCGGTAGGTTGTTTTCACATTTTTCCGCTTTAATTGAAAGGTGAAGCAATTAAAGAAAAAGTTGAAGTATGATAGCTATATAGGAGTTTCAGGTCCGCAAAGCACAGAGGGCTCTTATTTCATCAAAATGGATGTTTAAATTTACTTGAAGACAAATTCTTATTGTCCGCCATTCAATACTAACACTGGATTCTTTTACTCATATGAGGAAAAATCCACTATTTCAGGACTCCAATTAATGTAGTGGTTGTACTTTGAACTTCCCTGCAGGTATGTGCATTCAACTGGGCCACAGTAAGTAATCCAAACGAAATGCGACTGGAAACTTAATAAAATTATTCCAAGGCCAGTGAGAGGGAAGCATGGATTGCAAGAACTAGGAATTAGGTTGACGTCAGTTTTGCGTGTTTTCAGATGAGCTTTGCGCTTAGAAAACCATAAATACACTATCTGGATAGTTTTGATGGCGAACCCATGTGAAATTGTAAGTTGCAATAGAGAAACTGGCTATTCATTTAATTCATCCAACTGTAAAAAGAACTAAGTTATGTGCGTCTAATGTTTCTGAGAGCCGAGAAATAGCATATAACACGGAATGTGAGAGTGAGAACACACCTAAATTCTTGAACAGCCTGCATATGCAGCAGATTCTACTTTCAACTGAAAAAGGTGAACATTTTCACACGCGAACTAAAAAATATTGGTCTAAGAGCAGTAAACCTAGCTTCATACCCCATACTTACGTCATCCACACGCGATTATCCACCGCCGAGGTAACGACTCGAGCGCAGCGAGAGGAGCCACGGGGTCTGGGGCGGAGCCCCAGCCGCCGGAGGCAGAACCCCTCCCCCTCCAAGCTCAAGGACTACCCGTCAATATTTTCGAGCATGGCAATAGTCAGAGCAGACAGCAGTGATTAGCAAGGAAGAGGCACACAATTCCCGCTCAGCAGATGCAAAGCTCACATCTGGAACCCGGCGTCAAAGCGGGAAGACAGTAGATACCGGCCATCAGTAGCATGCACGAATGAATAGAGTTTAGAAATAAAAATATTATCCAATTCTCGGCCCATAGCAGCAACCACGTACATTTTATGTATTTATTGGTGGTTTTGCGATTGAAATAAGGTCTTCGTAGACTGGTGTAGAGAATAGCGGGGTGTGGATTTGTTGATTGATTTCCATATGCAGACTAATTGTACCCCTGAAATTCCAATTTTAGGTTGGCAGTCTAACTGCCGGAAAGACCTTACCCTGACCTAATACGGTTAATAGCGTGGGATTCGAATGCAGCAGGAAAGAGAGACAAAATAGTCAAGACAAAACAGACTTTTGTGCCAAAGATAAACACAAATACGCTAATACTCGAAAAAAAGAGGTACACGAGGTGTGGAATTAAATCAGGTTGTGACGGTTTGTTCCGATTGTCGATTTGGTTTTCCAATAGCGAGACAATCGATTGCTAGCAAGATCGCGTAGACTTTTGAACACGCGTGGACAACGCGGTTGTATCCCGATATTTTTGTATCACAGCCGTCCCCCCTTTTTTTTTTTCGTTCGCCGATAAACCCAGCAGACCTATCTACATCATTGTCCATCCATCCGCTGTCAAACAACACGCGTACTATACATAATCAGGGTCAAGGGCGAGAATCCAAGCAGAAAAGCTGCTGTTCGTACTTTGCACTTTTGTGAAAGTGTTATATGGGACAGGATTGACTGCGATCTGGTTGGTCAAGTTGGTAAGTGATGCTGATGTATGAAATGGTCATGGTTGGTGATGCTGACTATGGACCATTTGTGTTTGTGAAGTGAAGATAGGGGCCCATGAGTGTTGGTAAATAGTGATTTGTTGACTGTAGGAATTGTGGTTGTTGGCCATGTTATTGAACTTGGATTAGATGAAAGTGGCTCTAAAAGCGGAACTAGATGGATTATGCTAGCGATTACGATAGTTATTGTGACTGAGCATCGGTTTATGTTTATACGGTACACGAAGATATACTGGATTGTACCGTGTAAAGATATACTGATATTGAATTATATATTGGTTAGGCCTTTGGATTGTGTTTTGTATGATAATGATTCATTTGATGGATAGGGGTTTGAGGATGGTTCTTATGGGTAATTTTTGGGAGTATCTTAACGAAATAAAAGCAAAATTTAAACTAACGATGAATAGCAACAAAAAGTAACTTACGATGATGTCCTCAGTGAATTACAACCAGCCAATTCACAGTAGAGGTCCTTCTTTGGACAAGTATTCCGGGATGACCAACAGCCACAGCAATAGCAACCTATACGGTGCTAATGGCAATGGTAATCCCAATACTAGCCCGAATCCAACAGATGGGTCAATACATACTACACGATCGTCAACTGATGATGTGAGTATTGATGACACCATTGCGAGTTATCATCACACTTTTTGTCAATTTACTGGACATTATAACGGTATCTGGGACGGATCTCGTGGCGATGGAAATGGTGGACCGAGTGCACCAGGATCGAAGGCTCGTCAGAAGCTTGAAAAACTCTCTAAAGTACACTTTTCCGAGTTGTCTACAGATGTATATGATGAACTTGTGAGACGAGTTGATCCTCTTCCACATGAAACCGAGTTTTTGGCTCCACGAGATAATATTCATAGAAAAAGAAACCAAGCCCGTCAAAAACTAGCTATGCTGTCGCCATCTCGGTTTAACGACTTAGCTTCTGATATTCTGTATGAGATTGAAAGAAGGTATCCCAACTTACGAGCCAACCCTCCTGCAGACAGACCATCAATTAGCGATCCAAACGATCCCAATAGTGCTAAAGAATCACCAGCATTGGGGTCGACTTCTCAATCGCCATATTTGACTACCCGTCGATTTAGTAATGCCTCAGCTGTCTCGAATGCCACCAGTCGATATACTTCTGAAGACTACCATCTCAGAGACTCTGTAATGCCACCAAGAAACTCGAGTCTGAATACCCTGGGTATTTCTAGTCCCGCTGCAACTCCACCTATGCCCTCAGAATCCGCTTTCACCCATCAACATAATGCATCAATTGTTCCTCCTCTCCAGGAAGAAGTATCGATTCCACCTTCTAACCGATCTGCCCCATTGGCTCAACCCATAAAATCTACCACGATTATCCCCACTAAATCAACTTTAGTGGAAGAAGACGATGATGACGACGAAGAAGGTTTTGAAGATACAATTGATGCGGATGATGAGGCTGATGAGAGCGCTGGTATAGCTAACAACAGCACTTTCTCGTCAAACGGCTCGGTACGAAACAGTAAACGTCTTTCAATGCTGACGCCGTTAAGTGATATCGAGGAAGAAGCCGATGCTGCAAGACTAGCTGCTGTTGCAGCTGCTGCAAATGGTGGCGTAACTGGTGATAGAGGTGTTCACGATGTTGCTGAAGACGAAATAACCCGGGGAGGATCTTATGGAAATGAACAAGATTCTGCCGGTGGAATAGAAGAAGGCGAAGAGTCTGATGACGAGTCTGTGTCAGCCAAGCTCAGAGATCGTGATGAGCAGATTCAAATGCTTGTTGCAGAAGGTTCACGAATGGATGAAACAATAAACAACCTCGAGTCACGACTTCAAGAATCTGAGACTGTGAAAACAACTCTCGAGGAAGAAAATAACCGACTTCACGATATGGTTGGTGAATTAGAAGAGCAACGACAGAAAGCGGTTGACGAAAAAGAGAGTATCCAAAAGCGGTTGGAGGCTCTTGAACAAGAAGTAGAGGAGTCGAAAGCCGCTATTGCTGCTCATGAAGCCACTATTAATTCACATAAAGAAACAATCGATAAACTGGGTGATGAGAAGAAACAGTCTGAGGACGAGCTGTCTCGTGCAACGGGCCTTCTCACTCAGTTACGTGAGGAGCATGCTAACGATTCGGATTTGCAACAAGCCAATGCAAGACATGTCGAGACAATTGCCGGACATGAAACGACTATTGATAATCTTCAGCGTGAATTAGATTCCACCAAGGAGACCCATTCAAGAGAGATTGATGACCTAAAACAGCAACATGAAAGTCAAATTGCAGAACTTACCACCAGCCATTCGACTCTAAAAGATCAAGTTGACTCTCATGCCAATGAGAAAGAAGAACTCACAAAGAGACATCAACAAGAACTGGATGAACTTGTGAACTCGCACTCAATGGCCATTCAACAATACAAAACAGAAGCAGAAGAGCACAAGGCTAACCTTGTACTGTTACAAGAGTCCCACAGTGCCTTGGAACAAGAACACAACAATATCAAAGACCGTCACGCAGAATCCTTATCTAAACAGAACGAGTATGCTGAGAGCTCTGCTACCCTTAGCAACGATTATTTGTTGCTACAAAACAAGCTGACTGAACACGAGACTGTAAGTTCTTACTAACACATACCACCAGCAAAGACAAACGCAAGTAACTAACTTATTTAACAGACTATAACATCTCTTAGACAGCAGTTAGATTCAAAATCCATTCCCAGTCCTTCGAGTTCTAAGAATGAAGACCTACAAACTCAATATGACGAGTTGTTGAAAGACCACGCCAAATTGCAAGAGGAATTGGACGAGCAGCAAAAGATTACTGAGCAAGTTCGACAAGAAGCCAAAGAGTTCTTGCTAGAAATGAGAACGCTGGCAGAAAACCAGCGTAATCTTGAACCTGCTGAAAAGATGGCTGAGCAAATACATGCATTAAAAGTGGAAGTACAAGAGTGGAAATCGCGATACTCGAGAGCTAAAGGACTGGTACGAAACTTGAGAAACTCTGCTTATGGAGGTAACTCAGTGTTTGCCACACCTGACGTGGGTCTGAGCAATGATAGCCCATATATCAGTACTGAAGGCAGAGTTCGCGATCTCAGTGTGACCAAGTTCCAAGTCGCAGTTGACGAGTTCCTTACGAAATCTCGATTGGGTACCACCGATCTCCTTGACAATCTTCACAACGTTGTTGTTGCTACAAGACATATTACACAAGATCTCAATGGACCAGATGATGCTTCACCAGTTTCTGAAAAGATTGAAACAGAGCTTGCTCAATGTGCCACTTTGGTCTCTAAAACTGCCAACCAGCTGATCTCGACTACCCGTAATCACCGTATCTCTGGTGGAATGGCCCCAATATCGATTCTCGATGCTGTAACTTCTGACCTTTCCTTTGCTGTGATCGAGCTTATCAAGGTCGCAAAGGTCAGACGAACCAACAACCGTGATAATAGAGGATCAGCCAGCTTCAGTCCCAAGGAAATTGACGTTTCAAAAGCTTCTCGCTTCAGTGGTAACTCAGTCACCTCACCTGCTGACATGCACCCGGCTGTGACCCCTACTGAAGACATTCACATGGAGCGATCCGACCCACGAAGATATGCCAGTACCAGCAACCAGTTCTCGACCACCAACTTCAACATCGAAGATCCCGATAACACAATTTCAGAGTTGCAAGGATATTTGGAGGAGCAGACGGCGACCGCCATCGATTCTATTCAATCGCTGCTCACGGCTATCAAGGACGGATCGAGTTTGTACGTTCTCCGGCACAACATGCTCGATATCATCAAGCTCGTGGACATCACTGTCGTTGCCACCAGCACGTCAATGAAGCAGACTAAGAACTGGCTCCTCAAAGACAAGGGTTCTTACATCCTGGAGAACCTCCGCGACTGTTCACAGCGTATGGCCCAACTGCAAGAAGAGACTAAAAACATCGACGGTGACTCGAACCCCGACCGACAAGTCAAGCAGCGACTGGCGGGCATTGCTTTCGACATGGCCAAGTTCACCAAAGAGCTGGTCAAGACCGTCGAAGAGGTCAGTCTTACCTCGGAGATCAACCACATTGACAACCAGCTGAGATAAGACCCGCGAACCCTGTAATATAGTAATGAGATATGTGATTGTACTATTCCGTCGTACACGCCTCCGGCGGCCGGGCTCCGCCCGGACCTGGTTTTGCTCGCTTCGCGAGCCAGGTCTGGAAGTACAAGAAAGCTCGCGAAGCGAGCACAACCAGGTCCGGGCGGAGCCCGGCCGCCGGAGGCATGCCACAGCACGAAGCCAATTGAAGACATTTATTATATTAAATACGGGCCGTGGACACTAGGAGTTTCGCTGGACGTAGACTACGCCAGATTTGTGGAGAGCGTCTTCAACGACCTCCATGGCTTTGATTACCTTTTCTTCTTCCAGACGCTGGCCAACCACTTGGACTCCGACTGGGAGGCCGTGCATTTTTGTGGCGTCGTAGTTGTCATAGGCACCCTTGGCAATGCGGTTGAGTTTGTTCGGGTTGAAACCAGGTGGCAGCTGGTCTTTTTCTTTGTCAACTCTGGTGACTGGCAGGACACCGGCCGAATAGTCTAGCAGGTTAAACATGAATGTGTAGCCACAGGACGAGATGGATTCGTAGAGACCCTTATGAGGCAGAGCAGGTGTAGCATTGGGTACAGTTAGCAGGATGTCGATTCCTGACTCCTTCCAGGCTTCGAAGAATTCCAATTTGTATTGCTCACGTTCAGCTACGAGATCCCATCTCTCGGTAATGGTCTTCTCATTCCAGTCACGCACCATATAGGCCCATACGGGGTCACGATAGATATATTGCAGGATCCAGGCGTAGATTTTCTTGACAAAACGAGGAAGTCTTTGAGCGAAGAGCATTCGTCCGACACCGGCATCATTGTTCTCGCCCCAAAGCTGGCCACGAGTAGCGATTCTACCAGCATCAGAGCACAACAATTGAGAGGCAATACGGAGACAACGAAGTGGGTCGGGAGCATCAAACTTCACAATCGAATGGCCTTGTTTTTCTAAAGCATCAATAGTGAGGTCAAGAGCACGGGCACAGGCAGGTGAGGGAGTCACAACACCGTCGTCATAAATAACACCAACTTTGAGCTTAGCTGGAAGGTCAACTTTACGCCATGGAATTGGGTGAACGCTATAATCGTACTCCCAGGGCTTCATGTCAATAATTGTCTTGAGGAAGAATCCAAGATCAGGAAGTGATCTGGTCATGGGTGAGTAGACAGCTGGGATACCTTCTTGGCCGGCCATAGACGTGGTGTTGCCAATTTTAGGAAATCTGCCAGTCGAGCATTTCAAACTGTAAATACCAGAGAAGTGAGCAGGAACCCGAACAGATCCGGCAACATCAGTACCTACACCCAACCTCGAACCGCCGTAAGCAAGTAATGCTGCTTCACCTCCAGTCGATCCACCAGGAGCATAATCCTTATGATAAGGATTACTAGTAACTCCCCAGACATCGTTATATGATTCAAAAGAGAGTAATGTGAAGGGAACATTGGTTTTCAGCATAGGTACAGCACCTGCATCTTTAAGAAGTTTCACAATTGGAGCATCCTTAACTGCTGGTTTGAATGAACGGGAGCTGTATCCAATACACGAATCATACCCAGTCACATTAATGGTATCCTTAAAGGTAATAGGGAAACCTGCCAATGGTCCTTTTGTATTTGCATGTTCGGCCCATTTCTCTGAATCCTTGATAAATATTTCAGTGATGGCATTAAGCTCTGGCTGCGACTCGAGAGCTCTTTTTCCATATGCCCGTAGAACTGAGATAGGTTTAATCTCACCAGCTTGAACTTTGGCAATTACTTTAGAAGCTTCTTGGGATAGAATTGATTTTTCTTCTTCTGTCAATGGCTCTTTATATTCAGGAAGATCATTGATTCTATCTTCTCTTTCTTTCTGCTTAGCAGCTACTGTTTTCTTATGAAGAAAGTATGAAAATACCATCTTTACCAGACCCGACTATCGATTAATCCTAATCAATTCTTATCGATTTTCTTTTGGTGATCTATTATTATTAATTTTTGACCTGTTCGGATAAAAGGTATAAAAATAGATACCAATGACCAAAATATCAATAACTCAAAGCCAATATAATCACAATAGTAGATCAAGAGAATTGATATATAGATCAGAATCTAAATGTAGAATTGGGAAACTGTTGTATATTTATACCCCCACAATGACGGAAATAGGCGGGGATGCGATATGCAGGTCTCGCTTATACTAGCTGTTAACTGATAAGGGCCATAAATGCATAAGATAACCGCTTGTAATAGATGACTATGAGACTGAACAACCGGATGCACCCGACATTAGTGAAATATAGGTACCAGGTTCATTACTTTTCATTATGTAAAGGGAAAATGTGATCTCTAAAGTGGATACTTCACGAATATTCAGCAGATAATGCCTGTTCGGGGTTAACACTAGCCGACTTGAGTAATTGGTATCACCAGCTCGATCTAGATTATCTATGGCTCAAATTAGATTAAATCCGAAACGCAGCCTGTACGCGAAACCAATGCACCATCTGAAATCTTGATTCAATTGTTTTCCATTAACAACACACAATTGATACGAATTTTAGTTATTAGTACTCTCTTCTCATTTATTTCACTCGTCGGATACAGTTGAAATGCCGACCACGATAAATCGGCCACTTGCAATTGCCGTACCATGCACTACCCCGCTGTCTCTTAACGTATACTGAAACCCCACTGGCTATCAGTTAACGTATACTGAAATATTTCACGTCTCGGTCGACGCCTTGAGACATTCGGTTTGACTAGTCTTGAGAATTTTATTTTATTTAAATTTAGTACATCTGCCAAGTTTGTGCTGGGTTTCACAATTGATTAACAATTCACTAATTGATTAAGTCATTTCCTCGGGTATTAAATATTAGTTCGCAGATGACTGTTCCAACTGTTCACTTTGATGCCGAGAAGGTATCAGTTACTTGGAAAGACGGAGTGACATCTAAATAGTAAGTGATTTGTGATTTTTTTGGAATCCTGGAAACTGAAGTAAGATGAGCTAAGGATTTTTTCAAATACTGGGGAATTCGGAGCACTAACACAATTCTAGTCACAACATCTGGTTGAGGGATACCTGCCAGTGTAAAGAACACTTTCACCCAATTACCAAGCAACGTCTTCAAAACACCTTTGCAGTGAGTATTTTCAACCTCGTCAACTCGTTCAATAGCAAGTTGTATGGAATATTTTCTAACTGGAATTAATAGATCCCCGAAGATGTTCATGCCAAGGATGCGAAATTTACTGGTGATGCTGTTGATGTGACCTGGGAGTATGACGGTCATGTCAGCTCATACCCTGTTGAATGGCTGAAACTTCATTCATATGATCCAGTCTTGGTCAAAGAGAAAACTGCCAAAATTGAAAGAATTCTCTGGACACCCAAGGACATGGAAAAGTCTCTGCCCACTGTAGATTTCAACGAAGTCATGAAATCGGACGAGGCCGTTGCTGACTGGACCAAGAAAATCGTAAGTAATACCAATTCTACTGCGCAGTTTATTCCGAGTATGTTATCTAACATTTCAGTATGTTCATGGCTTTTGTATGATCGACAATGTTCCAGTGAATCCAAAGGACACCGAGAAACTGGTCGAACGTATTTCATACATTCATCACACACACTACGGAGGATTCTGGGATTTCACTGCTGATCTCGCTATGAACGATACTGCCTATACCAATCTGTATCTTGCATCTCACACAGACGGTACCTACTGGTCCAACACCCCTGGTCTCCAACTGTTCCATTTACTCCACCACGACGGCCGCGGTGGAGAGACCATGCTAACTGACAGTTTCAAGGCTGCTCAAGAACTGAAAAAGCAGTCCCCCGAATCATATGACTTCTTATCTAGGACCTTGATCCCCGCACACAGTGCCGGTGAAGAAGCTGTCTGTATCACTCCTATCTCACCACAGCCTGTTTTCACACACGACCTGCAAAATAAAGATGAGCTTGTTCAGGTCCGCTGGAACAACGACGACAGGTCGACAATGGATCAATGGAAAGACCCCAACGACGTTGTAAAGTTTTACAAGGCGATCCGTCTGTGGAAAAAGATCCTCGAACAGCATGAGATCGTCGTCAAACTCGTACCTGGCAGATGTCTTATTTTCGACAACTGGCGTGTTCTTCACGGCCGTATGGGCTTTGACGGCTCCCGCAGAATGTGTGGAGCCTATGTCAACCGTGACGACTTCATTTCCCGACTCCGCCTGCTCAATCTCGGGAGGGAAGAGGTGCTACGGTCTCTGTAGTGCCTCCGGCGGCTGGGGCGCTGCCCCAGACCCCGTTGCTCCTCTCGCCGTGCTCGAGTCGAGCTCCGGTGAATCTAAACAAAATATATATTGCCAATGACCGGGAATAAGCTCGCGAAGCGAGCACAACGGGGTCTGGGGCAGCGCCCCAGCCGCCGGAGGCATCGCTCACCCCACCACGTACCCTAACCCGTAATCACGGAAACGGGAAATTTCAGGGGAAGCCCACCTCGATTTTGTTTTTCAGTAAATTAAAAAAAAGTTTCGTAAGTTAGAAAGCCGTCTTTTAAATTCATATGTTTTATTCATTTTACACTCTGCAAATCAAGTCATTAATTCATCTGATCTAGTTCGTCTAGTTCTCCCCTACTAGCTCTCAGCTTGGTAGAGGTCACCAGCTGGAGAACACACAGGACAGGTTACAATCAAAGAGACCTACCTATGTACTGTTGGTATGGCCCTTGACCTCCAACAAGCTCTATTTTAAAAAGGCGTTCACCTTCTTGACTACCTCACCGGCAATAAAAGTTGGGTCCTGGTCGACGGTCGACATGGGGATAGAGAAACCACCGTTCTCGAGGAGCTCCTCATCTTTTGGCACTTGCATTAAAGCAGCCTGACTAGCAACCATGTTTGTGCCCATGTAGTGGTTCTTGCGAGCACCGACACGGGCTACGAGCACCTCCTCGGGAGCCCACATAAATGCAATAACGATGCGGGTTCCGGGGAGAACCTTGGATTTGAGGAACTCTCTATATTTAGGGGTCAGAGCGGAACAAGCAGCCACAGCGATATAGGTCGACTCGTTTCCAGCAGCAGCCCGGCTCGAAGTGGCAGCTACATCAGCCAACCAATCCCATCTATCGTCATCTGTCAAGGGAATACCATTCGACATCTTTTCAATATTCTGTTGAATTGTTAGCACCAAAACACCGAGTTATTACCATACATCCGTTCTCATGGTTCAGAGAGTTCAAATCCGCATTTTCAGCACATCGAGTACCTCAAGCATTACGCGACCCAATGATTTGAGACTGGAGGAATCCGGTGAAAAGTTAAAAAACAAAACCACTTATCATTCGAGCATTAACAGCAAAACTCACTACAAATCTAACTGTAAACACAGGACACCAAAGAGTACAACTTACAGCAGGGGGATGAAGACTGTCGCCCTCGATAAACGGGGCTTTGGCTGCGTTGGCAAGAAGCTGCCCGACGGTGGACTTTCCAGTACCAGCTGGACCACCAACGATAATCACGAGGGGATGTTCTTTGTCGGCAACCAGCGATCCAATACTCATGATTCCTATTACTTTTAATATTATATTTTTTCCAACTGAAGCGATAGAACTCAACAAATATCGCGGGAGGATCTAATGTGACTCTGAAATTTCCCGACTACCGGATCAATTGGGGGTGGTCGTGTGCGGCAGAAGCACGGGAGTGGGGGTTGAGATGCGCGGATCGACGACCTCGAGATCCTCCTCAACGAAATTCTGGGGGTCATTTTTCCACCTCCAGACTGCCTCCGGCGGCCGGGCTCTGCCCGGACCCGTTGTGCTCGCTCCGCGAGCGGCTTGGACCCTGGTGGACCCTGCATCTGACCAAGTGTCAGGGATCGACTCGAGCGGAGCGAGAGGAGCAACGGGGTCTGGGGCAGAGCCCCAGCCGCCGGAGGCAGTCCGATACCGCTAATTCTGATACTAAATCACGTATTTATACTATTTACAGAGCACGAGGAGGTTCCACAGCTATTATGTACTAAGGACGAGGGGCATAAACTTTTTCCGAGACCGATATCAACGAGTATGGACCGCTAAGCAGCTTCTCAGAGATAAATTTTCTGGCCTTGGGCTCGCCATGGCGAAGGAGAATGGCGCCAATCAATGCATGGATGGAGCGGGCAAACACAGACTGTTCTCCAGTGAACTTGGCGTCGAGTTCCTGGCCCGTACTGGTGTTCTCGGAGATCCTCTTCTTCCAGAAGATATTTTTGTGAATGCCGGTTTTTTTGCACACTTCGTGAAGAGCCACTGAGCTCGACAGCACTTCAATTGGTTGTGGAGATATGTCGAAGTTGTGTTTATTAATGGCATGTGGATTGTCGTTGGTTTGAGATACTGCGTAGTGACTGGCTTGTAACCTTAAAAATTCCTTGCCTAAAATAGCCAGTTTCTCATTATATGGCTTTTTTCCGTGGGCAAAACTTTTATGTGTAATGGTTTGTAGAATAACGGGATCTGGTAGGGAATATTCTTCGCCAAGAAAGGTTTTGGCATCCTTGAGTGTGTCTTCGTTACCGGGATATGTCACCCCATTGACTGTCAAGTACTCTTCTTCGTTCTTTTTGAGACCCCGGGCTCTTACTACACCGTCTTTCGTGTACACAAGAGTACGTACTTGCTGTGTTTGTTGTGACTTGAATGCTAATTGACCATGGCTGATGCCGGCTGATTCTCCCACGACCAGCCTTCCAAGAGGTTGAAATGGCCTCAAACTACGAGGAATCTGTCGTAAGTACATTCCAAAATGCAAATAAATAAAAGCTGTGGCGGGCTACCCGGTATTAATCCCCTCGACTGGCTATCGAATTTCAGGCAATTGATCTTGTGAGTGGATGGCGTCTGAGTTGGAATTTTTCACTTCACATGCACCCTTGCCCATCATCAAAATAGGGTGCTTATGCGATCCTCCTCCCTGCTCACATGTTCGAGGGTGGGTCTGCCTCCGGCAGCTGGGGCTCTGCCCCAGACCCCGTGGCTCCTGCTTCGCAGGAGATATTTTCGCTCGGAATTGTTTTAAACTGATTTAAATGGGATGTAATAGCAAAAGGTGTGGAGTGAAGTGTGAAAAATAAAGGAAAAAGTTGGTCTGCAGAATCGCTATCTTTTAATTTTAAGGGTTTGGTTCCTATTACGGCCTGATAAGAAAAAATATTGTTTCCAGAGTTTCACTGCATTTATCGACGTACAAAATATTTCGCTAGAAGTTCATATCCAAATATTAACTTGTAGTGGAAATTGGTAAAGATGGATATCTTTAAACTACTCTCGAGAGGAGCGACTATTCAGAGAAATGGCAAGCATCAGAAGGATTTAGAACTGTTTAATCCAAATGCTACTGCTGCCAAGGAAGTGGCAGCAGGCTCTGATTCGGTAGATCTGAAGATTGCAAAGGAAATTGATTTTTTCAAAAACGCATCCAAGGCTGATAAAAAGGCCAAAAAGGTGTCTAGTGAGACCAATAATAAAGATAAAAAGGTGAAACAAAGTAACAAAAATGTCATTGATAATAGAAATGACGAGGATGACGAGGAGGATGACGCTGTTAGTGTACCACTCTCTATTACTTCTCCAGAAGAGGCCAGTGTTCAACGTAAAAAGTTCAAGATCAAGACCACGGGTGACGATATTCCTCTTCCAATTGGCTCGTTTGAAGATTTGACGACGAGATTCCAATTACATCGCCATTTATTGCGTAATCTCGAGCAACAGAATTTCTCATCACCTACAGCGATTCAGTCCGAGTCAATTCCCATTCTTCTTCATGGAAGAGATCTTATTGCCTGTGCTCCAACTGGTTCAGGTAAAACATTAGCATTTAGTATTCCTTTGGTCCAATCTCTTAAAGAGCACAAAACAACCGGTATAAGGTGCCTGATAGTATCTCCTACTAAAGAGCTGGCTACTCAAATCTACAATGAAGTCGTTAAGCTCTCAAGAGGTCGTGATCTCAATATTTGCATTTTAACAAAAGCAGCTGCTGCTAAATTCAGAAATGACGCTTTATCGAGACAGAAATTCGATATTCTCATCACCACTCCTCTGCGTTTAGTGGATGCTGTCAAATCTGAAATCATCGACTTGTCTCATGTTCAACACTTAGTACTCGATGAAGCTGATAAGCTATTTGAACAAGGCTTCTTAGAACAGACTGACGATATTTTGGCTGCCTGTTCCAATCCAAGATTACAAAAAGCTCTCTTTTCAGCCACTATTCCATCTGGTGTAGAAGAGATGGCCAAGACTATAATGCACTCACCTATTCGTATCATTGTTGGTCATAAGGAAGGTGCATCGCATGATATTGACCAGAAGCTAGTATATGCTGGAAACGAGCAAGGTAAACTTATTGCCATCAGACAAATGATTACTGGTGGTGAGGTAGTACCGCCAGTTATCATCTTCGTACAGTCGATTCAGCGTGCCAAAGCATTATTCCATGAGTTACTATATGACAAAGTCAATGTTGATGCTATTCATGGTGAACGTACACAAAATCAAAGAGACAAAGTAATTGAAAGATTCAAGCAAGGTGAGATCTGGGTTTTGATCTGTACTGATGTTTTGTCAAGAGGTATTGATTTCCGAGGGGTGAATCTTGTTATTAACTACGATGTACCACAATCCTCACAGTCGTATGTGCACAGAATTGGTCGTACTGGTCGTGCTGGACGTGCTGGTAAAGCAGTGACTTTCTTCACAAAGGACGACCACGACGCTGTGAAGAATGTCGTCAATGTCATGAAACAAAGTGGCTGCGATGTTGGTGATTGGATGCTCAAGATGAAGAAAATCACCAAAAACGACAAGAAGCAACTGAAGAAGAAACCTGTGGAGAGAACCGAGATTTCCACTGTTCCATCTGTCATCCGTCAAAAGCGTAAGCAGCGGCGAGATATGGTTGAAGCTTCCAAAAAGCGAAAGCTTCACAGTACAGATGATGGTCCTGCCTCAGCCGAGCAATCCTCTGATGAAGCATCTGATTAGTTCTATTTAAGAGTTTCTCATAAGCACCTGTTCTCAGTTCTAAAGCGCTCCTCCATGGTTCTTGCTATTCAAAAGATCCCCTTTGGAGTACCAACATCCTGCATGGACCCTAGCAAACAGCTCCAGGGGCCAGTTATCCCATGGTCATAAATAACCGCAAAAGTTCTATAATAATAGTCTTTATAATATATATTTAGCATCAACTTTATACAAACAAACTTTTCAGTCAATTACATGCCCATGCTCTAGTGCTCAGCGGCATGTTCAGCCTCCTCCTCGACGTGGTGGTGAGGGTAGCCAAAGACATTTCTTCTGCCAATAATCTCACCCAATGCGAAAAGACCAGCAAATTGAACGAGGTAAGCACCACCGGCAACAACTTGTTGTCTAGAGACACCAGTCACAGTGTCGACAAGCTGGGCAGGAGAGTTGGCAAAATGCTTAGATTGAGTGAGGATTTGTTGCCAAAGGTTCTTGTAGACAGATTGGAATTGGGTTCCAGATGGGGGAGAAAGACCCTCCTTGACATAGATGTGCTTACCGAGCTCAGCAACAACCTTGGCCCAGTAGATGGAGCAGTTAACAAAGCCAGCAGCCTTGCTAGTGATGGTGCTGACAGCCGAGGAAGCCTTGGAAACAGCACTGGAAGCCTGGCTGGCAGTCGAGTTATAACGAACCGAACGACGAGCGATAAGTCTCGAGTTGTTAAGGAGTTGATTGCGGAGCATTTTTAGCGTATAAATATAGTTGTGCTTTTCCGGCTCGGTATATCAGTCCACAGCTACAAGGAGAGCTGCCAAAATTTCCCGGTCAAAATACTGAAATTTCACTATTCAGCCGTGTCCCACGAAAGTTGATTCTCCAATCAGATGCGACCTTATCATCGATCGCCTGCAATGCTGTATAGCTGCATGTCAGATCACTATCACCAGAAGCGATATCAAAATTAACTATAGTCTGCTATGGGTCTGAGAGATGTAAAGAAATTCCAGTGCTCTAACGCTTTTATCGAGCATCCCTTTTGTTTTGAACTGTACGTAGAACTTGGTGTAAGAGCCTTGTTATTAATTTCAGATTTTGCTAATTATGTATGCTAATTCATTTTCATATATATTTTCCACTAAGAACATACATAACGAATAAGGTTATCCGAGTAGAGGTATTTAAATTTAAATAAATTATAAAATTTCTTTCAGCAATGACTATATTATAGTTTTACTTTTAGAAGAGACTCATTTAGGGCTGAAAATAATTCTCTCAGGGTGGAGTAGCTTTCAAACAATTTGAAAGAGAGCACCTTGTTTTTGTTATTTGATAAGGAACCAACTCTATGCTCTCAGATTCCTTCAAGAATTGCAGAACTCATGAAGTTAAGCATACATTCACAGGGAATACATATTGTTACTAATAAATATTTGAAGGTGGGTATCGATTTGCTTATAAATCTTTAACAACTTTTTTTATGTTCGCTAGCAGGGCCGAGTTTAAAGAAGTTAGATATTTTGAGACCTCTGCTGATATCCTTTGCTTTAAGAAAGTTCACCTTCGTAGATGGATTATACAGGTCTTATCAAATAAAGTACACCACTACCCGAAGAGAATAAACTGAGAAATGATGATAAAGGAGAACCTCCATAATGCGCGCTTATTTCATATTTTCTCCAACTCTGTGCTCATATGTACTGCCTTCTTGCACTGACTGATATTTTTGAATTACTTGATATACTTGATATTAAAAAAACAAGATTTGCAAGCTCAACGGTGGCAGTCGGGATCAGCATCAGTCCCTGCATATGCAAGTGTAATATATATGATCAATTGTTATCTCCACACAGAACAATCGAGTAATAGTGCTAGATCAGCGGCAGGGGTAATCTCACCTCCAAATAAACAATATATCTCTACATCAAGTCCGGCAGAGACACCTGAGCATGCATTCAACCAGTCATAGCAGTCTTTCGATCAGAAATCACGCAATTAGGTCTGCATATCACGCATAAGCATACCCCGGAATTACTGGACTTGCAGGACGAAATGTTGTAATTTACAAAAACCGAGCAATTAGCGCCAAATTATCCGTTTCGGTACTATACCTGTCTACAAGAGTTCAGGCTTGAAGGAATAATATAAATAAATATTGAACCCCAAACTATAAAATTAATTAGACAAGCTTATAAAAATGACTTTTCAGGTTGATCCTATCAAAGATGCTCAATATAATATTCATCCTTTCACTCATGTCCACGAAACTTCTGATAAGACTCTAGATTATGTTGATCTGGTTGCTATCGACCTGTCTAAATATACAGATACGCCAGAAGGGCAAGAATCTCGGAGGGCTCTTGCGAAACAGCTTCACAATGCCCTCAGTACTTATGGCTTTTTTTATGTCACTGGCCATGGAATAGAGAAAGAAAGAATAGACCATCTATATTCTGTTGCACAGAGCATTCTGGAACTACCTGATGAGATCAAGTATAAGCACCTTGCGGGTGCGCTCAGATCAGACGACGAAGATCGATCTGTCTCGTTAGGAGCAGAAAGAGGTGGTGGATTCAAGCCACGACAATACTGGGCTATGAAAAACGGCGTTCGTGACCAAATTGAACATTACAATTTTCTGGATCTACTCCATGATAAACTCATGACCGAACAAAATCATCCTGAAATTGCCAAAGCATACCTTGAGGAAGTTGCTGAATATTACAGACTATTGCATCACACTGTTTTAAAAAAAATTACAGTTCTCTGTGACATTATTCTGGAAATTCCTGAAGGTACCATCTGGGAGAAAAATTTTAAAGTGGTTCCTGAAGATAGAGACGCATCAGGGAGTGGATTTGGTAGGTTTATGATGTACCACGGAATGTCACCAGAAGATGAAGCAAAAACAGACGATACTTGGTTAAGAGGACATTCTGATAGTACTGCATTCACATTTATTACTTCACAACCAATGGCCTCTTTACAAATTAGAGACTATTATACAGGTAAATGGAGATATATTCCATACCTTCCAAATGCCTTTGTGGTAAATATTGGAGATGCAATGGAGTTCATTACTGGAGGATATTTCAAGTCGACTATTCACAGAGTTGTTAAACCTCCTGCTGATCAATTGTATAACCGTCGTTTAGGATTGATTTATTTTTCAAAACCTTCAGCAAAATCCGTCATTGATCCTGAGGCAGTTAATTCTCCACTTCTTGAGAGATTAGGATATACAAAACCTGAGGAATGGGACAGAATAGAGTACGCCAAGTGGGATGACGAAAAGGGCCGACTATTTGGTCGTAAAGATCTAAATAATACTCAAACTGACGAGCCATTACCTGTAAAATTATATGGAAGATATGCTGAGAGATGGCATCAGGCCAGCGGGCCAAAGGTTTTCACTTGATGGTTCGTAACGAAATAGACCATTGATATAAAATATGAAATATAGTTATTGATTTGCATACACCAAAAAAGTAATTTGGTCTGATGTAAGGTCCACATTTGTAAATAGCAGATCAAATGTGCATCTACATTTTGAAAATAAAAACAAAAATAAAACAAGACTGTTTTCGAAAATGAATCAAAGCTACATGGCGAGAAATAGTTAAAATGAAACACATTCCGGAATGACGACATAGACAGAACAGTATCGCGTAAACTCAGGTGAGCACCGTGATATTTATGTACATGCAGAGATCGGCCACGATTTTGCATAGATATCAATTATATAAAACCGACATGACTGGCTTGAGTTCACGGCACCACTTCGGTCGCTACTATTATGAATGTCAAAAGAATAGCCATTATTGGAGCAGGACCCGCTGGTGCAGCAGGCCTAGATTCTTTTCTCTCCCATGGATTTACAGATATCCGAGTTTTCGAGAGAAGGCCTTTGCCAGGTGGGACCTGGGTCGGCGACACTGAACTTGGATTCGCATCAAATACTGGCAATACAGTACCCCCAATAGATGACGAAGTAGGCGATGTTCCGGTTGAAATACCACCCGAAGCAGCCAGTGCTACAGAAGAAAGCCCGTATGTTAGAAAGGCGACAATTAAAGCTCGGAGGTTTGACGAGCCAACATTATATTCTCAGCTTGAAACTAATATCCTTCCTGAATTGATGTCCTTTAAAAGAAGAAGCATGCCAAAAAACTTACTATCTAATTCGGTATCAAAATACGAAAATGAAGATGTCTTCAGATCATACAAGACTATTCAGGAATATGTGGGCGAATTTTTCACTGGCGAAAATGAAAAATATGTATCTTACAATACAAGCGTAGAACAAGCTGAGCAGCCAGATGGACCGGGAACTAAGTGGGTGCTAACGCTTAAACGACAAAATGGCCAGAATAATAACGAAGAATGGTGGACGGAAGAGTTCGACGGTGTTTATGCGGCCTCTGGTCGGTACAATGTACCTAGAGTTTCTCACATAAATGGCCTAGACGAAGTCGCAAAAGCTGTACCCCAGGGAGTCATTGAGCATACTAAATGGTTTCGAGGTGCTGAAAGCTACAAGGGAAAAAAGGTTTTAATTGTCGGAGCCTCGGTTAGTACTACTGATATTATCCAGCTTGTTAAAGAGACAGCTCAGCTTCCGCTGTATCTATCCGTTCGTCATGTAGCCCCAGCGTATAGAGCTGGATTCGAACAACCTTTTGTGGATGGCCGGGGATCTATTACAAGCGTTTCCCTCAATGAAAGCGGAAAGTCCATAGATGTCATCTTTGAAGACGGTTCTACAGTCACTAATATTGAGAAGCTTGTGCTAGCCACTGGTTACAACTTTTCATATCCTTATCTCGAAAAATATACTCAGAAATTTGGAGGCATTGTCCGTAATAATGTACTGCACAATGTGTTCTTGACTACTTGGTGGTCGGAAGACCCAACTTTAGTACTCCCAGGAGTTTTCACCGAAGGCATTAACTTTCGGTGCATGGAAACACAGGCCATGGCGACAGCAGCATTATGGTCAGGCTTCCCTGGATCTGGATTTCCATCTAAAGAAATATGTGTTCAATGGGAAGCAGACCGAAGAAAATTCAAGACACCAGCTCAGTGGCATTTTTGGTTCCCTCATTTTGATAATATTATAGAGGCTATTGCCAAAGTAGGAGGTGGGTATAAAGCACTCTGTGAATTTGCCGGCATAACTAGTAGTGATCTTAAAACCTTCGTTCCTGTTTACGAGAAAGGCATTGCATTCAAATGTTTGTTTTTCACCAAGGTCGCCAATGAATACATGCTGAAACACCCTAAAACTCTCCAGCAATACAACCAGACAGTGGCCCTGTTAAAAACTAAAACCGTCGAACCAGACCCAACTGCGGCCGAAGCTGATCACGAACTATTCAAGAGACTCTTTGTCAACTGGTCAGGTGGTCGTGGAGAGCCGAAAATCCCCTCTAAGATCCAAACTACCGAATTGTCAGAGAAAACTCCAGTGGTAACTGAAGTCGCTGTTAAATAATTATACATTTGTTGCATTTTCTAGCATTTTCTGCGGTCGCCATGCCTCCAGCGGCTGGGGCTTTGCCCCAGACCCCTTGGCTCCTGCTTAGCAGGAGATTTCTAGGAAAACACCCCTAAAACATTTTTTTAAAGGAATAAAGACAGAGTCAGAGGCTGCCGATTTCCCTGCATAAACATATGCAGGTTCTGATAAGGGCTAGGGCCCACTTGCAATTTAAAAAATTGCGATCTGCACTCGGCCTTTTTTTTTTTTTTTTTTTCGAATCAATAAAACTCATTTTGGTCCCTGCCGCAACCTACATATACCTCGTACACCCGAGAACTAGACGCGAAAATTAAGTCTGTGACTTGCTGCTCAAAGCAGATAAATATTTTTGGCCCATTCAAACTGTCTTCTGTCACAAGAATAGTCAAACCACTTGCAGGCTTAAGCCGAAATTTAATTCCGAAAATGACTGTATCACAGGCTGCTACCCCTGAGCCAGAAGTGGTCACCAAAACGGCCGCTCCTGTTAAAACTGTTGTTGAAAGACCCTCGGAGTTCACTGTTGAAAATAAACTCACTGGTAGAGACCTTCTCAAGAGTGTTGGATTTCCAAAGACTATTGTTGCTCCTATGGTAGATCAGAGCGAGCTTGCTTGGAGACTGATATCTCGTAAATACGGAGCTGATCTATGCTACACTCCTATGTTCCATGCCAGACTATTTGGAGAAGATAAGCGATACCGTGAGGACCAGTTTGGTCCTTTAGATGGAGATGCTAATGTCGACAGACCTCTTATCGTCCAGTTCTGTGCAAATGATCCCGAAGAGTTATTAAAGGCTGCCAAGTATGTCGTTGGTAGATGTGATGCCGTTGATCTCAACCTTGGTTGTCCTCAAGGAATCGCAAAAAAAGGAAAATACGGTGCTTTTTTAATGGAAGATTGGGATCTCATCTATAGACTCATCAATATCCTGCATACTAAGTTAGAGATTCCAGTGACTGCCAAGATTCGAATTTACGAAACCAAGGAAAAGACTCTTGAATATGCCAAAATGGTCCTCAGTGCCGGAGCCCAGTTTCTCACTGTCCATGGCAGAACCAGAGAGATGAAGGGTCAGCTTACTGGCCTCGCTGATTGGTCCTATATTCGTTATGTTAGAGATAACCTGCCACCAGATACCGTCATCTTTGCCAACGGCAATGTTCTTTATTCTGAGGATATTGATAGAAGTTTAGAGGCCACTAAAGCCGATGCTGTCATGTCTGCCGAGAGTAACCTATACAATCCAGGAGTATTCAATGTGAATAAGCCCGGAATCGACGACCAATTCCCACGTGTTGATAAACTTCTTCGAGAGTATTTTGAAACCGCGAAATCCACCCCTGGCAATGCTTCACAAACATCTATGAAATCGCATTTCTTCAAAGTCCTGCAATCGTTCCTGCCTAAACATCTCAACATCCGTAATGCTATTGGTCCCATCCGCAAGGGCCAGTACGACCAGTTTGAAGACGTTGTCAAGCAAGTTGAGGAGATTGTCGAGGGAATCTACGAAAAAGTGAATAAAGGAGAACTGGAAGACAAAGTCATTACACTCCCAGACGGGTACAAGTCAGTCCCATACTGGCGATGTCAGCCATATTTCCGAGTCGTTAACGGAGTCCTCAGCAACGGCAAACGCAAAGCAGACGTCGACCCAGAAGCCGCTCAACGAAAGAAAGAGGCCAAGCTCGAAAAAGAAAAGGCCGCTGCTGCCCTAGCTTCTCTGTCATCTGACGGTCCTCAGCCAACTGGCGACGAGGCTCCTGAACCCTCAAACTAGCATATTAATTTATTACCTTCGCATTAGAACTTTTACAGGGAGAGGTGCCTCCGGCGGCTGGGGCTCTGCCCCAGACCCCGTCGCTCCTCTCGCTTCGCTCGAGTCGGACATCGGGCATCCAACGTTAAACAGATATAAGGGGGGCCAGCGGAACGAGCGAAGCGAGCCACGGGGTCTGGGGCAGAGCCCCAGCCGCCGGAGGCAGACCAGGTGTCCCAAATAGTTTGTTATTTACAATAAATTAGTCTATTCAAACCCGGCCAGCGAGGTGATGAAAGCATCGAGCCCAAGCATGAACAGCTCGTTGTTGACGCCTTCTCCGCCCGGGTGCTCTATAGGGCTTAGTGGGCTGCAATCGTGGTTAGATTTTTCAACTTGAAAGGCAGATGATTTGGGTACTTACTTCTTAACAACGTATTCGACGTAAAGCGTGGTGTAGATTTCGTTGAGGACAGGTCTCATGTTGTCGACTTTGGGGTCGGTGATAAGGACAAATTTGATATTCGACGGAGGTTCAAAATAATGCAGTCGGTATTTGCTGGTGCGGAATGATATGAAAGAGTCCTGGTCGGTCAGCTTACGGACCATGCTTCTCATGGAGTAGATAACACCAAAAATCAGTTTGGCATCGTCAGCTTTGTTTCGAGGGGCCTGATTCTGCGTTGGTAACAGGTTGGCTTTTGGAGCACGATTAAACAGTTCATTTGGCGCAGGAATTGAGTTCGATATTCTTTTTGAAGGCGTGCTCCCACTTGGAACTGTATGCCATTCTCTTGAGTAAATGCATTCGGCTGGTGAGAGGTTAGTTCGAGCATTTCAGTTGCGTTCAACGCAATTTCACCTTCGAAATTATCAGAAATTTAATCGTAAATTAAGAGAAAAAACAGGAAAAATTCAGGTACACAAGTGAGAACGGAATAGACAGGAACAAACAAAAGTCAATTACTAAAAGTCGGCTCCTGAAGCATGAATTATAGTTTCAAGGCAAGAGCGTGTGTCAACAGCTTTGCTAAGGGACCATTTTTAAATTTCAGAATTACGATACATCACGATGCTGTACTTACCATGGCGGTCAAATAAATGAAAAGAATATATCGTCATTGTGGAGGTTTGCAATTTCGATTAATGATGATGATGTTGTACAGAAGAGAATCCAGATGCCAATGTTGCAGATAATCAGGCATTTTGTTGATCTACCATGCCGCGCGTTAGATACACCATGATAGTCCTAATTATATTTAACTAAACTACAATTAATACCAGTGATATAAGCACATTTATTTTAATTAAATAAAATAAAATAAATATCTAGTTTGCAGTGATACCAGCAGTCTCCAGCTCTCCAGCAGGAAGTTTTTAAATAAAATCAATTTTTAAAATTGATACCATTGAACTAAGAAGGTTATTTTCAATTAAATAATATTAAATAAATAGATTTACATAGACTCACAGTATGACAACGTTGGGCTCTTCAAATTGAAGTTATACTAGTCGAGCCATACACTAGACTCCAGTAGTATTACTGGTCAAAGCCAGGTAGGTAGTCCTACTTCTCACAATGCATCGAGACGACAAGACTGGTCATATTTACTTGATGTACCTGTCCATGAATTTTTTATGAAAGTCTGATCTCAATAGATCATTGATAAGTTCCTTCTTCGGCTCAGACTGGTTAGCAGCCAGACTCGATGCTTGATTTTTAAAAACAGTATCTTCCATCCAGCTTCGCTTGACTGCAAACGAATCTTTACCATCCTTTGTGGCTGGGTTCATCAATGGATTTCCGTATGCAATTTCACGCTCTCGCTCTTCTTCAGCCTTTCGAGCAGCAATCTCTTCTAAACGTTGCTTTTCTAATGCCTTTTCTTTTTTAATCTTTTCTAGTTCTCTCATCAGCATGACAGTTTCGTCCTCTTCGTCATCATCGTCGTCATCGTCATCTTCATCTTCGTCATCATCGTCGTCTTCATCTTTTTCCTCATCATCGTCGTCGCCATCAGAATCACTATCAGCATCGATATCCTTATATTTTTCGAGGATCCGACGTCTGTACTCCTCATCCTCATCTTCATTCCTCGCCTTACTGTCGTATCCATCTGTATCACCGACATCACTATCTGACTCGTCTTCAGGAATATTTTCGTTATTCTTCTCTTCGTCTCCATTATGTAAACTATTACTAGTCTCATCTCCTTTCAAAAGAGGCACTGACTTAGATACACTTCCATCAGAGATCTCTCGTCGTTTTCGACTGCTCCCAACATCAGCAGCCTCCTCTTCTTCAGCATCGTACTCCACAAGTCCACGCTTTTTCCCATTACTCTGCTTTGACTCATTTTCAGCAAGTAAAAGCTCTCGTTTAAAATCTCTCTTCCCACCATCGGTTCCATGAGCATCAGCGTCAGCAGCACCACCTTGGCCCCTTTTCCTGAACTTCAGTTGGGTATGTGCTGGCAGCATTCGCGTGTGCACAATCGACCCCGAGATCTGGGTATTCTTCTGACCCCTCGCAGGGTCAAACGTAGGTCTATGAGCCGTAGTCATTCTTTCTTTCGTCCAAACAAAACTTTACTTGAAGAGAAAGTGCAATGCGATTCATGTCGCTATCATTGCATTTTGTCTATCACATAAAATCAAGTTGAAGCCGCATCCTGCAAGGGTCCTAACGGCGAGATCAGGGTCTCTGCCTCCGGCGGCTGGGGCCCTGCCCCAGACCCCGTAGCTCCTCTCGCTTTGCTCGAGTCGTTTCCGTGGTCGGTCCTAGCCATCTCCTGTGAAGCAAGAGCTACGGGGTCTGGGGCAGCGCCCCAGCCGCCGGAGGCAATGACCCCCCCTTCCCTTCTTACGGACCCAACTGGTACTCTTCGACTTCACTGAAATGGTCTTGAGACTCGAGATTGGTCCGCGGCTGATGGTTGAAGACTGGCGTTCTGAGGTTGGCAGCAGGGACGGGTTGCTGATGCCGATGACTCGATCTGCAGCATCGTTCGAGAACAGCTTTTTCCGCGGAGCAAGGCCGCATTTCCGATGATGACTGGGCGTAGTCTTACAAAGACTAATCCAAACCATGCAAAATTCACCATCGAACAGTGACTAACAATCAGCCATGAGACCCAACTAAATAGTAGTTCGACCAAATTCCCCGCAGAACTCGGCACTCAGACTCCGATACCAGCAGCTTCGTTTCGCAAAAAAACCCCAATTTATCCCAATTCCCACGAAAATCTTCTGCGAAGCAGAAGCCACGGGGTCTGGGGCGGAGCCCCAGCCGCCGGAGGCAACAGCCCAACCCGAAGAGATACCAGTCCCCCTGAAAAGGTGTCTCACTAACTCGGTCACGTCGATTGGTGCCTGAGTAAGCGGCATGCAGAAGATGAGATAAAGATTTGACAACCTGCAGGTCAGCTCGCCGCACATCGGTATATGTCGGCTGGCCACAAGTTTGTGCATATGGGTTCATCCGTCATTAGGGAACTGATATAAATAAAAATAGAAATCCGGTCAGAAAAGGTTTGTAGAGGTAATCACGTTATTAGGTTGTTTTGTTCTTCAGTGAGAGAACTTGAAATTATCAGAACAAAAATAAACAATTTTCGGTGGTATTCGAATAAGCTTGCTGGTAGGTTTGAAAGACACATTTGTCAGTTATCTATCTCTGGATTGATTATTGCTATATCGGTGTGGTTTCGCCGAAAACTAGTGTTTCACAAATTACATTTCCGTCAAGCGGGGTTTTTCATAATTTGAAACAAAAAGTATAAAATAAAAGGTAAATCGCTGATAAGAGAGCACGTTTTTCATTTTAAAGTTGGATATTCTATTACTGCGAAAACTGCTGTTTTCTAATTTCATATTTTGTGAGCTCGGATACTTGTCGGTCTCTCGACACTTTTATGACGCAGGTATCTATCACTGTCACTTTTAAAGTCGGATCCGAAACTGGTTTCAGTTATTTCGCGTTTAAAGACAACAGCATATTTGCGGCTGTGATATCAAGTTTACTCGGGTCGTATTTTGAGTAGCAACTTGATTTGGATAATTTTGGGGTAATAATTTGATTTGTTTATTATCAACATTTTTGCGAGATTTATTTTTGGTTTGTGAGTTGCGAACTTGGGTATTTACAATCTGCGACCGCATACGGCTATTAAAACGGTGCTCATATCGCTTGGACCGCAAAACAGCCGTCTATTTCAAACCGCATTTCTAGGTATTGCATTAGGACTGCAACTATTTAATATTCACGAGCCCACAATCTCCTCTGTTTAGAAGAGTATTTGGATTATTACCAGGTGAAGAATAGTTGAATCGACAACAGCAATAGAACAGCTGAAGAACAGAAGAGATATTGGTAAGTAAAGTTGGTGCCAAGGAGTCATATTTGTGTAAGAGTCTTTGAGGGATCATTTCGACTAAGTTGGTCGTGATCGTAGATGTCTGGCCTGATTCTGTTAGATATTTTTCTAGTTCAAGGGTTGTACGGGATTTGAATTAACAAAGTTGCTAGATAAAGAGAGAGGAATAGATTAGGCCGATTTTGATTGATATCTTGTTCGACCTTGAAACTTTGGATATCTCTTAGTTGCGCTAGAGTCATATGGTATGAACATTCCAGATCATCGATAGCTAGAATTATTAAAACAGGTGAGGGTGGTAAAAAAACAATCTTAAACGGTGTAGAATAAGAGCCACAGAAAAAAATTCGACGAAGAAGCATTTAATCACGAGAGCCACGCGAGCTAGAGTAGAAGCTGTTTTTAGAGAGCGAGATCGCGTGTGTCAGCAGATCTATAGTCAATTTTCGATCATAAACTAGAGATCTTATTAGATTGGTGTCGATTTTAAAACAAGAAACCAAAGAACTCGGTGTTTCAGTCAACTGGATACCGGGATCGATTTACACATTACTTTGAGTTGATTTTCGCATACATAGCATAATGGCGGCCAAACCACCATCTCCAATAGCATCGTCAGCATTCCAGTCCGGAGCCTCGCATGATATTTCCGTTCTTCAAGATGTATTATCGGGCGTTTCGCAACCGCATGATAGCAAAACTGACGTTGTGAGTGAAAACCTGGATAGCAAACATCAGCAGTTGGAACACACTGACAACGATAGCCCTGAGAATAACTCAGATGTTGCGCATCAGAATGTTGATGCAAAGGGTTCAGTTGTATATCAGGATTTAGAAGAAATTCCTAATTTTCACTCTGCTCTTTCATACGCAACTGTGCGTGATTTTGCATATCCTGAGTTCCATCCATTGCATTACGGAGTGCCGGAATTTGAACAGGCTAGTGGTGAGACAGATGACGACGAAGATTACGAACCTACTTACGAATATAACGATACTTACGATGCTAATGACCCACATTCACATTACTATAATGACAAATCGGCCGGTTTTGAAGACGGGCCACCATGGCAACAAGACTCTGACTTGAATTCTCCAGTTATTAAATCGCATGAAGTGGGTGATAGAATCAGTAAAGAATATCAGTTTTCAGTAGCATCTGCTGATGAAATACATGGAAGGGCAGTAGCATTATTTGACTTTACCCCTGAAAATGATAATGAGGCTCCATTACAAGAGGGCCAAATAGTGTGGATTTCATATCGACATGGCCAAGGCTGGCTCGTTGCCGAAGATCCTGAGACTGGTGAAACAGGTTTAGTACCTGAAGAGTACGTTCAGCTGCTAAATAGTATTTCATATGAGGAGGATATTCTTCAAGACAGCAGCGAACCAGCTATTTATCAAAGTCCTGAGTCAGATAGTGAAGGGTGGGTCGATGAAGCAGAGCCCGAAGGTGACGCAGCAGAACCAGCAACGGAACCAGTAGTAAAATCAGCATCAGATACAGACTATACTGACCTGAAAAAAGGAATTAAAGATTTGTCTTTAAGGGAAAGTGAAGAACATGAACATAACCAAACTGAACCTGAAACCGCTGAGGTATATTCTCAGGTCCCGTCTGAGTAAAACCTGATTCCACACCCCCATAAGACCCTCAAATTTTATAATCAAATAGCAGTTTTAGCCTCTGCTTTAATTGTTCATATCTGTCAACCACCATTCAGTCGTGGTCAAAATATTTATCTTTGTCTCACGGTAGTAAATCTAACGTCGAGTCTCCTGTAATCTAATTAATATCGATGCAATTATATTCTACTAGTCTTGATTTCTATCTCGCTCGTACACTTCAAGTTTGGTACGGTACATTACACTATTCTAACATAATAATAATATTTATATTACAATCCACTGAAAATGGAACAGAGGAATAGCTTTTAGAGTTCTTCATCACTATCCAGGTCTTTCAAGTCGACCTTGTCGTCGTCATCCTCCATATCTTCATCTTCCTCTTCACTACTACTGCTAAAGTCGTCATCGCCGACTTCCGGCAATGTGGTCAGAAGCTCTTGAACACTGCTTACAAGCTCGTCATCCACTTCAACATCCCCAGTATTGGTAAGATTTAATAGCAGGGTCCAAGCATCACGAGCTCCAGCAATGTGTCTAGCAGCGATTCTTGATTTTGACTCGGCATCTGGGCCATCTCTAATCTCCTTATACAGTTCATTATGAGCAAGACCATTCAAATAGAAAGAGTCCACTACCTGATCGTCCATAACATGAATACGTTTAGTGACATCTAGGACATACTGATGTTGACCCATTTCCATCATATTTTGAGCCAATCTAATCAAAGAAGGAAGTTCGTCTATACTGCCATCGCCAACCGCTTGGAAGAGTTGCCAAGATCTCTCTAAAGCTTCTCTAGCATCATCATTTCGTTGTTGACTAATACGAATAGAGCCCAACATACTCCAGGACTCTGGAATCTCTTCATCAAGTAACAGGGCCTCAGCAATTAACTTTTCACATTGCGACTCGGCCTCTGGCTCCATACAAAGGTCTGTCATCCACACCTCGATCATACCGCAGAGAGCTTCATTAATTTTTTTATGGAGCAGCTTGACTTGAAACTGCATCTGTAAATCATTATCACCATTAACTTTACTGCTACTGGCCGCCTTGTTATTGACTTCTGTTAATGCATTTCTGAGACCGTGAAGACCTTTCTCAAACCACTTCAGACCCGGTTCACCACCACTGAGCTGACCCAGCCATAAAAACTTTTCCATGCCGCCTTTGGATCCATCAGGATCAAGTTCAGCACATTTACTGAAGCACTCAAAAGCATTTTTAGGGTCACCATTTTCCAAATAGGCCTCACCGATCAAATGTAGAGCTTCGAGTTTCACATCGTCGGAGCTCTGAGAGTCGAGAACAGGCAGCGCCAATTCCAAGCACTTGGCAGCCTCTGAGCTCTCCAAAAGTTTACGAGCTTGCTGTACTGTGTCCATTATAGCAAAAAAACAAAAAGAAAGAACAAAAAAGAAAGCAAAAATAAATAAATAGTAGGATAGTTTACAAATTAATTTTCCAAACTCCCTGTCAAAATAAAAATTTATGCCGATCTCAACATCAAAGTACAAATGTCACGTGATGGTGAAGCTCTGAGACACACCCGCAAACTTGACTCTCGAACACATTCCGTCATTCCAGAGGAATCTCCTGCGAAGCAGGAGCAACCAGGGTCTGGGGCGGAGCCCCAGCCGCCGGAGGCAGGTGGGTCGGAAAAATAGAATAAATTAAATTAGTTACCAGCTAAAAATGGCGATGCCTGCCGCGTCGTAGAAGTGGAGTTGGTTGTGGGGGCTGTGAGGATGCCGTATTTGTCGGCAAATGGAGGGTTAATGACCCAGCGTTTGTCGTTTTCTTTGGCACCCACACGTTTTGCACATGCCTTGATAGTGTCTCGAATAGTGGATTTCGATACCGAGTTAAACTCAATTTTGAGGGTCTCGACGAGAAGTGTCTGGTTTTTGTCACTACCCTGAATTTTCGTGAGGAAATCTCGTAGAAGGTGGTCAGGAATAAGTTTTGCAGGTGTTGCTGTGGCAGACGATGTTGGCGATGCGGTCGATGGTAGAGCAGTCCCAACAGCAGTAGCTTCAGCTGGCGAGGAGGCCCAATAGTCTTTGAATGGATCAATAGATGCATCACCTTTAAGGTCTATTAGAAGTGCTGTTTCCATGTGATCAAAAATATGAGGCTCAGTTCCGTCATTCCAGGCTACCAGAGATGCAAGAGGTCCAATAATGCGACGACGGTTGGTGTTGGTTGGTGAACCTTCATCGCTGCTACTTGAGGGGGTCGGGGTATCAGACTCATCTTCCACAAACCCAGCCATTTCATTGTCATCGTCGTCAGACTCGCTTTCATCTTCTTCTCCAATATCCTCTCCAATTTCCTCGTCGCCTTCTTCATTATCATTTACCCAGTCATAGTCACTATCATAGTCATAATTGATAGATAGCAGTGAGTTCCCCAATTCGACACGAGTAGTGTCAGGTATTAAATCTGTGGTAGAGACGAGAGTTTCGGGGTTCGTGTCTTGAGGAGCTATAAATCTTTTCCAGGGCTGAATAACCATTATTCTAGGTGTTGGTTTCGAAAAGGTACCAACATATGGTGGTCGAATATTCTCTGCGAACTTGAGATGTCGTCTCGGCAGTTTATTTAGAAGCTCCATTACCCTTGATTCAGTGAGTGAGCCCGTGTTCATGAGTTGAATAATCTCAACTGTTGTCTTATCAGGTGAGAAACCTCTCTGTTGCTTGTTCGTCTTCAAAAAGATGTCAATATCTGTCGATGGTAATTCGTTACGAGCGCGTTTCTCAATCCAAGAATCACGAGCACACAGAGTGGTATCGACTTTGATGTGGAAGGGAAGGAATATTTCGTCAAAGGTACACGGAGAGGTATTTAAATCAGCTTTCGACTCCTCTGTGGAATTTTCACTGCCATTGCTACTGCTCTCAACAGAGGCAGTGGATTCGCTGGCAGTTGATTTAGTAGCATTCAAAGAAGAGTTATTGGAATCGTCAATTATAGAAGACGAGAAACTTCTAGCTTCTTTCGACTCTGATGATCCAGCTGGAGTTTCAGCAGACGTTGGCTTTTGCACTTTTTTGAAGAATCGATCCATTCGTAACTGCTTTCGTTCTTCTTTTAGTCGTGCTTGCTCTTTGGCTTCTTCTTTTAATCTTTTCTCTTCCTCCTTTTGACGTCTTTCTTCTTCTTTTGCCGCTTCTTTTAATCGCTTCTCCTCTTCTTTTTGTCGTTTCTCTTCTTCTTTGGCAGCTTCTTTCAAACGCTTCTCTTCTTCTTTTAGTCGTTTTTCCTCTTCTTTCTGCCTTTTCTTCTCTTCTTTTTCTTCCTCTCTTCTCTGCTTTTCAGCCATTTTCTCAGCCATCTTCTCAGCTTTTTTCTGCTGTTCAGCTTCTAGCTTTGCTAGGCGTTCATTCTCCTTGTCCAAACGTTCCTGTTCACGTTCTTCTTTAGTTTTGCCAATCTTTTGTTTTTTGTTTGGCCGTTCGGGTGAGGGTGTGGATTCTCCATCTTGTATTGTTGAAACTGGGATCATGCCAGATGGTAGAAATGGAGGAGAGACCATATTGGGCGGTAGCATATGAGGTGGGATCATTTGAGGTGGGATCATATTGAGTGGAATAGTAGTTGGCGGAATAGCATTAGGAGAAATCATATTAGCAGGAACCATACCAGGAGGAATCATATTTGGAGGAATCATGCCAGAAGCCAGCATATTCGTAAATATCATATTGGGTGGAGGAACCATATTAGGGGTCATCCCTTGTACATTCATAGGTACATTGTTGGGCATCATGACGATATTTTGATTTGCACCAGTCCAGTTTACTGGAGAATCCGACTGAGTTACAGAGGGATTTGTTTTCTGTGATGGAAGCTCGCTCTGCTTTGACGTGTCAGGGGCAGATGTTGTCGAACTCTCCTTAGCCTTCACAGTTTTATCCTTTGATGAACGTTCATGAGTATTACTTTCGATATTCGAAAGTGAACTGTCTTGATTCTTTGATTGTGAATTTTTTATAGGAATACCACTATTTTCTTGACCCTGACCAATATCATTATCGCGGTCTCGTTTGCAAAGCTTAGTCTTCACAGTTTCAACAGGGTCCCGCGGAGTCGCGTTGTCTATCGATTTTCCTGACACAATATTTGTGTCCTTAGGGGACATGGGCCCCGTTTTAGCTTGCAAACTTAACATTGAGCTCCGAATGTCGTATTTTTGTGTATATACAGAAATCCAATAGCCGTCAAGTACTCACAAGGAAGTAGTTCTACTCACTGTTGATCTTTGACTTGCATTGGCGCTTCATACGCGTCAGATAATTACGCGTTTTTAATTTAGGTCAAGGGTAGAAACATAGATAAGATAACGATTCGGTTCTTATCATACTTGAAAGTTTACATTTTATTTGGTGATGATTTATATTAGTACTTATAAAGTATTTTGGTGATCACTACCTGCTGAGCAGATTTTAAATTTTTTTTTTTGGGTTTAAAAAGGCTTTTCGAATTAGACTACATATTTAACTTCGGGATTGCAATTGTAACGAACCACACAGGTTTCTCGTGTGGAAGTTTGCATCGTGAAGTGATTCCAACTTGTAGATAACTGCGTTCAGTATTTTAATAATCCAGTATCTCAAAGCTCTACAAAACTTGACGGAATGGGAACTGTTTACTTAACAGCACAATTTGGTATAGATTTGGCAGTCTTGCTGAACAACCCTAAAACTTAAGCCCTAGTGCACTTAGCTTAGTGTGTATACCCATTACATCGTCAGCATCCTGTTGCTACATAACAGGGCCACTGTCTGACAAATGCTGCTTGTGGATGGCACGAAGAAACGGAGGGGTTCACTTGAACCCGAATCTCGACTTTATGCTGCTATAGTAGTGCTTACCTTCCACCAGCCGGGTTGTGGATGTAGGGAATAGGAGCAGATCATGGGATCCATGGCCAGCTGTAGACGTCGGATACGGGTTCTCCACTGTAGGGCCGGCTCTTGGCCACTTGCTTGCCTACACATACGCTATGGAAACTGCTACCCACGAATCAGAGGCGATTCCATGGTTACAGCTACCGTGATCAGAAATTTCATTGGCGGTTTTATATTTGCTTACGCCATAACCCCTTGGATTGACACCGACGGGTACCAGAGCACATTCATTATCCTTAGAGTCCTCATAATCGTTCTGGCTGACATATGTTGCAATTATCCAGTTCGGAAAGTCGCTACGGCGAAAGTAAGCCTTGTCCCATTAATCAAATATATCTCTAACACTCTGCTTCTGCGTTTAACTCCCTATGAGGTCTGCCTCCGGCGGCTGGGGCTGCGCCCCAGACCCCATTGCTCCTGCTTCGCAGGAGATTGCTTCGACCGTAGCGCTCAGCTGCTGCTGGCAATTGTTTTCACAGTCAAATACACTAGATTCACTCCACGGTCCAAGCAACCTCCTGCGAAGCAGGAGCAACGGGGCTGGGGCGCAGCCCCAGCCGCCGGAGGCAGACCCGGCAACTCGCTAAAAGAAATATGAATTACAAAACTACTTGGAAACGAGAGCGTTGACTGAGGTGACGCTTGCGCGAATGATAGTAGCCCATTTGAGGATCGCGGAGGGGTCGCGAGCATCAATGGCCTCGGTGAGACCGGGGAGGAGGGCACCGGCGTAACCGGTGTTGATGCCAGGAGCGAAGACAACGTGCTTGAACCACGAACGGCCGTTATCAAGACCCTTGTCATAGGTAAAGAGCTGCTCGATTTGAGCCAGCTTGATGTTGGCAACCTTGATCTTGACTAATAAGATCAGTTTCTTGTAGCTGTAGAACCAGGCGTAGTCCTGAGTGAACTCCTCTTGGAGTCTCTCAGTATAGGCATCGTACTTTCTAGCTCTGGTCTTGAACTTGTCCACTTCCTTCCGAAGCTTCTCAAATGCCTTTCTAGCCTCCTTATGTAGCTTTCTCTTAGGGTGTTTAGGCTTTCTGTGCTTGGGTCTGGTGAAGATTTGTTGAGCATCAACTTCAGTGTCAGAAACATCGGTTGAAGAGACAGGGTTGACAGATGCAAGAGCCGAGCTGTCAGCATTAGCAATAGCCACGGCCATATCAACACTCATCTCTTCAGAAAAGTCAAAATCAAAATCGTCGTCGTCGTCATATTCGTCATCGCCGTCGTCAAAGATCTCTTTAGGAAGCTGTGATTCGGTCTTCTCAAGATAGGTATCAAGAAGTTTGGCGTAGGAAGCAAGTTTGAACGGGATGAGCTCTGTCTCGGAAAGAGTAAGGGTCAGAAGACCCCAGGCCTTGACCATGACACTGTGGTGAGCAAAGTCCTTGTCACCAAACTTGTCCATCCAATAGAACGAATCGTAGTTCGAGTGGTATTGGTATACAGGGTCACCCTTGCCACCACCGAATCCAAAATCGACAGATGGAATGCCAAGATAGTCTTGGAATACAGTGTAGTCACTACCAGAACCAAGACTTGAAATGCGAGCACCGTTTTGAGAGTACCACAAGTCATACAAAGTACCGTTACCAGATGGAGCAGGCACTTGTTTAGTGACATCTATAAGAACATTGTCCAGTAATGGGGATGCACTAGCACCAAATCTGCTTCCACTGAAAGCAACATCGACATTGAGGTAAGCAATAACATGGTGCTGTAAGTATTCGGCATTGTCTTCACCCCATTCAGTAGATCCGAGCAAACCATACTCTTCACCATCCCAAGAACCCAAAATAATGGTTCTAGAAGGCTTCCAACCGATCTTCTTCAACTCACCAAAAGCCTTGGCAAGCTCAATCAGAGCAGCAGAACCAGAATTGGGGTCACCTGCTCCACCAGCAATCCATGCATCACGATGGTTACCAATGACAATGGCTTCATCGCTAATAATACCTTCAATCTTTCCAATAACGTTATAAGTTGGTCTAATATCGTAATCTTGGTCATTGTAAAGATTGACTTCGAGTGTAGAAGGACCAACGGAGTAGTCAAATTCGTCAGTGAGCTCACCGACCCAGTTCTCACCAAGATCAGATCCCTTAAGACCCTTGCCATTGATAGCCTTGAGCAATGGCAAAGCATCCTCGTAACTGATAGGAATACTGGGGATACTAGGGATAGTGTCATATGGATCAACTCGCTTGGAATCAGGTTTACTAGCCCAACCAGGCGTAGTTGGATCACCAGGACCGAGCGACAAAAACTGAACACTGCCTCTTTGAACAGACGAGGGGTGACGAGCTGGACCATTAGGGTATGCTTCGTAACCGTTCTTGATAGTAATTCCACCATCATCACCAGGATCAGAGTAAAGCAAGGCTCCAATAGCACCCAAATCTTGAGCAAACTTGACTTTCAAGCCACGGAAGATGCCGCCATATCTAGCAATGACAATCTTACCCTTGAAATCAACACCCTTGGCAATAAGTTGGTCATAGTCCTCTCTAGTGCCGTAATTGACATAAATAAGCTGACCAGTTACATTACCTGAAGCACTGTATCCATGGAAGGTAGGGACTCGGTCCTCACGGCTAGTAGTAGGATCTTCCTCAATAACCGCCTCTTCAAGACTGGCAGAGAATTGTACAGATCCATCTTCATTCAACAGCTTGACCGCATGGTCTCTAGGATAGTTCAAGTAGATATCGTATGAAACAATCTCAGCAGGAATGCCATACTCTTCAAACTTATCTCTAGTCCACTCAACCAAGCCATAATTAGTACCGGCGAGATGAGGTTCCTGAGTATACTTATAACTCCAGTCACGAATGCTAGAAGCATTGACAGACTGAAATAACGTGCGTTTTACGTCTGCATCCGATACTTTAATCGAATGCAATCGGTTCCAATCCCTACTAATGGAAGTTCGAGGCAAGAAAATAACATTAAACACCGCCAAAAAGAACACTCCTAAAAGAGTGTAGCAGCCAAATCTCAAGCAACTGGCCCGTCTCTTACGGACTTTCAGCCCGTTCGGCCCGCGAATCAGCGATTGCGACTCTTCGTCCACACGTACAACCACCATTTTTACCTGGTGCCTTTTCTGCCAACACAAAAAAGTGGATTCACCTGAAGCTCGCCTTCGGCTATATATATGTCGTCTTGTGAACGGCGCCCCCTGTCGATTGTCTTATCAAGATGTTAGGGTTGCCGATTACGGAGTCCGCTGGACCCTGAGATCGGGGTTCTGATTCCGGGGATGATCAGGGGGTGTGCCTCCGGCGGCTGGGGCTCCGCCCCAGACCCCGTTGCTCCTGCTTCGCAGGAGATTGCTAGGACCGTGGACGGACCGACTCGAGCGGAGCGAGAGGAGCAGCGGGGTCTGGGGCGGAGCCCCAGCCGCCGGAGGCAGGACCACGGTAAAAGAACCAAAAAATAATAAATAAAATAAATAATTTAGACCTCGGTCTCAGAGGTCTGACTGGATGGCGTGTCTGAGTGAGTAGGGTCAGATGCTCGAGTACAGACTCCGCAGTGGTCGCACCAGGAGCGGACAAGTTCGAGGTCGAGGTCGATGGAGAGTGTTTGCTGCAGAAATCGTTGGAACGATTCGAGTGGGAGTGGTTCGTAGAGAAGCATTTTAGTCCACCATGGTTTGGCCAGGGGGTTGGTCCTGATTTGTGTTGATATGCGTGTGAATAGTTTGGACCGCATGTCAGAGTCTGAGTTCGGCATGGATGTGGATGGTTGTGAGACAGCTGCGATGGAAGGGATATCGGTGGTATCCGTATGACAGCTTAATAGCAACTCGATCATGGCCTGACGACTTCTTCGTGGCTTGAATCCGTACTTGTCAACTGTCCGTCTCAACTCGTCCAGTGGCATCGCTTCGTAGATGGACTTGTAGTCGACATTCTCAGTACGAGGTGGCAGTTCATCAGCAGTTTTATCGGTCAGAGGAGTTGGATCAACGAAGTCCGTGGTTTGTGGTTCACTGTGAATATCTGTAATAGGAACATTGCTGTTTGCAGTATCATCTTGACTCCCAAAACTAGAGAATGTAGAGATAGATGATGATGGGATTGAGATAGGTTGGGAACATCTGTTAGGAGGGGAACCGGAAATAATGTCTTTATACGGTTCACCAACTGTCATGATATAAGGAGCATATTCGAGAAGGTTTTCACTATCAGCATATCCCGGCGATTGAGGCACCTCGTCAACACTGTTAAATGAATAACTGTCATCAGTGCTGTTTGCAAGTCTATCAGAAATCTTATCTGGTTCCAGAGTAAGGCGTCTTGCCGAAGATATGCTGAGAGAAGCTCTGGGAGGAGACGAAGAGTGAAATTCATCAAACGTGTCAATTGAATTTAACTTGTCTGGTTTGGATGGTCCAGTTTCATTATGAATCGGTGACGATGAAATTGTGATAATAGTTGCTGCTGATAATTGTCTAATTGGACTGTTACACAGTAGATTCGTAGGTCGTTGTTGGCTCAACACTAGTGGAGACCCATAGTCATTCTCAGAATCGGAGATTTCATAGATCTCTACAAATGAATTTTTTTCTGTGTTACTGTCTTGTCGTTTGGAGCGAGGTAAAGATATAGCGTTTTGACTAGTCCTGTCATCACCGCTTCGAGATGCAACAAAAGGGTCAGATTGGGATCTCACTTCTGAATTGAGTAGTGGAGTCAGCACCCTTCTCGGATGCACATTTTTAGTAAGAACTTGTACACCGTCATCAAATTCAGCACGACTATTTGTGATACTCTTACCAGATCCAGAGACCAACGATCTATTGGGCGTTAATACAGAAACTGCAGCTAGCTTACTTGAAGTAGATACTGCAATTTCAGGACTCTCATCAGAGTCTGTATCACCAGCCTCGGGCACTTCTTCATCAAAAATGTTTTCCTTCTCACTTCGACTGTCCAACATTCGCATTTCCTGAGATAAGATATCCGATGGGATTCTCGATGCCAGATCAAACATAGTTAGACTTTCGCTACCTCTTTTTTCTCTATTAAAAGAGGTACGATTTCTGACAGGTGATATTGTTTCAGCAGAATTGTTTCTCTGGCTGGAACAGTGTCTCTTCGGTTTTGGTGTGTCTGGGAATATTAATTTCAGTTGCTTGATATTCTGACAACCTTCTTCCACAGAAACAAGGAAGTCAGCAGGAATTTGGGGTTTAGGAACCGCCTCTAACTGATATGATGGCTTAAGTCTTTTGCTCTGTCCGGAAGCTCTGTCTTGTTTTTCCTGATTCTGACGGTTTCTACGCAAAGCCCTGACTTTTCCTGGTTTTCCAGAAAGTAATCTAGCATTATCGTAGTCTGGATCGTTCAGTTGGATATCACAGCCAAAATTAAATGGTCTATTATTTGCACTGATGTCATGTCGTGCTATAGTGCTACTTATACTAGCAGCCATTCTGTCATCTTGTTGACTTTTGTCGTTAGTCTCATTATAATAACTATTTTTGTTCTCGTCTTTATTGTCGTTATTTTCGCTACGGTCGTTATTGTTAATGTAATAGCCGTTAGAATCATTTCTTGTTATATCAATCCCATGATGAGATGGATCAACATTACCACGGTACTCATCAGGTACTGTTATAAGTGCAGACTTTTCAAAAATAGCGACCATTCGTTCATTAAGCGTAGCTGGCACTTTTTCTTTTGGTTTTCGTGTCTTTTTCACAACACTCTTTTTGCTGGTTTCAGAAGATTTAGTAGTAGCGCTCTTCTTTCGCTTCTTCTTCTTCTCCTTGGAAGCCTGCGGTGAGTGATTCACGGTCAGCTCTTTAGACACAGTAGTAGTTATAGTGACATGTTGGGCATCCAGAGTTTCGAGTTCGACAGCACTTGACACAAAAGAACCAGTCTTGGTAGTGGTAGTAGTGGTAGTAGTGATATTACTGACTGACCCTTCGAAGGCAAATTTGGAGATAGTCCTGGTCAACCTTGAATGAACAGGCGAGTTGTTGCTCAGCGAATTTGGGGAGGAGGTGTCTATACCTGTACTGGACACAAGAACCACATCCTCCATTCTGAAACTTCCATGGTCACAGCAAAAAAAATGAAACAGACGAGGAACATAGACTTCAGTGAAAACAAAAATATTAGTCGATCAACATCAACAGACTCTTATCAAACGCAAAAACACCGCGTTATGCACGAGCCATTATTGACATGATACTGCATTCAGATCCGTACTTGATACCACGAGATTTATATTGAATCTACACCGAAATCTTCAAAAACACTGAAACACATTAAATATCAACAAAAGCCGAAACAACAACAAACACAAGATCCCATGTAAAATTACAGAATCTAGCAATTGCTTTCCATTTTACAACTTACAGCTGTAACCTCGAGCCACTGTACCCCAGATTTATCGTACGACATAAACCCTGTCAAGTCCAGAATTCTCAGTCAACCAAGCTTCTTAGAAATAAATCAACAACCAAACCGTCGAAAAAAATAGTCTGACAGCCCGACGCCCGACTCGAGCGAAGCGAGAGGAGCCACGGGGTCTGGGGCGAAGCCCCAGCCGCCGGAGGCAGACCACCACCCCGTAAAAGTAAATAACACAACCTAGGTTCGTCAAATTGATATATAAAAGGTAAGCACTAACTAGAAACAAGTAGTTTAGACAGTACCGGAAGCGTCAATGACGAGCTTGGCACGGGTGGCACCGGAAGAAGAACCGAAGGTCTCGATCTTCTTAACGACATCGTAACCCTCGACAACCTCACCGAAGACAACGTGCTTGCCATCCAACCAAGGACAAGGAACGGTGGTGATGAAGAATTGAGAACCGTTGGTGTTGGGACCGGCATTGGCCATGGACAAAAGACCAGGACGGGTGTGCTTGGCTTGGAAGTTCTCATCAGCGAACTTGGCACCGTAGATCGACTTACCACCAGTACCGTTGTGGTTGGTGAAGTCACCACCTTGGAGCATGAACTCGGGGATAACTCTGTGGAAACCGGACTTGGCGTATCCGAATCCCTCAGAACCGGTGGCGAGCTCACGGAAGTTCTTGGCGGTCTTGGGGACAATCTGGGCCACTGTTAGCATTTGCCGGGTTTCTAGGGGTGAGTGGGGTATGCCTCCGGCGGCTGGGGCTCCGCCCCAGACCCTGGTTGCTCCTCTCGCTTCGCTCGAGTCGTTGCATCGACGGTTCGTAGCAAAAAACTCCTGCGAAGCAGGAGCAACCAGGGTCTGGGGCGGAGCCCCAGCCGCCGGAGGCACAGGTCCCCCAGCTAGAAAACACCACTTACGTCGTCGTAGAGCTTGAAAACAATACGGCCGAGGGGCTTGCCTGTTGGTTTGTTAGCAATTGAGGTCAATTGAGGTGTTGACGGGGCCCTGGAGGGCCGGGCGAGGGCAACTTACCGTCGGCAGAGGTGTCGAAGTAAACGTTAGAACCCATTTTTAAAGTTGAGGCAGAGAAGAATCGCTTGGCAGTGAAACTGGAACTATTAATCAAAGAAGGACGCAACGAATTGAGCATCTGCTTTTTGATAAAAGATAGGAAAAAGACAAGAGAAAAAAAGAAAAAAGCAAGACAATTTTTCCTCGGGAGCAAATCTACTTTATATATTTCTCCGCTGAGAAATGGAACGATGCAGAATAATGAGACGTGCGGCAGAAGCACCTTCAGGGCAGGGGGTCAATCAGGCAGCAAGCCCAGTACGGAAGGTACCGATATTGTGGGTAGGGGTCGCTTTTTCACAAGGGTCTCTCTCACCGACAGCTAACCACTCGAGCTAATTTTCGTCCAGGGGGGGGGTGTTTGCCTCCGGCGGCTGGGGCTCCGCCCCAGACCCTGGTTGCTCCTGCTTCGCAGGAGATTGTCCGGGATCCCCCGACGAAACCGACTCGAGCGAAGCGAGAGGAGCAGCGGGGTCTGGGGCGGAGCCCCAGCCGCCGGAGGCAAACACCCCCACCCCCCAGCACCGCTAGCCAGGGCCAGTTGCTTGGTTCATGATCGCGATTGGGTTCGATGGTTGGCCCGAGTGGGCTTTTTTTATGGTGACCCGAACGCGCCGTTGTCCTGGTGACGGGGGTGCGGGCGTGAGGCCGGGTAATCTGTCAGATTACAAACCATGACTAGAACGAAATAATGCCCTAATTCTCCTACATACGATATACGATATTGCCCTTGACAGACACCTGTAAAACAAGAAACATGCTGCTGCATGACATCGACCGGCAGCTACAGGAGCCTGCTGGCTGGCTCGCTGACATCGCCGTCTCAGCCACAAACGTGAAACAACCGCTGTTGCTGCTGCTGCTCGTAATAAATGCCACACACCCACCCCACCCCACTAATTTAATCTCCTATCGCCGCTTGCTGTCTGCCAGCATGCGATATGCGACCCCTGCTGCTCCTGCCATTGGCAATTGGACCCTGGCAATTAGTAAATTAATTCCACCTCTCGCACCCCCCTTCTCATCCCCCCTTCACTCGTGCTGGTCTAAGTTTGCTCTCGCCAACGCGCTAAAATGGAGTCCCTGCTAGTAAAGCAGGGTAACGGGTCTAGCTAAAATCAGAGTTTCTCGTCCGGCCGGGTAACTGGGGAGGGAGGACATGCCTCCGGCGGCTGGGGCTCTGCCCCAGACCCCGTGGCTCCTCTCGCTACGCTCGAGTCGGTTACGTCGACAGTCCCAGCAGTCTCCTGCGAAGCAGGAGCTACGGGGTCTGGGGCAGAGCCCCAGCCGCCGGAGGCACCCGGGTCATGCCAGCTTTGCTTTTTGTCTCGCTGGTCGCTAGATCGAGAACCTGAAAGCTCGCGTCGTCCGGGAAACCGTTTAACCTTCGTCGATCTGTCGCATAGTCTGTGTCCCCACGTCATCCGCTATCTTTTTTTATTATTTTTATACTATGGTAGTAGTGTGATGCGGGGCTGCTGTACGGGGACGGCGTTGCGAGGTTGCAATTGGATGGAGGGGGTGTTTTGATTTTACTTGATTCTGGCTTGGCGTTTTCGAGGGGGGCTGTGAGTGGAGATGGGTGAACGGTTCTGGTGGTCCGTCCAGATTCTGCAGCGTGGATGTCAGGGTCCAGCTGCTCCTCCACGTGCCTGGTGTCGAATTCGTCGGTGCCGTGCTATGGAGTAATCTATCTATAGATTTAAGTTATCTGGCAGGTGTCCGCAGGTGTACGGCAGGTGACTATCAGGTCTCCAGCAGCTCCCCACCAGCTCTCCAGCAGATGTAGGTCAGGTCCCCTAGCAGGTGTCTGTCAGGTCTCTGGCAGGTCCCTAGCAGGTGTCTATAGTTCTGTAGCAGGTTTTTAGCAGGTTTTTAGCAGGTGTTGGGCAATTTACTCTTGGTTTTGTCTCTCGCTGTCAGATTGCCAATGCATCAACTAACTGTGTACAGAGGTGGTGGAGTGAATGAACGAACCAATTGAATCTTGAAACCAGGAATTGGTCTGTTATTAAATAAATATGATATACAATGCTTGCTACTAAATTAAATTGTCCTGTGGTCTAAATTGTTGATTTCTGGCAGTCAGTCATCCCAGTTCTATAATATTCGCTTCTTGGAAACGTTTCTCTGGTGACTCAAATTCACTGTCCATCTCACTCTTCCACTATCTTTCCCGCTCGTCTCTTTCTCCACCTGATCCCGTCTCACTCTCCTCATTAGTCTCACTCATCTCACGCTCTCACTGTCACGTTCTATTCATCGATCATACTTTATTACCACTCTCTCTCTCACACTCTCTCTCTCACTCTCTCTCTCTCTCACACTCTCTCGCTCACTCTCACGCTCACTCTGAATACCCATAGCACGTGACCAGTCAACTATCCAGCCAAGAAAGCCAAGACAGCCAAGACACCCTCAACACCCCCTAATCTCAACTCGAGTGAAGTGACAAGACAAAACAATCGGGTCCGAGTGGAGCCCAACTGACTCAGTCAACTATTTTGACCGGCCAGCCAACCGGATACCGACGAGCCCTTATGAGTACTCCTGGACGAGATGGATAATAGCCGATCTTGCGACTCCAGAATTTCCTTCCTCCAGATGACCCAGCTTGGCACCGTCTTTGAATACCACAAAACTGGGAACCGAGTTGATACCAAACGTTGTTAACAATCCGGGAAGTTTGTTCACATCGATCTTGAACATCTGTATAGTAGCCAGTTCGTTGGCAATCTCCTCGATCACGGGCGTCATCAGCTCGCACTCGGCACTGGCATCGGCATAATAATAAACGATAGTCAGTCCGTGTCGGAAGTGTTCCACGTGGAACTCCAGTTCGGCTTTGTTCTCTATTTTTTGCAACATTCTTCTCTCTTTTTTTCTTACTTGTATAATTCTACGTTATCTCGCGTCCCACTGTTTATTTTTTTGTACTTTTCATCCAGATCCGCATCTCCCGTCTGGTCACGTGTCTCGACTCAGGGGGGGCCGACTTTCTCCGGTGGGAGGAGGGGGTCTGCCTCCGGCGGCTGGGGCTCTGCCCCAGACCCCGTGGCTCGCTTCGCTCGTTTTTCGGGGTGTTGGGCTGCTCGGTAGCAACGGGTTTGCTGGTTATTTTTTGGTTTGCTAGGTCTGATACACAACATCTTCGGCTGGTAAGTGAACCGACGTCTGGCTCAGTGTTCTCCAGGCTTAATCTCTCCCGTTCTGGGCAGAACTGTTGCACTTGGTAACACATCAAGGGTCTGCCAGATGGCTCTGCTAGTATTTTGAAGGAATTAATGTATATTTTATCCCCAAAAACCAGTGTAAAATATGTTATTCAATAGCAGTCTATACGTCTATTCCTTTGCATGATCTGCATATTCTCATGCACAATCTGGACCCTGATATTTTTCACCGTCAGCCAGCCCTATTTTATGTGTTACTGTCAAGCCTGTCAGTATATTCAGCTGTTTGTATAAGTAATATCGGACATTCTGGTTTGAATGAGGGTTTGTAAATGATAATTTCATAGCCAACCGTGTAAATGAGAGGTGAGTAATAATGGCTCTCAATCTGTAAGCTATTAACTTTGCGTACATGTACTTTCTATAACAGTAAGGAAATTGGATGAGAAGTTGGCTTTTCAGTCAAGATCTTTTTATTTGTTTTTTAAATGAAAAATCATCGGTGATTTTAGTCTAATTGGCCATTTAATTACTATAGATTAGAATATCATCAGATATCTTAGGAAAATTCGGTTCTTTAGCTGGGTTTTCAGCCATGTCAGCTATACGCAGTTTTCTACCAAAAGTCCACAGCACAGCTTGGACCCTAAACCTAGACGCTGTGAAGTGTCCAGTTGATGTTGATAAGCGACAGGCGGAGCGAGACAAAGTTCCATTCAGTTTGAAGTCCAGGTGTACTTTAGTGGATACAGCACATTGTGATTGGCAATTGCTGATATTTTGAACGCAGTTTCTGTACTCACACAGTTGAACAGGTAGTTCCAATCACAGCATGGATAATCTCAGGGACACTATTGCCAACATCTCTTTATACGATGTCAAGGCGTATGTCCGTAAAGCCCAAAATGGTGAGTTCACACCGACAATGAGAGCAATTTTGTGTGAATTCTTCGGTCCCAGCGAGCTGATTAAGTCTCTGATGAGAAAACTGAGAAGAGAGAGGATGTTTTGAGGTTATAGTTGTATTTGAAGCTCGTCGGAGATATACTGGGAGGCTGTACATAAGTTGCTCAGCCAAGCATATTTCACTTATATCAGTACTAACATTCTAAACAGTGGTTATGAACTACACGGAAATGGAAGCCAAGGTGCGAGAGGCCACCAACAACGAGCCATGGGGAGCCAGTAGCACTTTGATGCAGGAAATCGCCAATGGTACCAACTCATAGTAAGTTCACCAGTCGGGTCGGAACCGGCATTCAGGGATGGACTCCCATTCCCTGAAAACTAAGCTTTAACATCCTCAATTAAGTCTCTCAGAGTACGGGGTCTGAATTGTGTGTCAAAAAACACAAGAAACTGGATACCCCGACGCCCGACTCGAGCGAAGCGAGAGGAGCCACGGGGTCTGGGGCGGAGCCCCAGCCGCCGGAGGCAAGAACCCCGACCCTTCGATCACAGACTAACAATTGAAGCTCGCAATTCCATGAGATTATGCCGATGATTTATAAGAGATTCACGGACAAGTCAGCTGAGGAGTGGAGACAGATATACAAGGCTTTGCAACTGCTTGAATTTTTGGTGAAGAACGGTTCAGAGAGGGTGGTGGACTACGCACGATCGCACTCGGCAGTTATTGATATGCTCAAGCATTTCCATTTTATTGACCAGAATGGCAAGGACCAGGGAATCAACATTCGAAACCGAGCTAAGGAGTTGACGGCTTTGCTAAACGATGTTGAAAGAATCCGTACTGAGAGAAAAAAGGCTCGTTCTAACAAGGCCAAGTACTCTGGTATTGGCAACGATATTGAGGGAGACGAGGATTTTGGCGGTTTTGGTGGTACAGGCAAAAAGTATGGTGGTTTTGGTAGCGACAGCATGGAGTTTGGTGGTGGATATAATGCCAATAAGGTTTATGGCGACGGTGGTGGGTTCAATGGTAGCAACTACGATGGACCCGGTTACTCTCGTGGAGCAGGAGCTGGTGATGATGACGAGTTTGAGGAGTATGAAGTGGGTGGTGGATATAACGATGATAGCAGTGGAAGTGCTGGCAGTACTAGTGGATCCCGTAATAAGGGCAAGACAGCAGCATCGAGTTCGTCGAGAACCAAGACGACAAGTTCTTCGTCTGCAGCAGCTCCAGCTCCAGTAGCTGATTTCATCTCTTTTGATGACGATGTTGCCCCTCCTGCTGCTACTGGCGCCTCTAGTTCAGCAGCAGCTGAGGATGACGACGATTTTGACGATTTCCAAAGCGCTACTCCTGTTGCCGGTGCCAGTTCTAACACTAAGACCACTGGCGGCGGCTCGTCAACTAAAGCCGATTTATTAGATCTCTTTTCACAACCCTCAACCGCATCATCATTCCAATCACAACCTCTACAACAACAGCAACAATTTTCAAGCTTCACCTCGTCTCCAGGTCTGCCAACTCAATTATCCAGTACACCATCAGTTGTATCTCCTAGTGCCTTTTCCACTACATCGACAATTGGCAGCAACAGCACTGGCTTTCCCGGCTTTTCATCCACACCCTCGACTCCTTCTATCGGTGCTGGTTCGGGTCTAGGCAACAGTAGTACTGGCAAACCAGCTGCTAAAAAGGCCAACGACGCATTTGGCGACCTGTGGTCAAGTGCCAGCAAGACAAAGAAGTCGTCAGCCAAGACCGAGCCAACCAGTCTCGCTGCCTTGGCCCACGAGAACGCCCAAAAAAGCATGTGGGGAGGTGCTCCTGCCTCGTCTTCGTCTCCCAGCCAGCCTCAGCCCCAGTCCCAGCAACCCAGCTCCAGCTCCGGCCAGATCGACGACCTCCTCTCCTTCTAAACAACATTTATCTCTAGTTACCTAACGTAACATGCTAAATTATATTTTTTCCCGTCGTGCCTCCGGCGGCTGGGGCTTTGCCCCAGACCCCGTAGCTCGCTTCGCTCGTTACTAAGGCCCCCTCGAGCTATTTCTGTGGTGAGGGTCGAGCTTCGAGCGAAGCGAGCAACAGGGTCTGGGGCAGAGCCCCAGCCGCCGGAGGCAGTCGGGCCGGTAGAAAATCCTATTTATACTGCTAGGTTCTCTACAGAGGATGCTAATTGGTCAGGCTCGGCAGGAGTGTCGTCGTCTTCGTCCTCGTCCTTGTTGAGTCCCTTTTCGAAGATCTCTTTGCCGGTGAGCTTGTGCTTGGGTTTGTTGGCATCTTCTTTGTTGTCGAGACCGAGTTCGGCCCGGAACTTGAGTCGCCATGCTTTGAATGATTCTGGGGTCACAGGCGTGCCCCTGAACTTGGCCTGCTCTTTTTCTTCTTGCTCAAAAATTAGCTTCTCTCTCTGCTTTTCTTTGATTTTGATCTTCTTCTCAACCAGCTCTTCTGCTTGGTCTTTCAGTAAACTTGCTAGCGTAAATATACTTGGAAGCCCGATATTTTCCTCGGCATTTTCCTCCAACACCTTTCTCAAATCCACCAAATCTGCATTAGTGAACTCGATGCTATCTCCTTGAGTCTCATCTATTCCGTCTTCATATTCCTCTTCATCACTCCCGTCATATCCTTCATCGTCTTCTCCTGATGCATTTACATATGAACCGTCGCTATTGTCGACGTCCAATACTGGAACAACCTGAGGGTAGTCATCTGGATACTCGACTTCTAATATCAGGAACTTCGTGGGTGTTGTGTCCAGTTTAATATGGATATTATATTTGTTTTCACTCAGGACTAAACAGTTAGTTTCACGTTCAATTCCAAAGTTCCCCAAAAGCGAGTGCCAACAACAGTTTGCAATAATAAAGTGTGGGACTGCTAGATCAAACGAGACCAGTAAAAATTCAACTGACAGCACCCAGGCAGATGGCAGGCTATTGGCTTACAAGTAACACTTACTTTCCAGCTCATCAGGATAAATTGACCGCAGAACATCAATTTCCTGTTCCTGCTCTTCTTTATTATCCATCTTTGATGCTTTGTTATTATGAATCTAGTATAAAATCAATGAACTCGAAATGCTGGAGTTGTGATCTGAAATTTGGATCTTCTCAAGCTGTATGGGTTGGGGTAAAGCAAGATGTAGAAGTTCGACCGAAGGTGTGGTTGAATAACTGATAACAGGAAGCAAAAAACACCATTTAATTTTTTATTATTACTATAAATTCTTTATCAGAATTGTTGAGATGCCGGCAAACTGTCTACTGGGTATTTGAATATTCTCTAGCGTTCTTACTCTTGTTTCCAGTCTTAAATAATACTGCAATATTGGAGTTGCACTTTTGTCATATTAATGACAATCGCTCCTAACATCATCGAATTATTAACATATTTAAAATTAGAATTATAATTTAAATTATTGAATTACTTTAGTGACCTCTTAAGAGGAGCTCAGTTTCCATTCCACCCGAACGGCCCTTATCATACAGCTGCGATATTTTAAAGTTACCCTCCTTGTACAAAATTTAAAGCCGGGTAATAACCAGTCGTCCACATTTTTATCAGGGCATGAATGGGAATATAATATTACTGGCATTCTCCTTGACATAAAATTTATTTTTTGTTAAACATTGTAGCAGGACTCGACAATGATCAGACTACAAGTCAGAATCATACCTGCTAGTCAGGCTGATAATGAAGTATCCTCACGGGTTAGTAGACCATCGAATTTTGGACCTAGCTCCTATCATTTGCAAAGCTCGACGCCAAATGCCTCAGTGAAATCCTTTTCAAATAATGATGACGATACTTATGGATTTCTTCATTTGGTCACTCCATCTGAGCTGTTGAAAACTGTTCGAGACAGTATCGTTAACAGATTTGCAAAAATTTATCCGGAAGAGGGTCCTTTATTTATCGAGCGTCTTCAAGACTCGTCAGGACTGGATTTAGACCCTGATTACAAGGTTGGTGATGTATTTGCTGACCGTGACGACCTTTTTGTTATATTACAAGAACCAGTTACAAGAAACGATATCTTACAATCCAACGTCTCGGTTGCCGATGAGCCATCACTCAAGCGACGCGCTGAAGATGACAGTAATAGTAGCATTGTCCTGCGTCCTACCAAATCTCGTAAACGCAAGAGTTCTATTTGGATGACTCCTTCAAATAATGCTGCTGACATTTCGTCATTATCACACACTCCGGTGCCTGTTCTTTCTAGCGGTACTCCGGCGTCACACTTGAATGTTGCACCACAACTTTCAGAGTCAAATGGCTCGCCTCGTGTTAGACGTCGGCCCTCTTTGGACTTAATGGCCAAACCTTCTGCTGCTGAAATCCCTGATTCTGACGTAGATGAGGAAGCTCATGAAGGAAATCTCAGCTTACCTCCACCATCGAATGAGGCATATGCCAATGCTGACCCTCTTAAACCAGTTTCTCCTAGCGCCAACCTGAATGGCTCCAAGAATATACTGAATTTGGAGAGTGACAAGGTACAATTGCTCCCTCCAACACCAGCCAAGAAATCTCCTATAGCTGGTAAGAAACGGGCACCTCAATCTGAACTACAGTTGACACCTGAAATTACTGTCAAGGCAGCCGAACAGGCTGAAGCTGTTCTAGAGGTAGCTTCAAGTCAACCAAGCCAGGATGAGGCAAGTATCACGCAAGAGTCAGATGACAAAATTGAAACTGGATTACAGCCAATTGCTGGAACCCCTACCGGCAGCCAGCCAAAAGCTAAACGTCAAAGAGCCAAAGCCACAGAGAAGAAAATTCAAGACACTCTCATTAATGCTACAGAGACAAAGGGTGTAGAAGTTTCTCCTATTAGTGGTCTCACTCGAAAAGAACAGGCTCAAGAAGCAAAACGTCTCAGAGAAGAGGCCAAGAAGCTCAAACAGCTCGAAGCTCAAAAGAAAAAAGAAGAGCAGCTAAAGAAGAAGGAGCTTCAAGCCCAGAGAAAAAGGGAACTGGAAGCCCAAAAATCAGCTAAAGCAGCAGAGTTGAGAGAATTGCAAAGGAAAAAGGCTCTTGAAGAACTTGAAAAGCTTGGCGAGGAGAATAGACGTAAAAGGGAAGAAGAGAGGTTGAAACAGCAAGAGCAGCAACAACGGGAGCAAAAGGACGAAACAAATCCTAGTCAAGATGATATAATCGAGACTGAAAATTCAGACGACGGTGCCAAGGGCAAGAAACGACCTTCTGCTGAGACTTTACGACGAAACCAACAGCGTTTGGAGGCCAATCGAAAAAGTATGGAGAAGTTCCACAATGCTGTTAATAGTCTAGAAAAGGATGCTGATGGTTCAGCTGCTGTTCCTGAGGCCAGCGTAGAACCACCAACCCAGTCAGAGGAACCACCTAAGAGGAAAAGAGGTAGACCACCCAAGAAGAAGGTAGAAGTTCAACCAGAGACTGTGAAACCTGTCTCGCCTGTGAAGCCAGATGTAGTTCCAACTGCTGCCAAGATAAATGGTTCTCAAGGGTCTACGAATGACAAACAGGAGAACAAGCAAGAGGAACCTAATGATAACGAGGAGGATGACGATGAGCAAGAAGAGGGGCAAAAAATAAAACCAGTGACTAATCAGCGATCTCAAGGTAATACAGCAGCTCGCTATGCTCAAAGACTACTTCGTGACGATTCTAATTCAGATTCATCGAGTGCGGATGAATTATCTGACGGAGACTCTGACTTATCAGATAGCCCGGCCCCGGTAAAGAGGCCCCGTATTGTTCCTACACCTTCATCTGCAAAACTAGTAACAGCAAATGGAAATGGACGAGCTACTGGTTCTCAATCGCAGGCTTCACCAGCTCCAAACCCTGTTCGCACCACTATGCCTCAACCGCACCCCAGTGCCGTTAGAACCTCCTCTGCTACCCCCAGTAGTCCAAATCCAGCTCCACAGACAAGGCTCACTGGTCTCAACTTGTTGAGTTCTTTGGCTTCACAAGCGATTCCTGACGTTCGGGAGAGAGTCACTGGAGTCCTGCCAGTTGCACCAAAGGTCAATTCTAAACCCAGTCAGCCTAAAGAAGATACTGACTCAGATTCGAATTCGGATTCGGACTCGGATTCTGACTCGGATTCAAATTCCGACTCTGACGCAGAGTCAGATGGTGAGGAAACCAATGGAATCCCTCTCTCCAAGATGGCAAGCAAGACTAAGCAGCCTAAAAAGAAGAAGAGAAACACTGGTTTTATGGGTCTCATGAAAGATGCTTTTGCTGGCAGTGTGAAGTCCCGTTGATGTGGAATAAATGTATTAATATTTGATGATAAAGTTTATAACAGCTAATAATAATGACTATTTAATTTTTACAAACAACTCAGATGCCTAGTGAATTCCTATCCCTCATTGCAAAAATATCAAATCCGATACTAGGTGTGACGACTCGAGCGTAGCGAGAGGAGCAACGGCGTCTGGGGCAGAGCCCCAGCCGCCGGAGGCAGAATGGACAACAGAATATTCATTCGAGATAGGACTTAAAAGCCGGGTAACAGGCAAACGCGAAATGTTCGCCATATGGTACTTCCTAAAACGGATAATTAAATGAAACGCGAAAATCGCAGATGATCGGCGTGTATGCCAGTTTCTATTTAGCTTTGCATATTTCTTAACATTTATTGTGTCTCCTCTTACCCACACTACAAACAATTTCATAAACAAAACAATGGCTTCTTCTCCGCCAGCACCTGGAGACTCGTCTCCTTTATTTTTCAATTCCGTCACCTCGTCCTCTCCTATTAGAGCACGGGCTTCTCAGGATGACGGTGCCCTTTCTGAAAGAGCTGGAAGATTACGAATTGAGGATGTATCGTCACCTCTTGGCTACCCTTCGTCTGAAAGAGACCATACACTTTACAGCGCGTCAAGAAATGGTCGTAGTTCTCATTTCTCGGAGACTGATAATATCTCTGCTGATAATCATCATCGTTCGTATAACAGGAGAGGAGACATTTTTTCGTCAGATCTGACACCTTCTCGGAGAATGCTAGTTTCATCAGACGGCCATGCTCCAAGTGATAGCGGATTGTTTACTCTCTCTGCTCGTGGTAGTGATGTGTCTGAAACAGGTAATCCTGGAGATCCAGTTCGTCTCATTTGGGGTACCAATGTTAGTATCGCAGAGACTATGAACTCGTTCAGATCGTTTTTGCAGTCTTTCAAGAGTAAATACAGAATGATGCACGACGATATTCCAATTGGTCCTGGTGAGGGTGAAGATTTGGTTTACGTGAACATGATGAACCAAATGCGTATTTTAGGTTCGGCCAATTTGAATTTGGATGCGCAAAACTTACTAGCCTATCCTGCTACTCACAAGCTATATTACCAACTTATCAATTATCCATATGAGCTTGTTCCTATTATGGATCAGGTTATCAAAGACTGTATGGTGACTCTGGTCACGACAACAACTAATGGTGGTACTGTCGATGCCAAGGAATTGGAGGCTACTGAAATGAGAAATTATAAAGTCCGTCCTTTCGGTATTGATAATAAGCGAGGAATGAGAGACCTGAATCCTGGTGATATTGACAAGCTTGTCACTGTCAAAGGATTGGTGTTAAGAGCAACTCCTGTCATTCCTGATATGAAGGAAGCCTTTTTCAAGTGTATTGTGTGTAGTCACACAGTCGTGGTTGAAATTGATCGTGGAACCATTACTGAACCCACGAAATGTCCTCGACCAGTGTGTGGCCGTACAAACTCTATGCAGATTGTTCACAATCGTTGTTTATTTGCTGATAAGCAAGTGATTCGTTTACAAGAAACTCCAGATATTACACCAGATGGCCAAACCCCGCACTCGATTTCTCTCTGTGTTTATGATGAGTTGGTCGATATCTGCAAAGCTGGTGATCGAGTTGAAGTCACTGGTATTTTCAGATCAGTCCCGGTTAGAATCAATCCCCGTCAACGTACTTTGAAGAGTCTTTTCAAAACATATGTCGATATTCTTCATGTACAAAAAGTTGACAAAAAACGTATGGGAATTGATGTAACCACAAATCTCGAAGCGGAAGTGGCGGAACAACAGCAGGCTGATGTTGAGGAAACAAGAAAAATTACCGAAGATGATATTGCTAAGATTAAGGAAGTCGCCGCTAGAGATGATCTTTACGATTTACTGGCCCGATCTCTTGCCCCCAGCATTTACGAGCAAGATGATGTCAAGAAAGGAATATTACTACAACTTTTCGGTGGAAGTAATAAAACTTTTGAAAAGGGTGGTTCACCAAGATACCGTGGCGATATCAATATTCTTCTTTGTGGTGATCCTTCTACGTCCAAGTCACAAATGTTGCAATATGTTCACAAGATTGCTCCTCGTGGTATTTACACATCAGGTAAAGGTTCATCAGCAGTCGGTTTGACAGCTTATGTGACGCGGGATATCGAAACTAAACAGCTGGTACTGGAAAGTGGTGCTCTAGTCCTTTCCGATGGTGGTATTTGTTGTATCGATGAGTTTGATAAAATGTCCGATGCTACTAGATCAGTTTTGCACGAAGTTATGGAACAACAAACCATTTCCATTGCTAAAGCTGGTATCATCACCACTTTGAACGCTCGTACCTCTATTCTCGCCTCGGCAAATCCTATCGGATCTAAATATGACGTCAAGTTGTCGGTACCTCAAAATATTGATCTCCCGCCCTCTTTACTTTCTCGTTTCGATCTGGTCTACTTGATGATTGATAAAATTGATGCTCAAGCTGACAGACACCTTGCTAACCACTTGACAAGAATGTATGCTGAGGATGTTCCAGAGAATGCTGCTACTAGTGAGATTCTTCCTGTGGAGTTCTTGACATTGTACATTTCATATGCTAAGAACTTGCAACCTCAGATTACCCCCGAAGCCAAGGATGAACTTGTTAAGGCTTATGTAGCAATGAGAAAGCTCGGTGAGGATTCCCGTACTGCTGAAAAACGTATCACTGCTACCACTCGTCAACTGGAAAGTATGATTCGACTATCAGAGGCGCACGCTAAAATGAGACTTTCTGAAGTGGTAACTGCTGATGATGTTTTGGAAGCCGTTCGTTTGATTAGAAGTGCTATCAAGGAGTATGCTATGGATCCAATTACGGGAACGATTGATATGGACCTTGTTCAAACTGGTACTTCTTCAGCTCAAAGAAGACTTCGCGTCGACTTGAAAGAGAACTTGCTCTCCATCATGGACACTGCAATTGCTCGAACCGGTTCTGGAGGTACTCTGAGATATGACGAGCTTGTCAGATTGGTCGCTGATATTATTCCTACCAGAGTAGAAAATCTGGAACTTGGAAACGCTCTTCGTTCTCTTGAACAAGAGGGTAAAATTGTAATGACTGGCTCAAATACTAGACGGACAATCCGAAGAGTGACTGGCTTGGTCTAAGTTAATGTGGTGTACGATTGTTGATATTTATAAATATAACTAATAATGATAGATATGTTTCTGCAAAACATGAAGGGCATTAATAATTTAAAGGGCTATATACAGTATATTTACAAGTGGATGGAACGTCGTCGAAGCGATTCACAGAATTCTAATGCATCGTTCACAAAGGACTTGACTTCTGATTTGGAGACACTTTCGCTACCGTCAGGAAAGTCAAGAACCAGATTTGCTTCTATACGTCGGCCGCCAAACCCACCAGACTCAAGTGACGATAGTTGCAGAATATGGCCCTTGAATCCAAGGTCGATTTGCCTTCTGTAGCACATAGACTGGTAAAGATAGGTTACATCGTCTTCAAACCCAGGCATCTTCAGCTTCAGTTCATTTGGAACGTAGATTTTTTTATTACCAGAGATGCCCAATTGAGCACGACTGAGAAACTGATTAACTCCTTCTTGCTCATTATGATCCAAGAAGTTTGCGCTGGTAGCCGAAAATTTGATGTCAGTTTCATAATCTGGCAGAGACAAATATGAGTTCGCCTCATGGTCGGCAGACACTAATCTCAAAGAGTCTAAATCACATTCATCGGAGTTTTCTTTAAGTTCAAACCACATTTCAACAGGCGGTAGCTTTTGGAGTTTGTCCGAATCCTTCAAGTGAAATGGAGATGGAATGAATTTAATCTGCACTAATCTCATGTTATCATCATCCAAGAGACCCCTAGTACCTTCAACAGGAACAAGGCTATCATCCTCTGTAGAAGGAACCGAATCAGTAAGTAGCTTCGCATTGCTAAGAAGTTTGTTCCAGGCACTAGATGTGGCAGTTGTTGACCCAGAGTCTGGAGATGGTTTGGGTGGTGGTGGAGGTTTAGAGGGATCATGATAGATCTCATTATGATATAAAGAAAGCTCTGAGCATCTCTGGAAAACAAAGGGAACATTGGACAAAAAAGTGCGCTGAACATCTCCAGCTAAGTAAGATGGATCGGCTGCACTCTTCGCATTACTTTCAGATGGTGCTTCATGCAAAAGGTACCCAAAGGTGGCAGTGAATGTCAACTGATTATTAGAATCTTCCTGCTCAAGATTTTTCAAAAGTATATTGGAGACTGAATCTTCGTAAGAATCTTTAAGAGTACTGGGCTGGGGTGCAACTTTATTAATCTTTCCTTGAGCTAGCACTATATTCTTTGGTTGAGATCCCAAGTTTCTTAGTCTTTCAAAGGAAGAAAATGGTTGTTTTGATCGAACTTTCTTCCATCGTTTCCAAATGCGAGATCGTTCATTCCAGGCCAGGGCGTCATCATCAATAATACGGCTTAGCGATCTGGGCGTAAAGTTCGAATCTTCGTATATATAATTGGAAATAGATTTAGGCGTAAAACCAGAGGAATGTAAAATCAATCGTCGAGCATGTTCAGCATGGTCCTTCGATTTCGAAGAAGCCACCAACATTTTTTCGGATTGCTGATATCTTAAATAAGTATCAGAAAGCCTTTGGATCTGATCCAGTGGAATATCATTGATAGATGCAAAGGGTTCAAGACATGAAAAGTCAATGTCATTATCTTGGATGCTTTGTAGAGTCTTGTGAAGAGATGCCATGATCCAATTGCAGGTATCGGCTGTGGCACGAACAATAATCTTTTGCTCGTCACCAAGAATAACGATACTAGCCCCAGATTTTGTCCAAGAACGAGGAAGTTTACTATTTTGTGACACAATAATGAATAGCTCTCTTCTTGTTAACTGAAATGTTCTTTCAATAATGACGTCAGATGATTCACTGACGGATTGACTGGCTGACACTCGCCATAAAGAAAGGAGAATTGTATTAATCAATTGAGCTTTTGTACCAGAGGATCGCAGAGTCGAGTTGGATTTCTCGCGAATATATTCTCGGAGTTGGGGTACAGCAAAACTTCTTTTGAGATCAATGACTAACTGGTCGTATCTTTTCGGTGATAATAACGAAGCAGATGGCTTCATTCTGTCGATATTGGCTATAGCTGTGCCTATAGGCACACTAGAAGTGAATACAAGTAATTGCTTTCTCTGTTCATCTAAGTCGTCTACTTTGATATCTCTAGAGAAATTCGTTTTTGGTCGTCTATGCTTTGGGATAACTCGAGATGACCTGGCTCCGAGAATAATATACTCTTGAGGTGGAGGTGGTAACTTCTTGCCCCGAGTTTTGGATGCAGCAAGTGAATGAGAATTACCTGTCACATTTTCAGTAGTCTCAGAGCCACTGAATTTCGTTTCACTCTGGCTGTCGACAGTAGAAGTATTGCTTCCAGCAGCAGAATCAATAGTTGTAGAGCTAGATCCAGCAGTGTCTGCAGCAGCAGCAGGGGTGGAATCTTTCTGATTTAATAAAGGGCTCTTTTTTAAACTACTGATGTCATCAACAGCGATTCCTTTCATGCCTTCCTTGCTAGACAATAGCTCATTCTTAGTATCTCCCAAATTATCAGAACCAGGCCCAGAATTCCACCTTATACCATATCCGTAGGTTGTACAGCTATTGATGATATTGCCTGCTTTTGAAAGCACCCCTACAGATCCTCTTTTTGGCAAAAGACATATGGCCCTTCCAGCCCTCCCCCCAAATGATAACATCCCGAGAAATCAAGTTCCTGGAGAGTGCTAGCTGACCGAAGTGAGTCTGGCTTGTGAATATAGTGGTATAGTATGGTCGAAGCACGGCTACAAAAAATTCACTGCGAAAAGATCATGACGATCAACATGAGAAGCTTTTATGCAGGGCATATACGGCTAGTTCAAGGTTAAATTTATTGTCAGTCAGTCGTCTTTTAAATATCCAGGAGTACCGTACAAGTATTCTTGGATGACGTCTTTCTCACACTCTTTTCAACTTATTTATGCCGCCAAAGAGGAAGTCATTGCCTGACATCAGCAATGAGGGTCCTAGCCAGAAGAAGTTGTTTTTGCAGGCAGATTATAGAATAAAGTACGGGAAACCACAGCTCGAGAAATATGTTGCTCAATTTAATAAGGAAGTTGTAGAATTTCTGACTGGTATCGACACAAGTGACTCTGGAGAACAAGTAGATTTTGTTTCTGAGAAAGATAATGATGCTGGTACCGAAGAACCACTGGTGGATGACGTTTCGGAGAGAACAGAGCCTGCTATTAATGGGTCAGAGGCAGTTACCAGCAAATCCGAGGTAGTTACCAACATATTAGAGGTGGATAGCGATTCTGAACACTCCACAAATGGGGTGTTAAATCGAGTCGATGAGTGTTCTTCTTCAGAAGACAGTATTGGCATTGATGAGACAGACCTTGAACCAAGCGAGGACGACTACAGATGTGGAACGATCTGGTCAGAAGAGGAAAAGGAAAGGTTTTTTACGGCTTTGGGGCGAAAATCTTGCCACGATATGGCTGCTATATCTAGGGCTGTTGGAACAAAGACTCTCATCGAGTGCGAAGCATATTACAACCTCCTTAAATCATGCTATGAATATCTGAAACGAAGAAAGCCGCTACTTAGCAAAACTCTGCAGCGAGAAATATTCGTTTCATACGAGGATTTGCCATATTCTTATGAAATGACGGAGTCATGGGACTCGGTTGAAAACAAATATGCCAATGCTGTAATTGACGCTATAGCGGATATGGAGGTTGAAAAACAGAACCAGCAGCAAGAAACGACTAATGATCAGAATGGCACCACAGAACACACAAATTCGGAGCCTTTACTGTTAAAATTAGATACTGATACCTCTTCACAGCACCCGATAGATACCACCTTGATCAACGGTTCATCTCACGAGCATCCAAACACCGGTACCCTGCAGGGTGTCGGGTCTGAGATCTCAGTTTCCAATGTAGCTTCATCTGATTATAAAGTATCTGCTACTAGGACAGCTACTACTGTAGCCACCAATGTAGTCCCTCGTAAGACCCTATTTGCGAAAAGGAGTGGAATGTGCGCAAAAGCATCTTCTCAACTGCTAAATATACCTGAAGCTGTGAAATTTGCCAACATGTTTTTCAGGCAGAGCCAAAAAAATCTGGGACATATGTACCATCATGGTGGCCGTGGTCAAAAGAAAAGCCATTTTTATTTGGAAGACATTTCACAAGAAGCAGTCGATTATCTTGAGAATATTATAAAATCTCAGACAAGATTAATATTGGGCAGATATATTTGGAGTGCCGAAGACTATGATCCCAGCGACGAGGAACATCGTAATAAAGCTTTCTATGAAAATTTGGTCCATGCCATGGGTTACATTACACGGGTGAACAAGCACCTCCAGGAAAGGTATCCGAGAGCTACATTTTGGAAAGCTATTTCTGATTTTAATGGTGTTGAAATAGATACTTACAACACCCCTCCGCTACAAAAAAATCCCGCAGATGAGTACCGGTTTCACTTTGGTGTAGAGCCTAAACATCAAAATCGGTTCCCGTTCGGACTCAAACAACAATTCCAACCATACGAGCATTTGGCTTACAGCCAACCTACCATTGACGTAGAGGACTCATACAGCCCTCAACAGCGGAGATTTTTCCAACAGGTTTTAGAAGCAGCACAAGAAGTGGCACAACGCCGCCCAGAAGATTCAACGTCACCATCTGATATCGTCAAATCTAGCAACACAGACGACGACATTGACAGATATCTTGATCTTGTTGAGATCGACATATCACGGCACGAAGAAAAACGGCTCCTGGTATGGTTTAATGGAGCCGAGGCTACTTAGCATTTGCATTATTTATTTACTTTGCATTATCATTATATTTTTCAGAAATCACTTTGCCTCCGGCGGCTGGGGCTCCGCCCCAGACCCCGTTGCTCCTCTCGCTTCGCTCGAGTCGAGCGTCTACCCTCAGGAAAATCTACACACCGAGCAAAGAGATTCAGGGACGAAATATATCGTTATAGTGTCTTGTAAAATTGGGTTAGATTTACTGATAAAGTATCAGAGATCTGTTAGAGTTTGACAGGTCGATTCTAAAGAAAGTTTCGGTTAGTGTCAGCTTGGCCACTGTTATTGGATTTAGAGTTAAATCAATTGTTATTTTTCGTAGTACTTTCTGTAAGCGATTAATCTCATGAATTTATTCTATAAGGCGCACAAATACGGAACACATGCTGGTCCAAATTTCTAGATTGAAATATTTTGATTAACCAGGGCTGATATTTCAAAATAAAAAAAAGACAAAAATAGCGATCTTAAAAAAGCATCACTGAATGGTGCAAACTGCTATTTTTACACTGTTCTTGCTTGGTTTGTGTTGTGAACTATGTTCACATATGTGGAGCACATTGCATATTAAACGAAGAGGCTGGCTTGCAGGCGCAGCGTCATGAAGTACATCAGTGCAGACTTTTATTCAGGTGGCAGACCGTTCTAAATATCTGATGTAAATAAAGTTTTACATGGTTACATATGGACTAGTTTTCCAGCATCCAACGGGTGGAGATTATGGCCACCAGTCTCAAGCTTATAATGCAATGGTTGTTGTTCATAAGGTTAGCGGATTTATTCTCCGATGATGCCGAGACACTGTCAATTGGCGAAAATAATATTCTACCAGCCACACATCAAGTAAACTTAGATAAACCTGTGATCAACCAAAAGTTCACACGAGGTTCACATTTCATATTTCACAAAATGATTATATTTTTATTACACAGCTCTTTGCTAAAGTTGAACGTAGGGGGAGATATTTTATAATAACAGACATGGCAATGGATCAGTTCTCAATATAAAAACACCTTTTTCGACAAATGCTATATAATACACTATCTTTTAAAACGTGAAATGCTTAAATCATCTGATAGCAGTATGACTAGTAGCTCCGCCACGCACCCCTGAAGTTTCTATAATTGTATATGGAGCTTGGAATGGAAAAAGATCAGCCATTTATTCCTGCAAGCTGCTACATATAACTGTACAGCAGCACGGGCCTTATCTCTTTAAGTCCATAAAAAGCAAAGAAGATAGCATCGTGAATCTAAAAATACATGCACCTTGTGACGAGAATAGTGCGTATATGTCTGGAGAGTCTCCAATCAGGAAATTAACGGCCAATATTGGAATAGTTGTGACAGTATACACCGGAATACGAGCGGGTGGAGAGACAAATATTATATCAGTCTTGCAGGGGGTTACGAAGCACATGCCAATACTATGCAGTCTAGAGCGCTTACTTTACGGGATGCCGTGGATGGGGTGAGTTCTAATGTAATGTAGGGTTTGATCTGGTTATAGCTAGAGCTGGGGTATAGAGAGGAAGGTCCTACAAGATCTATATAAATAGACAATAATCAGGACTTGACATGTCACGACAGTTTTTTGCAGATTCCGTGCTAAACATAATCCCTGACATCGAACACAATTCAATTATAAATCCAGATCATTCCCCCCTGATTAGAGTATATCTATCGCTCTTAGCACTCGACTCCAGCGAATTCGTATTTTCTCTCGTTTCACTTTGCCTTTGTGAATATCTCACTATCGCACATTGCACAATTGCAATAGTTCTCATTCACTAGCACATTATTTAATGACATTTACAATGGTTGGTAAACACTCATTTTTATCAGCAGTGGCTATCGCATTGATTTCGCCGACTGTAAATGCACAAACCTTCACTACCTGCAACCCGTTGAGCTCTAACGATTGTCCTGCCGATCCTGCACTTGGAGGTCCGCTATTTGTAGATTTCACTCAGGGTTCTTCCAATGACTTTTCTCCACTCACTGCTGCGTCAAAGATTTCGTATAATGATTTAGGAGTTGGTTTTACAGTTGCTCAGCAAGGAGATAATCCTACACTGGCTTCAAATGGTTACATCATGTTCGGTAGAATCGAGGTTGTTCTACAGGCGGCTCCTGGTCAAGGTATGGTTTCAAGTGTGATCCTACAAAGTGATGACTTAGATGAGATCGATATGGAGTGGATTGGAGGTGACAATACCCAATTCCAGTCGAATTACTTCTCAAAAGGTCAAACCACTACTTTCGATCGTGGAGAGTTTCACTCTGTTAACGATCCAGTGGGCTCTTTTCATAATTACACAGTCGACTGGACTGCCGACCAAACCACTTGGTATTTAGATGGTGCTCCAGTCAGGGTATTAGAGAGCAATGCTCCTGAAGGATATCCTCAGACTCCTATGAAACTACGTATGGGATCATGGGCGGGTGGTGACCCAAGTAACCCTCCTGGAACTATTGAGTGGGCAGGTGGTCCAACCAATTATGCTGCTGGTCCTTTCACATTCTATGTCAAATCTGTTTACTACGTTGACTATTCAACTGGATCTGAGTATGTTTACGGAGATGAGAGTGGTTCGTGGCAATCTATTAAAGCTATTGGTGGTAGTGTCATAGGAAGTCCAGTATCTCCACCTGCCGTTAATGCATTAGCTGCCGTTGCTAGCAGTGCTGATCCCCCTTCAAGCCTACCTCCTGTTGCAAGTTCAACACCAGCTATGTCCAGTTCTGCTTCACCTCCACCTCCACCTCCTCCATCACCCACTCCTTCATCTTCCGCTATACCATCAAGCTCAATTGAATCATCCCCCACAATTTTCAGTAGTTCTGTGGCTACTAGTACATTATCCAGCTCCAGTTCCATATTCAGTTCATCATCACCACCACCTCCTCCTTCTACAAGTACCCCCAGTTCGAGCTCATTATTTACATCAAGCTCTTTACCACCCCCACCACCCCCTAGTACCACATCTACCACCTCAACGCCATCGAGTTCCTCAGCACCTCCAAGCAGCTCGTCCACGACCTCAAGCACTACTTCTTCTATTGAATCATCAAGTTCGAGTTCTGTAGAACCATCTACTACCTCGTCAAGCTCAACGCCGCCACCTCCACCCCCTCCTCCAACTACTACCTCAGCGATAAGATCCTCAAGCTTGACCTCGACTTCATCCACCACTTCCAGCACTACTTCTAGTACCACATCCACAACTACATCCTCCACTATCAGCACCACTTCTACTACCAGCATCAACACTACTACCTCGCTACCACCACCTCCATCCACGTCTTCCAGTACAAGCGCATCTACAACTCCAAGTATCGTCCCTCCCAGCGAAGGAGCAGCATCACTGTCCAGCATCCCATCCTTTGTATCACTTACGATCGTTATAATCTCGGTTATCTTGCATGTTTAAGTGTTTAAATCAAGTCATTGTCAATTTCAACAGATACAAATTATATCTCTGGAAAATTATTACTCTGCCGATTGTGCATGTCACGAATTAATGAATATGAATCTATAACACATTGTATTGTAGCAAACTACAATTTTAATAAATTACTCTTTTACTAGTCCTTCTGGAATAAATAGGTATAATATACATTGTCACCAGTCTAGCAAAATCATGCACGCTTATCATTATTTCTCTTCCATGGAGGAACATACGCTCTAGAACCCCCTTTCTCAGAAGTAGTAGATGCAGGACTAGATCTTTCTGCATCTTTTGAAGTCGGTATTGTCCTTCCAGTTGGCTCGATGGATTTACTAGACCTGTTCTGTTCTTTTTCAGTTGTTTCCGGAGATAGCGAAGCTTTTGATTCTCTATCATTACTCTTTTCACTCGACTCAATGGATTTACTAGAGTCCTTCTGTTCTTTTTCGCTTGGTTTCTGGGATGTCGTCGGATTTAACTTTTTATCTTTGCTTCTACTGTTTCTAATCGGGTGACGCATTGATTTCGACTTCAACCCTATCGGTTCTTCTTCCGAAGCCAATTGACTACTTTCTGTCTTCGATTTCAAGTGCTTTGTAAATTCTGATCTAGTCTTAGACACCGTATCGTCTGGTCGGGAAGCACCAGAACGCTCTTTCAAACCGTTCTTCTTAGCAGTATCACTATCACTGCCTTCCACTCTCTTTTCATCCCGACTGGTCTTATCAGCTATAGAAACCTTGGACAAAGCATCAGCCAGGTCATCAGTCTGATCTGGCCCGCTTCTAGCATTATCTCTCTTATCAGCTGTTCTGTTGTCCTGTAGCGTCTTTGTGATCAATCCAAAAGCAGCACTTGGCCTGAACTGCGGTCTCGAGGCTCCACCAGGTCCTCCTGAACTGGCATTACCAGGACCTTCCGTTCTACGGGCACGAATAACGTACTTAGGGACGTCCTCTGCCGGCACAAACCCCGGCCTGATTTTGACGGTCTTCCTCACCGAACCATCGCTTCTAACAGAGCCACCCACGTACCTAGCCCCGTCCTCACCAACCTTAATACCACTGGGAGACTCAGGAGGCCTGTCGTTCATTGCCAAGCTAATTAGTCCCTCTGTCCACCCGGATCATAAAAACCAATGCAGAGACGCAAGTGATCGGCGATAAAATATCATCGCCATCTCTATTCTTATACCGGTCACAACCTCGTACTCTGCCAACTTCCCCCTCCGATAAGCATTTTTGGTCCCTTTTTCACCCGGGAAGGGGGGTTGCCTCCGGCGGCTGGGGCTCCGCCCCAGACCCTGGTAGCTCCTGCTTCGCAGGAGTTTTTTTGCTGGGACGTGGACGCCCGACTCGAGCGGAGCGAGAGGAGCAGCGGGGTCTGGGGCGGAGCCCCAGCCGCCGGAGGCAGAGCGTCCGTTTCCCCTAGAGTACTTCCTGCCAAATCGAGATGGCGAAAATGTGTCGGTGAGGAGGGTGGCTGTTGTCGTGACGACTGGTGCGGTCGTTGCGGCAGCAGCCGTCTTTGTTATCTTATCACTGTGCATGGGAGATGCAGGGGGGGATGCAGGCAGATAAAGGACCAATATATATAAGAGTAGTCGGGCGCAGAGGGAGATAGTTTATTGTGTTCGGCAGGCAATTTCAAAGGTAGGGGAAGAAGACAACGGGGTCATTTGAAAAATATATTTAAATAAATCAGAAGCGCCTAAAAACCTAAAGGGGAGAAGAGAAGCAAATAAACGGCAAACAAAGAACAGAACAGAACAGAACAGAACAGAATACATAGCGGCGTCAAACAAGTCAATAAAAACAGAACATTAGATAGCAAGCAAGTGAGTTGGTCGCCGTCGACCGGTAAATCACACAGTCCGGAGAAGGCATGGGTCTCTTGTCTCTTATAGCAGATGAGAAGCTGGCTGGTGAGATAGCTAGCCTCGGGGCATAACTTCGACCTCATCTCCACACCACAGACACGAGTAGTGCAGCTGACCTCCTACTCGTACTGCTACCGATTTCATGGCAGCCCATTCGCCCTTGGCAGGAATACGGCCACATTTGGCAGAAAGACATCTGGCACCCGTCTTTTTATAGCGAAGACCACAGGAATTGCAGAGTTGTCCGGCACTGGCAGACCACGAGGGTCGCCAGCATGGCGACTGATCTGAACCACAAGAAATGCAGCGTCTCTTTATCGAGTTGGTGTATTGCTCGAGTGTTAATTGAGAATTGCTGTTTGCAGATAGCTGTGGTGATTCCGGCGGTGACGGTAGACGGGGATTGTGAATATGAGCATGATCATCTCGGTCATCGTCTTCTTGGCTTAACCCTGTGGGTCCGCCTATCGTCGAGTGATTTGGTCGTGAGTATGGCTTGGTGTGTGAGGTAGCTGAGTAGGAAGCTCTACGAGCAGCTTTTTGTGGTCGATGATAAGACGATGAAGAGACCGTTGGAACCGACATTGATAGCGAGCCAGATGATGTCGAGGATGCTGACGACGACGGGATTGATAAGGATGGAGATAAGTACTGGGTTGTCGGGCTCATTGAGGAGGCCGTTGAAGTTCGATCGTGTGACGCTGATGAAGCGTATAGTGGTAGAATTGAGTTTGAAGAAGACACTTTTGAGAGACCTGCTTTGCCATATATACTCGTTGTTGATAATGTGGCAGGTGGATAGGGTGGAGACGTCTCTTGAGAGCGACTTGATGGGGGTACTGAGTGTGAGGAAGAAGAGGATGTAGATGTAGACGTCGTGTCACGATGGGAAGAACTTGAAGAGCTCGTCGAGGTGTGTGAGTGTGGTCGTGACGGGAAGTTTATAGGTGCTGTTGAGGGAAGTTTATCGTGAATCCATGGGTATGAGATCTGAGATAATTCCTTGAGCTTTAATGGGTGGTTTTTCTTCATCCAGGCATCTAGCTGGGGTCGCCACGTCTCTCTTGGGGCTGTATCTGGATAAAGAAGTGATACAGTTGGCGGTGATAGGTGTGCCAAGCTTGTTGGAGTCAGTGGTGACGCCACGTGTGAGTATGACTTTGAGTCTTTTTGAGCGACACCTAAGCTTGTGGAAGGTGTATCTGTGATACTTGAGACTGACAGTGTCTCTTCATCGATGCTGCCGTCACTAGAAGACGAGGTTTTTGGTAGTTCTATAGAGACCACTGGTGAAGAGCTCTCTTCAGGCTGTAGGTTTGTTGGGAGAGAGTCTGTGTGTAAGGTTGAGTTCGAACCCGGTAGTGGTGCATCAGTCGCACTTGAAAAGTATTCGTTGTGAGTAGACTCGTGTCCAGTAGATTTCGATGACTGATCAGATTGGCCCGTTGACGGGAAAAATGGGATCGGAGTCGAGGCAGTCGTCGATGACGACGATTGCGAAGTGAACACCGAGGTGGAAGATGGTGTAGAAGCAGCTGAAACAGAATTGACATTAGTGTCGTAACCAATAGTCGCGGCGCCAGCACCAGTACTACTATCAGCTCCATTCACTACTTCATTGTCATTTGGGATTGAATCGTAATCTCGTTGATTAAGATCAGAGTCCGGAACGGTCCGGGCCAAGCCGGAACTTGTTCCGGAGCCCGATACCGAGCCCGATCCATTATTACTGTTATTACCAACAGAAGATACTGGTACCAAACCCGAGCTTCTTGGACTGGTGGTGTTGATAGCACCCCCTCGAAGAGACATGATTTCCGGAGATCTGTCCCGCATCAGCAGATCGGACGACCTAGGTGCCGGTAGGACGAGAGACGAAACCATTGTGAACACAGTCTCTCAGTATATATATTCTTAAAACCAGGAAATGGCTAGAGCGTTCTTTTCGCACTGGCGATTTCAGAATCTGAATAATAAATAGTACAAAGCGTGGGATTGATGTCAATTGGACCAATTGATACCGATTTGCGCGCTCACGCTTGGTCACGATAGTATGATAGAATTGAAAAACCGATACGATCTGGTACGATCTGGAAGTATTATATCTACAATGTTGAGATGAAATTTGACACAAATCGATAGAAATCAATACAAGGTAGATGATACAATGGCACTACAATGTCGATACGATGATGTTACGATGTCGAATCAGAACAGACTCAAATAAGTCGAACCCCCGAGAAATGTTGGTACAGAGTTAATAGTGTTGAGAACTGATGGAAAACCGAATAAATACCGATATAAAAACAATATCTAACTCAAAGTCCAACGTCTCCACTGAAATAACCGTATTTTGTATATATAATAAGACGTAGTAGCCAACGGAATGCGAAACGGCAATCGCAATTGATCAGACAATTTTACAAATAAGAATCGAAACAAACGAGACGAGACGAAAACAGAAAACAAATCAATTAGAACTTTTAACCAGTCGGTCACACAAACAAATCAGTTTTCTAAGACGGTTATTTAAAAAGTGAGGATGGAAAAAAAAAGTCGAGAGACAATTGCTGTTGAACCGGAATACCAGACTGGTACGATACGGTACGGTACGGTAGTTAAGTCCGGGAACACGGCGACGAGATCACGACAGGACGAGTTCGGCAGTTGAAGGAACTGATAAAAGCAGGATAACCAGAGAAGCGATCCGACAAAACAATTCGCCAGCCACAATACGGCACAATTCGAGAATTTTCAAGACACTTTTTGGTGTGATTTTAGTGATTTGGTGAAATTTCAAAACTAAAAGTCCCAGATCAACAGTTCATTTCCCCTCAAAAATGGGAACTAAAACCAACTGGTAATCTGCTGCTGCGCTGCCGGTCTGTGTATTATTAGGTCTGACAGAAACGCACGGCAGGGAGACTCTAGCGGTACCCAGCAGCAGCGGCAGCAGGGCCATTGGGAGACAGCGGTAGCATCAGCAGCAGCACCAGCAGCACAAGCGGTACAACCACGCAGGTGCCGGCAGCAACAGCGGCAGTAGAAGCCAGCGACAGGCAGGCTGCCAGCACGTAACAGGCAGTTCCGCAAGCAGGGCCCGCCGTCGCACGTCGCACCAACTCCGTTCCGTCCGCCGCGGTGCGCATAGAATCGCAACGTGGATGGGAAAGGGTACTCAACCTTACGTAACTTTCGATCCCGATCAGGCTATTTACATTATCTACCATTTCTTTTTCCTGAAAAGTTAATATTAACCTTACCCGTAGTGGGGGCTCTCCGACGAGGGGGAGGGGAGGGTGTGCCTCCGACGGCTGGGGCTCCACCCGAGACCCCGCTGCTCCTCTCGCTCCGCTCGAGTCGGCTCGTCGGGGGACCCAGCAAAAAACTCCTGCGAAGCAGGAGCAACCAGGGTCTGGGGCGGAGCCCCAGCCGCCGGAGGCACACCCCCAACGCTGCCTGCCAAGGCATTCCCGAGCTGACTGTGATCCGAGATCGTCACGTCAGCTAATCTAATCGCCGCTGGAGGTGCCAGAGCTTATCGTCCCGTGCCAGTGGGGGAGTGGGTGCTCGATTTCGTTCATGAGAATGCGCTGGCCGGGGCTGAGAATGCATGTGCAACTGGTTAAGGTGCTGCTGGTGCTGCTGGTGCTGCGAGTTTACGTCGGGTGAGACATGATGTGATACGCCATGCACCGGTGCTTCGAAACCGAGCGTGCTGCTCGATACCACCGGACATGCAACTGGCCAGACCAATTGACTCGCACTACGTGCATTGTTGTGTCCCGTCAGCAAAACAACTCCGTCTCACGATCCATAATCCATAGTCCAGTATCGACCTCGTGAACATGAGGGGCTCGGTCCCGACACCCCGCCACCCCACTCACCCGTCCCCCGACCCCACCCACCAGATGCCACTAACCAAACCGGCAATTTATTTATCAGATTTACCCGCTTAGTCAGATGCAGTGACCGCCCGTTTGGCTGCACGGCCGGCTCGTATCAGCCTGGCCGCCCCACGTCGGGGGGTGGGGCTGCCTCCGGCGGCTGGGGCTCCGCCCCAGACCCTGGTTGCTCCTGCTTCGCAGGAGTTTTTGCTGGGAACCCCAGAGGAGACGACTCGAGCGAAGCGAGAGGAGCAGCGGTCTGGGGCGGAGCCCCAGCCGCTGGAGGTTCACCCCACTAGCAATCAAAACTCTAATCCGCTCTCTGATCAACACGTTTGCTGTACCGTAGACTCGGGTGCGTCAGATGTGGGAGCAAGGGCCATGGGGTGTGCCTCCGGCGGCTGGGGCGCTGCCCCAGACCCCGTTGCTCGCTTTGCTCGGTGCGTCGGGGGCTCCCCTGAGTTTGCTGTGGTGGTTATGCAGGGTCTGACTGGGGTGCAGATACGCAGGGCCCATTTCTGAGCAGTTTTTCTGCTGAGGCATCTCTGAAGTGTGTGAGACGGCACCTTTCATTCAGCTCCGGCAGCAATCCCAGCGTCTCGTACTATTCTGGTATATAAAAGCAATTAAATCTAATAGCAGTTTTCTAATGATAATCGGATTCTTTGCAAATTGATTATAAAATAAACCTAATATTTTAGAATTTTTATGTGAATTATTTAAATGTGGAAAAATTATGTAGTTCCAATGATATCAGTTTCTCTCTTATTAATAATGTAGCAGTCTGATTACTACTTCCATCATTATTAGTAGCTGTATCATCAATTATAGTAGGAAGTGGAACAGGAGCAGGTCCCCATTCCCCGCCCAAAACCACTACTCCAACCCCACCACTGTGGTCCCTACCCCGACTCGAGCGAAGCGAGAGGAGCAACCAGGGTCTGGGGCGGAGCCCCAGCCGCCGGAGGCACACCCCCTCCCTAGTACCCCTCTTCCCCTGAGAATTCCCCCCTGAGTAGGCTCCCTCCCCCGTGGGTTAGGGTGTAGATGGATAGTAGAGAGAGGGGGAGGGGGTTGACCCCTGGTTTTCCTGTTACGAGACATTTGTAGAGCAGGAGCAGCAGCATGTCGAGCTCGTCTTCGAGGAAGCATTTGGTAGGGGTGAAAGTGCTCCAGCTGTCGCGGCCGGTGCTGAGTCGGGCCGAGATATTGAAGGAGACCCCGTCGACGCTGGTCGAGCTGCCCTCGTCGTTTAATGTTTATGTTGGCGAGAAGTTCTCTTGTCTGGTGTCGGTATACTCTGAATCCACCCAGCCGGTCCATGTCAATTTAAGTGTGTTTGTCGTCACTCCATCGCACAAAGAAACGGTATTAGTACATTCTGACCAACCGGAAGTGTCTGAGTTCACCCTTGAACCTGGCAAATCAACTCAATTGACAGTCCACTACGAACCGAAAAGCAGCGGGTCTCACAGTCTCACCACAGCCATCAGCTACAGACCCAAAGTCTACGAATCAGCTGAAGATCTCTCTGACGAGGGATCCGGTTCTCCATCTACACAACAGACACCTGGAAAAACCAATTCTTCAACTCCAACTGGAACATCTGGAACTCAGGCGGATCAGAACCCGATCACGAACCCGATAGTCAAGTTCCACAAACGTAATGAATTCCTGGCCACCCAGGCCCTTGAAGTACGCGGTAAAGTGACCTTTATTGACGGAAACCAGTCGGCGTATACTTTTGAAGCCGAGATAGAAAATGTGTCACACAACACCATGATCCTCGAAACAGTCGACCTTCTCCCCGGGACGGGCTGGTTAGCAACCGCATCTCCCAACACTCCCGACACCCCTCTCCACCCCAAAGACGTCTGGCAAATGGCCTACATCGTCACCACCGACCCCGACGCCACAACCGTCACATCAGCCCGTCCCGACAAATTCATGCTCGGCTGGCGTCGCGAACCTCTCGGCGAACGGGGCTGGCTGGCTCTGTAACCATTTCAAATCTAATTTATTGTTGACCATGCCTCCGGCGGCTGGGGCTCCGCCCCAGACCCCGCTGCTCCTCTCGCTCCGCTCGAGTCGTTCCCCTCGACGGTGCCCTCCATCTCCTGCGAAGCAGGAGCAACCAGGGTCTGGGGCGGAGCCCCAGCCGCCGGAGGCAGCACCTCTCCCCAGAGAATAGGTCGTTCGGTAGTATTGTACATATCTAGTAATTAGTATGGTCGGTAGCCTCCTCTGCCCCTGCCACGGAATCCTCCTCTGTAGCCTCTGCCTCCCCTGCCGCCACGGCCTCGGCCTCGTGCGGACATTCCAGGGATGTTGGTTCGTTTGGGTGTCACTTTTAAGGGTCGGCCTCGGAAAATGGACTCATTGAGGAGAAGGGCTTGTGACACTAGTGAGGGCTCGGCAAACTCGACGTATGCGTATCCTTTGGGTTGTCCTGTGAATTTGTCGATGAGAATGGTCACGCGGTTGATGGTGCCACAGGATTGGAAGTGTTGTTGGAGCTCTTCGGGCGTGCTGCCAAAGTCGACGTTTCCAACGTACACGCTTCGAGAATCGACATCGGCCTTGTCTTCTGTCAGGTCAGCTCCTTCTTTTTGTAATTCTGATTGCATGGCTTGCAAACGTTCTGCTTCGGCTTCCAGCTCCTTCAATCGCGTTTTCATAGCATCCACAGTCTGTTCTCCGTCGCCTGATGGCGCCTGTTCGCTGTGTTCTTGGGCTTCATCGTGGTTAATCTCCACATCCTGTGGTTCTTGACTCGTAACAGCTTCTGTCGCTTGATTATTCTCAGACATTTTAGATTATGTCTGTTGTTGTGTACTGTGGGAGTTTTTTATCTGGTTGGCTTCTATCCTTTTATTTAGCCAGTCTTTAAATCAATTGCTATTCAGATGAATCGCACTTCTCCTGTATTCAACAGTTCTATTAATTCGTGAAATTGAACTTCTAGCGAAACTGTAGACTATCTCGTAGTATACCACTTCCAGGACAAAATCAAATGACAACTTTCTTCTTCCCAATATGAAATACAGTGGAACCTGCTCTTGAGAGTATTTTATGCTTTCAAGTCACTTCGATTCTGTCGTAACTGCATACAAATTTCATGATCGACATAAATTTCCCGCCACATACCATGCGGCCCACGCGGCGGTCATGTTAGAAGGAAGTGAGTAGCACCAGCTAGGAGGATATTAAGTGGCCATTCCAGTTCGAACAGAGATGAAATTCCAAATACAAATTCTTTTTGATATTACAATGTTCTGTCTTCTCTTGACAGTTGGTTCAATTCCGATCATATCCCGCTCCTACTCACCAATGACCGGATCATGTCCGACCAAAACCTAACTCACGCCTGCATCATGTAAATGAGCGTTTAAAGATCACGGTCTAAAGGATCAATCGATTTCTCCAATTAGAATTTAGGTATTGAGGACAAAAGGAGGGTTGACGGAGTATGAAATCGGACTTTAAGTTCAGCTGGAGGCTCGTTCATAGACTTAGTAGTCTGTCAGTAGGGCAAGTGATATGCCAATTGCGAAGCAGGTGTCACTCAATTCAAACAACCTGCAATAACTTCACTAAACTTTGACACTTTTCACAAATTCATTCTTCAAAGGATCTAATCTGGGACTAGTGAGCATAAATGACAGCCACTAAACTGAGCAGTCTCAACAATTGCCCAAAGAATAACAATTCCTGATGCTGACTACCGGCTTGTTTTGACCCCGCTTTTTTGGTGCATATGCATGATTTTGATAAGGCATGATGATGGCGATGACCGACTGACTAGTCACCATTCACCGGCATGCTGCCCCTTGCCAATCGGATCCTGATGAATCCAGCCGGACTCGGAGCCGGCTTTATTAGGTCTGCTGATCAATATATATTGCCAGTGACTTCGAAGAGAAGCTTTGAATTAATTAGAAGATGCAGGAATTGACTGTGCCTCGAAACCGATCTACGCCCCTGTCGCATGGTCGCCATGGTTCTAAGCTTACTCAAGAAAAAATCTAATCCAGAGTTTACGAGCATTTTATGAACATTTTATGGGTCGATTCAATGTTGAGCTAAATTATCATTTTTTTGAATTTCCAATTGAATTTTTTATTCTGTTTTTATTTGAAGGTCAATGAGCCCCTGATGTTGACAAGTCCCCATTTATGTTTTGAGGTTAAAGTCAGAAGCACACCCCGCCTCGTGGTCTCCTGGTGCTTATCTGCAGCAGATTGCCCACATGCAGCTGCCCCGCTGTCCCCGCTGCCCCTCCTCGCAGAGTCCTTCCAAACCCTGCGTGTCCACCCCGCTTGCTAATTCGCTAGCCCCACCTCTAATTAGCGATCGGTATAAATACCGCCAGAGTCCCATGACTGGAGAAAGATTCAGCTATTGACATTTGTTTATTCATTCAATTGCGAATCAAGTCGAAGTAAATATCACACTTAAAAGAAGCAGCATTTGGTATCTGAGACCTGTTATTCAGTCAATTGCTGCATTATCACTAAATTGTAAAATCGGACTGACCTGAACTGTTCACCTCGTACAGACACAAGACCCTAGAGAGTATCACTGGATCAATTCTCGACAGTATCCAATTGCTAAGCCATTGTCATTTGCAATGATCTTTCAATTAGCAAAGCGACCAATTCAGTCAGCCGGCGGTCTCCTAACCGCAGGCCGCAGAACAGCTACCAATTTCAAGAGACTGCCCTCATTTGCCGAGATTCGGCCTATCAACATTGAGAAATACGCTCGTGAGAACAGTAAGTAAATGAAATGATTTCATCGATATTATCTTCAATCTCGGTTTCAATTATTCAAACTCACCAAGCAATTGGCACTTCCTTCAACCCCCTCAGTCTGGACACCCCTTAGCCCGACTCGAGCGAAGCGAGAGGAGCCACGGGGTCTGGGGCGGAGCCCCAGCCGCCGGAGGCAAGTAATCCCCGACCAAGAAACTAACAATTGCAGAAGCACAAGTTGACGAAGCAGTGGCCGAGTTCAGAGGCCCCACCGAGCCACCAGCAGAGGAGTCAAATGCGTCGCCCAGTCTGATTAAATCGTTTCTGTACGGATCTGAGAAGTTGAAGAAGGAGCACCAGGAAATAGAGAAGTCGTTTTCGACTGTGCTGATGAGAGGTAAATATGTGCATGAAATCGTCAGTCACAAGGTGATTCCCGCCAGGGCATACGACTACGTCCAACTGGTGTCCAAAATCTACCCTGCCATTGCCCAGGATCCCAAGAACGGAGTGCACTTGGTGGGTAGTTGGAGAACGGTCATTGGTGACCAGGACACTTATACGCATATTTGGGAATACAATGGGTTTGAGGGTTTCCACCGCACTCAGAATGTGATTCACGAGGACCCTAAGTATCTACAATACCTCGGCGAGTTGAGAGAATGTCTTCGTTCGAGAGAATCGTCGATTATGCAAGAGTTCAGTTTTTGGGGAGGCACTGCCGCTCCTCGTGAACTCGGGGGTATTTTCGAGCTTCGTTCATATGATTTAAAGGCTGGATGTTTGCTTGAATGGGAGACCCACTGGAAAAAGGGCATTGAATGCCGTCGTCAGGTCATGGAACCTGTTGGCGCCTGGTTCAGCCAGATCGGGTCTCTAAACCGAGTCCACCACTTGTGGCAGTTTGCAGATCTCGAGCATCGTAAATTGAGTCGTGCCAGGAGCTGGGAAATCCCCGGCTGGGCTGAAACTGTAAGTGCTATGATTTTTATTTGTGTGTCGTTTTGCAATACTAACTACTCTTTTAGACTCACGAGACCGTTAAACTCGTGAACCACATGGAATCGAATATCCTCGTTCCTCTTCCTTTCAGTCCTCTTAGGGTAAGTGAATTCTTGGCTGGGCGGGTCTGCCTCCGGCGGCTGGGGCTCTGCCCCAGACCCCGTGGCTCCTCTCGCTTCGCTCGAGTCGTCGCGTGGGGTTGGTTGGGACGTCTACTAACGTGTGCTAGTAATCGCTGGATCATGGTCGGTTTGTATTTATCGTGTTCTGTCCACTCCACTCTAGTAAATATATTTCTCCGTATTTATATATTTATTAATACAACCATATGTTCTATACGATTGGCTGAAACCTCTGTGAAAGTAAATAAACTAATAGCATATGAAGTATGAATATAATTAAGATTAGGTAATATCTATAGTAATAGGATTATGACTACAAATATCAATGTGAGTATTAATATGATTTTGGCTATGTACAATTAATTGGCCGGTCGTGACTTTTTACCACTTCATCACCCGCTTCTTCTCGACGTGGCTAGACTTCTCCAGCTTTTTGGCATAGTCTTTGGCCTTTTTGTTCTCAAAAACTTGTGCAAGATCATCAAAATATTCGCTGCTGAACCCTCCGTCTATGTCTTCATAAGCACCTGGTTCGGACCCACGTGTATACGCCTGCTTGCGCTTCATTTTTTGGCTGTTGAACGAGTCGTTGCGAAGCCAGGCAATGTCTATCGCATCAGGCGCTTTGGATTCGGACTCGCTATCGACATTTTCTTCTTGAATTTCTGCAGCTACCTTCTCGTCAATCTTGATCTCGGCTTGAAGGTTTTCTTTAGTTGCTCTTCGAGACTCAGATTGAATCTTGGCTGAAGCTTTTCTAAGCTTTGAGAGGTTTCCTCCTCTTACTTGTTTAACTTTAGCACCAAGAGCCCAAAGGTCACCACCAGTGGCTTTGCGTGCGTCGTGGTATGCTTGTTTGCCGAATTTCTGTGTCACTGTCCACTGTTCAACTTGACCAGATGGCGCACATACCTCCATAACAACATGTTTGTCTCGCTTCAAAGGATTCTGCAAGATACGCGGCCAGCTAGCAGGATCAGATATACTATCATCCTTCAGTTCTAACTCCTGACTCTGTTCATTGGTTCCTTTCTGCTCCTTGGCTTTTCTCTCAACAATGAGATAACTGTGTGTGGCAGTTTCAAAACTTCTTCCAAATGCTCGTCCGCTTCCTGCTAATGATTTACCACCTTCACCGCTGACTTTTCCTGATGCGGTGTTAACCAAAGACCATTTTTGTGATAATAATTGTCCTTTCTTCAGCTCCAATGCAAATTTTGGTCTTTGTACCATCTGTGCAAATTTACACCATCCGAAATAAGCGGGATTTTTACCTTTATTTCTAATTCCCAGTTCAACTTGTAAGGGACATTTGCCGTGATGGCTACATGGTGCAACAATGCTGAGTGGAAACTGTTCGTCATTCTTCCATAAACGAGGTGGATACTTTTCAGGGCTCTGGTGATCTTCGGGTCTGAACATGATTTGTCTAGCACGAGCAATAGACTCGAATCCAGTAGGGTCTCCTCTTTCAACAAGAACGAGAATACCTCCCGGTGACAAAAGGGAAAGGAGGTGCGATGTATGGTCATCTACAGAGGCTGGGTAGTGATAACCGCTACGATAAAGCTGGTGTGTAGCGATAATCAGATCATATTTCGAAGACGATTTAGCTGCTGGTAGTTGTTGACGAACTACCGTCTTGATGTGTGCTTTTTGTTTAGTTTTCGGGATTTCTTCGAATTCTATTTCGTTGACAGAGTCTGTTTCTTCGGTATTGACATCTAGTTCTTCCTGTTGCGTCTCTTCCAGTCCTTTGGTCTCCACAGCTAAAATTTCTTCGAGCTCTTGCTGCTCTTCTTCAGTAAGCGCTTCTTCGTTTTCTTCAAAAAGTTGTCCCTGCTCTTCGCTTTCCTCATGCTTCTGGGTCGCTAATACAGACACAGCTCTTTTTTTCATATCTCTATGGCCAATAACAATAGCCAGTTTCCGTTCAGGCTGCCAATCTTCAGCATCGACATCACTGAACACTTCATTTAATGCTATCATCCCCGTGGCGGGTCCAAATCCAACATCTAAAATTCGGTTCGGTCGCCACTTTTCACCGAGTCTCTGCCTTGCTTCTTTTAAAACATTGTAGAGACTGGCATAATTTTGAAGAAAAACACCTGTCAGATGTGTATCTACATCAATAGTCTCTGTGGCAGGGCGATGAGCACCACTTTCAGCCAAAGAAAGATAATATTTTGATGCATTTGACCTCAGTCTATTAGGTGTATAGCCACGGGTGGCGTTGCTTATTACTGAAGTGATTTCTTCAGGAAGAACAAGTAACTTGTTTCCAGCTGTCTTTCCCTGACGAGTGTCGATATCCAGTCTCTCTGTTCGAGCTGATCTATTCTCTTCAGCAAAATTTGGTTCATTCGAAGCATTAATCAATTCTTCCAAATTCAAAACTTCTACATTATCTTGCAAATCAGAGTGTTCGTTGACTATCTCAGCATACGGAATGGCCTTTACGCCACTCAAACGACCAGTTCCTCGAGCCGAAGGTGCTGATGATCTGTATCGAACCAGCTGAGGTGACGACAGTCGAGCTCGTTGAACGAGCCTCCTCTGTATGCTAAACATGTTGAGATTCCTTGATAAAAAGTTAATCTCAAAATAAATAAATAAACAGGATAAGTTTTCCCGTAGTTTGGCTTAGATGTGCTATGCCTATTTGCTTCCTATCAGAAGCTGTTAATTATACATTACGCTGAGATGCAGCTCGATCTGCAGGACTAAAATTTATTTCAACGCCTCACAGTCCCTGCATTTGATTGTCGATCTCTAACGGTACTTATATGCTGGAAGTATTTCCGAGGAATAGGTATTCCTAAATGTCCATACAATTATTCTTCACTTTTACACTCTTCTTATAACAAACATAACGACTACCTTTGAACAGGGTATTGAAATTATTATATTTCTAGAAAAGTCATATCAACTATCTCGAGTCAAGTGAAAAATACGGCTTTTGATTTATGCACGAAGATTGATTACTGATACCATACAGATCGTCACTTCTTGAACTATTTCATTATCGTTAGAATTATTTTGAACCTTAAAAAAATGTCACAAAAAATCCTATGTTTACATGGCTTCACTCAGAACGGCCCACTCTTTGCTAGAAAAGTGTCAGCTGTGCGAAAAACTCTTCAAAAAGCCGGTTTCGAAACCGTTTTTCTAACTGCTCCGGTGAAACTGGAAATCGCAGACCTTCCTTTTGAACCAACAAATGTCGCTTCTCTTGGTGGTTCAGACGATAGTATGAGATCATGGTGGCCCAACAGTGACTCGAATCCTAATCACTATAAACTGGATCAAGCTTTCGAGGCCATAAAACAGTCCATTATCGAAGACGGACCATATGTTGGCGTCCTCGGGTTCTCTCAGGGAGCTGCTCTAGCTGGTGTCCTGTGTCAACATATTCATAAACTACACGAAACCCAGCCAGTTTTGAAGTTTGGTATATTCTATTCCGGCTTCCGAATCATGAGACCCGAACATCAGCATTTCTACAATGAACTGATATCCGTCCCCACTCTGCATATTCTTGGATCTCTAGACACTGTTGTATCAGAAGAGCGCTCTATGGCTCTGTATAATTCCTGCAGCGACAACACCAGAACTCTGCTTCACCACCCTGGTGGCCATTTTGTTCCTAACTCGAAAGACTTCGTGACCCGTGTTGTAGAAATGGTAGTCTCCTCCACCAGCTCCAGTCCGCCAGCTACCGAACCTGACGTTGTCAATGAAAAGATCTCAGAAACATCACAGCCATCAGACGACTGGAGCGCTTTTGATACCATCGGACGAGCATAGAACTTGGGAAGTAAATTTATAGAACCTGTGATAGAGCTACTCACGAGCAGACAGCCTCCGGCGGCTGGGGCTCGGCCCCAGACCCCGCTGCTCCTCTCGCTTCGCTCGAGTCGTTACGTCGACGGTCCCAGCAGTCTCCTGCGAAGCAGGAGCCACGGGGTCTGAGGCAGCAGGCCACAACTGTAAAAAGCATTTAAATTCATTTATACATATAAGAACTCCTTTCAACGCGTTTGGAGGCAAGGGGAGGGCTTGACAGCGCTTCGGTGAACGAGTTGACATATTCGGTAAATTCCATTGCCCGTTGCGCCCGCTCGTGTTCTATGTCTCTGTTGGCGTTGTTGCGGGACTTGAGAATGGGCTTTGCTGGTTGTGTTAACATGTTTCGTTTGGACATGTGTGCTATTTCGGTGCCGGCCGAAGAACTCGGAGTTCGGGCCCATCCGACCCGTTTTCCTAGATCAATAAGTCTTGGGGATATATCGCATAATGAGATAACTGGGCTTTGTTCGTGAGCTTCAAGAAACGAGCTATGGTTATCGTCCATGAACAGGGATTCTTGTCTTTCTGACCCAACTGGATAACTTCGCGTATCGTTATCGATCATTAGTGAGTTGTCTCCGTAAGCTTCGGGGCTTAGTTGTATTGTTTGAAGAGTTGGGTCATAGGCAAACGGTGAGTCGTTGAACATAGGTTTTTTTGAGAAGCCAATGGGAATACTCGTGGCCTCAACGGCTTCAGAAATTTCGTCTAAAGGTTCTCGGTGTCCGCGATTAGTTCCCGGTGATTCTAAAACTGATTTTAATTTTGACATCCCTGATAAAATTGTTAGTATACCACGATGGGCTGTTGTGTCTTGACTCACATTTCTGTCTATGACGATTGAAATATCCTCGAAATGCTTTTCCAAATGCTCTAGATTTCGCTGAAGATCTCTCTGATACTATTGAGCTCTCCTGCTCGCTAGTAGTATAACTCTGTTCGCTTTCACTATCCAAATCAGAATATTCACTGTCGTCCTTCGACATGAGCCCACTCTCTTCTGTTATGTCATTGTCTTCGTCGATAGAACGGTACTTCTGGTATACGGGAAACTGCGGTGCCGGCAAAGTTCGCAGGGTCGAAGTTTGGAAAGCAAATAGTGGTGGTTTCAAATACAACGGATTCTGTGATAGAGGAACGATATTGAAATCGTTAGGATCATTTTCATCGAATCCTACTCCAAACATTGCTGGTAATATTTTTTGGAGTAATAGGAAACGTATCATCGAGGAGCATCAATCCATAACCAATAAACACTGGTTCAGCCACAGTGTAGCATAATTTTCTGGCTTGGCCACATAAAATAGACCTGGACGTATATCAACATTATTAACTAAATTTTTAGTCATATAAATTGTAAATGGTTTTATATAAGGCTAATGCTAATGCTAAGATTCTTCCCTATAAATAGTCTACTCGTCAGCCCCAGGACTTTCTCTCAGAAGTCCACTCAGACGTTCACGCTCGGTTCGGATTTTTTCCAGATTATCAGAGAATGAATCTAAAGTTTGACCCGACTCGGGATCAATGATGGGGTCGCGACTACTCCGCTTATCATGCAACAAAACTGATAACTTTTCTTCGGCTTCTCTAGCTCTTTGTTGTAGCTTGGCGTTTTCTTGAGCTAAGCGGGATTTTTCAGTTTTGGCCTCTTCAATATCATGAGCATTGTTGATTGCCTTCTTTTTTAATTCGAGAGAACTAGCTCTTAATTCGTCTCGTTCCTCTTGCAAAATAATGATCTGTGCTTTTAGATCACGCAACTGCAAATCAAAATGCTTGTTATTATAATTCGATCCAATGCTATTAATGCTTCTTTCTCCAGTGGTAGTATCAGCTTCGTCGTCGTCTTGTTGAGACCGAAGTTTGAGTTCATTAATTTCCTCTTGAAGCTTGCTGTTGAGGTCTTTGTGTTTGTTGAGTTCGTCGCGAGTTTTATTCAATGCTTTATCGCTGTTGCGAACATATTGTAGGGTTTCCTTGTACTGTTGTTCAAGTTCTTGGTAACGCTGTTCAGCAGTTTCTTGATGTTCTTTAAGAGCCTTTTCAAGTTTGGCATCAAGTTCCTTGGCTTGCGTGGTGTGTGCTTCTGATTGAGAGGAAAGTTGGGTAGTCAATGCATCGTGCTTTTCAGTCAACTCACTCAATGATTTCTTGTGGTTGTCCAACAATTCTCTGTGGCTTTGTAAGTCGCCAGAAGTAGATTTGAGTTCTTCCTCTAATAAAGCTAACTTGTCTTCGGCTTGCTTCCTGGCAGCTTCCGATTCAGCAAGTTCCTTCTTGAGACCGCTGACTTGAGTTAATGCAACAGTCAAATCATCAGTAGCTTTTTCAGCTGCTTCTTTATGAGACACGTGAAGCTTGTTGGCCATTTCAAGTTGACTCTGGAGATGAGAAATTCTGGGATCTTCTTCGTCATCCTCGTCGAGTCCTCGGCTAGCAGTGCCGTTAGCAGCGGCAGCACCAGCTGCAGCACCGAGACCAGCACCTACACCAGCAACAGCAAAATATTTAGATCCAGACCACATTGACACAATCTTGTCAATACCATCACCAAGTGCCTTGGAAGAATGCTCGTTTTGTTCCTCAGCGGCCTGGAGCAGGTTTCGATGGTCATTTAATTCCCGTTGAGAAGCTTCAAGTTGGAGTTTATGATCAGATAGCTGTCTTTCCAAGTCAAGGTTCTTAGCCTCCAGATCACTTCTTGCGCTCTTGTGCTCGTCAAGCTGCTTGGAAAGCTCTTTGAACTTGCTTTGAGAAGCAGTGATAGCAGCACCAGCAGCAGCCAGTGCAGCAACCTTTTCTGCAGCACTGGAAGTCAATTCCTTGTGCTGAGCTTGTAAGTCTTCATGTTTTGATTTAAATTGAGCAGCTTCATGTTCAGCAATAACCAGTCGGTCAGCCTGGTTACGAAGTTGTTGTTCAAGTTGAGCATTACTCATTTTCAAGTCATCAAGAGCTGATAACGAATCTGCATTTCCTAGCAAAAGACCACGACTAGCCCTGGTGGTTTCTAGTTCATTCTGCAACGAGGCGATAGTCGCTTTATGATCATCGATTTCTCTTTGATGTTGTTCAGGCACACCAACAGGTTGGGACGACTCTTTCAATGATTTGAGTTCAGCTAAAGCAGCATCGCGTTCCTTTTCAACAGCTGAGATACGATCGGACGCAGCAGCAGCCTGTCTTTGAATATCTCCTTGAACAGTACGAAGCTCACCTTTCAAGTCGCTAAGTGCAGTAATGAGAATCTCTCGTTCAGAAAGTGATTCTTGGTTATCTTGAGTGAGTCTTTGAGACACACGACGAAGTTTGAGAACATCGACAGGAGGATTAGATTTCGAAACATATCCAGCTTCTTTGGCAGCAGCAAGTTCTGTTTCATACCATGAATTAGATGCTTTGAGCTGCTCAATCACTTGATTAACATTATTTGCGTTGGCAGGCTCAGCAAGATTAACTTGACTGCCTCTAGGAGTCGATTGATCTACTGGATGTTGGTCAGTAAACGAGTCAACAGACCGATCTTGCGACATATTAGACACAGTAGGCGTGGTAGCATTTTCTTCGGTGTAATCTCTCGTACTTTGTGAAAAATCGGCATCAGCTCCAGACCCAGATCCGAGACCAGCAGTAGCACCAGCTCCAGCTGTACCAGCCGCAATACCTGCCAAACCAGCAATTCCAGCCAGTCCTTTAGCACTTGTATCTACTCTTGGCGAAGTACGTAATTTAGGTAACTTGATTGGTTCACGGTAGCTCTCACTATCACGACTCGATGTCGAAGAAGGAGAAGAAGCCTGTTGCCAAGCACCGGGAATGTTGGCTACTTGGTCGTGCGAAGGACTAGTCTTGAACTTTTCCTCGTCCGCAGATTCAAATGTCGTATTAGAAACGCCATCACTGCCATCATCATACGGGCTCCTTTGAACGTCCTGGCTGGCGACTCCATTATTACCAGCATTATAGCTGCCATATCCACCATTGCCATTTCCATTGGCATTTCTATTACCACTGCCACTACCATTCGACTTGGCTCCACTAGGATACTCCTGGTACGGAGAAACAGCTTCTCTAGTGTACTCATCACGGGCCACTCCACGTGGAGAAGACTCTGTATTGGCCTCATGTTGCGACGACTCTGGATGGGGGAATCCAGTCACACCAGCACCCATAGCAGCAGCTGCTGCCACAGCACCAGCACCTGCTCCAGCAATACCAGTTCCAGAATTAACTGGTACTCCGTGAGGAGGAGGAACACTACTAGTACTGGCAGTAGAAAAAGTTGATGGAGGAGTAGAACTGTCGCCAGTCGCTGTACGGTAATTACCAGAAGCAGCACTAGGAGTTCTACTATCATTAACACTCCTTTTACCAGACAGATCTGAAACAGCTGAGTTCTGGGGCACATCAGAATCAACAGGATAATTGATTCGCAATGTATCAAGTACAAAAACCATACTCAACTTCGAATTAACCTCGTAATTGTCGTAATTAACATCATTATCATTTTCGTGAAGTTCAGGACATTCACCTCCCATAACAAGAATTTTATTTCCAGCAAAAGCCGTCATCGAATGACCAGATCTCGGCGAAGGGCCAGGACCAAGGTTCTGGAATGTAAACCATTTCTTAGTAGTAAGTTTAAGAGCAGATAAAGTGCCTAAATCTTTACCCTGAGACGACCGGCCACCGAAAACATACATAATATCGCCGACAATCGTGGCAGCATGGCCTTCACAAGGAGCAGGAATGAATCCCGAGCAATCCAGCGATGTCCAAGTATTGATACTTGGATCATAGCACCAAGTATCGCTATACCAAAGCTTTCCGTCCGTACCACCGAACAAATACAGTTTATCCTGATAACTAACGACGGTGTGATTTGTACGAGGAGGAGGCGAGATCCCGCCTTCTGGCTGCACCAGTGTCCACTGAGCATTTTCCGACCTCAAAGTCGTTAAATCATACGACATAAGATCCGAGAAAAAGTAGTCGTCCAACTGACCTCCGAACACATAAACCTCCGACCCAATCGTCGAAATTGTATGTCCATATCTTCCAGACGGTCTCAAACCAGTCGAATTAGCAATTGTCCACTTAAGAGTGGTAGTATTAAGCAAATAAAGCTCATCATCCAGCACGTCCGTCTCTTCAATCTTGGTATCACCTCCAAATAAAACAAACGCATTTCCCAGCGTCAAACTCGCGTGTCCGACCCTTGGGCTCGGACATCCCTCCGTCTCGAGCCTGTATCCCGCTAAAGTGTCTATTTCTCCGAGTTAGTTTCTCAAATTTCTGGTGCCTTTGCTGCCTCCGGCGGCCGGGCGCTGCCCGGACCCGTTTGTGCTCGCTTCGCGAGCCCCAGGGACCCCTTGACCGCTCCGCGAAGCGGGGCACAACGAGTCCTGGCAGCTCCCGGCCGCCGGAGGCATCCTGTCCCCTTGGGGCTCGCGAAGCGAGCACAAACGGGTCCGGGCAGCGCCCGGCCGCCGGAGGCATCCTGTCCCCCAACAGACTTACCACTTTCAATGACCCAGAGGTCGCCGAACACGTTCGAACCCTTCAGGCCGCCCATAACGAAGACCTCGCCGTCACGAGCAGCCACGGCATTGGCAGCGTGGCCGTGTCGCGGGAAGGGCGACGAGTTGGAGATAGTGTGTCTCGACCACGGGTACTGTGGTTGTGACGAAGGGTGAGGTGACGATTGTGATCGCAAATTACTCGGCACGCTCTGTTGATGATGAAGTTGTTGTTGTTGAGGAGACTGCTGCCATTGCTGCTGACCTCCCCATTGCTGTTGGCCTCCAGGATACTGCTGGCCCATAGGACTAGTAGCGTTTCTGGAGCCAGGAGGCGATCTGACCCCTCCCGAGCTGCCATTCGGACCGTGGCCCGACATAGCGCTATTACTTCGAGATCCGGATTGTGGATAGTTTCTGTTCTGAGGAGATGCTCCATTTGGACCTCCAGAACCCGACCCAGGACTTCGTCCTGGATATGGCCCGCTTGAACCTGGTCCCGAGTACAGATTGGATATAGTGTTAGCGATGTTGGGGACGTTACCAGCGCCATGACCATTATGAGGACTCTGGCTGCCATTGCCGCTAATCATACTGTTGGTGCTGCTGACAGTCGACGCTCCACTGACCTGTCTCTGAGTGGGCGACGAGCCTTCTTCACCACCAGCACCACCTACCAGCGCATCTTTCGCACCTTCAAACGCTTTTGGGACCACCGAGTTCCGGGCCCCGTCTTTCTTATTCTTCTTATTTTTCGAGAAAATAGCCATTTTCTCCTACTCCTGTCTTCTCCTGTTAGTGCCAGTCCCCTCGCCGGGTGGGTTAATGTTGTCTCCGGCGGCTGGGGCTCTGCCCCAGACCCCCTGGCTCCTCTCGCTTCGCTCGAGTCGGGGCGGGGAGGTGTCCTCATGCCTCCGGCGGCTGGGGCTGTGCCCCAGACCCCCTGGCTCCTCTCGCTTCGCTCGAGTCGAGCGGCCACGATCCCAGCAAACTATTGCGAAGTAGGAGCCACGGGATCTGGGACGCAGTCCCAGCCGCCGGAGGCACACCCCGACCCCCAATTGACCAGAGTCTCCTGCGAAGCAGGAGCAAAGGGGTCTGGGGCGCAGCCCCAGCCGCCGGAGGCACAATTCCGACCTCCTGATTTCACGTACCTCCGTGGGTGTTAGATGAGTGGTGACACTCGTGAGTTGCGGTCTGAACGTGTTCTGAACCGATGATGGTAGTACAAGTACGGATCTCGGTGTGAGCAGTCCGTGGGTGATTTCAGTGAGTGAGCTGTCGGTTCGTGACCAGAGCTCAACACCAGAAAAGTTCAAGTTCCAAAAACCCGTCAACTGGCCAGCGACAGAGTCCAATTGCTGGTCAACGGTCGTATTTTCGTGTGGTGGTGATGCGGTTGGAGAACTGAGTTTCTCTCAACCAACACCGTACTCTCGACTCGGTTTTCTGTAGAGTGTACTCTCTACTGTATTTTCTTGACTCTGCTCTCTCGACTCTGTTCTCTTGAGTCTGTTCTCTCGAGTCTGTTTTTGAGTCTCTACTCCTTAGTTCGTGGTCTCTAAACTGGTCTGGAGACTGTTCTCTGTGTTCTGTAGAGTGGTAATGTAGGTCTGTAGGTCGGTTTTTAGGCCTGAATTTGGTCTGTAGGTCGTGGTCTGTTAAGTGGACTGTACGGTGGTGGTCAGGTTGCATGTGTGAGCTGTCTGGAGCAGGCCGGTCTGAAGCGTCTGTAGCGCCAGGGCTGATCCCAGGGGGGACGAGGGAGAAGGTTAAGCGTGGATATGCGGGTGGGAGCGTGAAAAAAAACCTCCCCGCAACCCGCAATGGGCTTAATTTTCAAGCCGCTGGGTTGCTTGGCAGGAGAAAGGCAAGCCGAGCACCTGATGGCCTGCAGCTGCCGCCTTCGCTGATGCTGCTGCTGCTGCTAGCGGAAACTGGAGAGGCGGGGCTGGTTCAGTTTATGGAAAGCACAGGCAGATCCTACTGCTCGCTCTTTCTCCGTAATTAAATAATACTTTAAATACTTTAATAATTATTATTTTCTTTTTTAGTAACCTCACTTTCGTCTCTAAATAATATTTCCCTCTTTTCTTTGTTCCCCTGCCGATACTCGTGAGGGGGGTGGGGTCCTGCCTCCGGCGGCTGGGGCTCCGCCCCAGACCCCGTGGCTCCTCTCGCTTCGCTCGAGTCGGGCGTCGGGGGTGTCAGAAGCGTTGGGTTTGGTGAACTAAGTTCTGGATTTTGGGTTCTGTGAGTGTGAGTGTGAGTGGGTGGAATCTGTTACTAGCTCGTTTGTCTGATGATCCTGCTACTGCTCCTGTTTCAGGGTTTAATTTTGTGTGATTCTCCCTCAATTGGTTTCAATCCAGCTCAATTCAGTTAAATTCAAGTCAATTCGGATCAATTGCCTGATTTTGTGCCGATACTGTCAACTGTCGATTCAATTGACTCTGCTCATCAGCTCAGTTGACTTTTTTCACTGCTGGAGTGTAACATTCCATTGCATGATCTTGAATTTTTCACTGCATGATGAGCGAGCACCTGAACTATGTATTTCCATTTGCATGATCTGAACAATGTTCACTGCATGACCTGATTTTTGTTTCATGGCCATGGATCGCAATTGGCTTGAATTTCTAATTTCTGAACCAGTGGCAGTCAACTGGAAAACTCATTACGTACCAAAATCACGGGTTTCTGGATCACATTCACCCTCTCTCTACTTTTCACCACCGTCGTCAACCTGCAGCCAGGGGGTTGATCCCGTTATAACAATGCAGATCATTTCATTTACCCCAGTGATTTTGGTGTTCCTGAGGCTCTATGGTCCTCAAAATAAACCTAATCGAACCGCAATTGTTCCTTACATATCCAAATACTCTCACAAGTGCAATTGCATTACTTCATCTGCTCTAATATCGACTCAAAAATGTCCCTACCCCGTTAGAAGCATGTTCCTTCCAGCTGACCCTCCTCACTCTGAACTACCTCTATCTCCAGTAAAAGCACTTCTTTCGTCGATTCCACCCCCTCCCCAAACTGCTCCATCGCCCGACGCACCGATTCGAGCGCAGCGAGAGGAGCAGCGGGGTCTGGGCGGAGCCCCAGCCGCCGGAGGCTGCACCCTCCGGCCCCCTGACTGCCTCCGGCGGCTGGGGCTCTGCCCCAGACCCCGTGGCTTGCTTCGCTCGAAAAAATACGTTTGGAAAGAGGCTCGTGGAGCAGAGAGGGATGTATGGCGGTGTGGAAACGGGTGGTGTACGAGTGCGGTGCCGATCATGGCGAGGCTTTTCAGGGGGTTTCTGGGGTGCATGAGGGTTCGTGGTGCCGTGCCGTGGTTTTCGACTGACGAAATTATTTTTTAAAAAATTCAGGGTCCTGAAAAATCGTCAGTGAGGTGGCTATTTTACCCGGAGGCGGTCTGACGAGTCGTCTTTGCTGTTTATTTTCGCAATCAATCTACAAAATAGCCAAGTTTGAACGATCATGCTTGATCATGTATCTGCAACCCGTATATAACAGCTATATTGCTTATATTTTTGTTTGCTTGCTGATAGCGACAATCACTTTTTTTTTATATCCCGGATTAACGGGCCCTTATCTATTCGGCAGTTTCTCACTAAAACTGGTATCACAAGTGTCACTCAGGATCTAACAGCCTGACCATACCCAGTTGAGTCAAAGTGCTGTTCTCTTGGAGCTGGTCTTTACTGGATCCCACGGGTTAATCAGTCTCACCCAAAACCACTACTTCTGGGACTATCAGGCTAACTCAACGGCTACTGAATGACATCACTGATATTAATAATGATCAGTTTCTGTCAAAGACGATAAACGCACACAGGGGCCCCATGCAGGGTCCTAAAGGGGCGTGCCTCCGGCGACTGGGGCTGCGCTCCAGAGCCGACTTCTCCTCTCACTGCGCTCGAGTCGTTACGTGTAGACCACCCCCCCTCCAACTCCTGCGAAGCAGGAGCAACCAGGGTCTGGGGCGGAGCCCCAGCCGCCGGAGGCACACCCCACCCCCACCGAGACCCTGGCACGGCGCTAGCACCGGAGTTTAATTACGAGTTTAAGTCGAACCTTAACAGGAGAAGGTGGTGCCACCGGAGAGTGGGTGGGGCAGGGTCAGTGTCGCGTGAGGAGGGGGAGGGGCATTTGAGATAGACGTGGCATGTCTCAGATGGAGGCCAAGGGTGACTCAGCCACCGGCCAAGCCCTGCCACGAACAGAAACCGGGACCATGCCAGACCTCTCGGGGAGGGGAGCTTGAACAGACAGTTTCCAGTGGACGGGTAAAACCCGCTGGCGGAAGAAAAAAGAGGCTGTTTGAACACCCGGCGGCTGTTTCTGCGGGACACAGAATCCGACTCGTCAGGTTCTGGAAGCGCCGCTAGCCAGCCAGCGAGTGAGAAGTAGATTGACAGAACTGACGCTGGACCGCAGGACGCACCGGGTCTATTCTGTCACCATGCATATCCACGATTCAGGCAGCGATCGCCGCCATTACTGGCACCAGGCAGAGATCTGCCGATCGCGCAATGCGATCAACCAAGAAACGCACGGTTCTTTTTTTTGAAAAATTTGGAAACCAACCAACCAACCCAAACCGCCAAAAAAATATATTCTGGATCAGAAGATAACAACGGCCACCATCGCCGCCTTCACCACCGGGTGAATTGAGTCGGGAGACGGGGGTGTGCCTCCGGCGGCTGGGGCTCCGCCCCAGACCCTGGTTGCTCCTGCTTCGCAGGAGTTGGAGGGGGAGGTCCACACGTAACGACTCGAGCGGAGCGAGAGGAGCAGCGGGGTCTGGGGCTCCGCCCCAGTCGCCGGAGGCACTGGCGGCCACCCGAAGAGCACGGAATATGAATTGCCCGGCCAGGGTTGCAGCAGCTGTCGGGGGAGTGTTTTTGAGACACTGGCCGTGGCTGGGAATGGGTGCCGGGAGGACCGGGGCCGAGGGCGGATTGGGAAAATGCCCAGATTTGGGAGAGTGCGAGGCCGGCGAGCCGGTTTGGGAGGAGCCCTTGGTTGCGGCGGAGAGTGGAAAATACCCGGCGCCTTTGGCCGCCTGTGGATTGTTTTTTTTGTGTTTTTATTGTTTCTTATTTTGGGGCTTTTGCGTTTGCGTGAGAGAGAGAGAGCGAGGGCCTAGAAGACGTTGACGCCGTTGGATCGACTGCAGCAGAAACGGGCCCGGTGAGATGCCCACGGCGCCGGTGTCCAAATGCGAGGGCCAGATCCTGTCTTGGCAAGTGGGTCGCGAGATGGCGAGGGGCAGACGAGGGGAAGACGAGGGACAGGCGAGCGACCGTCGAAGGGTAAAAGTGGGTCACTCGAGGGGCAGATGAGGGACACATGAGACAGAGACAGAGACTGACAGTGGAGGGTCTGATCTAGGATGAAAAGAACCAAGCAATTGACAGTGAGACTGACAATGTCTCACCAGTTATAGGATGCTCGTGTGACGGTCAGACACTCTTCCAACTTCGTCAACCACCATCTGCCCTGAAAGAGGTTAGCAGAAACCCCTGGTCAACCCGCAGTAGCCTGTTCCCCCTCGCCCGACTCGAGCGAAGCGAGAGGAGCAACCAGGGTCTGGGGCGGAGCCCCAGCCGCCGGAGGCAGACCCCCTCCCAGGAAGAACCCCCCAGTGGGATAGAAGTTTCACAATCAAGTAATATTACTAGTATAGACACTGAACACATAAACAAACCAATAACCCATTACAGCTAGCAAACACAAATAAACAATAAAAAAAACAAACAACGAAAAATCACTTTTAGTGAAAGCCCGCGACAGACGAGTGCGCGACCAACCCCAACAGCAGCAGCAACGTCGTAGTTGGTACGGTACGTGAGGTGGAGCCAGGTGCATAGACATATGTCATGCCATGCAGTGGCCAGGCCAGGCTGTCAGGGAAGAGGCGCCAGAGGTGTGTTGGCGGGCTTTCGTGTCCCTGTCGGAGAGACAGGGATGAGGAGGGGGAGACGAGAATGAGGAGTAGAATCATAAGGGTGAGGATGTGACAGAGAAGAGCTAACAGGCAGACTGAAGAAGCAGACTGAAGTGACGAGGGAGAAACTCTGATGGCCCAACTGACCAGTAAGTGACTCAGGCTGACCTGTTTCAAATCACACTGTGCTGATATGTGCTGATATCCACAGCTCACTCTTCTAATCCTCGACCCAGAAATAACCAAATAAAACGAGTCTAAACCCTAGAACTGAAACACCGGAAATTGGAACTGTACTAGAACCCTTTTAGAGACAGACCATCGGCGAATCACAAATAAACGACTGCAGCTATTTCTAGCCGTCTCCACAGCCGAATAAACAACAACATCACTCATAAATGCAATACAAGACCGGAACTAAGGAACAACAACAACAACAGCACAGCCATTAGCCAACACATTAATGTGTAGAGTGGCCACGGTGATATTTCAGTCCGTTCAAGTTCTTATATCGCTTGCCACACACCTCGCATCGATAAGGCTTGTCCTTCTCCATACCCATTCCCTCTGGATATGGAGTATTCGAGGTGGGATCGATAATGCTGTAAGTTCCGTCTTCATTGAGATGCAACGTCTGGTTCTGATGACCGTGCATTCGATGGTATTTCAACCCGTTCTGGTTCTTATAAGTCTTTTCACAGCCAATAACTGGACATTTAAACGGTTTGTGCTCGCCCCTCTCCATGACATACAAATGGCGAGCGGGGTCGTCAATACACATTTCGTCGTCCTCATCCATCATCATTGGCGTAGCAGTCGCACTCGAAACAGGCGACAAAAACACCTCGTTCGTCGACACAGCCTCTAGACTCTGCATGCGACGCATCACTGGCGGTTCCACAGGCGGCGACGGCGAGATATGGGCCTCTTCATAATGGCGCAGCAAATCGTGCAAAGTAGGCAGAATCTGGCCACAGCACGAGTAATCCTTACAAAAATCGGCCTCCAAATTCGGCAAATAGCTCGTCGAGTTAATCGGCGACATCGACACCGGCACCGGTGGCATGTTATTAAAAATGACCCTGCTACTGTTAGACCCGTGTTTGGAGGGTGGGATGCTGCCTCCGGCGGCTGGGGCTCCGCCCCAGACCCTGGTTGCTCCTGCTTCGCAGGAGTTGGAGGGGGGTTCCACACGCAACGACTCGAGCGCAGCGAGAGGAGCAGTGGGGTCTGGGGCGCAGCCCCAGCCGCCGGAGGCATGTGCCCCCCGGAAGGTGTGTACTTACTCGTCGCGGAGCCAGGAGCCCACCGACATGCCGCCCCAGGAGATACCGCCCATGCCCTGTGAGTGGGCCATGCTTTCGCGGCGGAAGCGCTGCTGGGGCTGTGACGAGAATTGGTTGTTGCGTTGGTACGAGATGTCTATTGGCACGGCCGAGCTCATCTTGTGTGTTGGTGGTGGTGGTGAATAAATAAGTCAATAAATAATAAGCGACGGAGGTCGGATGAGAGTCGTGTCGCTGGTGGTGTTCACTCGGTTACTCAGTCGGAGGGTGCAGGCTCAGAATCTTCTGTTCTGTTCTGTTCTGTGAAATTCTACCAGTGGATGGTTTCCAGTGGTTGTTATACCGTGCGAATGATTTTCTACGGTCGTTTTACGGTGACGTTGTTCTACCGTGTGTGTGTATGTTCGACCTTGTTCTACCAGTGGAAATTCTACTGTGTCAATGTTGGATGTTCTACCAGTGGTTGTTTTCGGGATGTAGCCGTCTTCTGCTGTGTTCTATAGCTACTTCTACCCTCGAAATGGCGAGCAGCAACAAGTCCAACTTCGGTTTTCAGACTACCAAGTGTGGTGAAACTGGTGGTAGAGGTGATGGTGGTATTACTAACGTATCAACGACTGTGAAGCAGCAGAGGCAACAACAGCAGCAGTCGTGGCGTTTAGCGACAAAAAAATGTGATGTGGACTTTCACAAAGGGAATTCTCCAGTGAAAGCCGTTTATGGTGTATACTCGTGAGGTGCGGTGTTCTGTAGTGAAATATGTACGATCAGTGAAATTTCACTTACTAATTCACTACTCGCTAATTTACTAACTCACAAACCAAACCGATTAACCGATTGAAAATAAATGTTCGACCGACTGACTAAACTAGGCGGCCAGTAACAGCGGCAGGGGTAAATAGATTGTGTGGTTGTGGTATGGTGTGGCGGTATATCAGGGATTATGGAAAAACCCAAAAAAAAGCCAAATTGCGGTTGATGATTGATTGATTGATGGATGTCTTGAACTGGCTGACTGATTAACTGACGGAAATACAGTCTATCTCTAATAATTGCAGCCAAACGTCAAAGGCTAACCAAGTCTAAAATATTATTATTAATTAATTCGTTCCCGCACTTTAGCGAAACAGCAGCAACAAGGTTTACTGGATGATATCGTCGTATGTAGGTGTGGGATATTCCTGATTATATATATATATATATATATATTTCTATATGTAATGTACATGTATGTGTGGGAGGGACACTGGGAGTTTAGAAGAAGCAAGTCCACTTTGTGTGAATGATGTATGTATGTAAGGATGCACAATGCGGTATCTGCATGTGCACTCACCGTTTAGACAAACACGGACAGCTGCGGATAGCGAGCGACTCCAACAATCACCCCTCCGAGGGGGGCTACTAGGGCAACCTGGCGGGGGAGGGGGGTCTGCCTCCGGCGGCTGGGGCTCCGCCCCAGACCCTGGTTGCTCCTCTCGCTGCGCTCGAGTCGTTGCTGGGGGGTGGGTGCTCGTTCAGTCGGTCGGGAAAATCTCCTACCCCCGGGAAATCTCCTGCGAAGCAGGAGCAACCAGGGTCTGGGGCGGAGCCCCAGCCGCCGGAGGCATACCCCCCTCCCCCCCGGAGGGGCAACCACGCTAGTGCGGAAGAGGGGTTCGATCAGGGGTGAGCCCCACCACTGCCCCACTAGCGAGGGCGACGAGTGAAGAGAAAACCAGAAACAAAGCCTGGAAACCATGTCAGTTGAACGAGTGGCATGTCCCGGTTGGCAAGCCCGAGCGCCCGCCCCGGTTCGGCCCCCGGAAGCAAGCTTCGCCAACGGCAATTGCCTGTTGGAGGAAGGGAAGTCAGGGTCTGGTAGCAGCGGCAGGCAGGAACAGCAGCGACGGCAACGCCAGCAGCAGCAGCGCCTGAACAGCCCGCAGGCCGCCGGTCGACCCTGGGTTGGGAGGGTGGACGGGCCCGCATGAACCAGATCGCATTCGGACCATGCACCGTCGATAATCTGCAGGAAAAGGGGCTCCTGCTGGACCTGCTGCTGCTTGCTAGTCACCCAGGGCACGGGTTCCCTCTGGAAACAGAAACCAACGCATGCGCACCTTTTCAGATGTAGGCGAAAAGCGACATCCGGCAGCCTGCACCCTGCCATGCACGTCTGCACACTAGCGACGATGGAGATGTACCGCGGCGTTTCTTTTTCCTCCCTACTTGCCACGCTAACCTGTGCCCGGTTAGCCTATCCTGCCAGACAACGGACCGGGTTACCCTGCTGGGAGGGAGGGGGGTCTGCCTCCGGCGGCTGGGGCTCCGCCCCAGACCCTGGTTGCTCCTCTCGCTTCGCTCGAGTCGTGGCGTGGCGAGTTGCCCGCTCACCCGGAAATCTCCTGCGAAGCAGGAGCAACCAGGGTCTGGGGCGGAGCCCCAGCCGCCGGAGGCACTTCCCACCACCCACTACCCCCCCGAACCCCCCTGGAGTGCATGTCACTAATCTTATCTCAGAAACTTTATGCCGCAGTGAAAGTATAATTTTATTATTTTATCCTGCTAACTTAAACAGTTCGCGTCCAGCGTAATAAGGCAATAGTTAGGCCGAAGCTATAGCTATAAATAAGCTGGCGCCAGGCCGATTACGGCTGATATCGTGGTCGCCCTGTAAGGTGGGTATACGGGGTACCTGGTGCTGGTGCGGGGCTGGCGACTACGGGGGGTATCACCCCCTGGTTCTGGTAGATTGGCTTGCAATCAGTTGCAATCGGGGTCCATCATCTGTTTCTGTCTGGCTGCACGTACCAACGCACTCGCTCGCTGGATAGGGCTCCATCGGCCGGTGGCTGGGCTCCGCTCGTGTCTCGTCGTTCTTTCTGTATCGGTATATCTCCGGGCACATCAACTCAAACCGGTCCCTCGATTCCCACGCCCTATCGACGGGAATTTCCTTTGTACCGGATCTCGGGTCGTCACACGACGACGGACTTCGTGAGGGGGAGGAGGGTCCTGCCTCCGGCGGCTGGGGCTCCGCCCCAGACCCTGGTTGCTCCTCTCGCTTCGCTCGAGTCGGGCGTCGACGTGACCGGAGAACGCGGTCGTGGACGGTTCTTTGTTGCCGGGATTGGATTTATTTGTTTTGTTATCTATCGCTGAAATGGTCGCATGGCCGATGCTGCTTCGGTGGTCGTCGGTGTCTCACCAGCATCGCTTCCTCGCATCGAATACTCCACTTCAACGTCGTCAGTCGTCTTCTGGCGCTAACCTTTTCGTATCTCGCTCAAAACTCCGTTACCCTGTCTTACTGCACCTCTATCGTACGATGCAGCCCAAACTAATCCCGTAACTGTCTATCGCCAAACTAAGCTTGCCAATCCCTGGCCCATCCCTGCCTTATCAAGTGCGTGCAGTCGCACATCCATACTCTAGCCTGATTGGGTTGTCCGCATTCTACAATTTCAGGAGACCGCCATTCATCTCTCTCTTTTTATTCCTCCTCCTCTTCTTATTTCCTTTCTTCCATTTGTAATTGTTTTTTCGACCTGCTGCAACCGCATTCCGACTTTTGTTCTGCCCTCCTCGCCACCTGTACCATATCCAAATCAGAACTCCACCTCTCGAACTCGCCTCACACAACGAACCCCTCCTTCTTCTGCACCTCATCTGGAACACACACTCCGTCTAACCAGTCTCGCTCGTTCCAACTCCCTCAGACACCTTTGTAAAATAGACTCCTGCAATTCATGACAAAGGTTAAATCAACTAACCCTCCTGGCTCTGACCCTGGCTGCTACCCTTGCCAAGGCCCCTCACCAGTACAGACGTCAAACTTTAACTCTATCTCCCAGATGTGACCTGCCGGTTCCGGCCACGGGGGGCATGCCTCCGGCGGCTGGGGCTCCGCCCCAGACCCTGGTTGCTCCTCTCGCTGCGCTCGAGTCGTTGCGTGGAGACCCCCCGAAAAAAACTCCTGCGAAGCAGGAGCAACCAGGGTCTGGGGCGGAGCCCCAGCCGCCGGAGGCACACCCCGTCCCCCCAAGGGTGACGGGGGTTTATCGGGTGAACGGTACCTGCGCCGGCTTAGCGCTGGTGGTGCGTGTTCGATGCCTCGGACCCTGGTGTGGAATGTGTGGACGAACGGGTCGATCGTGGGCTTCGAGGCGATAGGGGAGGTTGGTGTTGATGAGATACGAGTAAACAATGGAGGTTTTGCCGTTATTTGGTTAGTAGAATCAGGGGGCGGCAGCAACAGCAGCAGCAGCAGCAGCAGCAGCAGCAGCAGCAGCAGCAGCAGCAGCTTATTCCCAATTGATCTGTTCTGATTGCAACATGCTCGGATGCCTCGTCGATGGTTGTTTGTTGATGATAAGAATTAGCATGCTGCAGCAGTAGCTAGCTGCTGCTGCTGGTGACGGCGGTGCTGCTGGCTGTGGTTTATTGTGGATCTCCGGTCGTTGTCTTGTTCCTGCACTAACCTCGTCTCACGGAGGCCGATTACCACGCTAGCCATGCTGCTTGCCGCCTTAGCTCTTGAGATCTTATAGACCCTCGCAGCCACGCTAGTCCTTTTCCAGGCATGTGCATTGGATCGATGCGCCTCAAGAAGCATCTGCCAACGGCTCCATTATCTCCCGCCTCGCTGCTGGCTATTTCAACTTCCCCGTTTGTATCATTCCTATTATTAACTTATCTTCATGGGTAAATTGGTCAAATCGGTTTTTTTTTTTTGACTTCCGTTGGTGTTTAATTGTGGCTCTAGAGTTACCATGGAAATAAATCGTATTTTCGTCGAAATAGGCAAATCCGAAAGGTTGACTTATTTTCGATTGTGTTTTTGGGTCTGCATTGTCTCATGTCTCACTTTACTTTTTCGATTTTGATTTTGATTTTGTTGGCGGCACTTTTATCATCATCGTCACCGGAAGCCTGGGTCCGATTGTGAAAAATACACCAGGAACTGCCACCCAGCACCACCAAAAACATCTGGTAGATCTGGTGACGGTGCCTGTACACCATCGAATTTAGAGGCGGAGAAACGGAATAATGTCTGTCTTGTCTGGGATCTTAGGTGGACCTGCAGATTTGGGACAATGACAATCTGATTCACGATATCGGCACTGCCACAAACTCGGTAGCGGATATCCTAATTTGATACAAGGAGAATCATAATCAGAGCCTTGAATTGAACCGAGTCCTGTCGTCTCGTTTGCGTCTTGCTCCTCTCGGGCGTGCTTCTCTCGGGGCGTTACGAGCTCTTTGTTAGTTAATTAGTTAGTTAGTCAGTCGTCTATCGGTAGTCGTCTACTGGGCAGTCGTCTATAAGGCAGTCAGTTGATCAGGCAATGAGGTAATCCGGTAGTCAGTTGATCAGACTATTTTCTGTCAGTCTGGTTAGGTAATGTGAATCTAGACATCAGAGCTTAGTGAGACATCTGGACTTAGCAGCCACCTGAGCTTAGTATCTGACCCTAGTGAGACATCTGAACTTAAGAACCACCTGAGTCTAGTGAAACATCTGAAACATAGTGAGACATCTGGACTCGAACACTGAACTCGACTCAGGTATCTAACCCCAGTTGGCCTCTGAACCATAGATGAGTCCAGGCTAAATCCAGGCTGCATCCAGACTGAACGTTATTCTTCGAAAGCATCACTATTCTCCACACTACAGACTACATTGACGTGACAGCAAACTTAATTCTTTTAAATTTGTCTCGAATCAGACTGACCCTGTTCTGTCTGTTCTGTTCTGTTGACGTTAATTCTGCTTATTACCTCTTGGGTTCAATCACGCCGATCTTGCGATCCAGCTATCATTACCTCAGTCGTGCCTGAGTATCTGTCCATCTGTTTATATGTACGATCGGTACCTCATCTCCCAGACTGCCTCCGGCGGCTGGGGCTCCGCCCCAGACCCTGGTTGCTCCTCTCGCTTCGCTCGAGTCGGGCTTGGGGGTCGCCAGCCCGTTCCACAGAGTTCTAGCAGTCTCCTGCGAAGCAGGAGCAACCAGGGTCTGGGGCGGAGCCCCAGCCGCCGGAGGCACGATCCCCGTCACGAACCTGCCCCTCTCAGATCCTACAGCTAGCTTGTTTCATCCATATACTCTGGTCGTATTTTATCCATGCTACCAAAGTTCTAGACAAACATCAGACTGACCTGTTATAATAGAGTTATCTGAACAATGTTTTACAACTCAGTTTAGCTGGCTACTTGTATTGATTTGCACTCATGTGCCCTGTAAAGTGAGCTAGGTAAACAGGACATCACTGACCATCAGATCAGTGAACAATTGTTGGATCTGCCATGCATGGCCCTCACAAATAAGTCCCATCTGGTTTATGTATGAGATTAGTTTTAATTTAACTTGCATATGCAACTTAGTTTCCAGCGATCCTTGCCGGTCTGTACTAGCCAATCGTCTTCAAACAAGGGCCAGCTCTACGTCACGTTCCTCGGCTATTTTGCAAGGGCTGGCCTGTGTTGATCTGGAGTCGTCCACCGAATCCTGTTATGACAAGACAATAGCATTCTTCTTTTTGCCAGTCACCAATCAAAAAACTGTCACCAGACTGTCTCCACTGTAACCTGAACTGACCACTGAAACTAACTGGTTACGTAATAAGAGTTTCTCGACTTCTGGCTGAAAGTTCTAGAATCCTTTTGGAAGTTTGCTACCTTCTGCTGCCGCTGTTTACCTGCTGATAAATATGTCCCCCATGTAGGGATTCGGCGGTCGGAAGCGGCCTCCCCATCTAGCAAACGAAGCAGCCGTCTAAAGCGTTATCGGTCTAGTGGACGGCACCCTGCGTTCAGACATGTGCGCCCGTGCGCTTGTCCTGTTCGGGCAAGTGCTAGTCAGGGTCTAGTTTGTTGAGCGCTAACCGCATCCCGACCTTGTTCTCCGCGCAAACAATGGGCCCTCTCTCGACTCTTTCCCCGCTAGTCTGGGTTGCTATTCACTATATCGATTAGGAAGTAATAGGGATGGCTTATCTCTTTGTGCTCGCTGCTGCCTGATAACGTAACACTACCTCCATCCGTACTAGCTTCTTTTTACGCCGATAAGATAAGAATCGTCAGGGGGGCACTGCCTCCGGCGGCTGGGGCTCCGCCCCAGACCCTGGTTGCTCCTGCTTCGCAGGAGTTAACCGGGACCGTAGACGCAACGACTCGAGCGAAGCGAGAGGAGCAACCAGGGTCTGGGGCGGAGCCCCAGCCGCCGGAGGCAGCGTGGGCCCCCGCGACATAGTATTAGAATTAGATTAGAGTTAAATGTAAAGGGGGAGGGATTATCTTCTCTCGACGAGGAAGAAATGCATGGCGACGTAGCCGGCGATCAGGAACAGGCCGAAGACGATGGCCAGGCCGGCCACGTCGTCCCAGAGGGCGCCGCTGTCGAAACCGAAGGTACTGAGGATGGTGGCCCCCGGGACCTCGATGCTGAGCCCGAACTTCTTTTCTGTCAGCGTCAGGTAGCGTACTTCATTGACGGTTAATGCTTCGTATGCGTAGTGGAAGATGGAGATGTACTTGAACCATACGGCCCCTGCTGGCATCGAGTCTTGGTTGAGGAACAGACCAGCAAATAACAGACTGAACAGCATCACGAGACATCCTACAAGACTGGCTACTCCGGTGTTCTGGATCATGATTCCAATGAGAAGACAGGTCGAGGCTGCGGTGAGGTTGAACAATACGAGAATCAGCAGGAATCGCAGGAACGCATATCCGTCAGTGGACAATCCTACTAGTGGGTACACGATCAGTCCAAGCAGAATAGGAGGAAAAACTCGAAGGGGAATGATATCGAACATCACTTTGGCAAGATAGTATGCAATTGGATGGTAGTATCCGTTTGCCCGCTCGCGAATGAAGATAATACGTTCTTCGGCAAATAGCTGGAGAGTGGTCAGGGTGGAGAATCCAAAGAGTGCAAGCAAAAAGAAGAAAAGACCCAGTCTGTTCTGGAACCCGCTGATATCGTTGGTCACATTAAAATACAGAACTCCACAGAAAACTGCTAGCAGAACCGCCATCACATAGTGAGTCAGCAGTAGCATGGGATTTCGGTATAAATTTTTAAAGGTTCGGCCAGAAAGAATGCGGAATTGCCCAAATACACCCACTTTATCATGACCCTTGAGTTCTTTTGGAATACTGGACGCACCGCCGCGTGTCGCTGGCGAAGTAGCATCATCTCCAGTCTCCGGACCGTCACCATTTTGGTTGGGGGTCTCGTAACCGCTAGTCAGATTCGACTCGTCAGCATCAATAACAGCCTGCTTTTGAGCCTGAATCTTTTGGCGAATGGACTCGGCCAATGGACTGTTTTTATACAGTTCCACAAGAGTGCTGAGAGATGGAGGTGCACGAATGGCTGGTGTGGTAGAGATTCTTCGACGAAGATGGTTTTCATGTGCTTCTTCTCCAGACAATTCATTTCGATGTACAGCATAATGTCTCCACTCACGTGTAGAATCTTCGATAGTATTGGCACGGGGAATAGGATTATGAATATCATCCGACTCGGTGCTGTTAGACTGGCCTCCTTCGCTCAAATGCTCATTCGCCTGATCATCGCCAGCTGAATCGCCATTACTACTGCTACCACCACTATTATCCGCTTCCATAGCCAGGTCAATCAAGAAATCACCCATATTATATCCACTAGGACAGGGGTATCCGATTTCAGCGAAATAATTACTGGCTTCCGACTGGGGTCCGGAATACACCACCGAACCCTTTGCTAGCAACATCAACTCATCAAACTGAGCAACAATGTTGGATCGCGGTTGGTGGATGGTAAACACAACAGTACGGTTATAATTTCTTGCCAAGTGAACGAGACTACTAATGACATTAAAAGCATTGTAAGCATCCAGACCCGATGTGGGTTCGTCCAAAAACAAAATCGATGGCGAGGTCACTAACTCACAAGCAATTGCAACTCTTCTCTTCTCACCACCAGATATACCTCTATTAGTCTCATTACCAACCAACTGATCTTTCAAGCCAAGAATTCCCAACTCGTTCATGGTCTCTAAGGCACGCAACTTCTTGGCATCGTCAGACATGGATTTCGGCAGTCTCAACAGAGCACTGGTGACAATAGTTTCATATACAGTCAAGGTAGGAATCAAACAGTCTTCCTGGTCGACAAATCCAATCACCTTTTTATACCTGTTTTTACTAATGACCTCACGTCCATTCACGTAAATATGGCCTTCAGTGACACCTCGTTTCGTTTTCGACGCCAGAATATCCAGCAAAGTCGTCTTACCAGCACCAGACCCGCCCATAATAGCCAGCACACTGCCTTCTTTGACCTGGCCAAACACTCCATCAAGAATCTTCACCGGCCGTTTCTTGTCACTGTACGAGATATCTTCAAACTGCAAACTCGTAGCCTGGTGATTAGCCATCAATTTAGCAGCATCGCTATCAGACGGAATCTGCAGGTATCCGAGTTTGTTATTCTGACTGCGGTTCATAAAGTACTGGAAAATAACTGCTCCACCAAGAATAAACACTAAAGCCGAAATAAACGCTGCCAGTACAAACCCTCGACGAACACTCTTCTCAGGAGGCAGGTACCCTGGCAATTCTGTATAATGTAGACACTCGCTTGAATCACATTCTAAAGTGATATATGGGTCACCAAACACCGATTTGATCAAATCATTCATCGATGGTTCTGAAAACTTGCACGATTTAGTGCTACGATCACATTCAAAGAAACCAGGGCCGCTAATTGTTTCAGTCAGGAAATCTGAAATATCAATTGATCCTGCCTCTCCACACAACATTCTCTCTGGCACACATTTACAACTGATCTCGGGACACTGGTATTTCGTGATATTCGTATTACTCAAGACCTCGGTCTCAAAAGTACAATTACTCAGACCACAATAAAAACTCTCGACCTGGTCGACCCAGAACTGGAAATCGCATTCTGCACTAGTACTGTTACAAGAAAAAGTCACTTGAGGAATTTTTCCTGCCAGAATATCGAGAATCTTACGGTTTGTCACATTACACATCTGATTATTCTTCTTCACTAGCAGTCCTCCCGTATAACAAACGCCCTCCTCACCCTCTGGCATAAACGCATTACACGAATTGTCGCTGCTGCACATATTACAATTAATACCACTCCACCCGTCCGAGCACTCACACGGATTCGTGCCATTCCTGGCCGGCCTATTCGACCCGTCCGCCAAACTTCCACAAACGGGCTGCGAACAATCGTCCCCACCGAACCCACTCGGACAATCACACCGGCCTGTAAACTCGTTACAACTGGCGAACTGCTGACATCCAAATGCCGGCAACATGCAATTGAAACTATATCCCCTGTTAGTACCGTACTTTCCAATCCTCGTGCCTCCGGCGGCTGGGGTTCCGCCCCAGACCCTGGTTGCTCCTCTCGCTTCGCTCGAGTCGTTGTGACGGGACCCCCAGTCAACTCCTGCGAAGCAGGAGCCACGGGGTCTGGGGCGCAGCCCCAGCCGCCGGAGGCAGTCCCCCCCTCCCGAGTGCACATACCATGGCGGACACTGGTCGTCGTCGTGTTTGGGTTTCTTGGGCCCGAATCCAGGGCCTATGTTGTTGGGGGTGAGAACGAGATCATGAGTCGCTGGGTCCAGAAACGACTTTGTTTCGACGAGCGACGCTGTCAGCGTGAGCCATGTTATTAGAGCCCACGCCACAGATGTTATTCGGGCCATGATTGCGGTCTGTCAGTTGGTTGATGCCGAGTCCACGTGAAATGGCTGGCTGGCAAGTGATCCAGGTAACTGGGGTTCCACGACTCGCAATTGGTCTGTTGTTTCTGTATTCGGCGAGTCTGTGTCAAACTCGGCTTTTTAAGTTCAAACCAAGTGCGAATTGGCAGAAAATGGTCGGTTTTATCTGGTACCACGGTCGTCGAAGTAAGAGTAGCAGAACTAGCAGGTCTGGAGCTTCGCCCCTCGAACATAGGATATGTGACCCCCAATTGGCATGGCACGGCGCAGTTGTCGATAAGCTGATAAGATAGCAACCGGTCCTAATGCAATGTGGGGGTGGCTGGGTCGACTGAGCCCATTCTCCCACTGACTGAGCCCACTCTCCCACTCTTACCCCCAAACTCACCACCGGCTCGTTTACTACAAATCCGCTATTGCGGGATATAACGTGTCAGTTAGTAGTCTAACGGACTTTTCGAATAGGGTTCCTTAGAAACGAAATCTGGGGTATTCAGCCTGGTTCATGTACGTATGTTAATTGACAGTCGGAGATGTTCTCCGAGGGGGGGTTCTGCCTCCGGCGGCTGGGGCTGCGCCCCAGACCCCATGGCTCCTCTCGCTGCGCTCGAGTCGTTACGTCAGGGTCCCACGAGCATCGAAGAATCTGTTAAGGGTCACCGAGTATTCCTGTTACCAAAAGCATCTGTTTAAAGTGAAACCCGGTATCTGCAGCTCACAGACGATCACAATTGGATTCAACTGTAGACTTCTGGAATCTCAAAACATTACCAGATGCAAAAAATGAGAATTATAGTGATTTCTCCTTCCCTTTCAATGAAACCAAATAAAATCACTGATGAAAATGATATCAATCTCCATACATATAATAACATTCACTGTATGTATACTCACCTAGCGATAACTCATTAAACCCAACTGAACACAAACGAGACTGCGCATGATACTAAATTCTAATAACAGTTCCACTGGACATACACTGTACGTAGTGATTGCTCATTTGTTTTAACTGCAAACTGTTGATAAAAATGATAATATTTCCCATAACGTCGATGGTGTATAACCATGATCACTGCACGTATTCTTGACCTACGATTGCTCTTGCAAATTACCTGCAAACAAAATGGACCGTCTCTGTCAAGATTGATGTTACTTTAAAACAATATCGATAGTGTATTAAAATAATCAATCTCAAGGTGTGTATGCTGTACCTAGTGACCTCGTTCAATCCCACTGAAAACAAATGGAATCACTTATGAAAATGATCGTTTTATTTCTGAAGTCGATGCATGTTACAATAACAACTGTATATACTTTACGTAGTTCGTCTAATTCAACTGGAAACAAATGAAATTCGTGGTGAAAATAATATTAAATTCTAATAATGTCGATGGTATGCTACAATAAATCGCTGTATGTATTTATGTACGCGTTACCCCTGAGATGCCTAAAAAGATCAGCAATTTACCCCTGAGTTTTCACTGCAGCTGATATGCATTTCAACCCCCCAATTAACTCCAGCTGTCAAATCCACCCCAAAAATAATCCCCGAACTCCTGAACCCCCGTACCTCTCCTGCGAAGCAGGAGCCACGGGGTCTGGTGCGCAGACCCAGCCGCCGGAGGCACACCTCCCCTCACTGACCCGACCCGTCCTCCCCTCGAGCCCGTGTCCATTCGCCCTTCCCGCTCTCACGCGGACCCAATTCAGCAGTCACTGATGGGATAGGAGGCGGCTCGTCAAAATAAGACGCCAGCTCCGCCTGTTCAATCGCATCCTGCTCCTCCAGCACCATAATCTCGGCAGCATTCATATTCGCGCGACGGGCACTCGAGATCCTGAACAGAACATCATTCAACTGCGACTCGCTAACCCGGTTTCTCGCTAACGCTTTCCCCGAATCGCGAACGTACCGTCTTGTCACATCCACCGCTCCTTCAACTGATCGGTGTTAGTTTCTGGGAGGGGGTGCTGCCTCCGGCGGCTGGGGCTGCGCCCCAGACCCCGTGGCTCCTCTCGCTTCGCTCGAGTCGGGCGTCGACGGGCCCAGTTGTGGATGTACTTACCGGAGAAACCAATCACGTATGCCATTTTCTTACCCCAGCCTTCTCCGTACAGCAGGGGCTTATCCCACGCTTTCTCACACGAATCCGCCTGTTCCGTTAGTTATCCACACCAGTTGACCCCCCACGCCCGACTCGAGCGAAGCGAGAGGAGCAGCGGGGTCTGGGGCGCAGCCCCAGCCGCCGGAGGCAGCACCTCCACCGTCACTTACGTGAACCCATCGCTCCTGGTGCTCCGAGTACACCTCGGTCCACACGTGGTCCTCGCTGTTCCAGATGTAGCGCACTTTTGAGCCCAGTGCGCGACACAGGAGTGTGAAACACTGGAAGGTTAGTTTCTATTGCCAAAAGAAAGATCGAAAAAATCGACTTACGTCAGCCCACTCTCCGCACCGACCCTTGCGGAACCGGAGCAGCACCCGGGGTGATCCGTAACGAGGAAATCGGGTGAGTGCTTTACAACTGCGACAGCGGTACACCTCGACCACTCCTGCACCGTCTTTCGCCTCTTTTTCAGTCGGTTTCTCCCGTCCAATGCCGTCTGTCTCTCCCTGGACTCTCGTTAGTACTCCACCTTCCATGCCGCTATCAACCCTGGTTCCCAGTCAATGAATCCAAAATACTGTAAATTAATACATACACCACACGAATCACATGCTGGAGAGTTCACCCACGTGAAAAATTCGTCTTTAAACCACTCGAGAAGCTCCATTATCAGATAATCCTGCAACCCCCACGACCGGTCCTCATTCTCCCGCTGCTCAGCCCGGCCATACAGCCTTTCTAACGGCAGCACCGCCAGCGCCTCATCCAGAAGCCTGCTATCCTCATACACCATCGGCGTATTAGCCACTCGATACAGGGTACTCGCAAAATCCGCCATCTCACCCTCTCCTTACTTACAAGTGGCTCTCTCTCCAGCTTCACGAACATGACTTCCTTATCCAGCCATGGCGCGGCTATTCAGGGGGGACCCGCCGATCAGGGGACGGGACCTGCCTCCGGCGGCTGGGGCTCCGCCCCAGACCCTGGTTGCTCCTCTCGCTTCGCTCGAGTCGGGCGTATACGGTCCCAGCCGCTCGCAGAGCGAGCACAACGGGGTCTGGGGCAGCGCCCCAGCCGCCGGAGGCAGAACTGACCCTGCGAAGGGTGGATAAATACGGTATATTTCAGAAGAGGTCAGCGGCTTTTCGCCGGTTTCGGCGGTCCTTTGTTCTGGGGAGGTCGAGCCGGTCCGCCAGTTCGTCGCGGCCGTTGTCAATTTTCTCAAGGAGGTCGCCTTTGACCCACGGTGTATCCAGTCGGTCGCTCAGGTTGCGGCTTCGTGAGTCGTTTGATGGGGTGGGTTCGTCAGCGCTGTCGCGGCCAGGTGATCGGGATCGGTTGCGATCGAGATATCGATACGATTTTCCTCGTTTGGCGGGTCGACGGTCGTAGTTTCTGTCGCGATCACTACCAGAATCTCGACCTCGGAGATCGCTTCCTCGGATACTTTCTCGGAACTCGCCGGCTTTCAATGGGAACAGGTCGCCATCGTCATCTTGATCTCTGTCTCGGCCCCGTCGTCCGTCTCGGTCTCGGTATCGAGACCTTCTGTCATCTCTATAGCCTCGGTTACTGCTACTGTTTGGTCCTTTACCAGCTTGCTCGAAATAATCGTCCAGACCAAACCGCAGTTCGTCCTCTGCTCTTGTAGGTTCTCCATTGAACAGATAATATCGACTGCGGGCTCTGGCTCCTTTTATTTTTCGGTCACTTTCAAAAGCTTGACGCACTGTTAATGTCACACCTTCTTTAAAAGGATATGGTTTAGCAGGTCTGATTTCGGTCGGCTTGATACTGGTTCCTTCATAGTACACAGCTTCCGATGTCAGTGCGTCCAGACACCCGTCTGCCAGAGTTTCGGCATCAAAAACCATATTTACTGACATTTGTTAGTTTCAACTTCCTATTTTTCACTTCAAAGACAAACTAATCAGTCAATCACCATTTGTCTCTAATAAGATTAACACTACAGTCGTAGTACATCCATGTCATTTATCTCCACTTTTGGTCACTTACAACTCGAATCGTCGACCCACTGCACTCTGTACTTGATTCGCGGGTAATAATACCCAACATATTTCTCTACTTCGTCGGTAGAAAGGTCGTTGACTCCGATCAGATGCACCGCTACCGGTCGAGGCACAAGCGCGTTCTCTTCCGCTCCAGGCTGAGATCCCTCTGATCCTGGTGCCTCAATTTTCCTACTATCAGTAACTTCCACATCCATGGAATCATCAGCCACAGGCCCAGCACCAGTAACTGCCGGAACAGCCTCAGCACCAGCCTCCACACTAACAGCTACATCTGATCCCGTGGCCGTTCCAGCGCTAGCAGCGACACTAGCACCTTCACTGGCCACGCTTCCAGCACCTTCTACCGCTCCTGTCTTAACACTCCTCACAGAGAAGTCATCGTCAATATCGATTTCTAAACCCTCGTCCTGACCCGACATCGTTCCTAGTCCCGAGTATGTCTACTAGATCCAGCAAATTGCGAGCCTCGACCTTTATCATTCGCGAAGCGGCTCGTGCGGCGTAGCGAACCTGCCTCCGGCGGCTGGGGCGCTGCCCCAGACCCCGTTGTGCTCGCTTCGCGAGCGACCAGGACCGTTGACGTTTCACCGAAAACCCCTCACCCGACTCGAGCGAAGCGAGAGGTGCAACCAGGGTCTGGGCGGAGCCCCAGCCGCCGGAGGCAGACCCCCGACCGCAGCAACAGACTGATCTAACATTTAATAAATACAGAGAACCCTATTTAGGGTCGATAGTGGGGTGAACACGGGCCGTTTGGAAGAGGACACGGGCTGCTGCTCCACAGCCCATGAGGCCTTTGACGAGCTTTCGCTGGTCGACAGGAGCGTCGGTCTTTTCACGCTCGCCCTCGTGCGGTTTGTAGGGCTTTCCGGTCTCGCCAGTGAGCTCGCGAAACAGGTCGGCGCGTTTCTGGTCGATTTCGTAGATGGAGAACAGTTGGAAGTAAAGTCCGTCCTGGTCGTCTCGAATGTACTTGTAGACATAATCGATGGTGTGGAGAAGCTCACCGCGGATCTGGTCTAGCACGTTTTGTGGTGCCTTGTCGGAGAAAAAGAGTAAGAAATCTGCTAGTCCCTCAGCCAGTAATTGGTAGAAATACGTGGTATCTCGGTAGTATCGAGCATCCATGTTCTGGGTGTCTCTATCAAAAATAGCCGTATTGTGGTCGGTAGCAGCGAGAGCAAGGCCCTCGGCGTACTTATAGTACTTCTCATCTCTGATGGCATTGTACAACAGAGAACATAAGGTGATAGGAGTACCCTGGTTATATGTCCACTTGGCATCGTTGAGTCGGAAATGGTCTCCATCTGGTTCTAAACCATCAGCAATCAGCTTGTCGTCAGCTTGAACCCTCTCAAAGATCCAGTCAGCACACATTTTGGCAAAATCAATGTATACTTGATTATTTTGCACCACTCTGGCAAGTCTCATACATGCAATGCCTACTTCAGCAGTAGTACATGTGTTTGAGCCCTGTTTGCCCATGTGCCATCTGACACCGCCATAAATGCCTTTTTCAGCACCGGTCATCAAGAAATGGACGTTCTCGACTGCCTTGTCAAGATAGTACTTGTCGTGAGTGACTTCATAAGCCGACAAGAAACATGATGCAACTTGTGCATTATCGTCATAGTATACATCGTTGTTTCCATCATAGTTGAAAGAAGCACAGTAAGCATGGTGCTTTGGCGAGTAGTAGGCATCAAAAGCCTCAAAAGCCGGTCTCATCATTGGACCGATTTCTTTAGGGAAGATTCTCATGGCATCGACAATAGCCTGTACTGTGACAGCCACTGGCCACAGGGTGTATCTGCCCTCTTTACAGTAAGGGCCGCCAGAGTTGTTGTGACAGATGAAGTTGTGTTGATCTTTATCGTAGAACATGAGCCACAACTGGCGCACCACGTTGTATCCTTCGAGGTTCAAATCGACAGTCATTGTAGTTGGTCAAAGAAATCAATTTTTCAATCAGCGAGACTGGATCAGTCAATTGCTCAATCCGATAATAGTTAATCAGACAGTCAGAAGCTTGTCAATTGTTTAATCAACGAGTGGTTAATCCGTCAATTGTTCAATCAGCTAATAGTATATCAGTCAATCAAAAACTAGTCTGATTGCAAAAGTCACTTGCTAATAGTAATCACTAGAATTAACTGTCAATTACCAATTGCCAAATGCCCAGTCAAGTCAGTCTTGTCTATTGAGAAATGCGTATTTCTATCACACGGTGCAAACCAGCCAATATTCAGTTGTAAATGAAGATAAAGAGTGTCTGTATACAATTGAGTCTAAAATCTTTCAAATTCGATCGCGATAACAATTAAATACCAATGTCTCGTATAAAATCCCGACACAAGGTTCACAGCAATAATATATATATTACGACGTTCAAGTCTCATTGTATCCTTGTAAGGGCGTTGACATGACGTCATAGCAACGATTGCGGCGCAAGCTTGGGTCAACGTGTGGAATTAGCGTTCACTCATTGAGCAAGCTAGCGACATCGGATTGTGGGGGACTTGCGATGAGCTCTGTCTGTTCACAGCAGTCTTCTCAACAGAAGCTGAGCTCGCGACAAAACGGCATGCTCCTACCCTGAACTGCAATCTCTCTCCAGCTGCTGCGCCATTCGCCGTTCAATCGACTCCTATCGCTCGATGATTAACATCTCAATCAAAGCACACACACGCAGACCAAACTCGATCTCAACACTCACAACTCACGAACATGTCAAACATCAAACACCACTTCTCACAGCGACATTCTCACCATCACAGGCCCACTAACCTCTACAGGGATAGTATGATACAACTTCTCCGGCTGCTACATGCCACTGATCGTCACCCCTCCTTCCCCCGGAGATAAGATAGCGGTTAGGGCCCAATTTGGGGACGGGGAGTCTGCCTCCGGCGGCTGGGGCTCCGCCCCAGACCCTGGTTGCTCCTGCTTCGCAGGAGTTAGCCAAGACCGTAGACGCAACGACTCGAGCGAAGCGAGAGGAGCAACCAGGGTCTGGGGCGGAGCCCCAGCCGCCGGAGGCAGCCCCCCCAGAAGCGTGTTTCAGATCGTTGGAGGTGTGAAGCGGACATGCAAAATCGAGCCAATTAAACTATTTCCTAGTTCGACTCAGGCACCGATCGGCGCCGCTGTATCCAATATCTGACCTGATCTCGGCTATCGTTGATCGGCACAGCATGTATATGCAGCTGGTCACCCCTTAAAATGAGGATACACGCGATAGGGGTTGACGCTGTTGTTTAATTGTGGTCGCGATAGTGACGCTAAGCCACTGATCTCTGCTTGTGGTGTGCTATTCATTTTTTTGTGGATAGTCTCTGTTAAGTTTTATGAGTTTAAAGAGATGAGTAGGTTTCTATAACTGGCAGTTGTTGGCAGAAAATTGTTTGTACTTCGTCAAGTTTGAATCGGATCGGATGCTTTTTTATTTCTTTCTGAATGAGTAGCCCGGTGGGTCGAGATGTTTTTTCGCCGTCTGTTTGGACTACATAGGATGCAGCACCTGACATGATATTTGCATAATTTAATAATGTCCGATAACTTATTACATTCATGGCACTGGAGGCGGGAGTTTACACGCGTGTGCAGACAGTGCTAGCCGACTGTACGACACTGCACTTATAAATAATTATCTGGAAAATATTTTGGAGGCAATTTTGTCCATTTTGGATATTCATTCACTTGGCAAAACTGATACTGATACTGGTGCCCCAGATTTAAGTGGCCTGGATTTGCGCGTGTGAGAATGTCGTTTCTTCCTGAGGCTGCTACTACTGTCGGCTGGTGGGCTCAAGTAGCCTCGTTCTCAGGACAGCTGTATCTGTCTGCTTCGAGAGAACTTCGTCTACCCCGTGTTCATGAACATACGTTTGTTGATAACCTTCTTTGGTGGCTTTCACGGCCTACCATGCCCATTCTGGGTTTTGGCTGGTTATTGGCTATGGGTCTTGTTTGGACTTTGGAAATTAGTGCGTGGTATAAAATAGCACTGGACCTTCTTTCAGGGGTATTTATTATTGCATGCTGGAAAGGTATTCATTTGAAACCAAAGTATATTACTGAGGATCATGAACATCGTCGAAATATTTATCAGCCCATGAGACGATTTTTCTCAAAACTGGCTGCTCTCGGTTTGATTCCTGTGTTTTTGGTTACTTTTAATGAAAAACTGCCTACGGAAGTGCAGTTTGCACTTCCATATGTTATTCATGGTATATTGTGGAATGTCCATATCTACGCTGAATATTTGGAAAAAACTACCAAGAACAAGCAGGAGGCTGCTTTTTTGGAATTTATCGATAGTGCTACTGGCATTCCTGATGAAGAGGCTGCTGCTGCTAAGAAGAAGGCTGAAGAAGCTGCTAAGAAGAAAAAAGCTGCTGAAGAGGCTGCTAAGAAGAAAGCTGAAGAAGAGGCTGCTGTAGCTGCTGCTACTGCCCCTGCCAGTGCTGCTGCTCCAATCGATTCTCTTCCAGCTGATCCACCTATTAACACCCCTGCTCTAGTACCTACACCTGTTCAGGCACCTGCTGCTGCTACAAGCGGTGCCCCTCAGCCAGCTGCTGCTGTTTCAGCTGTTACTTCTCCTCCAGCTGAAGTAGTTGCTAGGTCTGTTGCTACCCCAGTTTCTGCTCAGACTCCTGCATCGACCTCTGTCCCTGCCCCAGTTCCAACTCCAGTACCAGCTCCTGTTCCAGCTCCTGTTCCAGTTGTTAATGTAGCTCCTGCTCAGACTCCTAATGTAGCGGCTGCGCAAACTTCTACACCAGTTTCTACTCCTGTCGCTCTACAAACTCCAGCTTCGGTTCCTGTGTCGGTATCTTCCTCAGCTTCCACCCCAGCTGTAGCTGCAGCTCCAGTGTCAACAGCTCCAGCTTCTGCTCCATCCCCAGTTCCTACTTCAGCTCCAGTTCACGTATCAGCTCCAAGTCCTGTCTCTGCTCCAGCTCCCGTTTCAGCTGCTTCTCCATCTGCTGCTCTAGCCCCCGTTTCAGCTCCCAGTTCCACTCCAGCTGCCGTTTCGGCTCCAACCCCAGCTCCAGTTTCTGTCCAAGCTCCTTCCCCGGTCGCTACTCCAGCTCCAGCTCCGACTCAAGCTCCCGCTTCTGCCCCAACTCCGGCTCCAGCTTCAGGTTCGGCTCCAGTTCCTGCTCCAGTTCCAGTTCCAGATTCAGCTCCAACTCCGGTTCCAGCTCCCGCTGTGGCTCCTTCTCCAGCTCCTGCTCCAGCTCCTGCCCCTGCACCGGCTGTTTCACCACAGGAATATCCATTCCCGAAATCTAACGAAGCATCTATCTCTGCTCCTCTTGAGCTATCTGAGAAAGCTGTTTCGGTTTCGTCTACAGTGACTGCTTCTGTTCCTGAGGTTGCTCCTCAGCAATCACTAGTAAGTGCTGCTGCTGTTGATGCTGTAATTACACTTCCAGTATCTACAGCATCATCAAATACAAAAGAAGCTACTCCAGTTGCTGCCTCAATTGTTACTGCGGCTGCTACATCTCAACAGGAGACTGCTTCAGTAGCTTCTACTCCAGTTTCTGTTCCTGCTCCTGCCGTTGCAGAGCTTCCTCTTACTACTGTTCCCGCTGTAACTCCACCAGTAGAGACGATTCCTGCTGCTGCTCCTGTTTCGGAACCAGAGTCATTCCCTGCTCCGGCTGTCATACCACATGTGGAGACTGCTCCTGTTGCTGCTCCTGTCTCAGAACCAGAGTCATATCCTGCTCCAACTGTAACACCACCAGTGGAGACCGCTCCTGTTGAAAAGCGTGCATTGGAGCCTGAGTCAGCTTCTGCTCCTTATGTAACACCACTAGTTGAGAGCACTCCTGTTAAGAAGCCTGTATTGGAGCCAGAGTCAGATCCTACTGTGACGCAACTAGTCGAGACTGCTCATGCTGATAAGCCTGTATGGGAATCCGAGTCATCTTCTATTCCAGTGGAAACTCCTGCTATGGTCACATTGCCAGTGGAGGCTGCTCCAGTTTCAGAGCCTGCACCGGAGTCAGAGTCACATCCTGCTCCTACTGATACATTGCCAGTAGAAGCTGCTCCAGTTGCGCATCCTGTATCGGAGCCCGAACCATCTTCAGCTCCTGTGGACGCGACTCATGCTGCTGCTCCGGTTGTTGCATCAGCAGTGGAAACTACTCTAACCCCTGCTTCTATAGAGGCACCTGTTGATACTTCTCCAGTTGTCAGTTTGCCAGCCGAGACGGCTGCTACTACAAAGCCCGCATCGGAACCAATTTTGGTTCCGATAGTGGACTCTCCTCATGCTGCTTCCCCAGTTGACACATCCCTCGTCGAAACTGTCCCCGTTGCAGAACCCATATCGGAGTCGGAGTCTTCCTCAGCTTCAGTGGACATTCATCATGCTGCTGCCCCAGTTGACACATCCCCCCTCGAAACTGTTCCTGTTGCAGAGCCTGTATCGGAGCCAGAGTCTTCTTCAGCTCCAGTGATCAAAGACTCATCTTCTGCTCCAGTGGACACTGCTCATAATACTGCTCCTGAGGTTACGCCATCTGTAGAAACTGCGCCAGCTGAAACTCTTGAGTCGGAGCCGGAGTCATCCCCTGCTTCAGTGGACTCTCCTGCTACTAGCACAGCGGAAACCTCTCCTGAGCCTTCATCGGAATCCGAGTTATCTCCTGAAACAATGCCAGCCGCCGTCGTTGCAGTTATAGCAAAAACTCCTGAGCTCCCTACTACCTCTCCTGTTGCAGTTGGTGTTGCTCCAGTAGTTAATAGTCCTGTTACTGTTCACGCAGACAATATTCCAGTGACATCCACAGAAGGGTCTCCAGTTGTAGACGCTCCTGCGACAGTTCATGTTACATCTACTTCTCAAGCACTAGTTGAGACTTCTGTCTCAGGAACTCCAACTTCTGTCGTATCTCAGTCAACTCCTACCCCCGCAGCTGACTCTATCACTGTTTTTTCACCTGAAACCGCTCCAGTTAATTCCTCAGTGGCTGCGACGGTACCCGTAGCTGCGTCCGCTCCCGTTGCCTCTCTATCTAATGGCACTGTGATAACTGCTACCACTGCCGCCCCAGCTGTACCAACTCAGTCTAGTGTTCCGGCTGTCACCGAAGCTGTCATTCTTCCACCTGGAAGCACATCACATACCGAGTATCCATTCCCTGTAGTCAACAACGCACCATCTGTTGAATATACTCAACTTGCTGCTCCTGCTGTCGCTAACGGTTCTCTGGTCTCATCAGCGGTCCCTCCCGCTACTTCATCACCAGGAACGACTTCTGTTCCTACTGCTTCTTCAGGAACAGTGCCAGTAACAACATCTTCAGTTGCACCTGTTTTGGTACCCACAGCTGTCGCTACTCCAATTGCCTCTCCTGGCCCTACAACAACTGCTGTTTCTGTTCCTGTTTCTGTTCCTGCTCCTGTAGATACTTCTGCTAGCATGTCCATCCCAGTAGCCTCCTCCACCGTCGGTGTCACTGCACCAAATGGTTCTGTTGCTGTTGGTTCAACTTCAACTACCGTCGCTACACTTGCTGCACCAAATGGTTCTGTTGCTATTGTCTCAGCTACAACCACTGTAGCTACACCTGCTCCGGATGCTCCAGATGCCGATGCTGATGCAACTGCTGAAAAAGATGATGACGCTGAAGAGCCAGAAAAAACTGGTGATCTCGCTGCCGTCGAAGCGATCTTCGAGGTGGTAACAGGCAAATCGCTACCTTCTCCTGAAGAAATTGCCGAGGTTATTGGAACAGAAGACAAATAGCCCTGTAACTCATGAAATGTTTATAATATTACTACTATATAATATATGATTCGCATATTCATTCCATCTTTGCATTTCGGAAATACAACTCAATTTTGACCCTGGACAGCATTAAAAAATCGCCATATCGTGCGACCTTGGGTGAACTGTTAACCTATTTCTTCCATTGTTAATTTGCTGAGCCATGCCAATACTTGCCCTATCATCAGATACCAAATTATAACCAGGCGCCGAGCTAAGTGGTATTTTATGCCCCAGATAAAACCTCTCTGTATGCATGGCACGATATTTCTTAATTGCTGCAACGATGCTGGATGTTTTAAGCATTTCCAGGACCACCAAGTCACTCTCTCCTTGATATGTCATTTCAAGCTCATCTTTACATAGCTCAAGAATCCCCTCAGGGCCAATTTGACTTTCAATAGAATTGCTCGGGGGTACTACCTGTGGTTGGAATCGCAACTGTTGTAGGACCTGTAGTAATCTGTAGGATATAATTTCCAACAAATTTATTCTCATGCACCTGAACCCAATATGAGATTTCTCGTGGTATTCACTTCCTGCTTTTGTACGAGTCTCTTCTAATTTTTTTAAAACCCCTAAAGTAAGTGGACAGGTAGTTGCCATTGCTTGGAGCGTTTCAAAGGCAACACGCGAGTCTCGTCCATGTGGCTTCCGAGCTACTTCTAACAACATATACCAGGCATGACCCCATAGTTTTCTCAGTAGATAATCGTCTGAAAGCTGATAAGCACAGATATTTGATATAATCAAGCATGCTTCACAAAATGCTAGTCTGCTTGATTTGGATGGAGAATTACCTTTAATAAGAAAAGGTTCCAGAAATCCAATTACCCAGCCATACCTATTAATGTTATCGATAATTACCGTCATATGGCCAATGAAATCTCGGAATGCAAAGCTGAACTCCACTGATCCATCTGAATCTTCAGAGTCAATAAATTGTAGAACATAAATCAGTTTAATATGAAGTAGCTGAAAGTACTTTTTCAATTCTCTACCACTGATATTGATGACCTGGCCTGCTGTTGCATTGGATACGAGCTCGTAAAACTTTTTCATTTCATCACCTAGTTTAAGTGACGAGTATGGGTCGAGACGTGGAGAGTTGATTATAGGTTTTATGCCTGAGTCAATATTAAAACTGGCTACTTGGTGAGAGGAAGTTAGAGTGACTAGCCGATTAGGGCCAGCTTTAGAGAACGAGTTGTGAGCTGTAGCAGTAAAGGAACCTCCTTTTGCTCGAGCATTATTCGCAATTTTCGACATGTATGGTTCTAGTTCTGCGATATCTTGGCGTTTATTGGTGTTTTCAGAAAGTTCACTAGCTTGAAACCAATTACGAAACTTTTGAGGATCTTGAATTGCAAGACCCCTAAGAACAGATTCGATGTCATCGTGTGATTTAGCACGTTTTGGTTTATAGTGTTGGGCATGCTTTGATTCTGGTTGTAGTCTACTTTTGTAATGAGTCCACACCTTGGTGGATCTTTTCGGTCCCAACGAGGTCTTTCTTTCTAATAAAGATTGATCCGTTTCGGATACTGCTCTATGTGTATGTACCGACTCAGCAGACCGAGTCAATTGTGCGTAGTGAGAAATGACGGAGGCGTTGTCTCCTTCATCAGTACTCTCGCCAAGACTTTCATAAACGTCAGAAAGGGTACTATCCATATCCGACCCTGATTCAGCATTGCTCAAATTTCTAGTGTCAGGCAGGCTATTGGATCTTTCTAAACTGATTCCAGGTTTTGAATCGGGAGAACCAGTACCTTCATCTAGATGACTTTTTTCAGAGCTGACCTGCTCAAAATGTCTATTCCGCGATAATCTTCTTCTCCAGATGTTTCGCCTCAGTCTGCGATATGGGTTAAGAAATCCGTATGCTCTGACGAGAGAAGTGGGACTCACAGGTTGTATTTCAGCTGGTTGAGGTGGTCGCAGAGTACTGCCTACTTTGTTATGCCTCTTCCACAAGATAGGAGAAAATTGAGAGAGCCTCGGCCAATGAGATTGTCTCCTATGCAAAACAGGTGATTGATTCATAATATATTCCGAACAGTAGAGTCAAAAAGATAATTCCTAACTGACGGAAGAATCTAGGGTGGGCGATAATTTTTACAATTTATTAAGTACAGAGTAACAGAGGCAAGCATCAGACTAGCAGCAGCAGCAACTCGCCAGGTTGTTCCCAATGGACACCACATAATATCCAAAACTTACTTTATCTATACTAGTAAATTTCAATTCATCTGTGAATGTTTATGGGGTACCGCATGACATAGCGAATAAATAAGCAGGGCGATTTAGTTAGCACATGAGTGGCGCTATCGACAGATTACAATACAGAGAGGCTCAGAAAAGGAGCAATGATTATGATTTCATTTCGGCATCTTCATCACTAGAGTTGTCGGCAGTTACCCACAGAACATTGTTGCATCTAATAAGAATTTCTCCTAATAGCCCCTTATTTTCACCAGAAATGTATTCAACAGCATTGTCCAGTTGTAGATTCATATAAGAATCGACAGATAGTAATTTTCCACGATACTCAGTCTCTGCCCATTTCAGTCTTACAATGACGGAAGAGCCAGTCAGATCCTGAAGAAAAGGCTTAGGATTTATAGGAGCGAGCTAAAAAGTTAGTACGAGTTTTCACCAGAAACAAACAAATATGAACACCACAATTACAAACTTGAAATCATAAAACTTCGAATAATCGCATACTTACAACAGACATCTCAAATATTGTATAATGGCTGGAGAATGCTAGAGTGATAATTCAGATCGCTTCACGACTTTTATGCACCTGGGCCCTTACAGGTACTAAAGCAGGGTAACCGGCGTATCCACAATAAACCCAGTGAAAAATTCACCCAAACGGCCATTTTCCAGCCAAAAAAGTCTCAAATAAAACCCAACTCTGGTTCAAACACAATTGCTCGCGAAGCGAGCAAGACGGGGTCTGGGGCAGCGCACCAGCCGCCGGAGGCCGACCCCCGTTCACGAGTATTTTCCAGAGGCACGGCTGCCCGATGCGGGATTGACAACGTCAACAAACAGGGTGCATATGTAGATACCTACGAGTAAGCACTTGTTATCAACAGGATCCTACCCCTGGAAAGTGACAGTTTTAGATACAAAATCTGGTGATACGGATTGTGGTAGTGAATCATAGTTCCTGATGGATAGTTTTGCAGAGTTGAAATGGTCGTCATCAGGTACCGCACCAGGTACAGGAACCTCGTCCAAGGCGAGCAGTAAGCCCGGGACTCCAGCTCCTGGCCAGGCTAAGGGGCTTGATTCGTTCGCTAGTTTGGCTCCAATGGGTACTGGGTCGAATAAACCGAAGAAATTAGAGTCTCTTTCGTTACAAGAAAGACAGAACATGCTTCAAAAGGGCAATGGAAATGCATTTGGAACGTCAGGAGGATCTTCAAGTACGGGAGGTAGTACATGGTCCGGTTTGGATCTGCTTTCTGGAGGCATTGCTAGTTCCGAGAGACTTGGAAAATCGACTGTTCCGGCTTCTGGACTGTCTAATGGTGCTAGTGGATCAGGATCAAACTCGCTTTTAGACGGTTTTGACGATATTCCAGGGGCGAATGAGATATCGACTGGGTCGAATACTGAAGGTAATGTAGATCCTGAAACAAAAGAAGATAACATCGACGATTTATTTTCGGTTTTTAATAAACCAAAAGTGGATACTGCAAAAATAGAGAAAGAGAAAGACTATGAGACTATAGATCGAGCTCAGGATCGATTAAGTTCTGGATCTGGATCGAGGAGTAGAGCTACTCCAGACAGACAGATTCAGCTCGGGGATGATCAGGACGATTATGGCGATACTGAATACAATGGCGATTATGATGAAGACGACTATTCTGCTGAAGAAGGTGTTTTTGGAAACCGTGGCCATCGGTCAGCACTGAATTCTTCCAGTAACCGTCATAACAGCTCTAATGGTGGAAGTAGACATAGTAGCATGGCTGGGAGCAGAGCTGAGAGCAGAGCTGAGAGTAGAACAGGTAGTAGAGCTGGTAGTGGTCGAGGCGGTAGTTCGACACCTTCGTCAATATCTTCTCGAGGACCTCCAGCAGCAGATCCAAGAGATCATGCTATTGCTGAGCTTATGGATATGGGATTTTCCGACGAGCAAGCTATTTACGCACTGGCCCAGACCGACACTGGACTTGATGTTCGACAGGCAGTGGATGTTCTTATGATGCAAGCTCATCAAAAAGCCACTGGACAACCGGTGACAGCTGGATCGCGGTCAAATTCCAGACGAAAGCAGAAAGATGTGCCAGTAGATGATATATCTAAACTAGCTTCGGATCTGTCTACCCAGTTTATTTCTAAAGCAGGAAGTTTATGGAGTATGGGAAAGAAAAATCTGGCAAAAGCCATTGATCAGTACAACTCACAACCCAGTAGTGACGGAACACCTGCCTGGATGAGGGATGCTCAGAGATACGTCAGTGAAGATGAAAGTGGAACGCCACCGATCCATCTCGACAGTGACAGTGATATCAGTATTAAACGTGGACGAACCGGTACTAACCGACCCTCGAGACGATTCAATGATAGTGATTTTACCGACGACGATACACCCCCTCCATCTTCGAGTCAACTGGCTACCGATGAGGCTATGATGTTGGAATCCGAGGGTCCTCGTAGCAGACGAAACAAGAATCCAGCAACTGGTCACCGCCAACAACCACCAGTACCGCCTCCATCTCGAAGATATGTGGATGACGCTCAATCTAACAGTATTCCCGTACCTCGAGCAGTTCCAGACTCGGCAAGAACTCCTCCACCACCTAGCAACACACCTCCTATTGCACAACGCCAACAACCAGCATTAAGCAGAGCTCAATTGTTAAGAGAACGACAAAAAGAACGAAAAGATGATGATGTTATGTACGTTTCTTCTTCACGAAGACGAGGGCCCACCTCTTCAAACCAGTCGTCTCGAGCACCGACTCCCAGTCTTCCCGCACAATCACCTGCTGCTCCTAGTTCAAGAATTGCCAGTCCAAAACCATCAATCCCCCCTAGAGAAGCTGTTTCGATTTCTCCTACTGCATTAACCATGGCCAACACATCCCGAGAACAGGGTACCGAAGCGTTTAAGCGAGGAGACTTCACTCAAGCCACCGAACACTATTCCCAAGCATTGCAGTCCATTCCCCCTAAACATCTTCTTCTAACACTTATTCTCACCAACAGATCCACCTGTTACCTGAAATGCGGCGATGCCAAATCGGCCCTTGCTGATGCCGAGCAGTCGCTAGCGATTATTGGTCCTGGATTGGGTGCTAACGAAGAAGTCGAGCCTGGCAAGTCCTTGAAAGACATCTGGTCAAAGGCAGTTGCTCGTAAAGCCGAAGCGTACGAACATCTCGAGAAGTTCCAAGACGCCCTTGACTCATGGACTGTTCTCATCAGTAATGGATACTCATCGAAGCAGTCTATGGACGGCAAACGTCGATGTCAAGACGCCCTTTCTCCAAAGCCCAAACCACGACCAGTAACATCATCCACACCATCACGAGTCTCTACACCTGCCAATGACGGACCACAATCTGCGGCCGGAAAAGCTGCTCTTGCACGAGTCAAGAACGCACATGCCACTGCCGAAAAGAACGACTCCGAGCGGTTTATTCTCCACGACAGCGTCAGCAGCCGGATAGAGAGCTGGCGCCACGGCAAAGAAGACAACCTCCGGGCCCTCCTTGGCTCACTCGACAACATTCTATGGCCCGAAAGCGGTTGGAAAAAGGTTTCACTAGCCGAGCTCGTGATCCCCAAAAAGGTCAAGCTCGTGTACATGAAAGCAGTGGCCCGAACACACCCCGACAAAGTGTCGTCCACCGCAACCACCGAGCAGAAAATGATTGCCGAAGGCGTCTTCATCACCCTCAACAAAGCATGGGACCAGTTCAAGGTCGCCAACAACCTCTCATAATACATACACTTTTATTGCTCCACGAGTCCTGCTGCTTCCGGCGGCTGGGGCGCTGCCCCAGACCCCGTTGCGCTCGCTTCGCGAGCATTTGCGGGACCCCCAGCGCAGTTTTCACCCCAAGCTCGCTCGCGAAGCGAGCACAACGGGGTCTGGGGCAGCGCCCCAGCCGCCGGAGGCAGCAGGGAACCTGCATGGATCAGTCGTAATATTAAATAAGGGCTTGAGCAGAACTATTTCTCGGCGGAAGACGCTTCGAGAGCCTTTTCGTAGCGGTCTAGGGCGGTCAGTATGGACGTTTTTAGGGGACCGAGCGAGGCTCGAGCGTGGTTTTGAGCGTCGGGGGTTGGTGCTGCCTTGGAAACAGCGTCGATTCGTTCAAGACTTTTGGCGAGATTGGTGACAAGTTTGGATATGGAAGAGGCCTGGTTGGGGTCGCCGGAGAGGAAGTGCAGCCAGAAGTGGCGAAGGAACTCGACAGAGGTGGCATGGCAGAGCTGAACTTGATCGAGAAGTCGTTTGTCTTGCTCGTTGCTCGTCCAGATATTCGACGCTTGATCTGACTCTTGCGACCGTAGTTCTATAATCGATGTCACTTGACCGACTGCAGCTTTCAAATCCTCGGTGTTGTTGCCGACGTCGTTCAGATTAATAGAGCTGCCGGTTTGAAGACTCTTTGAGTATCGATCTCGGATCTGTTCAATAACGGTGGTGTCATCTGCTTCATGTGAATTGGATTTTCCGTTGATGCTGATGCCAGGTTCATTAACGAGATGGAGTTCGATATTCGAGTCTGCAACTGAATCGCTTTCCAGATCATCGAATTTCAATTGGTCGCCAAGTGACGATACTTCAGTGCTGGCTGGCTCTTGTCGACCACTTATTATACGTGAAGTGGCATTGCCATAGAGCATGCGTTGGGATAGGCTGTTCATGGATCGGATTAGTGAGATGGAACTGGCGTCGGATTTGCCTGGTTGCATGGTAATATCAGGCAGATTTCCCAGCTTTTGTGGGTCGTTTTCTTCGTTGCCGCCAATATCGAGATACTGGGGAACTATTTTATGGTACATGTCATCAGTGACTTCCCCAGCAGGTCGGTTGTCGTCGTTATTATCGGCGCTGATAGGGTCGTCTTCTCGAGTTCTCTTGTTATTGGCATTAATGTTATTGTTGCTGTTGTTGTTGGTGATACTGCTACCGCTACTCGTACTGGTAGTACTTACTATACCGAGAATTCTATTATTGTATCCCTCTTGCTCTTCTTCGTAGAGAGTCAGGTATTTTGTATCGAGAATGGCGTCTACAAGATGAGTTTGAGGAACTTTTTCGCCTCGTAAACGGCGAAACAGTCGAGACAGAAAAAACCGTTCCCAGAATGAACCCTCGGTCATTTTACCTGGTACGCTGTCGCTATATGCTTGTCGAACTATGGGATATTGGTCAAAAATGTCGTGGATTTTCTCTCTTGTTAATGAAACATTGATCTGATTATCACTGCCAGTAGTTGGTCGAATGGTTCCTAAAACATTATAAGCACCTCTTTTTTGTGACGACGTCAATGCATATGCTCGTAGTAAATGAATTCGGGTATTCCAGAACTTGTCATTTGCAAGTCCTCCATTAATCACTGTTTCTTGAAACGTTCTCATTAGCTCTTTATTTTCTCGTAATAATCCTTGTTGAAGATTTAAGTTGAGTAGCAGCTTTTTCGAGTCCAATTCCACTACTGCTTGTTTATTCTCAGGACGATTCATGTTATTATTATTATTATTAGCTGTACCGTTGGCGCCACCATTAGAAGTGCCATTTTGACCAGTACCATTAGCAGATTTCTCGGTGACGGCTGCTCGAATAGCTTGAACCAACTTTTGAATGGTCGTTTTGGTATTTTCCATTACCGATCGTTCTTTGAATGCAAAAACATAGCTCTGAGTCTCACTTCCTGGGGCAGCTGGCGTCGCTGGTGCCTGTGAAGTCTGCCCTGATGCTGGAGTTGTAGCAGATGAAACATCTCCTACTGTACAAATGATTTTTAAATGCAATTTCTCACTCGTTGCTGGAGTGGCTTGTAATTGAGTTACGGTTTCTAATTTGATGTTGATTGGTGGTTTAGCACTCCCCGTATTATTTGGTTTCCACACAAACAGACGGTTTCCATCTCGGTCTCCATCACTGATCTCTATTGTGCCTGGCTCCTTTTTAAAATTAGCTGGGTACGTCGTCGAAACAGTCGTTCCTGCCGACATTATTTATTCTGTTGACCCCAATCTGATATCAATTGATTTACCCACCACTCAGGTCAAATCCTTTCGAGACACTGTCGATAACCTATCTGATGCTCTCAATTACAATTGTAATAGATCTAGCCGTATAGGTTGCTTCAGTATGTATTATCACCCTCCCTATAATGCACTGATCTCTGTTAGCTATTGCAGTTTATTTACAATCACTAACATCACGTGATGTTGAACTTTTTTTTCAAAGTTCATGCAGGAAAGTGAAAAATTAAAGACATCAGCATCAGAAGGATAATAGAAAGCCATCCATTCTGTACCATACAAAGTAAAAAATAAAAATGTCTGGACCTACTGTTATTGGACTTGCTTTCGGTAACACCACCTCGTCTATTGCTATTGAGAAAGATGGTAAGGTTGAGCTGATTGCCAACCAAGATGGTGACCGTGCTATTGCTTCGGTTATTTCATATGTCGGATCTGACGAATACCACGGAGCTCAGGCCAAGGCACAACTGATTAGAAATGCCAAGAACACAGTTGCTTACTTTAGAGACTTTCTGGGAGTTTCTTTTGACAATGTCGACCCTACCAACTCACATGCTTCTGCTCACCCAGTGGAATTAAACGGCCAAGCTAGCTTCTCGCTGAAGACCGAGGACGATGATGAAGAGACTGGTGAAGTCAAGCCTGCTAAATTATTGTCTGTTCACGAAATTGCTGTTAGACATTTGGACCGTCTTAGAGAATCTGCTGCTGATTATATTGGAAAAGCCATTGATGGTGCTGTTATTGCTGTCCCTACTGACTACAGTGAGGAGCGTCGTCAAGCCATTGTTGCTGCTGCCAAGGACGCCAACTTGAAGATTCTTCAAGTCATTAATGAGCCCACTGCTGCTTTATTAGCCCATGTTTCTGCCAACGGAGACTCTACCGACAAGAAATACGCTGTTATTGATATTGGTGGAACCCGTTCCGACGGTGCTATTATCGCCTCGAGAGGTGGTATCTTCACCATTCTCACTACTCTTCACAACTACGAGTTAGGTGGTAAGAACCTTGACGAGGCTCTTGTCGACTTTTTCGCCAAAGATTTCGAGAAGCAACACAAGGTCGATCCCAAGACTGAAGCCCGTGCTGTTGCCAAGCTGCTTGCTGAGAGTGAAAGTACTAAGAAGACCCTCAGTAATACTTCATCAGCCAATTTCGCTGTTGAGTCTGTTGCTCAAGGTTATGATTACAGTCTTTCTATCAACCGTCTTAGATTCGAGGTCGCTGCTCGATCTGTTTTCACCAAGATCACTCAATTTGTTGAGGAGCTCATCAAGAAGGCCAATTTGGACGTTCTTGACATCGACGAGGTCCTTCTTGTTGGTGGTACTTCTGCCGTTCCCAAGGTCGCTACTTCGATTGCTTCTCTTTTCGATGAGTCTGTTACCAAGATCTCTGCTCCTGCTTTCGACACTAAAGCCATTCAGCCTGACGAGCTTATTTCGCGAGGTGCTGCCATCCAAGCTTCTCTTGTTGCCGGTTACGACGATGAGGAAATCAACGAGTCTTTACAAGCTGTTGTCACTGTCGCCCCACACACCACCAAATCCATTGGTGTCAAGGTCGGTGATAACGAGTATGTCGAGGTTATTGCCTCTGAAACCGCTCTCCCCATCAGAAAGACCGTTACTCTGTCGACCCCTGCTGACGCCACTGCTGTCCTTGTCGGTGTTTATGAGGGAGCTTCCGAGATTGTCGTGACCAAGGTCGAGAAAGAAGAGAAGAAAGACGACGCCGAAGATGACGAGTCCGACTGGAGTGAAGACGAGGAGGACGAGGAGATCCGCACAAAGGTACTAAAACCCGCCGCCAAAATCGCCGAGCTCGGACTCCAAAACATCCCTGCCGGCAGCAAGGTCGAGGTCGTCCTCAACATCACCCGTGAGCTCAAGCTCCAAATCGCTGCCCGTGCCGGCTCTGTTGCTGTCCGTGGCGAGACTGCTGTCGCTCACGTGGCTTAATTTTATATATGAAACTGATAGATTTGTGTTTTGCTAGGGGGGTCCCATGCTGCCTCCGGCGGCTGGGGCTATGCCCCAGACCCCGGTGCTCCTCTCGCTTCGCTCGAGTCGGGCGTGTGGACCGTGGCTGCTGTTGGCTCCTCCCCTCGAACCGACTCGAGCGGAGCGAGAGGAGCAGTGGGGTCTGGGGCGTAGCCCCAGCCGCCGGAGGCAGGCGTGGCACGGAAGTATCTACGGTAGTGGGTCATATTCAGGCAGCGGTTTTGCCGCTGAGTTCGTCTACGATTTGCTGGCGACGCGCTTTCCAGGCGTCGACCTGCGAGAGTTTGGCTTTCAGGTCCTCGATTTCTTTGTCGACCGTGAGTCGTGCTTCAGCGGTTCCCGATCGTTCTAGAGACCATTCATCTCCGTTGGCACCGAGTCCGACTCGGAGCTGGGCCGTGTGGTACTTAAGTAGCGAGGGTCGGTGGCTGATGGTCACGAGAGTGATGCTCTGCTTTTTGCAAATCTCGTAGAGGAGACCTTCGACATCAGCACTTACTGCACTGGTGCCTTCGTCGATGACGGCGAATTTGGGGTTTTTGTACAGGATTCGGGCAAACATCACTCGCTGCTTCTCACCACCAGAGAAGACGTCTTTCCATTGCTTGCGGGTCTCCCATCCGCCCTCTCGACCGGGAATGTATTCCAGACGAACAAGTTTCAGGATCTCCATCAATTTGGCATCGGTTCCACCTGCTTCAAGCATGTCAGCATGTGAATCGGGATAGATGATTTGGTCACGAAGTGTACCATGACTCAGATATGGTCTCTGAGGCAGGAACGTGATGTCCTTTGGCAGTGGTTTCGAAACGAGACCCCGATATACAGGCCATAATCCAGCTAGAACTCGCGCTATAGACGACTTTCCGACGCCGTTGGCACCAGAGATGAGAATATGGTCGCCAGGATTGATACGGATGTTGAGATCTTTGATAAGCACTTCTCCTGGTTGACCGGTACGAGCCAGTCCTGGAATAACGATAGGAGTGTGTTCAAATCGAACCCCCTCGAACCCCTGTTGCACTGTTCCATGTACATCGGCCAAGGTAAAAGGTTCAGCCACCTCGTTCGGAGCTAGTTCGTGGCCATATGAGTTGGCATGAACTCTATGTAATGTCGACAGCAGTTGGAATACTCGCGATGTGTATCCAGCTAATTCAGCCAGATCCTTGATAGAATACATCATACGACCACCTGCATCAGCAAGTGACAACATCAAACGCTTATTGGTTATGAATTGCTTCATACGATCACGTTCACGGAAATCCCGTTTGGCTAGTGAGATCGATGGAGTGGTCGTGGCAAGCTCGCTGATGCCGTCATTACCACTCCAAGTAGGTAGGAAAACTGGCAGTGATGCAAACATATATCCTAAAGCTGACCAGGAATACTTGAGAATAAAGTCCTCAAACATATTGTAAGACACTTTAATCTTCAGGATCTTGGAAATGTGAACGATGACTCGTTTGTATGTCTTGTCGAGAATGGCTCTTTCAAAGCCAGTACCATCGTAAAAGGCGATTTCTTCGGCATTAGTAATGAGTTTGGTGTGTGCATTTCGATAGTCACCTTCAAGTCTTGCTTCTGCTGCTGCTAGTCTTCCAAATGGAGGAGCAACGCTTTTAAGAAGCCAGGCTGTAAGTGCATAATTGGAAAATATACCAATGAGTGCTAGAGGGCCCAGATTTCTTTGTAGTTGGTAGCTGAATATAATGAAATCTGCAAATGGTTTACCCAAGTTCGAGTAAAGCGATGCTGCCGAGTCACAGAACCGTGTCACGTCAGCTGTAATATACTGGTCGGCACCTTCAATTCCACCGTCTATATTGGTCACCTTATAGTATCCCAGTTCCTTGGAAAGATAAATATCGTGAATGTAACGAATCAGCTTAGTTCTAAAAGCAATAGAGATTTTTGCCTGTAAAAACCTGATCATAGCATTGGTGTACGAGGCAGGGATAGCTAGCAGAAACCAGTATCCCAGTCCACGAAGGAAATCCTTACCATTAGCAGCAATCAAATCACGAACAATTTGACCATCCAGCTTAGCTACCAGAAGTGACAGATATGTTCTGGAAGCAAGAAATAGGGCATGAATAAATAATAAAGCCGATGTCTTAGACTGTAGTCTAGGAACAATGATAGACCAAATAGCCGAGAACTCCTTCAGAAATTGTCGGTTGACCCCGGCTTTCTTCTCAGCCACCGACCCATTACCGGATTTTCCTCCTGAACCAGACTGTAAAAACAGTCTTCTATGAGCCTCGAAGGTGACTTTCTTGGTCGGTTTAATCACCACTCTAGCAGTAGCATCTCCACTGACCTCTCCGCTCTCCACAGTTGAAGACTTTGATTTCGAAGTTAATGGTTTGTTTGCTGTAGGTACAAAGATTTCTCGTGACCATCCGTCACTTAATAAAACCGATGATGACTGACGATGTAATTCTCTTCGTTCTTTAGCGTCTCGTTTACGTCTCTTCTGGAGTTCGGTGATTCCGAACGTGACAGACCCAGCTGTCAGCAAAGCCAGCAGCAAGATCACAGCCTTGATTCGACCTGACGAGTATCGGTATTGAGATCGAATCAGCTGTAGAGCAAGTCTTGGATTCTGAGCCAAACTCAAAGCCAACTGAGCATACATCATCAGCATGCGCTTTGTACGGTCTGACCGGAGAGTCGAGCTGGCTGCCATGGTGAACTGCCGTTATCTCACTCGAACACACACAAAAAAGCAATAAATAAATAAATAACAGAAATCCACGTCCAGTCTCTACTAAACCCTGAGATCAACTTCTGAACCCGTGAACTAAGCACCTGCCTGAATCTAGATTTAACTTTCTGTCCTCGAGCCACCGCCAGCAAGCCCTGTGATGAAGTAGTAATATGGAGGTTGCTGAGTGGGGTACTGCATATCCGGGGAAATTTATGCGGGATCAAACCCATGCCGAGGACACAGCCCTGCCGACCGCCGTGTCCCCGACCGTTGCCGAAGAAATACGTTTACCTGACACTTTTCAGGGGGTGTGCCTCCGGCGGCTGGGGCTCTGCCCCAGACCCCATGGCTCCTCTCGCTACGCTCGAGTCGTTTCGTCGACGGTCCCGGTAACCTCCTGCGAAGCAGGAGCTACGGGGTCTGGGGCAGAGCCCCAGCCGCCGGAGGCAGTGCCCACCCGGTGAAGTTGCCCACCGCCAAAAAAAGTGTGTGGAATAAGCTACAACACCTTCTGTTCACGCCTGGTCTCCCACGGCATTACTGAATAAGGCCCTCCGAGGCTTAAATATGATTGATCGGACGGGAAATCTTGCTGTACTCGAGATATGGTCGTAGCTGGCATCCGGTTTTTTATGTGGAAGTAAAGTTGCAATGTGCTTCGCGGTGAATGGAAAAATTTAGTTGCAATCGAGTCGAATCCACATGGCTGTGCTCGTTCAAGTCTTATATAATCTCATGACGGTATGGGCTTACACCGGAGGTGTAGGAGAAAGTGTGAGATAATGGGTCAATGCAAACAAATGTAATAAATAAGCTAGTAGAACGGGCTGGGCCTGCCAGACTGTTGCGATGCGGGTGACGAGGTGTCCTCGAAGGTGATTTTGGGAATGGTAGGCTGTCTCAGACGGGCTGCTGCTTTAGGAGGGGCATTGGGCTGAAAGACAAAGGATACTGGTGACGGACCTCGAGGGTGGTTGTCATGGCCGAAGGGTGGTGGTTGTTCAGGCGAGGATATCTCGTCGTTTGAATAGACGATGAGATCCTCTTCAGCGTCTGAGAGCGATGACGTGGACTGTCTAAAAGGATTGCGGTCTTGTAAGTTAGGGAGTTTCGGTTCTCGAAACTGGAGTTCGGTTGGTGAGAGCTTGCTTTTTCGTAAATCGGCTGCCGTTTTGTGATCAGTGGTGGAGTGGTTTTCTTCAGAGGTACTCTCAAAGGGTAGTTTAGGCTCTCTGGACTTGAGCTCCTCGGGTGAGGGTTTGGTCTCTGCTGATAGCTGTCTTCTTAGATGTGCAGATAGCTCTGGTTTGCCAAAGTCAAAGGTATCAGCATCAGACTCATCAGAAGAAGGGTCGTTTTCAACTGTGGAAGTGAATGGCAGTTTTGGCTCCCGGAATTCAAGATCGCTGGGTTCCAGTTTACTCCCTCTGGATGAAGGAAGGTTTGTATCAGGGACACTGCTAAATGGTAGTTTGGGCTCTCTGTGTTCAATTTCGTCAGGCAAAAGTGTGCTTTTCCTGGACATGGGCATCTCTTTATTTACTGGAATGGCAGCAGGCATGGTTTTCTGGCGACTGACGGACTTCGGTGGAATCTGTGTCTGTATTGGCAGAGATTTTTGTTTCACGAGTGGTCTTGGTTGGTCAACTACAACTACAGGCTGCTGGGGAACTGATCGTAGCTCCATTCCTTGGGGTACAACTGGCCCTTGACTGATATTTGCGGGATAAGAACTTAATGGGTTGGTGGTGTTGAAAGGTGTACTTGTCAAGCTTCGGCCATCAACTGGATAAGGCGTCGGTCGCTGTCGTTCAGCATTAGGATCCGGGAATGGCACCAACCGGTATGGATCTGGTCGCGGTGGTCTACCATCGTAGTCTTGCAATCCGGTCTGTGACTGGTCACTTGTTTGTACAGTGTTTGGAAAGTTGGGTTGTGTACCGAAAGACGGTGCTTGGCTGTAATTTGACATTCCTGTAGGAGCGACATTGCTTGGTTGGTATGGCTGTTGAACTCGCGTGTTCGTTGCCATATTTCGATAGGGCTTTTGACCATTATTTTGGTATTGATTGACATTCGGATTGAATTGGTTAGTTGGGAATGGATTGGAATTGGTGTTGGGTTGCTGAGTCTGATATGGATTGGCATTCCGGTTTGATTGGTTTGGCACAAAATTTTCACGAGGAGTTGATAGGTTGGCACCTTTTGGTGGTACACTTGGTCGGCGATTGTAGATGTTGGTTTGACTGGTATTATTCCGGGGCAAGACCGGAGCAGGTGTCTTTGTTCGTGCATTCTGGTCCAGCAGAGGTGCATTATCATTTTCAGTAGAATCATATCCATATCCACCTCCTCCAGTAATACCACCAGAAATTGAGTCAACTGATGTTGTTGAAGCGCCAAGGTCAGGTGTATTCACTGGATACTCTCGATATAGGGTGTCATTTTTGTTTGCTCGTGGCTGTAGCTGTGGCTGTGTTTGACTCCGAGGTGCACTCTGATTCCTGTAAACTCCTGCTCTGTTTCGATACGGTTGCTCTCCAGGGCGAGTTCTAGGACCGGGTCCAAACGTATCTTGTTTCAGGCTGGAACTTGGCTGAAGTGAGGACAACTGATCGAATGAATAACTGGCCTTCTCGTTGTAGCGACTGTGACTGTCGAGAGTGGATGTATCGACTCGAGGAAGTGATGGCTGTTTCTCTAACTTTTTATTGGCTTCTGCCAGCTCTTTCATTCCCTTTCGATGATACTTTTCAACTAGCCTGGCAATCCTTTTATTAACCTTAACACAGCAATACTCTTCTAGACCAGAAGCTTGGTCTCCAATATGAATGTAAATAGGCACAGCACAAATCAAAGCTAAGCCAAATTGGATGATATTCACTACCCATACCAACAAACTGAAAGCCATAAACCCAATTACCACAGCTTCAACCGTTGAGTTTTGTGCGAGCTTTTTAATTGTGCTCACAAAGTTCCCCTGAATCTGTAGCACCGAGTAAAGTGTCAATGCATTCAAAACTTGACGTGGCGAGTCTGCAAATATCAAGCGGATCCAGCCTTTGAAACTAAAATACACAAATAGAGCCACATACTCTGTCAGACTTCTTGATTTGGTGAGCTTCGCAAACAGACAGAAGTATCGGTACCCACGAATGCTGTAAACATTTCTCGCAATGGGGTCTGTATAGTTCAAGCTGATGTTCTTCGTTCGTATAGTAGTGTATGCCACAATGAAATCATAGATAAAGAGCAAAACTGACAAAATAATACAGCCTCCAAAAAGCCATCTGGAAATCCTAAATGGCACATATGGCTCAATGGTAGAAGACCATCTATCAAACGCTAGCAGCACAATACCAGTATAGATATCAGAGGCAAACGCTGCTATAGCAAGTAGAATACCAACATACATGACAAAGTATCCTGACAAGTATCGGAACGACGTCGATACAAACTGATTTAGATCCTGTTCCTAGTTAGTATCAGCACCTAGCCACAACCTTAGCCATTTCCGCCTTCTTTTGCAATTGATCAAACTCTACCCCTTATAACTTCTTCTCATCTTTCAACAAATGCACAATGTCCTCAACACTCTATTCTCATAGTCCACAAAACAAACGATCCATAACTTGGGACCCTGTTACACAATCTCCACTGAACTACAATCCCCGAACCCCCTACTCCCACCACGCGACTTACTATCAGGTCGAAACGACTGTCGTCGTACTCGCGGACCCATTTTTTGTTGAACAGTCCAAAAATGCGCAGCATTTCTCTGTTCTGACAAACTAGCCAGCAAAATACACTTGATGATGGGTCCTGGTCTAAGTATACGGCAAATGTGTATCAAGGGTGCAAAGATGATGATGTTTCGATCGTGAACCCCTGGATTGCCTCATTGGTCGCAATGGGTTGTGGTTTCATCCCTGATTTGTACTTGGAATTGGCGACGACGATCTATGCATGTGTCAACGGTTCCTCACCGAAATGGGAATCTGGCGTTTCTCTTATCTACAACCTCTTTTGTAAGACCGGACCTGTTGTGGGGTTTGCCTCCGGCGGCTGGGGCTCTGCCCCAAACCCCGTAGCTCCTCTCGCTTCGCTCGAGTCGAGTATCGGGGTTTGAAATTTTTCTCTGATGTTAGCTGCAAATCGCGCTAAATCGTATTTTTTTCACAGATTTCAGATTTCACCCATTCAATTCTCTTTCTGCAAGAATATAGCAGAATTGTTTCAAATTATTCTTCTCGCTTCAGTTATTGGTCGTGGTTCTGTTAATGTAACATTGGCTGCATTTAATTTTTTTTTTTTATTTTTCTTTTCGTGTAATTATAATATCTTTCTGCGTCCCAAATAATTATATTCCCCTCAAATTCTGCCGCTGCAGTAAGCACGGTGCTTGCCAATCATAAGTGCCCTGTGGTCCAAAAGCTGCACACTTGGCTTGCAGCGTAGTTGAAACAGTTTCCGATATTTCCATCGGTACCCACTGCGCTGAACACTCTAATGAGATTACTGATCTTCCTAGAGCTATTTCTTTTATTTGCTTGGCGCATTAGCAGATTCTGACATCCACATGTCTTAAACTTATGCACGTTAGTTTCAAGTTTTTTAGTGCAGACCCCAACCATCAAACCATTTAACCCTCTCGTTACTACGGCCTTCACCTCACTTGATAACGGTTTATTTAGATTGCGGTTGTATGAATAGTTTTCTATGAAATATACGTTGAACAGAAGTATGGCTATATAATAATGAGGGTATGAATGCGCGCATCTCAAAATATTACATAAGTAGACGGAAACCTGGGTTGTAACACTCCAAAAGAACACAATAACTCTTAATTTTCTTGAAGCTTACTGATAGTACTAACTCTCTTTCTTGAGCGAGACGCCTGCATGCCCCTGCAGGCTGTAACCTTATCTTGCATAACGTAGACCCTGGACACGCTAACAGACTGTCTCTCCTCGGTGGTCTAAACGACGCAGTCCTCACCATTGTTAATGTTTTTTTGGCAGACAGCGCTTCCAATAATTGTTGATTGGGCTGTAAAATGGGGTGGGAAATTAGCCTCCGGCGGCTGGGGCTCCGCCCCAGACCCCGTTGCTCCTGCTTCGCAGGAGATTTCAGATTTTTTGCCAGTAGGTGGTTCAGCTTTAGTAGTTCAGATATCCCTGTGTTAGTTAACCACAAGAAGTATAGCTATTAATATAACAAATTGATCCTACTCTGGTTTGTTACCCACAATTCAAAATTCTTGTACAACTTTTGTTCTCTTACCTCGGGCTCTAAATTAAAGGCTGTCTCCATTTTTTCTCGCCAAGGAATATACTCACAATTTGATACTATCATACTATCATGTAACAAAGGTTTGTCCTTGCTCAAGAAGTAATTGAAGCTTCAACGATGGTATCTTTTTTTTTCTCACCCTATAACTGATTATCTATGCTATTCACGTGACTAGAGTAACTGACAGATGTGATAAACGCACCTCAGGCGAACATAGCTATCTTCATATTAATTATTAATTAATTAGACATGGTAGGTAAAAGTAATTGTAATTGATATCTGAGGATTCTTATTACGCATGGATCAAGCCTAATTGAATTGTCAGGAACAAATTGGACCTCTAATCTATACTAACAATTCAGCATAGCATCAAGAAAGTGAAAACTACGGCCGAACAGGACGCCAAAAAGAAGCGAATTGAAGCTTCTCAGATCAAAGAGTATAATGATCTGGTAGAAAAGTATTTGGAACACAGAAAAGCTGGGAATCATGACAAAGAGGCATTTGATCTGACGACACAGATTCTCTCACTCAACCCCGAATCATATTCTATATGGAATTATCGAAGAGAGATCTTTGAAAAGGGATTCTTTCAAAAGGAAGGAGTCAGCAAAGATGATATCCAGCGCTTGTTAACAGATGATCTCAGGTTCTTGGATTCGAAAATGAGACAATTTCCAAAAGTTTACTGGATGTGGAACCACCGGCGATGGTGTTTAGAAAGCAGTCCGACACCTGACTGGCAGCGGGAATTGGGTCTGGTCTCTAAAATGCTTGAGTTGGACCCTCGTAATTTTCATGGCTGGCACTATCGTCGATATATCGTAGATCAAATCGAGAAGCATACTGGCGAATCTCTAGTAGATTCTGAGTTCCGATACACTACAGTCAAGATCAACCAGAACTTCTCCAACTTCTCCGCATGGCATAACCGAGCACAGCTCATTCCTCCGCATTTATCTCAACAAACTCCTGAAGAACGACGAGCGTTTCTCAAGTCCGAACTCGAATATATAACACAAGCCCTCTATACAGATCCAGATGACCAGTCCTCTTGGATTTATCATCAATGGCTTGTGACAACCGATTCAGTGGTCCCTGACCTCACTACTACTGAGAAAGTGACTATAATCAGCCAGGAGATTGATTCAATTAACCAGCTCTACGACCTTGAACCAGACAGCAAATGGTGCTGTCACCAGCTTGTCATCCTACACCAGCAGCTCAACAAAGTCTCTGGCACGCCAACCACACCTGCAACAAAATCACTTCTTCTCAGCTACCTCGAAAAACTGGTCCTGATCGACCCCCTCCGCATTAACCGCTACAAGTATCTTATCTCCCTCGTCAACCAGAGCTAAGATGTGGATGGTTTTGCCTCCGGCGGCTGGGGCTCTGCCCCAGACCCCGTGGCTCGCTTCGCTCGTTATTTCGGGTGCCACTTCAAATGCAAAATCAATTAACATGAAGAATGAGTAGCAAGCAGGAGGGTGATAAAAGGTGGATTTATTATCACATAAATTCGAGCCGTTGCTTGCCAATGCTGACTTGTCAATGCACTAGTTTATGCAACGAGAGAATCGAGTTAGAGGGTCGGGACAGGTCCTAAATGCTATAATTATCTCATTATGTGAAATTTTTAATATATCTACAAAATTGGTTGTCTCAGGGGCAGAGGGGCTCGAAGAGGGGTATGGTGATCCCCCGCGCATCGCGGGTGCGCGGGGGTCGGAGGGGACTGGGTGCAAATTTCACCGAAGAGAGAAGATAAATTTTTGTATCATGCTCAAACAGCTCAATTCATTTGTTACTTCACAGACTACAAACAGATCGGGTCACAAACGGTATTCTGAGCGATAGAGTTGGATACGTGGCGAGATGTGAGACCTACAGGGTTTGGGGGCAGGAGTCGGGATCAGTAGTGCCAGGTTGTCAGAAAGCGATCTCTATGTAGGGTCTGGTGGGATGCATGACACGCGTCCTCGGAATATATTCTAATTAGATCTCGAGCGGGGCTGGCATCTGTCTGTCTGTATCTATTTATTTATATATACACGTACAAGTCTATCCTCGACAACTTTCACTTGTATTTTTGACAATTGCTGATTGCTTGTCTTTTGGATTTGGACAGTAGTGGCCGTTAAATCAGTAAACTTCTCAGTTGAGGTTAATTGAGTCAAAACTGAGACCTCTGTAGTGTCTGAGATTAAATCAAGCTGTCAGTGGTTCATATTTGAAACTTGGCTTTCATCTTGATCTCGAATATCTCTTGGCATTTTTAGCATTTTGGATTGACATTGACATTGACATTTTTTTATCTTCGTGGCAGGAACTTGATTCATTAATTGCAATTTTGCACTGGTGGAATTCTTCATTGAAAAATGCCTTCTGAGCTCCGTAATAGAAAAGGTGCCTCGGCCACGTTGCGCTCTCCTGAGCCTGTAGAAAAGAAGAAGGCCAAGAAACCTGTTTTCAAATCTACAGTGGCTGACTCTAATACTGATAATAGATATCGTCTGGCCAAGATCATTGTCACAGTCTTTGCATTCGCTACGCGATTTTATCTCATTAACGATCCTAAGGAAGTTGTGTTCGATGAGGTGCACTTCGGTAAGTTTGCCAGTTACTATCTGGAAGGAACTTACTTTTTTGATTTGCACCCTCCTTTTGCTAAAATGTTGATTGCTTTTGTTGGTTGGTTAGTTGGTTATGATGGTGCTTTCAAATTCGAAAATATCGGTGATAGTTATATTGCCAACCGGGTGCCTTATGTTGCTTATAGATCTCTGTCAGCTACTTTGGGAGCTTTGACTGTCCCAATTGTGTTTGAGACTTTGCAAGAGTGTGGCTTCTCGGTTTGGGCATGTGTTATTGGTTCGTCATTAATTTTGTTCGACAATGCTCATATTGCTGAGACTAGACTTATTCTGCTTGATGCTACTTTGATCATCTCTGTAGCTCTTAGTTTGTATGCTTATGTTAGATTCTCCAAGCAAAGAGACAGTCCATTCAGCCGTGACTGGTGGACTTGGCTTTTAGCTACTGGTGTCTCATTGTCATTTGTTATCAGTACCAAGTATGTAGGTGCTTTCACCTTCACTACTGTTGGAGCTGCTGTCTTGATTGATTTATGGAATTTGTTGGATTATCGTAGAGGACTTTCTATGAAAGAGTTTGGCAAGCATTTCTTTGCCCGTCTTTTCTCACTTATTTTCGTGCCTCTATGTATCTTCCTATTCTGGTTCTGGGTCCATTTCGCTATTCTTACCAAGTCTGGTCCTGGTGATGGTTTCATGAGCTCTAAGTTCCAAGAGACTCTTGGCGATAATATTCTCGCCAAGCTTGCCAAGCAGGTTAATTATTATGACGAGATTACCATTTCTCATAAAGAATCACCTTTGTTCTTGAGCTCTGGATCTATTCACTACCCTCTTCGTTATGACGACGGACGTATTTCTTCTCAGGGTCAACTCGTCTCTACTCAAGAGCTCGTAAATGGTGCTCCTACCAATGATCAGATTTGGCAGATTGTTCCAGTAGTCGACTTCCCCGAGGGTCACCGTGAAGGTATTCCTATTGAGACTGAGACTCAGGTTCGTCTTAAGCACGTCAGTACCAACAGCTTCCTTCTTGCTCATGATGTCGCCTCTCCTTACTACCCTACTAACGAAGAGTTTACTACTGCCAGCTTTGAGGAGGCCGAAGGACCTCGTTTCAACGATACCCTTTTTGAAATCAGATCTGTTACTGGTGAAAAGGATATCTTGAAGACCAAGGGTTCGTTCTTCCGTCTTATTCATGTTCCTACCAGAGTTGCTATGTGGACTCATGACGACAAGCAGCTTCCTGCTGAGTGGGCTAGTGGTCACTATGAAGTCAATGGTGTTAAGAACGTTCATGAACGTACTGCTACGTGGTTTGTCGACGAAATTGTGAACCTCACTGATCCAGAGCGTCTTAAATTCACTCCCAGAGCACCTAGAAAGATGAATTTCTTCAGAAAGTACCTTGAGTTGCAATACACCATGTTTGCTCAAAATAATGCTCTTACCTCGTCTCACCCTTATGCCTCTGAGCCTATCACCTGGCCCTTCCTTGTTCGTGGTGTCTCTTTCTGGACTAAGGATACCGAACGCAGACAAATCTATTTCATTGGTAACTTCATCGGCTGGTGGATTGAGGCTGCTATGCTTGCCATCTACGCTGGTGTAGTTGTTGCCGACCAGCTGACCAGAAGACGTGCTATGTATCCCATCAACGACGTTGCTCGTAGTAAGATTTACAACTCGCTTGGATTCTTCTTCATCGCTTGGGCCACTCACTACTTCCCATTCTTCCTGATGGGTAGACAGAAGTTCCTCCACCACTACCTTCCTGCACACTTGGCAGCTGCCCTTCTTACTGGTGGTCTCTACGACTTTGTCTTCTGCGAGCTGGACGACGAAGCCGTCCACGCTGCTCAATCCGGCAAGAAACGCTCCAACTGGAGACTCAAAATCGTCAGTGTCATCTCGCTAGTCGGCATCGTCATCTGCTTTGCCTACTTCTCGCCATTGACCTACGGAAACACCCCCCTCACCCCCGCAGAGGTCCGTGCCAGACAATGGATGGACATCGAGCTCCACTTCGCAAAATAAAACAATATTTAAACGCCTAATATAAATAAATACATGCTCATTGTATACTTTTCTGGCTGCAATCGCTCACTTTATCCTGACCGGGCTCAAGGGTAGTTGGCCAAGGTTGCCTCCGGCGGCTGGGGCTCTGCCCCAGACCCCGTGGCTCCTCTCGCTGCGCTCGAGTCGTTACTTCCTCAGTCCCAAGGCTCTCAAATTAAGTACGAGCAAATTGAGTTGACTACAGTAACCGAGATCACTCAGAACCAACCTCATACCCTATAATATATCTGCGCCCAATGGATCCCGCTTGTGAATTGTATCTGTGATTTAAATTGATCCCGATTGTAGAAGGAGAACTTTATGTGATCAGTTGCTTGAAAATCTCAAGCCTGGATAATTTTATTTTTAAGGCAGCTTGCACCTGTTTGCTCACTAAAAGACCAAGTAAATGCATTCACATCGCTGTATTTATATTCCAACCTCTGCATTGCTATAGTCTGAGAAATCACATTTGAGAAAGGCATGAGATAAAGTTTTAGCAGAAACACAATTTTCTCGTTCAGCGCGTGAACATAGAAATTTGCTTTCACCCTTATTAGCTATGTCTCAGTCAAATCTTTAAGTAACTATATTTAGGGCTATGAGATTAGTTCATGTAATGAAATGTTCATATAGTGTTTTATAAAGGTAATACCAAGGATAAAACTCAATTATATTATCATTTCCATTAACAAAGCGGTTGATTAGTAGTTAATTGACCAAGCTATCCCGTGCGATGAAAATGGCCAAACTAAATCTTCTAACAATTCACTGGTTGTTCGTCACCTACATAGTACTCTTATAGCCCTTATATAAGAACCATATAAATTTACTAGTTATTTCAGTTGCAAATGTTTAAACCTAATTTCAAAGCTACTATATCATTATATGTTATGAATATCCCACCAATATCAAATTATTTACCCCAGAGCCTGCTGTTTCCTGTTTCTAGAATTTTAAATCTACTGGAAAGTCCTAACAGATATGATTGATAAGCTGGATGGACCCTGGCGTCACATGACATGCAGGGTGCAGGTCTGTGGGAGAGTATAAATAAGCAAGTGATGCAACATAGAATGTAATTTAAGATAATAACACCGACTGATCTGTCTGATCCAAAGCTCACTAAGCAAAGCTAGATATACAGATTCAAACAATGGCGACGTCCACGGTCACACAGTCGCTGAATAGCGATAGTGGTAAGTGTAAAAAGTCCACAGATCAGGATCATTGCTCAGAATTTGTAACATGACTCCAGGATCCCGTCGACCTCCACCGCCCGATGCCCGACTCGAGCTTCGCTTGAGGAGCAGCGGGGTCTGGGGCGGAGTCCCAGCTGCCGGAGGCAATACTCACTCCTCCGAGCTTGACCAAGAATCCCTGACCAGAAAACTAACAGAGTAGACATGTGTCCGATATGCAAATCGTCGAGATACTTGAATCCAGATATGAGGTTCCTAGTGAATCCCGAGTGCTATCACAAAATCTGTGAGAGTTGTGTAGACCGGATATTCTCGGTGGGTCCAGCCCAGTGTCCGTATGCTGGATGTGAGAAGATTCTTCGAAAGAACAAGTTCAAGACACAGGTGTTCGAGGATTTGGGTGTAGAACGAGAAGTCGACATCCGGGCACGAGTCAGCAGAACTTTTAATAAGAGACAACAGGATTTTGACTCACTGGACGATTACAATGACTATCTAGAAGAAGTGGAAAACATCATATTCAACCTCGTCAACGGAGTGGATGTTGAAGCCACAGAGTCTAAACTACAAGCATATGAACAAGCCAACAGAAACATTATCCTTGCCAATTCGCTACGGCAGAAACAGGAAGACGAACAGATGGAAGAATTACAGAGTTTAGAGACCCAGAGACGTCGTAAAGCGCAATTGTTAGCATTACAAGCAGAGGAGGATGAGAGAAGAATCAAAGAACAGACTGAGAAGGAGCTTGTACGGCAACTGGCGACTGGTGAAGGAGATGCAGCTGCGATCATGAAAAACGTGTCCAACATGGCATTGAAACGGTCTAGTGCGAGAAGACGTCAACTCGAGGAGGAACTCAGACAGCCATTGTCCATTCCATTGAGACTGCGAGGAGCTCGTAGCGCGACTCCTGGCAATGCTACTCCATTCACCCCATTCAACGGCGATAGACAGCAGGAATACCTTTTCACAGTCAACGACGAGTACTTCGATCCTCTCATGAACGACGTCGCCAACAACCCACAGTACCGTGCGTCAGGCTTCTCCGTCAAAGGCTCGTTCCGCCAGGCTCTTGTCAGCGCTTTTTTCGGCATCGGCTGCGATGTTCAGCATGAGAAGGCCGCTCCGCTGGCAGTGTAGGGCGGGTGTGCCTCCGGCGGCTGGGGGCTGCGCCCCCAGACCCCCCGGCTCCTCTCGCTGCGCTCGAGTCGGGCGTGGGGGTGCCAGGAGTTTGGAGGTTGGGGGAGCTGATCTAAGGAGCTTTCTTCCCGCTTTTGCCAAGTCCAATTTGCTTCCCGGACGACAACCGATCGAAAAGCAGTTGCCCATGTTCCTCTACGAGCTGGGACACCCTCACGCCCGGCTCGAGCGAAGCGAGAGGCGCCACGGGGTCTGGGGCGGAGCCCCAGCCGCCGGAGGCAGCATCTCTGAACGAAACATAATCTTTCATATTTAATTAATGACCTCGTAATGATATCGCGCCAATTATGGCAGAGTTGTCTGTGAGTTTGTAGTTCTGGTATGGTTAGATTATTGGCTTGCTAGTAGGGAGAAGATGTGTGGTGATACTTACTTTCTTCACTAATGAGAGGTCGGTGTAAGGGCATGTGGCCTCGACTGTGACCACTTCGGTGCCATGAATATGTTCAGTAAGGGTTTGGTGATGCTTTTCTATAGTTGAAGGATCTGCTGATGGCGTGGGGATCAGTTTGATGGCGTAGAGTGAGGTGGTCGAGTCGGCGATGCCAAACCGCCGTAGACCGTCCATGATGTTATTGTTGGGAGACATGCAAAAAACCGCTTCGGAGTGGATATTCCGGGTGCGCATGAACCCGCTGGATGTATCGTTGACTGCTCTGTAGCAAGCTACCAGCAGATGCTCGAGCGAGACCACTGTAGCAGCATCGATGAAGGCATACTCGAAGTCGCTATTGCCAGCCAGTAGCTCTTCTCTGATCTTAGAGCTATTAGTCACTTCTGTAAATAGTGTTACTAGTACAGTGTAATTGAACTGCTTGAATTCCGTAACCAGCATTTTTGTGTCTAAATCCTCGAGGCTCGAATTTATCGATAATAATGGCGTTTGATTCGATTCCCCTGCTTGTTAATATTCAGGTCTGCCGGTGATTTAAAGCTTTTGCATGAAGATTAGCATGAGCCGCATTCAGGGGGTGTTTGCTGCAAGCAGTTCCTGCATCTTTAAACGTACTCAAATAAACTATTTCTATCGGCAATGCACGGAAACTTTCAGTTATTGATACATTGAGTCTCTAATTCTGGTCCTCCAAGTGTATATTACCAGAATTGACCTTCTCATTTAGATAAATTATAAAAGACTGCTCTCAGTTTGCTAGTGCCAGCACCTCTGCTAAGCCGCTAATTTTTCGAACTTCTTTTAAAGGGATCGAAAATAAAGTAGACAGTGTTAGTTGATAATTTTATGACATGAAACACACATTGAACTATACTTTACAAGGTATTTTTAAGCCTTGCTGCACCCACTCTACAAAATAGGCGGATTGGCTTCAGTTATCAGTCTGATTCCGATCTGATATTGAGCCGCATCAACAGTGCATCGGACGGATCTCAACCAAAACAGACATTTGCTGATGATGCTTTCCCTCTTTTCTTTCTCTCTTCTTTAATCCTTAAAATTCATAGGTAGGAACAAACTCCTTTTTGGAAAAAAGACTAGAAGACCAGATATTTATTTTCTGGAGTCGCTATACAATAGCGACAAAAAAAAAACGCATTTTGAAATATGTATTTATATTTGGCAGAGGCGCTTCTTGTGAGGCGAGACAACAATGATGATTTAGTATGTGATGACGAAGGCGACTGTTATTATAACACTCCATGGTACAATTATGGTCGTTGGCTAGTGGTAGCAGCTATAGCTATTGTTTTTGCTGTTTCTATCTATCTTATGAGACGCAATGCTGCGAATAGACTGAGAGGTGCAATGGCCCCACTTTCTAACAGAGGATGGACCTGGGTACCACCTACCTATCATCAGAGCCAGAGAGATTATAGCAACACGACACAAGCTCCTCCTGCTGCTCCTCCATACAATAGATCTCTAGGAACCGAAGATGCCGGATATTACGATTCATATGGCAATTTCATTCAGACCGGACCTGTTCATACAGTTGCCCCCCCTACTGGTCCGCCACCACCTCCGTCGCCACTTTCACCAGTCGACTCTTCTGGCGTCCAAATCCCTCCACCAGTTTTGCATCACCCATCTAATTACGAAATGAGGGACGTGTACCCATCGGATAGAAAGTCTCCTTCCGTATTTACATACGGCCCTTTTCCTGAAGACAGATATGAAGATTTGTCTGGCCCCAGCAATGGCTCTAGCAGTGATCCGAACCATATTATCCACCACGAAAACTCTTCCAATGACCCCTCGTCTGCCGCTGGCGGCCCTTCATTCGTAGAGCTGGGTGGCGCGTCTGTCCCGCCCGTCGACGACCCCGAACACCACCTTGTCCCCCCTCCCTCCCAACAGCATAACTAGCCATCCTTTCATCTATTTCTAATCTGCATTTATCTCAATTTTCTAGCTGGGGGACATGCCTCCGACGGCTGGGGCTCTGCCCCAGACCCTGGTTGCTCCTCTAACTTCGCTCGAGTTGTGCTTCGCGGTCCCCATATGGTTCGGTGGCTGTGAGTTATTTGGGCGGCTGCATTTTGCCGCATTTCTGGGGGAGTTTGCAAAAGCCTGATTCGTACATCTAGCAAATGCAGGGGCACTTGTATCTTGCATAATGCAAGATAGAAGCACCGTGCAGAACCCGTTTAGGAATAGCCTGTCCAACGCTCGACTCGAGCGCAGCTAGAGGAGCAACCAGGGTCTGGGGCGGAGCCCCAGCTGCCGGAGGCATGTCCCACTTTCGTTCCTTAAATTAACATGTTGAAGCCTTATAGTAGTAATACATAAATAAAATTAGCAAATGGTGGGAGCAATACCAAGACCTGTGAGAATATTGGTGTGCTTCTGAGTTCGTTTCTTTTTTGGGTTTTAAATATTTTTTTGTGTTTTTTTCGTTTCCCGGATATTTGTGACGTCGTAAATCGTGAGTTGAATCATGCAAAGTGCGTGTATATACAGCTGTTTTCGAGCGGTGTGAGTGTCTATTTCTTGAGCAGACTCAAAAACTCCTCTCTAGTCCGTTGCGCTTCTCTAAATCTTCCCAGCATGCAACTGGTGGTAGTACTGCTTCCAGGCTTCTGGACTCCTCTCATAACCATACACATGTGACTGGCCTCCATAACTACAGCCACTCCTTGAGGCTGTAAAAGTTCCCAGAGGGCCATGGCCACTTGCTTTGTAAGTCGCTCTTGCACCTGTAATCTACGAGCAAACATCTCAGCCAGTCTGGCAAGTTTGGACAGACCAATGACACGAGAGTTGGGAATGTAGCCAATATGGATCTTACCATAAAATGGAACCAAATGGTGTTCGCATAAACTGAACACATCGATATCTTTAACAATAACCATTTCATCATGGTCTTCCTCAAATAAGGCGTTTTTAATAACATCTTTAACATTGTCTTCGTAACCCTTGGTGAAGAATAGCATAGCTCTAGCGTATCTCTCGGGAGTCTCCAATAATCCTGATCTGTTAGGATCCTCGCCTAATTCTGTCAAAAGAGTGCGAACGGCATCTGCAATTCTCTTTTCACGAGCAGCCTTTTCTTCAACAGACGATTCAAGTCTTTCTCTAGCACCCACGCTAGGCCACGACAATCCGTCGTAATCAATGGGGTTTAAGTATGGAGACGAGGGTCTAGCATCAGCAAGTCGAGTCAGATGCTCAATATATTTGGGATATTGGTTGGGGGCAGTAGCCACTGGTCCAGATGGTGCACCCGAAGGAGCTCTATGGTGACTGGGAACTGTCGAAGGGACGATTGATCTGGAATCATGCTCACCAGCTGGTACAGAGTCGGAATCGACGATCGCAGACTCATTGGTAGCAGCAGCTGCTGAGAGATCTAATTTTGATGGTTCTGTATGAGCCATGGTTAAGATATTCTAATAAAAAGTGAAAGAGTTTTCAGGATTGTCTGAATTGAACCAATCACTGTCTCACTATAGTAAGGTGAGGCTATCTATCAATAGAGCGAGTGACAAATCGGTATGGTCGAACAAAGAGAGTATCTCTCGGGCCAAATTCTAAGTTTCTGGTCAATGAGTAAACCTAATGTCAGAAGTCTAGCTTCTAATTAGATATTCAGTGAATACTAGAGGAGATTTCGATTACTCAAAAAAATCTGGCTACCAAGTGAAAATGTTTCAGGCATGTGAAATTTAGATGTACGGCCTCATATCACCTGCGAATGACTCGTTCGGACGCCGCGGACGCCGCAGAGTCTTATGTAGATCAGGCAAGTGTACGGAGATCAGGCAACAGCTTCGACTTAAAAAATATGAAAATTCTTTACTATAAAAGTGTGAAAAGTTTCTGCCGACTCAATTATGGCTCAATTGAGATAATTGATGTTTTTCTTCGCTTATTGTGACCCTCACCGTATTTTAAACATCGGACCAGATGCCTGATTTATGTCACTCTTGGCCTTGATCATGGGCTGATGAGATTAAAATACAAATTTCGCCAATATCTGTATAAAACTTAGCGACTCGACTGTAGTGAGAAGAGAAATCAAAGCTTAGGATTAAGTCGCTACTGCTAAGGAATCCCCTTGAGATTAAGGGTCCATGCGGCGTATCGTGCAGCATGCACATATATATTAGAGGATAAATTATGTCCGGCAAAAGATAAGCGTCGAGTCAAGTTCTGCAAGTCAACCGGCCAGTGTTGGTTGACAGAAAATCTACGGACTTTTCGGAGCTGGGACATCTGCTATGCTAAGTTTTTAATTGCCATACCACCACCGGAATGAATCCTTGGGCCGACAAAGAACCGTCACTTTCAGTGACAAGTCGGAACCACGGACATGACGATCTGACAGCTGTCTGGGGAGAGGTAGATGCGCCGTTAGATTCAGGGGGTATCCCAGATCCAGTCTGGACAGTAGCAGAAAAGACTTTGAAGACTGCAGAATTTGAAGATAATGCTTATAAGGACTTAGACAACCGGTCAGAGGTTCATCAGGAGGGTATTGGATTGGGAATTACCAGTGGATATAATGACACACCAGTACCAGAACCAAATGAGACTCGTCTTAGTGCTCCCAAAATTGACTCGGATCAAGAATCAGATGGTAATCTATCAGACATAAATGCCACAATACAATTGCAAGCCTTTGATGAAGAGCCATTGAATGACCCTGGTAGTCCCAACATGGTGTCGGAGTCTAATATGGCAAATGTCGAGAAATATTCTGAGGAGCTCTCAGATGCTGCAATCCAACCTGTGATATCCGAACAGAATGACATAGAGAATGAAAAAAATGAGGTTGAAAAGGACGACGACAACAGTATGAATGAAAGAGAAGACCCTATCAATAGCTTTGTGGAGGATCAGACAGCTGCAGCGACTGACGCAGTGACTGTATCTCCTTCTACTTCAGACACACCCGGTATCGAAAATAGTGATAAACCTGAGACTACCGACAATGTTAATGACTCTGAAAGTGATGACGGTTTTGGTGAATTCAATGATTTTAGCGGGAATACCGAAGAGCCGGTGACTGATCCCGTCTCTGTTGATATGCAGCACAAAATCATCACTTTTCATAAACCGCTCAAAACCCTTATTGATAACATTTATTCTGACCTAGAAAAAAGTCGTGTTAATAATAAGGGGTGTCCAGAAATTTCGATTCCATTTTCAGTTCTCGACATTGATACCCCGAGTTCAGCCTATACTCCTCGTAAACTACTCAATGGATTCACAAGACCCACTCGCCAGTTTCTTGCCATAGATTCCAAACCCGAACCAATAGTGAGATGGAACCAAAGTGCAGTTTCAAACGAAATGTCCAGAATCGTCACTGCTTGGAAACAGAAAGGTTACCATGTTCATCATAATAAAGACAGATTTGGCTGGGGCTCAAGCAAGAGCTCTAATTGGAAGAACCCCGTTAGGAGACAAAAAATCCCAGCTGTTGTTCCGTCCGTGAATAATGTTCCTGATCAAAATTCTACTAGACCTCCATCCATTAAAAAAATCGATACTTTTTCTCCTGACATCCATGGCCATTCAGCACAACCAACTCCTTCACATCTCAGAGAACCACCACCATTGCATAAACCTCGATCATTACAAATTCCTCCCGCACCCAAGGTAACAACCAATTCTAGCCTCTCACCAAAATCTGCTCATTTGCCTAAATTGCTTTTGGACTCTTTATCAGGAACTTCGCATCTTAAATCTAATGCATCTCAAAAGTTTCATCGAGACACGGACCAGAAAGATTTTGAAAAGCCAATAGTAAAGCCTCCTTTGAAGACCGTGCCTTTTGAAGAGCACATAGAAAAGTCACTATTGGACGAAGAAGAATCCCAACCAACCTCATTCCATGCTTTAGGAAGGCTACAATTTTCGTCTCCTCCTGGCACACCTCATGAGTCACTATTCCAAATGTTATCACCTAGTAACAGTAAACCAAGCAGCATACGTACTGCATCTCCACATAGCATAAAGTCTTTTCCTGAAACACCCGACCAGGGCACCCACTCCGATACAAACGATACAGACACAACATCCCCCAATGCATCCTCGACCGAATCTTTACCAAAACCCACCGTGCATCCCCCTCCATCTAAAGCAAAGTTGATAACATCAGTTCCGAGTCCAGCATATTCTCAAAACAACTTTGATTTATCGATATTTGATATGCCTGTGCAAGAATCAACGGCTACTTTTCAAACGCAGTCGGGACTCATAGACCACCCAAGCTCTCCCGATACAACAAAGCCCCCTCCGTCGAAATCTATAGACCTCTCTATGTTCCAAGCACCGGTATCCAACCCCCCCTCTTTGAAATCACCACTCCAATCCACCTCCATTAGCATCGACCGAAATCATGAGCCAATTTCACGAACAGCCCCAGTTTCTCCGTCAGTACCGCCATCTTTATCTACAACACCTAAATTTGCATCAACTGTTAACACCGCATCCAATTTCCCATCGAAAAATACAATCGAGCTTTCAACGACCCGAGTCTTGCCACCCGCAGTCCAACTAAGACCCATTGTGCCTGTCGACAACGATGACCTCGTGATTGATAAGATTGTGTCATCACTCCCCGATCTTTCTTTTCTGCTGTAGGGTTTCTGAACAAAATTATATACATACATTGTAGCTGGTTAGAAATTTGAGTACACGACTCGCAATATCAATTCAAAAGTCAAGAGCCCTATGAGGGGGGCCCCCAGTAAAACGACTCGAGCAAAGCGAGAGGAGTAGCGGGGTCTGGGGCGCAGCCCCAGCCGCCGGAGGCTTGTCCAGTGGCATATAAATGTGAATGCTAGTTAAATTTATAAAAGTCTACCAACCCCACGGCACGTTGGGCAGGTCTCATCGCCGAAAAAGTCTGAGATCATGCCGCGACCTCTACAACGGCCACACAGAGTTCCGCCAATCGATGGGTCTCCAGGACGGACAACTCGAGGTGGTGGTTGACCTGGATAGTATGGAACGTAGCTGGTAGTGGGGCCCATGAACGGTGCGAGTGGGTTGAACATGGATGGCTGGCCGGAGTGGATGACTTGAACATTACGGCCTTGTCGGGCAAAACGCCCATAGCAGTCCTGACAGGTGAGTCCGTTCTTGAGTTTGATGCCTGTATTGTTGCATTTATAACAGTAATAGCCTGGTGGGTATGTGAATGGGAGATTTGGGTTCTGAGGAGGAGGATGATTAGTGTTCGCATTGCCGGGACGATGATGATATGCTTGATGTTGAGAAGTGGTGGGGCGGTTATGCGAATTATTGGTTTGTCCGTACGAGTGGTAATTTGAACCTGGAAATGCTGATGATTGTGGTCTTGGAGGTCGTGCTGGAGACGAAGAGGAGGCTGTAGTGGGTCGGGGAGGTCGAGCCGGTGGTGGTGGGTGCGGGGGAGGGTGGTAGGTTTGTGATTGAGGGTGACTGTTATTAACATGTGACTGATTATGAGCGTGGTTTTGAAAATTGTTGTTTGATGTCTGACTGTTGCCAGTGGCCATAGATATCTGGGCTTGGATATGGGGTGGAATATTGCTCATTCCGGCTACCGACATGCCGGGCTCGGCCTCGGGGGTGTATGGAGGAGGTTCTTCATCTGGATGTTCTTCTTCTGGAGGTAAGATATGATTAGAAGTTGAATTAGACTCGCTATTCCCAGATCCAATACTAGATCTGGAGTACGAGCCAGTCTCGGTTCTTGGAATAGATAATGTGCTGCTAGCATCACCACCAGTAGTCGATGTATTTGGTCTGCTGGAGCCACCATTCGTATTGTATTGACTCAACCGACTGTCGCCATTTCTACTTGAACCACCAGTATTATTAGAGATAGGAACAGGCTTATGGCTTATAAATGGATTTGTACTCATTATAAAGCTAGCTGATTATGGTCCAGTAATGCCAAAAGCCGAGGTTCGTCTTGACGGGGTGTTTTACTGTGATGAAACCAAGTTCAACGATGGTGTCACTTTGAATATCTGTGAATCAAGTATCCAGGTAAGATGTGTAGGGGTTATTGTCAATTTAAGTCGGGTTGATTATTTGATTACTAGCGCTTATCACCTCATCATTGTTCGACATGGCAGTGCCCTGCATAATGTGATCACCATAGCCACCGACCCTTGCCCATATCAAGGGTATTAAATCTGGGGTATTTTGATATCATAACTTCTTATAATTGTGTAACAAATGGATTGGATGAGACTGCAATTTTTTTTTGTTATTCTGTGTTAGTTTATTTGAATATTAGTTGTACCAGTTACTGACTAAAGCGGGAACCCATTAGTCCGACGTGTCTGATGAGTAATTTGATTGTGGATAATATAACACACAGCCCTTATCTACTATCGCTCATTCTATGAAATAATTAAACTAATAAATAAATAAAAGAAAATAAGAAAAAATAAGAAGGCCAGCTGGTGAGAATAAAATAGAAAGTAACTAAGCGGAACCGAATAACAAGTCCATTCTACTGTAACTGCACCTATATGAATATAATGTCTCAAGGCTGATGAGGAGAAAAGAGAAGACGACAGCATAAATCGGCGAGGTCAAACATCCGGAAAGCTGATAAATAGCTTATTACTTCCGCTTTTAAAGCCTACTAAAGATAGAGGCGGATAATAAGTTTAACGGGTACGGATAAATATTATTCCATGAGTCGCCGCCTAAATACAAACAAGGTTTTTTTTTTTGCATTATAATATATGAGCGCGAAAAAAATCTCGTATATCGGCTTATATTTGCCGATATCTATCTGGCCGATCTATAATTCAGGGTAAAAAGATGTCTTAGATTCAGACCGAAAGTGTGTCAAAAAAAAAAACCCAACATCTAATATGAATAGCGCTATACAGAACGTCACGAATGTGGACGCCATTCACAGGAGCTTATTTATTGCTTTTATCTTGATCCATTAGGCGATAGGCACTGCCTATAAGAACTGAATAAACAGACTATCTGTTATGGTATAGGCCAAAGATCGAATGGTTTAGCAACGTTCAATTCTATAGACACACTAACACAGACTTGCTCACAAACATTGTCCTTAGGACCGGTTTTGTTTGTTTTCTTTAGAGAACTAGCCCATGAGCAAATAAATTCGTCTCACGTGTCCCGCAAGTTAATCGCTGCGATTTAGGAATAGTTTCAGTCCAGTCCCCGCAAATGCGATCCAAAAGTTACACTAACAGATCTCACCCAACAGATGATATCCTGGGCAAGACTGGGTTTTATCAGGTTAAATCTCCTGCCAATCAATGCCCAAAAACATGGTTGATTCATGACAATTATTGCCAGGAAAGATATTATAAACGAGCCAGTTTCAAATCCACAAACCTTTGGCGGTCGGTTAGAGAAGAAAATGGGTTATCATCAGATTGAAAGAGGGGTCAAGTTGGCGGTCCCGACTGGGTTAGATATATGCAAAGATCTCAATTTGCCGTTCTGATTGCGATCGCCGGGCTTTACCGGATTCTATCGACATGATTCGAAAGGTCAGAGTACCAGAGGAGGCTCCAAAAACAGATCGCTCAACAGAATTTGGTTTTTTAAATCCTTGACAAACTCTTTTGGCGATATCAATGAGACGGGTAGCCACGGATGGGCTTATCAATACGAGCCTTCATGGCCAAGTGGTAAGGCGCCTCACTAGTAATGAGGAGATCATCAGTTCGAGTCTGGTTGAAGGCATAGATTGCCAATCAAGATTGATCTATCAACTTGATTCTACATTTTTTTTATTTGTTTTTATCTATTTTCATTTATTTTTATGTTTATTTGTAAGAAGAGCTTGCTTTTTGCACTTGTATTCGCTTCACTCACCAACTGCACTAACTACGTAGTTGACTACGTAAGACGCTCTAGTTGAAGTTTAATTATATGTGCTCTAGCTGAAACAGCGGCTATCAAGCTAACTATTCAAAGTAATGAACGAAACTTTAACAACTATTTAGTGCTAGATCGACGCAATTAAACACTTTGGCACTTGCATTTGACTCCCGCCCTGCCGCCATCATATTCCTGATCTGATTACAGTTATTTGCACGCAAAAATTAACATTTGGGTTTAAGCACCTTAACAAGCTTCGGAAAAATGGGTTTAGAAACCCGAGTTGATTTTGCTCCGCAGTTTAATGGTGCCGTTCGTGCTTATTAAAGCGATGACCTTTTTACATAAGATGTACACGGCAACCTTAATTTTAAAGTTATGTTACTTCGTGGTGAATTGCCTGTCAAGTAGTATCTGACATGTTCGGTCCCGAGTTAGCACTGAACACTGGTCCGAGTATTTCGTATCCACTGAGACTTTGAACAGGGGGGGGTCAATTGTCCTTCCTTTCGCAGTTACGACATGAAAAATATTGTTGGGTAATTGACGGCAGCTGCTGCCGCAGCATGCTTTGTAGGGATTATCCATATTGTAAATATTTAACGGTGGCGTGATATTCTAATTGTAGCAGTCCAATTTAATCGGCATCCGACATCGGGTTATCTGGACAGACGACAAAATTACAGAAAATGCCCCCACGTCGATGGGGGCTCGATAAGCTCTACGAAACCGGCCCCCACGGCAATCATGGATATAAGATTATCCCTACAACCGACAACCATAACCTTTTGCAGTAGCACTGAGCAACAAGACAAGGAGTAACCGGTGATCTTTTCGTATTTCTGAAATGGTTAACATATTCTCTTTTTGTTGGTTCCGCCTTTCATTGCTACTCCTTGGTGGGTGCTTGAGCTCATTAATATTATTTAGATAATACTCCCAAACCAGCTTTCAACTCAACTTGGCAGCTCACTTATCAATCATAAAAATCAAAGACGAGTAACAAACGAATCATAGATTAATCATAATTTATCATAGATAAATCATAGATGAATCATAGATAAATCATAGATAAATCATAGATAAAAATCTGTCCAAATCGTAGATTCACAAGGGGTCCCAATTATTACTTACCCTGCCGACATAAAGCTTTCTTTTTACTTACTTCCAACGGCGATGCAATGCACGGCAGTCTGCCCACCAAATTAAGTTGTAATATGTACAGAGGACGAGGCGCTATGTGCTTAAATTGGTGTCGACGGTTGACAAGATGGTGACAAATGTCTTACCTCTCGATTCAGATCAAAACCTGGGCTCATGACAAATAAAGGCTTGAAAATGGAATTCAATGGCATAAACACAGATCAAGACAGAAAATATCGAGAAAATTGGTTGAAGGCCAGGTTAAAATGCAAACTAGCTGCTGGGACTATAAATATTAACCGCGGCACACCCATGTGCAAAGTGCATAGATCGCTTCGATTGCGTCTCTGCTCTGCAAATCTTTCACTTAATACTCCACTCTAATATCGGGGTCTTGATGCTTTTATATTACGCGAGTTTTAACCTCACCCAAACCATGGAGTCGAGTCTTAGAAACCATTATATAGAGGTCTGAAAAAGAAAACAAGTTCTCTGGAAGTTCGACTGATAGACAGCACTTACCAAATATGGCCAAATAGGAAGGTGAAAAGAAAATTCCGACCCAGATCATACACACCTATGTGGAGAACGTGGAAAGTGAATGTGGAAGTGAATTGGATAGTGGTGGCTCAAAACATTTTAGATATGTGGCTGAATCTTTACGAATATCCATTTCAAGGTGTGAGAAAGCCTATCATATATTGAATTTCAAGCTTTCGGCTGAACCGGTTTAACCGATCGAGCAGATCCTTCTTCTGAAATTTTGAATTTAATTATTTTGAACAAGAGAATTTGCCCAGTCAGCATCACGGCCACAATTAACCTTGACCACACTATTGAGAAGAAAATACTTGATTTCCTAGATATCAAACATCAAACGCCCAATTGGGAGTTACCGCTAGCCTTCTTATCATGATTGCGTGATTAGGCTTAGCCTGACAATGAAGCTGACACAGGCGCCGATTACATTGCTGCAAATGTTCTCAATAGAATTCACATCCAAAAGCTTATGCCCATTATACTCAGCTTGGGTCTTGGCCAGTCTGCGTGGGACGGAATGGATGCATGCACTGCATATAAAGTTTCAATCGGGAGCCAATGCTTCTGTGACCCGATGCTCTTACCCGTGTTGAAACTGGATACTAAATACCCCCAAAGCCTTGTCGTAGCGCTGTCCATAGATAATAATATTATATTACAAAGGACCAGTTAAGGCTCCAGTCCTATGGAAGTGATCCAACATAATTTCTCGGCTGACTTCTAGCCGGCGGGCTTTAGCATGTGATAGTGGCCATGACCAACAAATTGATGCCGTCTCTAAGACGCCTGGTGCCTGATACCATATACCGTTTGTTGGGAATAAGCATCTGGTGGTAGCGGTTATTATGCATTGGGGGAGAGAGAGAACTTGAGTTCAAGGGGCACCCAGCGCTGATACAATTCTGTTCGGGAAACTGTTCAACTGAGTACTATTGTTGAATCCTGTAACTGGTTTCTTTCTGTCCGAGTAAGCCGAATACTTCTTCTTTCTTCAAGTTGCCCTGATATCAATTGACCAAAATAGAAACCATAAACACTGGGCCTTTGTTGACTGTGATGGGTCTGCAGGTACAAGCTCTTGAGTGTTGAGTCCAGGCCTTGAGTCCAGGCCCAGCTTGCTTCGAATTCACTCCAAGCTCTAAGCGAAGAAGACTTGTAACCCAACTGATCACCGGTTCTCGGGTAATTGATCAATCTGACTACTAGAATGAATTAGTTTAAGTACCAATTGCATTTAGAGTTGAGGGATGACTTAGTCTGTGAATTTGGTCAATGCCACCATGGGGACATGATCGGGCTGCTCAACGTCTAACCCGCATCCAAATTAGAGTTAGAATTTGGCACGCAGGAGCATAACGAACACAACAACGCGAGATAATCACAGGCTGTTTACACTGTGTCTAATGCTTGTCTGAATAAATGTCTCATCCAACTTGGTAATCAATTTTACAGCATCTATATCTAGTTACCAATAGCCAGTTTTATTTCTTCCATCCTGTAGCCCATCCGCTTTCTTCTGCATTTTGCATATTATGTTTAACCGCTGCTGCTGCTGCGACCGGTTATAGTTAGAAATGAGCGACGCTATAGATCAACGGTCAATCTGAGAGCCCATATTGCTCCAATTCCATAGAAAACGATCTAGTTCCCTTTATCTTAGCATCCATAGATCCTGTCCCCAACTATAAGGTTAAATATAGATTCCGCAAGCTGGTTTGCTTACTGATGTGGAGAAGGTTCAATGTTGATAACCTTTGCTGCATATCAGCTTGCTGGTATTCTCTCGGCACTATGTTTACAGGTTTCAAATTCTAATATAGCGACGGTTAAATCAGCACAGTCAACTATCTGAGGGGAAAGCAATCTTGGTCAATTAAGAAGGGATACTAATCAAGTAAACAAAAAAAAAAAAAAACACCGCCAAACTCTATGATTAAATAATGTCACTTTCTGTTTCGATATTATATAACGTAGCGCCGTTCTGTATAAATGAAATCAGTTTTAGTACTGAAATTTGCCCAGAAAAACGTGCTTGATTTCCTAAATTTTCGATAGCTTGAAATAATTCAATATCTGTTTTGTCACAGCAATTAGTTCAGCTCGCTCTTTACATCTGGTCTCTCAATTCTGCTGAGTTTGTTTGAAATACCTATCAAATACCTTGAATAATAGACACTTCTAGATTAAGTTACCGATACAGAGCTAGCTGACAAGTATCACGATTGCTAGTGAGAGACATTATGAAAAATTCCAATTTTTGCCAGTGAACTAGATGAGAGAATTTCTAGTTACTATTAGCCAGAGACTCACAAGTCGCTGAAATTTTGCTTCTGGATTTCCTTTCTAAGACAGCGCCAATAAATTCCTCTCAACAACTTCTTACTTGGCTATAACTTGCAATTTTGCTAGAACGATAGAGCCAGCAACTCACACATGTTTACTAGCAACAGCTACAAAGATGAAGGAAGTGTTAAGTCTTATTGACTAATTCTCTTGTGGTATCAATTCTGTTTAATTTTCTAAGGATTAAATTTGTCGCTATGCCTGTGCATTCTTCTGTTTAGAATCGGTCAAGTCTAGACCGGAACTAAGATTCGTACAACATAGTGGCGAGATTCTATTACTGTATAATCTCTAACGGTGTCAAAATAACTAGCAGTTTAAAATATTGGGTTGAAGTATAATTTAAATCTTCTATGTAATAGTACGTAATAGTTAGTATGCTCTTTAACCAGGGCCGTATATCCTAACTGATGCGGTGTGATAAACACGTATATTCTTTGCCAAGTTTTGTTTGGTAGTTTACAATTAATTTTTTTTTAAATATTTGAAACCCATAAAAATATTATCAGTCCTGGAAAAAGCAACACCAATCCTAGCAAATAACCTACTCCAGCTCTTATTTTGTTGGGCAAGTTAACCCCAGCTATGACCCCCAAACCTGAATATACCGTTTTACGTTTCAGAATTAAGCTGCCATCTGTTTTTTTTGTCAGGCTAAACAAATTACAGGTTGTCAGGTTAAATGTGATAAAAATATCCAAGCTAGAAATAAAATAAAAACTAGCAGTATATCAAAATGAAACAAACTCCGTCAGAACCGCAGTGGAAGTGCACATTTAGAAAACCTACATCTTATTTTTGAACTCTTGTTTTGTAAGTAGTAATGGGGGTCACCGGAGCTTCTAATTACTTTGTCCAGCTGTGGTAGATAGGGGGTAAAATTTTAAATGGGCCATTAATTCATACCAAACCTATCACCTTCCTTCTCACCTGTTAAATAGTAGCATTCTGAGTAAACTATCTATCCTTGCTTTGCCCCATTGGAAATACAGCAACGTATTTGTTTTTATATAGTAGTCAGTCTGGAGATTATGTCTTTCAAATACCGCCCTGTCAATGGTTTTCAAGCTGAAAAGGGGACTAATTATTGCGAATAGATATTGAGTTTGGTTTGAACTGAGAGTGAGACTGAAAAAAAATGGTTGAAAGAGTTACTAGGAACTGGGCAATAGTTCTTCACAAATAATATGGACGGGACTTTGAAACACATAAATAATCAAATGGTCACGATATTACCAGCGTTAAATACATAACGGTCACGAAAGAAGAAGTGTTTCCAATATTAGTGCCCTACTGATACCCTCCCTACCTTTCTCTCATATACAAGTTCTCTAACTATTTTCAGAAATAAAGTACTACTTTCAAATTAGCGTCGTTTGTTCAATGCCAAGGACTGTATCGAACAAGGTCGACTGTTTGCAGAAACTACATCTATATTCCGCAAGTTCCAACACGAGAATTATTTCCTGGTTATTACTTAGATAATTTCGTAACGCCATTCAATTAGTACTTCCCATTTAATTGATTATCTTGAAAAGCTCGTAGTAAGCTCTCAAAGACAGAACAAAAATAGGTATATATATATAGTTATATAATGCAGTCATTAAACAATTCGTGGAAAAAATTCCACAAAGATTTTCTCATTCACGATCTTCTACAGACCCTCACCTTTTGCTCTGCGAAGTATGACTTTCCATCTATATCGTATAGTTTGGGCATCCCTTTTGTTCAAGACTCTTGCGTACTCGGCAAAATCCTGTGTAGGCAATGTGCTCATGACTAAATCCACCAATTTTCTGTCATCTTCAATAGCCCAAGTGGAATTTTTGGCTTTTGATCGTTTCGATTTTCCTTTCTTGTCAGCTGCCGGGGTTCCTTCCGATTCACCACCACTTACAGTCGCTACCGGAGCACCCTCAGTAGTAGGTTCAGATTTCACCACACTAGAACCAATCGATGGACCTGGTATAGAAGCCAATGATGAGCTTGACCCTGATGCAATGGTCGACGAAGCTGCAGTTGGCTCAGGCTCGATATCCCGAGGTAGCCCACCAGTCGAGTTACGAGTATTGAGATTTGAGTTGCCACTTTCGCTGGGACCTGCCGCACTAGGTGATTGCTGTAAAGGAGTCGAATCTGATTTCAGAGTACTAGTAGAACCATCAGCCAGCCTTTTCGGGTCGCTCCCGCCTTCAATGTCAGAAGAGTTTCGTGGCCGCTTTACAGGGGATCCAGACCTCGGTGATGTACTTCTACTAGACGCATTGTTATGGATTCTTTCTTCACCGTCGTCATTCAATATTTCGGCGATGTTCATGCGGACTCATATGTTTTCGGTAGAGGGGCGATAGATGTGTGTTACCTCTCACAGAGGGGTTTGCAGTTGTGATTAATGATAGTAAGGTTATTGGGTGTTGGGAAGGGTGACCAAGAGAAGAATCAACCCAAAGACAAAGCACTAATACCAGAATAGAGGAGATTGTCAGGGAACAGGATAAACGCAGACGACAAACTAGAAGTAAGTGCTAGGTAGACAACAAGTGACAGGCAGAGAGCAGGTTGAAGGCCAATAATTGAAATGATATTTATAATCAGTTCAGAATTGAAACCAAAAATGTAATGTAATAATGCCTTGGTAATAAAAGTAGAGATAAGTATCAAATACAATTCAATCAAGTTCAGATGTAACTTGAAATATCGTTAGACCTTGCGAGGGAAATGGCAGTTATGGTTTAGTATCGAACAGTAACACAATTACACCACCATTAAACCAGGATGAAGAGTTGGTTGATCAATCAATACGGAAACAAATGAAACCGAAAAAAAATTATCAGAAAATAATAAGTATGAATGGGAAAATACAAAAAAAAAATTGTATCTTCGAAAAACGCAATGGCCACTGTCTAAAATACATAAATGGTCGTGCATGCCATAATATATATGTATTTATATTTATATTTATTTTATGCAGTTGCAGTGTACATCCATCCGGCTCATGTATGACAATAATAACGATAGTCACATTTTCCCGCAAGGCTCTACAGACGCAGCAAACCACCTCCAGCACCACCAGTCAGAACAATTAATCGCCCATAATAAAATCATCAGAGTGGATGGCAAAGGGGAAGTTCAACTGTTTAAAAATGGAGAATGGACAATTGCCACTTAAATATAGACTAAAAACTTATCAGATACAAATCCGTTATGGCCTAGAATAAGAAATATCTCTAGCTAGGAATTGATCAGGCCCACCAGTTTGTACATCAGGTCATGCAGAACTAATATCGGTCTTCCCCCGAAGAGCCGCAGGTTTGCACTGGCAGCTTGTAGGGTTTTGGATTGACGGGTAGAAATCATCAGTGGAACAGCAAGAGGGAAAAAAAAAGAAAAATACTTATTGTAAGCAGTAAACGGGAACAGGCATAACTACCCAACATGATAAGTAAGAAAAAAAAGAAACCAAAGAAAAGTAAGTTGAAAAGGAAGAAATCAAAAAAAGCAATTGTTCGAAAAAAGAAATATTGCTCAAACAAACTTTTAGAAGAGAGGCGGGGGTAGGTGGGAGGGAAGGGTAGCGAGGGAGAAGTGTCCCGGTAGACTCTCAATGGCGCTAGTATAGAGTTGGGGGATACCAATGATTTTAATGTTTCTAGTGTCAAGTCTATGTATTTGTTATAATGCTCGTTTAGATATGACTTGTTTAACTGCTAGTGCTAAAAAATATTCAGCTATCCATTGTTAATGGAGAAATCGCAGAAAACAATAAACTACTCGAAAAGAAAACCTTGTAGACCATAGTATAAACAAATGTCAGATCCCACACGTTGTCTATGTGCAACTCTAGATTTGAACTGTCAGTCGGAGTAGCGAAAGACGTTAATCTGAACAAAAGGAAAAATACAAAAATAAAAACCCAGAAAAAGTGAATATGAAGGCTAAAAAAGTAATTTAGTTCCCCCAATCAAAAAAAAAAAAAAGGAAGGCGGGGGGGTAGATGGAGAGAGATAAAGAGGGGCACAGGAGAGAATAATAGCCAAGACGGGCAACGAAGCGTGCTTAGGTAATACTCAGATGCAATATCTGCGAGTACTGCTAAACACTCTGACACCATCTTAGGCGACTCGGGCCAGTATCAGCATATGTCGCCAACAACCGGACTATCGCCAATAGCCGGAACATAGTTAATAGGCGGGGATGTCTTAGATAAATGTGAAAACCTCAGTTCTAACGATATTGACTGAACCGGAGCTGTGGCAGGCAAATCCGTCTATACATTTGGCACCATACAGGGTGAGAACTATTGCCAAGGCTATAGAGGTTATCACGACTATTATCAGCAATAGCAATGGTTGTCCTCTGGAAACACCATTATAGTCATTGTCAGCAATGAGCTTGAGTTATACTGGACATATGATGGCACAACATCTGGTCCCTTGTACAGGGTGGTGTATTGTTGAGAGAAGACGGGCCGGCTCTTCTCCGGAACATCTCCCACCAATTTCAGTAGTGATGGCGATGTTTCACGCCCTACAACTGTTTAGTCCTGATATATTTTTTTTTAATTTTCGCACTAAAGGCATAGCTCCAGTCTTCCGCCAAACGTGGCATTTTCGATATTTTACGTCCTTAATTACTCCACCTTTTACTAGTTTAATTAACTGGCTAATTTTTAAACCCTTGCCGCGGCAGTGCAAAAAGACTGTGAAAAATGTGGGAAGCGGGAAGGTGGTCCGCAGTATACGTCACGATGCTGTTTAAAACATATAAATAATACAGTGAAAATTGCGAGCTAGCTAAAACATCAATTACCACCTAACAATGATCCAATAAATAGATTAATAGAAAGGCGTGTCCCACTGGCGTACCTGTAGCTTTATTTAGCTACAGCTACATCCAACCGTATCTCAAAGAGACAGAGGTATCAGCTATGGCCGAGTCTACGTAGTATCGTTCCATCGTCGTTACAGTCGTAAAGCAGAACTTCTGAGTCAGATCGACAATGTTGCAACTAACGTGTGCAAGGAATGCTGGGCAGCATCCATTTGACACGAGCAGAAGCCGTGCCCCATTTCCCCCTTTTTTTTACTTATACCTTGACCGTCGTGTCTCAATACTCTGTCTTAAACCAACAACCTAGGTTTATAGATGGCTCTGTGATATGATGTTGAATCTGATACAATGAATCATAATCGTACAATTTTTCCGTTTTGGTCGTGGCGATTTTGTTTTTCTCAGGATTAAGTTTGAAGGCTGATTATTGAGGAGTAATGTGATTTCTTTTCAGAAATCGTTTTCGTACTGCATGTTACCGAATTGTGTCCCAGACCGTTATGTCTCTCTGGCGGCATAAAAAGTAAACCTGCCATTCGTTCTAGGTAATTAGGTCTGCATGTGTAATCTGACAGAAAAAGAAACCAAAAATGGAACGAATGTTCGGAGCGTCTGAAATGCTGCGAAGCACCGAGCACCGAGCGGGAAGCTACAGAAGCTACTGTAACAACCAAGAAAAAATAATATAACCGACAAGACAGGCCACTTTCTTGTTTCACTTAACTGTGAGACAATTATCTATGAGGTCATCTGTTAAAAGAGGGGAAATGTTTCGGAATCCTGTATAAGCAACTGTTTAATGCATCGTCCTCTTTCGTATCTTCCAACTGTTCTTAGTTCATGAGCAAAGCTTCTATTTGGACCCTCAACTTTAATAAGTTCGACATTATCTTGAGTACCGACGTTGTCACAGAGACCGCCTGTGTGCATTTGGTTTCTGTTTCTACCTTGCTTCTATGTAGTAAAAGCTGCTGCTTCTGCTTCTGTTCTGCAGGTGAGTTTTGACATACCCCGCTTGGCTGACATAAACAGTTCTTAAAATATGAACTGTTTTGCTAAAATAAACACCTTATTTTTCGTTACGCCTTTTTTATACCCTCATCTTCCATCCTTAATTAAAGTTGCCATATCTGCCCAAAGGATTTCCCAACAGAGGTTAGTCGCAGGTCCCCTCCACTGACCCTTGATGATCCGGTACTCGGAAGCTCTGCTCCGTATATACTTTTAACTCGTGCAAGACGGGTATGGCATCTGTGCTAGTTGAAAAAAAAAGTATATGTAGTTATTATTTTCAAGTTCCTTATTTTAGGCTCTATAACCTTGTTAAGTGTCTGACGACATATGTCCAACAGTTTACTTTGGCTCATGGCTTCGTCTAATCATCCCACGTATAGCCCGATTCTGATCAGCTAGTGTTGATGTAAGTCTAATTGCCCTTCTAGGTATGTACACCCGTACATTACTGAGAATCTCAAGAGTCCAGTTGCCTGTACGTGCTCAGCAAAATCACTTAAAACAAGGGGAGACCTGTACTGAGTAATACGAAGATGTGTGTCAGTTTATTATTCAGGGTGATTTGTTTGCCGGGACCAATTCTGTTATATCTGACGACCCAGGACCATCGATCATTCCGTCATTAGTCCGTATTCTTGACGTATTTTTTTGTACCGGACATTTAATTTATTAATTAGTCAAGTCGTCTAAATATCTGACGGGTTTGACCCAGATTTGTTTTTTAATCCCAAGCTTGGCTGTTGTTTTCCCAATTCTCTCACTATTCTTAAATATAGATTCAAAATTTTTTGACAGATAAATGAGCGATAATTCTGTGGGATATGACAATATATACTCTATGATATTCTCTGGTGCTAGCCATAACACTGCAATGGGCATCTATCATCATTGATATATTTACCCAAAGGGTATATTTAAAATGTTAGCTATTCAATATATCCCTGTGTCACTATAATTAAGCAACGTATACTGTACATTGTACTAGTTCTAATTGTTGCATTCTTTACGTTGTGTTAGAACGTTTTTAAGTCTCACGTTTTACTTTGTTGTTATTAAATAACAGACTTCAACGTTTCTGTTTAGTGCGTTACAAGTCTCACTCACATTGCACGCTGAGATTAAAGGGCTGTGACTCGCGGAAGCTCCAATGTTTTACCTCTACATAACCTTGTACATGCTTAATTCGCTCATTGTACTCAATTGATCCGGTTACATTCTGAGCTTGCTATCTACCACATTTGTAATCGTCATGTCCCATTGACACTCTGAGTCTTTGGTGCCTGGTAGTCAAGTCCGCATTGGAATTTATAGAAAGAGTCATGAAAATCAAAGTATCTTCAAATCTACTGTTTTAATTTTTGTAAACTTTAATGAGATTGATCTATAAAATATTATGTTGTGAATTTAATCTTGTTGATCTTATTCCATCTACGTAAGACTTCCGCCTTGACCCAGAGGGTGACGGCTTGTTTACAGATCGTAAAGCTTCACGACTTCTTTGTATCCCTCCACTATGGCCCGAAGATCATATCCCCTAGTTACCTTCTCGTGCCTGGATAATATATTGACAGTCAATCGAGAGAGTATACACCAATCAATTAGCCTTTGCCCCTCTTTCCTAGCAGTATTATCCAGCCACTATTCAATTTATCCACTAATCTTCTAAGACTATCTCGAACCAATTTGCCTTAGCCATTGGTGCTAATTTAGTTTATCTGATTAGATTGATTGGATATAAAGCCTTAAATGGCAGATATAGTTTACATAATGAATGCATGGCAATTTAATTTAACGTAACCATCTTAAGGCCGACTACATAGTTTCCGACAAACTGTTCTCAAGCTTTCGGGCTCATGGCTGATTTTTTCCTGCACGTATAAAATAACAAATAACCCAACGAATTTTGCCGCCCTGGCTTGTTGATAGATAGATAGACAGGCACTTATGCCCAAAAAGACCCTAGTTGATATTTCTTACGGCGTCTAAAAAGCATGTGAAGATCAACTTCTGCAGGTAGCCGGCGCATGTCTATGATGATTTTTTGGTTGAGTCCAGGGGTTGCAAAAAGCCTATGGCATGTGCATGTGATCCTATAGTAGATTTGTTGAATCTTTATTTTAAGTTAAATTAGGTTCGGATATTTGGTCGGATTAATTTTTTTTTGCTAGCCCATCCTTTTATTTAGTTAGTTGACTTATCTTGTATTTTGTTCCTTTTCGTCATATCTGTCAAGTTCTTCACCTACAGACGCCTGTAAAAAAAATAAAAAAAATAAAAAGAAATGTGCATAGTCGCGAAAGGGTCCGTCGTATCTTTCCAAATCAGATGCGTTGCTGACTGAGTGTTTGTTCGATACTGATTCGAACGTCTAGGCACCAGACTTACAGAAATTCGATGCTTGTTTAGAATGCTTCGATCGTGGGCAAAGCATAGGCGGGCCGAGACAAGCAGACACAATTAATACATACCATACGGTTATAGTTCCTTTTTATGACATAATCATCATAGAAGAGCTGGCTGGAATTATTAGGTGGGGGAGAGGGGGAGGGGGGTTTGGTTACCCGCTTTATAAAGTGTCATTGAATATCTTGAGCCCTCATTGAGTGAATATATTAATTATAGACAGGCTGCTGTGTGGCAGTTGATATGCAGGCAAATTTCATTCATACCTGCAACTGTTGTGATCAATTGTGTATGATTTTCCGACTCCACTGGTTAGGAAACACTCTATTGTCTTGGTTGCGATCCCATACACGATGAACATCAGTGTCCGTCGGACATCCACTTAACATGATGGCGATGAATTTAACTCAACTAGCAAGTGTCGGGTTCAATTTAAAATATCGTATTATCAATACTTAATCGATAATTGACCAATAGCAGTCAAGATATCGATTTCATTGTTGTTCCAAAGTAGCGTAATCGATGGGGAGTACCGGCCCGCAGAACATTGGCTAACCTCGGTAACAATCACTTGATGTTAAGTTCGTGAGCTATGATTGAGTCCCAAGGTTGAATCTTAATTGAAACGTCCGATCATCAAGTACCGATACGATCGAATCAAAAGAAAGCACGTATTGTAGTGCCAGAAAGGGTTCAAATCGACTGGTTAGTATTAGGTGAGAATGGAACTAGTTCATGAAACTGCCATTCTTAGCCTAAGTTTTTACGAACCGCGGTCGATGACCGGGGATAAATCATCAAGTTTCAGTCTCCGTATTAAATGGGTACAGTTGCTCGTGGCGGAATCAATCCGACGGCCAAGTTTCAGCTCTATAACAAACACTCTTTTTAGATATTTGCCCTTGTCAAAGGTATGGGATCGAAACAAGAAGCGGTCGCTAGCATGGAGGTAGCGCTAATCAGGGAAATTAAGATTATCGGTACAAAACGTTCCTGTCATCCGGCTGTGTGTTGTCCGATTACGGACCGTAGTAACCCTATTCAGTTAACCTCTTGCTCTAACCCGAACTTAATAATTGCATGAAGTTTTAAGCCGTTTCGCTGAATAATAAAGCATCTGACATTCATTGGCACCTAAACATTCTGTCCTCCGAATAATACCGCATAAAATGAGATTCATTTCCGCTCGCGTTATCGTGCATCGAAACGCATGCAGGGAAGTTGTGTTCCCCTGAACAAGCTAATAGCAGCGATTGATCGACCTGATTTAAAGCTACTGATTCAGTAAAGATTCACTGTCACCAAATAGGTCTCACAAATAAAATATAATAGAAGGACTTCCCAAAAAATCTCCGGACACATCATGCCACTGCCAGGGCAATAGATGGCCGAGTTCTTAGTTGCTGGACTCTATGTACCTGATATCCAACGATCCTTGCCGCGAGCCATTGAGCAGGTAAAATCTTAATTGTGCTTAAGCTACATTTAGGTATTTGCAGCAGGTCCAGTGCGGTATGTTCGATATTTGCTTTTGTTTCAAATCTCTTGGCTTTGCACCTTGTTTTTCACATTTAATTATATCATTCAGAGTCTGGCAATTGCTGATATTGGTTGCCAACTTACACCTTTTTAGCACATCATTGAGGTAAATTGCTCGCCTCTCCATTGAATTGCATTGAGAGTCTTTATATTCTGTCCATCCATGATTATCTCATAGTCAATAATATAGTTTCACCCGAATTACTATAGTCTAGAACTTTACATATAACTTAAAATGCGCAAGCTTTGCATGTGAGACAAAATAATAATTATGTTATTGACGTTCGGACACTGTTCAGAACATTCAAACGCCGGATCAGGCTAAATGTGATTAACATATGCTCCCTCGTGTGAGCGGAGTGACGAAATTACAACGAAATCAGAGGTGGTCTCCGAGTGCAGCCATTGATTTGGATTCGGAACAATCCGAATTGGCAGTTTCTCGGTTCTAAGTAGAACCGGCATGTTGTCGTATAACTTAAATAACACACACATCTCCAGGGCAATAGAGGGGGGAATCTGAAACTGGCCAAGATCGTTGACCGAACTAGAGATATATATCTAAGGTAAAATAAGACAGAAAAAAAAAAGCAAAATGAATATCTTAGATGCCTTCGACCAGACTCGAACTGATGATCTCCTCATTACTAGTGAGGCGCCTTACCACTTGGCCACGAAGGCGGCGTGAAAGATAATTAACTGCCCTCAACCAGACTCGAACTGATGATCTCCTCATTACTAGTGAGGCGCCTTACCACTTGGCCATGAGGGCAATTTTTGATTTGCGAATACCCACGTTCCACTACGGTAAATGCTTTATCCCAAATATCCATATTTTCCAACGTTTAGTTGCCAGTATTTCCTGCGAAGCAGGAGCCAGGGGGTCTGGGGCGGAGCCCCAGCCACCAGAGGCAGGGTGGGCCCACCAAGGTGTCCTCTTGGAACGGTTCTGCAACCCAGAAAGCCCTGCAGCCGGCCTCGACGAGCAACAGCGCAGAACTCTCGACAAAAAAACCAATTAATACATCATTATTTTTCATTACATAGACTTAAAACCACATATATCTAGGCGGAGGCGACGATCTTCTCGACAACGTCAAGGAGGATATCGGCATGCTTCTCCTCGAAGGTCAAGGCAGGACGTAGACGGATAGCTTGAACACCACAGCCGCCAATGTTGACACCAAGTTCCTTGGCCTTCTTAATGAAGTTGTCACGGAACTCAGGAGAGGAGCAGTCCCATGCAATGAAGGTACCTTGACCCTTTCCTCTCAAGTTGGCGATGTTTTGAGGGTACTTGGTAGCAAGAGCCTCAAGCTTACCAAAGAGGTAGTCACCGACTTGAGCGGTGCGCTCAACGAGGTTGTTCTTTTTGATTTCGTTGAAGATGGCACTGGCAATGATGGCCTTGGATGGGTCACCACACCAGGTGTTGAATTGACGGTATGCAAGCTTGGGTCTAAGCTCAGGGTTGCTGAAGTAGTAACCGGCAGCTTGAGCCTTTTTGGAGAAGGTGACAATGTCAGGAACCGAGTCGAGGTTCCAGTGCTCGTGAGCCCACAACTTACCAGTACCACCAACACCGGTTTGAACCTCGTCGACAATCATGACAACATCGTGCTTCTTGGTGATATCACGGATACCTTGGAAGAAGTCGCGAGAAGCGTGGAAATCACCACCCTCGGAAAGAATGGGTTCAACAATGACAGCGGCAACTGGGGTCTTCCAGGTGGTCAAGATCTTCTCAAACTCCTCGAGACATCTCTTTTCTTCTTGCTTATTAGCCTCGACGTTCGCCTCAAGAGGGTATTGAAGTCTTGGGAAAGGAGCCTTGGGCCAGTCAAAAGCAGGAATATCGAGCTTGTGAATGGGCTTAGATCTGGTAGCAGACAACGAACCGAACAATCTACCGTGGAAAGAAGACTCGAATGACAAAATAGATCCGGCTGGGGAACCAGGAGCTTGGTTAGACATAGTAGTGGTCAACTCTTCCTGAGTGAAGCCACCAGAACCTCTCTTCTTAGAGGCTTGATAAATAAAGGCAGCCTTGAAAGCAGTTTCATTAGCATCCGAACCGGATAAAGCAGTCCAAACATTAGAGAATCCTTTGGGAGCAGCAGCCATGATTCCCTTCTCAAGAATATCAGCATAGTCGTTGGAAGGGAAGTTACCAGTAGCAGGTCTGTTAACAAGAGAATTGATCATGGCATCAGACTTGGCAGCTTCAATCAAAGCAGGATTATTGTATCCAAGAGCAATTGAAGCAATCTGAGCATAAACGTCTAAAAGAACATTACCGTCAACATCGACAATGTAGTTTCCAAGAGACTTGTAATAATCAGCTACAAAGTAAGCAGCTGGGATATCCATGCTTTTGTTGAGCTTCTCAAGAGCAGCCTTGGTTTGAGGACCAGGAATAGCTGTCTTGACAGAAGGAGCGGTGGGCTCATTGGGGAAATAGCTAGCAGCAACCGACGATGACAAACGAGTCAATCTGGCACCAGCAACGCGATTGCGAAGCAATGATGATCTAGTAACAGATCTAATCATTATACAAATAAATTAACTGTCAATAAAAGCACAAAAAAAGACTTGTTGACAGGGATAAGTAAAGAAGAAGAAACAGAATAGATCAATCCAGAAATCACCCTATATATATATATATTTACCAGTTACACGCCTGTTCCCAATCAGGAGGGTCTTCCCCAGGTTTATGCGGCTAGGATTGCCGTGAATTAGGCGCCCTATCAGGCTATCCGTCGAAAATGGCAGGTTTCGACTGACTTGCCGCTGCTGATACCTCTGGCGCGCTACTGGTCGGGTTTCTGCCGCGTGAACGGCAACCGTCTGGCGGCTGGTGATTCTGATCCTGACTTCAGGGCTCCGTTCTCCGGAATGTGCGCTTGTTTTTCAATTCAATTGTCCTGCCATTGCAATTGGTCAATTTATTACACCAGAATGGAATGTTCGTTGAAACGAGTCCACAATAAAAGTGGGTGACTAGTATCTGTAGAGATTAGCATTAGTCATGGATTATTTAGATTCTGTATCTCCGAGACCTAGCGAGTTTCATAACCGTTTTCCAGTTGAATCAAGCGGGTTAGCAGCGAGCGATAAGCGGGCCCCGGATATTCCTGGCAAGGGTTTTCGGCCGGAATACAGTCATTCATCGCCTACTTCTACCGGAAATAGCATTCCCGGCCACTGCAAGCAGGGTTTGCCGCGAGCCTAGTTGGCTGCCAGCCCCGGTGGGTAACAGGCTTTCTCATCCCAACATTGTTCTCAAAGGCTCGGCTCGTCCGTAACCAGCGTTTATCTCATTTCATGTTTTTCCGGGTCACCTGCACGAACGCCGTCTGGTGGAGATAACTTTAGCCGCCGGGGTCCCCTGTAAACTGCGAGCGCCGATCTCAGATAAGGTTGCAATTAGCTTTCCTAACTAGGCAGGCAATCCCAGATTGCCCATATCAGGCAATAAACCCCTGACGCTATCTACTCAGGGGGGCCATTGCGGAGACACTTCTCCAGCTGGACCCTTCTATAGGAGGGTGTGCCTCCGGCGGCTGGGGCTGCGCCCCAGACCCCGTGGCTCCTCTCGCTGCGCTCGAGTCGTTGCTCGGGGGTCGCCAGAGTGTTCGCTTCGCACAACGGGGTCTGGGGCGTAGCCCCAGCCGCCGGAGACACATCCACCATCCCCCTGAGACGCTGGCTGGCTGAATAAATTACATTAACTCGTAGAATACAATACATACAGAGGCCCGGTTGGCTCAGTCTACGCGGCGGCGTTTGTTGTCGGCGTCGCTCGTGTCGGATGTGCGCTTGGTCCTATTTTTGTGCTTTTCTTCGTACTTGGCTACCGCCTTTTCCATGTATATTTTCACGAACTTCTTGACCTTGGCTTTCTTGTCGTCAGACAGCTCGTGCGGACTCTTGATCTCGCGGCCATCTTTCGTCTCTTTTCCGACTAATGTCTTGACGATGTCTTTGGAAAATTGCTTCATGTTCTCGTGACCGCCGACTTTGTCTTCGTACTTTTTCACCAGGTTCGGCACAAACTTGGCCAGCTAGAGTGTGTTAGTATGGTCATATATACTTCACGGTTTCTGGTCATCTCGTCTATACTCTCGTGAAGTGAGATGTGCTAGGTGCTACTTACAGTTCTGGTGAAGACGGATTCTGGAGTATCGTCCTCACGCTTCTTTTTCTTTTCACTGCTTGGCCGATGGCTGGACCGATGCGATGATTTGGTTTTCACAGCGTCGACAATGGACTGCAGCTCGTTGATTTTCTGCTGTTGCAGAAGCACAATATTTTGGCGACTTTGGTTTGCTGATTCGATGATCTGTTCGATTTGAAGCCGTTCTTGCTCTTTCTGCAGCAGTTCGGCCTTTTCTCTCTCGTTATCGGGAATAATGCGCGAGTCTTTTTGTGGAGACCCTTCTTTCGGTAGCGTCCAGGAACTGAGTCCTGTGGTGCGGTTGAAATAATATCGACGCCCGTCTGGTGCTAAAGCCGTTTCCCAGCCTGAAGGTAGCGGTGATGGTGATCTGGTCCTATTGCGACGGTACCGATTATCATAATCCCGCTCCCGGCCTCTATTATTATAGTTATCTTTAGCACCCCAGTCTCGTCTCGGTAGCTTTTCACCACGGTTGTCTTGAATATTATCGTGGCTATTACTACCATAAGCACGAGGATATGCTGGTCTGGTTGGTGACGATGACGCTCCCTCTTCTTGAGGAGTACCACTGGCTGAATTCGAATTAGTGCTTTCTTTAGCACCTCTTTCTCGTCGGGGAATCCGATATGCCATTTCTAAACTGCTCCATTCTTGGAGTAAAGTGGATGCCAGTTTCTGCACTTTGTCTGATGTACTATCTTTAGCCAGTCCAGCTACGATAGACTCGATTTTCGAACTGGAAATCTTGTTTTTGGTCAGTCGTGGCCATCGAGTCAGAATCTCCAGAATCATTAGTGGCACTACATCATTGGGCCAGTCTGCTGCTAATATTACACTGAACACTTGGTATCCATGCATTCTCATCACTTGGCCATGCACACTGCTATCATCCGTAATAAAAATACGGTTGACCAGTTTTTCAATTAACCACTGCTCCTGGCCTTGAAGCAGCGCACTCATGATTTTGGTTACCGACTCTTCCTGAACAGGTTTGGCAGGAAGCGACAGTGAATACTCTCGATACAGATCCTCATCTGAAGCCCCACTAGCATCAGCAGTGGCATATTTGCCATCTCGGCCATCTTTTTTGAATTTTTTGGCAATAGAAAGCCACTGCTTCTCATCTTGTCGCGTGAGATCGAGAACGTCGACTATTAGTTGCGGTAGTTTGGTAGCTGCTGCCTCCGTCTGAGTCTTTCCACCTAAGATACCTATGCAATTCGACTCTCCACAATAACAAGGTTGTGCTTGAGTACCATATCGGTCTACATTATAATCAAAGGTAATCTCCTCGCCTTTGATAATATCCCGTTTGCTGA